>NC_088642.1:36018999-36703374 GCF_036013475.1 Columba livia
TGGTTATTTACTTCCAATGAGGCACCCAACTCCACTTTTCAGAAATGAGCAGCCTTACATCCAGTTGCCACTTTCAGTTAACTTCTTGTACCATCTTTTGCAACCAACGGACAATCATTAAAAGCATAAGAGAGGAAAGCAGGATGTCCTACAATACTGTTATAAAAAAAAAAAGCAAGCTTAAAAATTGCTAATGGGTAGAAAGAGCAGAAGGTACAAAAGCTTTTTGAGAGACCAATAAGACAAAGGAGTGCTCTGGGGCACCCATCTCTAAGAGCTTCAATTAGTAATCATCACACATTTCTTCAGGAACCAAAAGTATTTTGAGTCCAACTGTGAATCCAAATGCAAAAGGGAAATTACTCCTGTACGTGCCAGAGGCCCACCTGCTGCCCAGGACTCTCTCTGTCCGTATAGTTTTAGGAAAGCTTAAACCCAGCTTCCCTGCACTGGGACAGTAACTGATTAACAATTCTGGCAGATATCCAGGCATTTAAAATATGAACTAAAAGACAATTTAAATTAGCCGTATTTGGTTTGAGTCCATTGATAATTCAATGCCAGCACAGTTCTACTTAAGGGAATTTAAACAATCCAATTGCTAGGCTCAGAAAGCACTCAATCCACAGCCATGTCAGATAAAATTGGACAAAGCAATTTTACAGATTAATAAGTTCATTAGGTGATTTACGTGTTAATTTTGTTTGTGAAATTGGTATTTTTCTAAACAACTTTACAGATAATGCATCTAATTTTATTTCTGTGAGCTGGAGAAAAGTGTAACATTGTTTTTAAGAGAATGTCTTGTCTCTGGCCTTTTAAATAATAGCAATGAGAAGCAATTATAAGCACAGAATGGAAAATCTCTTCCATATAATACATTGGCCATTTCTGCATCCTGGAAAAAAGCTTCTTTGGCAGAGTACTTCACCAAGTGCATTAGAGACGTTAAACTGGGGAAATCAGAGTGTGCCTATCATTGGACTGGATAATCTTAAAGGTCTTTACGAACAAAAATGGTTCTACAATTCTACACTGAAAAATTCTTAAACATTTTTCTACCCAACTGTAGTTGTGCAGAAGGGGCACAGTGCAAATAAAGCCACTGCCTGGTGACTTCGAACCAAATCCATCTTCAGCTCCAAAGCTGAAGAAGTGCTGAAACAGAATTTGCATTCACCATTGTCTCAGCATATGTGTATGCTAAGACGCTTTTTCTAGGTGCTAATGATGTTTAAGATAGAAAAACAGTCAATAGAATGGGAGCACATTAACAATCCCCCAGGGTTTAGACAGATAGAGGAACAGATCACTTTAAGATTCACAAAAAGAAAACACTTCTCTTGAAGTACGTTAAAGCCTGAAATTATTTTCAAGTGGTAGGGAAGATCCAGGAGAACAGAAGACAGACAAGACACATACAATAGGAAACACAGATTAGAACATCATCTTCTGAAGAACACACAGGATCCAGGTAACAACATAGGCCTCTTGGTCTGTACACGGGATTGCTATGCCATTAGAGAAGTGTATGGGATGTATACGTAAATGACGGTTTGACAGAAATTGAGTTAAATTTCCTTGCAGTTAAAAAAATGTTCTTCTTTTTAGCTAGCAGAGTCTTTTGGTTTGGATTTAACTCCACACTAATGAGATAAAACTGTTTTGTTCTTGGATAGGGTTAATATTTTTCTTTCAATGGCTAGCTGTGTTTTTGAAGCACTATGAAAAGAATGTAAGAATTCACTGATAGCTTAGCAGTTGTCAGGGATATCAAGGATGTCTTCTGCCATTCAGCCACAGGTGCAAATTGACAGGAGGGGCACAGGCAGAACAGCACTTAAATTGACATCCAGATTGATCCATGAAATGTTCCATACCATTAGCATCACGTTCCATATATAATTGGAGTTGACTTTTCTGGCTCATTAGATATGTTTTGGTTTTGTTCTGTTTCATTCAGGAGTTGATTTTGGAGTTCAGTGTCAGTTCAGCCTTTTGCCATTCTGACGCTTTACAGTCGGCCTTTGGCCCTTTCTGCCTTTTGTCTTGTTTCTCTCTCCTGCTGGGATCAGCTTTTTGGGACCTGGGTGCTCTCCTTCTCTCCTTTCCAGGACTGGCTGTTCGGCACAAATGTAGTTCATGAGAAATTGCATTGGGTATCATCAGGTCTTTTGTCTCTTTGTTTTCTGTTTTTTTTTTTTAATATATAGCAGTATCATTATTATTTTATTGTCTTATCAAACTGTGTTTATCTCAACCCACACTTTTCTCCCTTCTCTTTTGGTACTATAGGGCATGCGGGAGGGAGTGAGGAAGTGGCTATCACAGTCTTGATTACTAGCTGGGGTTAAACCACAATGACATACTAAATTACGTACACAATATATCATATATATGTACACATATTATATATATGTACTATGTATATGTATGTAACATTCTCAGACTTTAGGATGGGATGGATTTACGTCATCTAACTTCAGGCATCTACAAAATAGACATCCACGACTTAGCTATTTACCCATGACCCCTTGTATAGTGAACAGAGGAAAAGAACAACTGTTAGCACCCAAGTCATCGGCATCTAATTTCACTTTACACACATATATAGCTGGAGTAACAGTATTTCCACAATTACAGTGGAGGAACATGAAGTCATAGCACTAACACTCACTCCTCCATAACTTTCCACCACAGCCCTTGATTTTTAAGCTGTTACATCTGTCATAGGGAACCTAAATCATAACACTTCTCAGCATGAGTTAAAACTAAATGTTTACATTTCTCAGGATAGGCTCTTTTTTTCCTTTTTCTGTGAACCTTTTATTCTCCAATATGAATACCCAATAACAAAGTACGTTGTTCTACTACATCTCACAACTCGCCAGCTGAAGAATTTGAGCCATATTACAGCTTCAGTTACCATCTTACATGTTCTCCAGGTAAATTTTCATAATGGTCAAAAAAAGGCAAAATACAAATGCTGACCACTGGAAGTTTTTGCTGAAAAAGATTTTGCCTGCTGTAGCAAAAACTTTTAATATCACAACAGGAAATACATTTTAAGTCTGGACTCAGGGAAGCAAGTAGCAGTAGAGGGAGGGAAGGAAGAAGAAAATACAATGTAACTTCAGACAACAGTAGTCTTACAGAAACACAGGGTGCGGGACAGTCACATCTTTGCTGTATTCTGGGGACTGATTTTCTTCTCCAATATTTTTTTCCCCATGATTAACAGCGATTATATTTTTCAGTGTGTTGATTTTCTTCTAAAGTTTGACAAATAGCCTCAATCTAACTTATAAGTGTCATGGTTAAATTCAGGGGCACATTTTTTTTTTTATATAGATAGAAGAAGGAAGTTACGAATGACACAAAATTCAATTACAAATTCTCCATCAGTTTTTCAACTTCTGGAAATTATCTGTGGGTTTAAGAATTATTCCCAGCTGCATCCTGACATACTTTCCCATTTAATGACTTAGGTTTCAGAACACTCTTAGGTTTAACAACAGATCTCTACTTAGTGTTTCTCACCAATTTATTAATCTAAAGGTGGATTTTTGACATCTGCTTCCAGAAATGATGGAAAAGTTCATAGGTCCAAATAGGGGAGGTCGTTATCCATGTGCTCTTGTTCTGTCTTGAGGGCAACCAGAGGACACATCAGATATTTCAGGGATGACACAAGTGACAGACCACACAATGACACAGCATAGTCTCTGTCACTTTTGTGAACTGTACAGCTTTTCCACTGTCAGGTCAGAACAAGTCCCCAGAGTAGCATATCTGGCTGCAGGAATTGGTTTTGAAAAATATGCATTGAGAAACTCTTGCCACAGCCCCTGACTAACATTGTTCATTGCAAAGTGCATCTATGCCAGGGGTCCCCATGAACATCCCCAAAGTGCTCATAACATACCCAGACCGCACTGAGGACATGATGTCCAAAGAATAACACCTGAGCATCCCCCAAGAAAGTGCATGGTGCAAGGCATTCCCACATTTTGCCAGGGGAGTCAAACAGAGGGCTTTGTGACTCTGCTTCTCTCTTTCCCCAAGCCTCACATGGTCTAAGTCCCCAATCCTCTGCCCCACCATGTTACAGGAGCTCCACTGGGATGCACCTGCACCCTGGCTCTAAAGCCTTGTAGCTTAGTTCTCACTGCACACTCTTATAAAACACTATTGACTTGTAGAGGAAGAAAATACACTGGCAATTAAAGAAATACTAACTTTCTTAGAACCACATTTTCGAAAAGGAGGCAAAATACGATTGTTGACAAACTTGCTGTGCTCACTCAGCAAGGTTCTCTGCATCTTAAAAGAAGAAACTACTTGCCTATGCTGGAGTAAGACATTGACCAGATGCCACAAATATTTCTCTGTTTTTACAGCAGTATTTGGCTCAGAAACACTGACAAAAAATATGTAAGAAGCACAGCATTTCCTGATGACTAAGAAAACTGGAGCAAGGGTTCCAGAACTTTCAAGGAAGAAACACAGGAAAGAAAAGCAAACAACAAACAAAAAATAAATATACATAGGAAATAGGAATAGAAAAGCATGGATGACACATAAAAGAGAAATGGAAAAGAAGAAACCTACAGAAATTCGTCTCACTTAATTTCAGGTGTTTACCATGTACTTGTCCACACCTGAGTTGCCTGTCTTCAAGGGAGAGGTTGTAAAAAATCCCATCGACGCACCCATTTACCATCAGGTTATTATATTTCTGTGTCACCAAGAGGGCCTTGGAGGGCAGTATCTCAGTTTAAAAGCCACTCACTACACCACAGCAGTCTCCACATAGAATATTCAATGCTAAAAGCTAGGTGAGTTTTAACATCTCGAGACTTTCCTCTTTGTAAAATCACTTTGTTTGAAACAGTATTTCTGTTGATGATGTAAACAAAATTATTGTTTTGTTTTGTTCTGTTTTCCAGCTACAAGACAAAGGAATGGCTTCTTTTGCAAGCTTCAGGATCAAATGTATATTCCCCCCTGAAATGGCACTTGTAACCCTGAATCACACAGTAGATGGTATCATGACTCATGTATAAAATTAACAAAAAGAGAAGGAAAGGAAAGATCTTCATCTTTCCAATTCACCAGTGCCAAAATGTGAATACTCATGATGCAATCTGGTGGTTGCAACTGAGTATTTTATTAGCAAAAATAAAATTCCGCTCACATGTATGCCCAGGAGGGACTGCTAGTATCTTTCAGTCAAAAGTAATGGACAAGCATGATGTGGCCCAGGTTCAGAAGCGTGAGCACACTCTTAAACTTTATATCTTATTAATTACCATTGTTGTATACCCATTTCTCTCTTCAGGAAAAAAAAAAAAAAAAAAACAAGACAAGTGAAACCCCACCGAACAAACCTCACCAGACTGGAGTAGAAAGTCAGAATCATCTCCCTCCACCTGTTGACCACTCTCCTTTTGACCATAATCCTTTTTAATCATATCTTTTTTATACGATGGCCTTCTGAGCTGCCAGTGCACATTTCCAGCTCACGTCCATCCACGAGTACCCCCAAGTCCTTCTCCACAACATCTGTTGCCCAATTCCTTTTCCACTTCTGGTGGAGAATTGCCAGTGTGACCCCAGTACTGCAAATGAACGCTCGCTTAACAAGTGTAATCTAATGCTGTTTAGTAAATTTATTTTTTCCAGTCTGGTGACCCAGATGGGATCACCTCTGTCTAGTTTCAGGACCCATTCAGTCAGGGACTGTCTAGGTGCACCCCAGATTCTTTGCTGGAGAGACTCCTCATCTCAATCAGATCACTGCAGTGAGGGCAGTCTGGTAAGAAGGCATTCTTTTCAAGTATTTTGGAGACTGGTCGTCTTCTGACTATCCGTAAGTTGCAAGACAAGATCCTTATGTAGAATAGCATATACCAGGTTGCCAGCACCATAAAGGTATGCTTCAGTTATTTGGTTTTCTGGAATTTGATGGCTTTGGATTTGTTTGCGTACTTCCAGTACTGGTCATTCTATTTCTTTATCGTGGTATAAAGACAGCTCTGTGTACAGGCATAAAGTGTACAGCAGTTCTGGAGTTTTGTTTGAATTTTTGGATAAACGTTGGTTTGGGTTTTGCACTTCAATGCCTAAAGATACAGTAGAAGCTGCTGTGGCATTAACTTGTTTGAAGTGTGGAAGCTGTGAACCAATTTGTGCTGTGAAGTGTCCTAATTGTAGTGCTAAGTGTTGGATAGATTTGAGTCTGGTAGCTGAGCTATTTTGTGTTAACTGTAAGTTTTGGAAAGAGTGGGATAAACTTGGGGTACAAACTGTGAAGATTCTATGTCATAGAAAGATTTTGGTATTATTTGTGGGGTATACTTCTCATTTGTATTTGTTACTGCCCCAATCATAGCATAATGGGAGGACAGCATAGTAGTGGTATTCTAGAAAAAAGCCCATTAGGGTGTATTTTAGCTCACTGGAGATTCGGGGACCACCTGGTGGTAATGCTTTTAGAAAAACTGTGATAAAACTTTGTAATTGGTGGTGACCATTTTATAAATAAGATTATGAGGAAATGTGGTCTCTTAACAGGACTTCAAATTATGGCACTTCATTATTTATAATGTTATTCTCGAGGAGAGAAGGAAAATGGGATGAAGTTATGTATACCTACATGCTTTTCACTTTGTGAAATCATTCAAGGTGGCAGAAAGAATGTGGTATTAACTGGCCATCACAGGATCCTTTTAACTGCTACTGTGGTGGCATTAGAAAGACAAGGGCAGAGTCCACAGGGACCTTTGGGAGGATGGGGTAGAGGAGGTCTTCCTAAGAGGAAAGATGAGTCCCAACTCAGATGTCAGTTGAAACAAAATCAATGTGCTTTTTCTAGGGAAGAAGGACATTGGAAACGGGGTTGTCCAAAATTGAAGTCTGCAATAATAGCTAAGGTTGATCAACAGGAACCTGGGGAATCTACCCTGGTTCAGTGGTTGTAGTAAAGCTAGGGAAACAGGGGAAAGAAGATGAGGTTCAGGTTGATACAGGACCATTTTGTTTGGTTTTGAATCAAGAATTGATACCATTAGATAAAGATTCTGTAACTGTAGTGGGAGATATTGGCCAATAAGAGAAAGGTATCTTTTTACAGCCAATCAAATATAAGGTAGGAAAACAAACTGGAATCCATAAGTTCTTATATATTCCTGGGTCTCCTAAACTGTTACTAGGACAAGATCTATTGGAACTGGAAGAAATAATAACATTCAAAGAGGATAAAGTGTAGTTCAAGGTAGAAGAATATCAACTAATTGAGATTTTGAGTTTGGCAATGATTCAAACTGATAGTCAAAAACAAATACTTCAGGAAATATTGGATCAAGTATTTCCAGGGGTATGGACTTCAGAAGTTCCTGGTATATCACAGAATGCAGAACCAGTGAAATTAATTTGAAACCAGGGGTTGGACCAGTGAGGTTCGAACAATATCCCCTAAAATTAGAGGATAAAATAAATAATTATTAATTTCTTGCAATTTGGACTATTGGTGGACTGTGAGTAAGAATTGCACACTCCACTCCTACCTGTAAATAAAACAGATGGTAAAAGTTATAGATTAGTGCAGGATTTGAGGTCAAAAACGAAACCACTGAGGATTTACACCAAGTAGTAGCCGACCCTTACACATTGTTAACTGAATGGTTTACTGTGTTGGATTTGAAAGATGCCTTCTTTTATTTAGCCCTAGCCAAAAAAAGTCAGAAGCTCTTTGCTTTTGACTGGGAAAATCACAGCACTCAGCGAAAGACCAACTTAGCTTGGACAGTGTTACCCTAAGGATTCAAGAACAGCCCTACGCTTTTTGGAAAATAGTTGTAGTGAGAACTTGAAACCTCGTAAACTCCTTCAGGAAATGTCACATTGTCACAGTGTGTTGATGATCTCCTTATAGCCACATAAACTTTAGTTTGCATGCAATGGACTGTAAATTTGTTGAACTTTCTGGGATTAAGTAGGTATCAAGTCTCTCAACAGAAAGCTCAACTAACACAATGCCAAGCCACTTACTTGGGATTCAAGATATATGGGGGACAGTGCAAACTGGAGGTAGAAGGAAAAAAGCCATCTGCCGAACACGTGAGTCTACAACAGTTAAGGAACTCAGAGCTTTTCTTGGAATGACAGGTTGGTGTTAGCTGCCCATACATAATTATGGACTTTTGGTAAAACCCTTGTATGACCTGTTGAAAAGTAACCCTTCTGAATTGAATTGGACAGAGGAAACCAAAAGGACATTTGCACAGCTGAACAAAAAACCATCCTGGTTGTTTTCCAATGAGAGGCAAGGAATTGCCTTAGGAGTCCTGGCCCAGCAGTTGGGGATCTACAAAGGGGCTGTAGCTTACTTCTCTAAGCAATTAGATGATGTAAATGGAGGTTGGCCAGGGTACCTGAGAGCTGTGGCAACCGTTGTCTTCAACATACAGTCATGTCGAGGGTTTACATCGCGGGGTGACAATAAAACCCTGGCAGATGTATTGTTAACCTCTTCCCCCTCTTCCCTCTATTAACCCTCCCCCTCCCCCCTTCCCACTGAGGGCAAGTGATTGGGAGGAAAAGAAGTACAGAGAGAAGAGAGTTGGAAAAATTAAATATGTTTTACTAATGCTACTAATAAGAATAGAGAAAATAATACAAAATATACAAAACCAATCTTGAAAGTCTCAACAACTGCAGAGCCAGCACCCAAAGTCCTGGATTGGACTCTGCAGCCAACCGGAGCTGGATTCAGTCTGTCACTAGGCCTCAGTTCACAGGGACGACTAGCAAGGTCCTCTCCTAATGTCGGCCATAAGCAGCAGGGAAAAGAAGAAGGGACGAGATCCTCATGATCTCCCACTTTTATATGAAGTATTCATGTGAATGGAATGTTATACACAGTTGGTCAGTTTCTTGGTCACTTTTTTCTCATTGTCCGTCTTGTCAGATGTCCATCCATGCTTATCAATAACTTTGCACTCCATTGCTATGTTTACTAAAACATGTATCTGGTTCTCCAGGAAAATGTAGCTAATATGAAGGCTTTAGCTGACAGGCAAAATTCACTAAAAGATAAGCTTGTTTTTTAACAAAACCAGGACAAGTCAGAAGATGACTGTGTTGGTGTCTCATACAGGCACTGTTGTACTGGAAAAAAAAAAAGGTAATCATTGGTTATCCCATTCAAGGTTTCTGAAATACCAAGCGGTATTAGTAGAACAAGATGATGTAAATATTGTTACTACCAATATTGTCAATCCAGCCTCTTTCCTCAGTGGGTCGGGTTTTGAACATGTGGTCCATAGCTGTCTGGAGACCATGGAGGCTATCTACTCAAGTAGACCAGATTTAAAGGAACAACCATTAGAGGATGGTAAAGACTCCTGGTTTCCTGATGGCAGCAGCTTTGTAAGGCAAGGAGTAGGCAAAGCTGAGCGTGCTGTGACAATTACCCACAAGGTGATTGAAGAGAAATCTTCAAATTCGAAACCAAATCTTCTAACTTGAAACCAAAGAGGTTCCTCCAGAAACCTCTGCCCAGAAAGCTGTGATAATTGCACTCACACAAGCATTAGAATTTTCCAAAGGGAAGAAGATTAATACATGGACTGATTCAAAATAGGCATTTGGAATGGCACATGCTCATGGAACTATTTGAAACAAATGGGGACTATTAACAGTGCAAGAAGAACAGATCAAACACACCAAAAAGATACTTCAGTTATGGGAAGCTGTGAGGTTACCAGCATAGAGGGCCATCTTGTGTTGTCAAGGGCACCAAAAGGGTAATTCTGACCAAGAGACTGAGAACAAACTAGCAGATTACACTGCCAAACAGGCTGCTGAAGGGACAAATACAGAAGTGATATCTCTGATCCTGGATAGCTGTCTTCTTGAACTGACATCAAAGAAAGATAATAAATTAATAGTAGATTTACAGGCAAAAACAGAAGAAGGGCCAGATTCAAAACACACCATCACTGCTGATGGAAGAGCAGTAATACCTTGCAATGTGTTATGGGGAATTGTATTAGGAGAACACAACAAAACTCATTGGGGAGCTGATGCTCTGTATCAGAATTTGATTAAAAGAATTGTAGGAGTGAATTTGTATGTCATGGTAAAACAAGTGATTCAGCAATGTGAAGTATGTTTGAAGAATAACCCAAATACTGTAAGTCAGGTACAGATAGGAACAATTAGAAAACATACCAGGACAACATTAGCAAATAGATGATTCTGAGCTCCCTAGAAAGGGCAGGTATTGATATTCATTATCAATATCAGTATCTTCTCAGGCTGGCCAGAAGCTTTCCCCTGTAGACTTAACAAAGAGAGAGAAGTGACTAAAGCATTGTTAAATGAAATAATTCCTCAAAGCGGGGTACCTGTTGTGATGTCCTCTGATAGAGGTCCACATTTTGTTGCACAAGTAGTACAACAGATTAGGAAAGCTCTGGGAATCGATTGCCAATTGCATACACCATATAGGCCACAAGCCAGGTAGAGAAAATGAATCATTTGATTAAACAGCAATCGAGCAAAATTTGTCAAGAGAAAAATCTAAAATTATATCAAGTACCTTCCCTTGTGTTTTTTAGAATTGGAGTTAAGCCTCAAAACAAAGATAATTTAAGTCCCTTTTAAATTCTCTATGGTAGGCTCTGTCATGCTAAGTACCAAGGAGAATATTTTAATCAGCTACACATTTATGACAATATATGATAGCTTTAGGTAAATCATTAAATAAAGCAACAAAGAGAGCGCTTGAAAGTGGATGCTTGAAAGAGAGTGCCAGAGGGTTAGATCAACCAATTCATCCCTTTATAACAGGAGACCGGGCTTATCTTAGAGTTTTTTCGGGGCAGCCTTTAGAAGCATTGCTGATGACCTTTACTGCAATCAAGATGAAAGAGCAACCTGCCTGGATTCACTATTCAAGAGTGAAAAAAGCACCAGATAAGAAATGGGTGTCAGAAACAGTAGGACCTACCACTTTCGAGTTCTCTCAACATTGATCTTAGCGATTCTAGTAAGTACAGTTGCAGTAACAAATGCCTTTTTACTCCAAGCTGAGTAACGGCATCTTTAATGGAAACTATTATAGCCCAAGATGAGCTAAAGGAAATATCTGGACAGGTCGAATCTGAACCCTCACACTCACAATAACAGATGTATCATACGAAAGCTATAGAATAGAGAACTATAATTCAAGGCTTGCAATAAGTAATTACTTATGTAAGTATGTACTAACTGCAGTTGCGCAAAGAGCTGCCAGCATGTGAAGTTCGACGAGCAAGCACATAAGGTAAACCATGCGAAGACCTTCAGAGGAAGTAAAAGCCCCCCCAGAGAGCCTGCAATGCCTGTAAAGGAACACTATATGGCAGCAAAGACCGTGAAATAATTAAACTCATGTTTCTGTAGTCATTTTTTAGAATAAGTGTAGTGGCTGTTCATAATTTCCAAGAACTCTAATGAATATGCAACGCTTTTGTAAATATAAGCTGCACAAGAGCATCCTGTCGTGGCGAGCACTTGTGGCAGAGAATCGCCAGTGCGACCCTAGCACTGCAAATAGAGAATGCCCGCCTAGCAATGTAATCTAATTCTGTTGGGTCAATTTCTTTGTTTCAATCCAAGTTACCTCTGCTATTAAATTATTCCTTCTGTTTCTGCAAAATGTAGATAGTCTAATTATCAAGGTGAAACTTCAACCTCCTTTAATTAAAAAAGAGCTTTCAATGAAATTAAATGAGATTTCACTAACATATTAATTATCAGTACACTCTCCCGCTTTGGGAAAACAGTGTTTTTAAAAGTCATTCTTTCCCAGACAATTTGAGCTCTAACTGAAGGACAGGGATGTAAATATTCACCTTCCCAGGCACTGTAAATATTGGGTTTTCCTTGTTCTCCCATGTGTCTCTGTATCAATCGAAAAGTAACGCAAAATTATCTTCTCATTCCTTATTATTAGGGAAACTTTGCACGTGGGGAGGTTTTGTTTGTTTGTCTGGTGCGAGGCTGATCAGACAGTGTAGAGGGTTTTTTTAACACCTGAGATCTTCAGCAAATATCCATCTGAGCTGACATTGATACCGTAAATCAGCTAATCGAAGAAACTTCTAAAAACAAAAAAGAACTGCAGTTTTAAAAGCAGGCCTTTTTTATTGATGTGCCAGCATCCACAGGGATCACTCCCCTAATGGGGGCCCAGAACAACTCCCAGACACAGGTTATATCCACACAGATCATGCCTATTCATTATATTTCCAAGAAATTCTTTGCATATGCATTACACTCTTTCGTTATTCAGCTTGGATCCTGCTTGCGCTGGTGTCGCCACCTGATCTTCTAAGAGCAAGGGCGTCGTCTCCTACTCTTCTCCTGATCATCTTAACAAATACCATTCTTGAGACTTAACACCTAACATCTGCAAACCTTATTCTTATTAACCTAGTTAATGCCTAAAATCCACTACCCTTATTCATATAGACTTATTTTATTACTAACTGCTGATTTTAGGTATCATCAATCATTCCTCTTGAGGTTTTGTGTCCACTAGGCTTCAACCCTCTTCAAAATATAATCTTGAGCATTTACTTCTAAACCACTTTTTCTGTGGCTCTCTTTACAGACCCTAAAATCATGATAAACACAATTATGATGACTAAAACAATTATTCCTGTTTGCACTAATGATGCTAGCCACCCTGCAAGTGAAATATTCCCCATTTGAGATAACAGCTTATTAATCCACACACTTTCGATATTGTGTCTAAGGTTCTGTGATTGTTTCGCTACCTCTTTGATAACCCCAATTTGCTCATTTAAATTTTTTGTCACACTTGGTATGCGGATAAAACAGTGGTCATGGTCCAAGTTCAAGAAACTGCACGCCCCATGTTCTTTTAATAGGAACAGATCTCAGGTCAATCTAATTTGTAAGGTAACCATGTTGGCTTGAATTTGAATTTAATTTTTTTAAACTCTGGGCACTTTGTCATGTCCAATTGTCTATCACATATCTGTTTTTTAAACCATTAATCCTGGGAACAGAAAGGCTTGGAATCCCCATCCCACTTGTACAGCAGCATTTGGAGATTTCCAGTTTTCCCCAAGGACTGTTTCTCTCTTGTATTACATTCTGATAGGCACTCCTGCAAAAGTCCACAGTGCATAAACTTTTTCATCGAAGTCTCCAACCCCATTTCAGCCTCCAAGTTTGTTGGATATTGTTTTTCCTTAAGGGCTCGAAATTCTGTTTTAGTTCTGTTTCATAGTGTTGGCCTTACCAGATACTACAGCTGCCCATACTAGTGCAAATATAACATCCAAAATTTCCTTGGAGATTTCTTGCTTGCAGCAAGCAGATCCGCGCCTTCCAAGCATTTTTTTGTAGGATACGCAGCTGAACAGAATTCTTAGAAAATGTTATTTGAGCATAAAATTTACTTAACAAATGTCAACCTAAGTGAGATACCGAGCAGTCTGGCAAGTACAAGAATTCATGTGGTAAAGCTGTATTCTCAATTTGGCATTTCATCGGTTTCAAAAATGGCTTTAACTTTTTGACATACAACATTAATGAGTCCTTTGTTTAGCAAAGGATGTGGGGGATGCTTTGAGGCTGTCACAGTTGGTTTCTGTTAAATATCTCTGGTTAGAATAAAGAGATCTGGAGCCACTCTGCATTTAAAATTCCATTGGTTCCTTAGCACAGTGTGACTATGGGGAGGAAGAGTAACAAACAGTCTACAACACTACAGACCCTTAACAAACGAAATATTCTCACCCGCCCTCAGTGGTTTTCTAAGCATGCTTTCAAGTACTTTCACAGTATTAAATATTTCTATTAACTTCAGTGGGAGAAATTTTATTGATTTCATCAGTTCCCATGTTGTCTGCTTAAAATTTCACCGTTAGATATTACTAAAGAAAAAGCAGCACATGCATCTCAAAGTGAAGAGGCAGGCAAATATGACAAAGAGGAAATGCACAACTGAGGGCAAGGCATAGGCCTTCAGCATTAAATTGAATTCTATTTTGATGTTTCCAGATGCATGACAAAGCCTGTCTTGGAAAGGTTGACTTGTGTCACTGAAAGGGCTGGGATGCCGAACACCAGGCACCATAATGTTTCAAGTGCTCCTGTAGTTTCAAAGAGACAGCAATGTTAATATTCAAACTGTCATGCAAAGAGAAGGTCAAACCCTGGCCCAGTGGGAGAGCTGAGATCTCGACAGGAAGGCATGAGGAAGAGTGTCCCAGTGGTCCCCGTTTCCCCATGGGAGCCAGACTGGCACAAAGCTTCCTGCTCAGAAGCAGCTGGGACAAAACCTCCTTGGGTCAGCATTACCAGGCCATGTGGTGGAGGAAGCAGAGCATGGAAAACACAGTCAAAGGCCATTTGGACAGAGCCTGCAAGGCCTGGTTGTGTCTAGCAATACAGATAAACCTTCCCTGTCCCTGTGGCTTCACTCCCGCTCTCTCAGCAGCAGAAGGCAGCAGGGTAGAGAGGCAAAAAGTCTCTCACACCGGAGTTTACAAGCATCTCTGCCACAGGGAGGGGAGACCAGCTTGGTCTTTCTCTGCAGAGCTCCTCTTTGCTGGCCAAGGCTGAGCCCTTGGTGCCACTGTCTTCCTCATCCTGTTCTCTCAGAGGACACTTACCACTTCTTGGTGATCCCCACATGTGTTAGTGACAGTTAACAGAGCTTGAGACAATGCGAATCCGAATGTTGTCTACACTACTTAAGTCACAATTAAGCACTGCAAAGGTTTTCTGAGAGGTGTACCATCATGACCACCCTTAGAAATTTTCAAAAAACTCTGCTGGACCTGCCCCAGCACAAACTGAAATGGCTTTAAAGTTAGCTCTCTTCTAAGTGGAGAGACAGACTACATAACCAACATGTATCCCAAATTTTTCCATTACTGCATTTTAATAATCTTTAAATTATAATATATTTATGCATGGAACCAAGACAAAAAGCCAAACCAACAGACTCTTTTTTTCCCAGAAAAAATCTTCTTTCACACCATAAAAACAGAAAGAAGAAATACGTTCATGTGAGGTATACAATGGTGTCAACCATTTATGCTGCAAAATGAATGATGATTGATAAGCACTGAAAAACACATCAAGGATCTTGTATTAATTCATACAGAGCATTGTTTACACAACCACGTAAATATATGGCATTAGCAGCATTTACACAGATGATATAGAATAGTACATTAACAGTATTTGGTTTGTAGTACTTTGCATTATCCTGGTGTGAAAATGATAGTAAAATAGAACAATAGAGGTAAACTCACCTCTGCCCTCATTCTCCCTCCCTACTTTTGCACAGCAGTGCAGTTTCTCTGACACTCAAAAAAGTGATTTCTGGTATACACTTGTAAGAAAAGATCGAAAATCAAGATTATCTTAGACAACGGAAAGAAATGGTCTTCAAGGATATGACATAATACAAAAGGATGAATGCAAAATTTTCAATGTAGGCAAGAATAAACAACTACGCAATTACAGAAAACACAGCTTCAGCACCGCAGGGTGGGGGAGAAGTAAATAATATAATTTTTAAAAAGAAAAAAAAAAAAAAAAGAGTATGTATCACAAAACATTCTGAGACGTATAAACTGTTACCGGGTTTTACTTCGGGAGTTTTGAAAGTTCTAGCTCACTGAATTGTTGTAAGCAATCTGCTTTACTTGCTGTTTATCCGTTATTGCTGTTACCAGAGCTGGGTCATGTCTTCTCTCTATCCAGTGTTTTAACCTTGTGACTTAATTTTAAAATTTGGAATCAAGCTGCAGCAAAAATATGGAAGTGAAATTGAATGTGTCCAGGTGGCGTTGTCTGTTTAATATTCAAAGTATGGAGCCAGCTTTTGACCTTTTCATTTTATTGGCACCATGTTTTTCCCTTACCTCCTTGCTAAATATTAATGATCCGGAGTTTCCTAACCATGTGTTTCCTTGTAACTCAAACATTAGGGGTGAATCCAGAAAGCGGAGTGCCCATGATGACAGGCTGTGGTGGTTTTGCTGTATGGGGTGACAATAAAGCAAAACCAAGCATTTGTCTCCTTCTGCGTGTGCACACTGAGGTGCTGGGGGAGTTCTCATTGTTGTCTCAAGGTAACATAAAAGGAGAAAAAGACAATGTGCTTGTCCTCCTCTTTTTAGCTGAGGTACTGTAGTGGGCTTGTGCAGCAGTATGGGAGGTGAAAGATGTCTCCCGAATGATGCAGACAGCAGGTCACTGGCTCAACCCCTTTTCCTACCTCAACAGAACTGAGCCAAAGCAGTTTTCCATGTGATGAGTAGACAGGAAAGGGTAGGGCTGGTGAGGAAGATGATGGAGAGATGTGGCTGCTGCAGGAATTCACAGGAGGATTTTTATTGCAAGTTGTTCGGCAGTGCAGAGGGAATGCTTCTGGCTGGCAGTGTTCCTGCTTTAATGTGCTGCTTTACAGGCAGCATTTGCACGCAGATAGCTCAAAACTTATTCTTAAGAATCAAAATAATCTTACAGTATTCATATATTCAATGAATGAACCTCTTGGTGAGGTGATTCCCTCTGCCTCGCCCCCACACTTCTTTCACTTTGCAACAGATAAGGCAGTTCAAGGTTTTACAGTGCAGCAAACGGACCCAGAAACAGATAATTGATAAGAGGTTGCCTGGGAAACTCTGTGCAAATATTTTTAATTTTGCTGCATTATGCACTTGCAGGTGCCATTGTTTACAATAAAAAAAAAAAAAAAAATTCCTCCCATGGAATCAGATGGAGAAATGACATTATATTCTCCAGAAAATCTAATTCCGGTTTCTTACTTGATATTTCATCATGTCTAAGAGCAGGGGGGTGATGGAGTGGCGTGTTGTGTTTGTTTCTTTTGCGAGGCGGGTCGGGGTGGTGGGGGAATTCTTGCAGCAATAGAAATTCTGCTTGAGAAAGCAGTATGGAAATACATTGGTGAACGCTTTAAATGCAGCTCATGTCTGCAGTCCTCTGCCTGCCAGTGCAATAACCCCACCAGCTCTTAAGAGAGCTCTGCTCTGATCAGTCTGAATAGATCATTCCTTCAGCTTTAAAATCCAGACTCACTGTCTGCTTTATGGGGAATTTTCCTCTCACTTGTAAGACACATGATGCTGACTGGGGAGATCCCAAGTCTGATACTTCTGTTTTTAATGACGGGTTTGCTCTTCTCAAGGAAAAAACAAACAAACAACTTATTTTTATCCTTTTCTTCTGCACCAGAAAAAAACATAGGGGATCTAAAAGATACATGTGGATGTCCACTCTCCCGTTACTTGGGATTTTTTCCCCAAGTAAAAGAAAAGAACTAGGTTCAACTATTTAGCTTGTGCTAACTGTAAAAGTTTAATCAAAATTGTTATTAGCTTATTTCATCTGACTTGATATCCTGAGCTTCCTTACACTCGTTGTGTGCCCAAAGTATTCTCTTGATACAATATTTGATAGGAGAGCATACTAAAAAGAAATAAATGAAAACCCAACTCCATGTTCTGTGTATCCTCTGTGCAATTTGCTGAGTTGTGTCTGTACGTATCTGTGTGGCGGTGGGAATATTTTGCTGAGTTTCATGCTGCAGAGTTTCAGCTCTTGCAGCCCAAGCATAAACGGCGAAACCTGGGCAAGCCCTGCAGTCTGTCAGCAGCCTCTGACCTTCTTGTTTCAGGATTGGGCTCCCAGTAGGTGCCTGATCTGGAACCAGCCTAGCTGCACTGGAGAAGGTCAATCAACATGTCCATGAGAAGGGATCATTAGTCATGGACATGGCATCCTTCCTCTTGGATGATAATTAAGTCTGCACCATAACTACGATCAAAGTAGGAAAAAAGGTGGTGCCAGTGGTAGAGGAGCCTTCTGGTCAATCTGACTCTGGTGGGTCAGTGCGCTGCTGGGACAGCCCAGAGAGAAGGTTGCTCGGGGCTTGAGTGCCAAATACGCTGATTTTCTTTGCCTCCCTGGCCCATGAAGCAGCAGCAAAGCAGCCGAGCCCACAAAGCAGCCTCAGGCAGTGGGGCAGGGAAATTGGGCAAGCTGATGCTGGAACAGCAGCTTGATTCTGCAGGTTCCCTCACCGGCATGCTCTGCCCTGCAACTGCAGTGCTCTCTTGCGCCAGTCAGAGCTGTGGTACACTGTCCTCCTGGCTGCACACCCTTGAAAATTTTCCATGGGCAGCAAGGACAGCATTCAAATGAAATCAGAGCAGTGAATTCTTCTGTTAGTTGCTTTTCACCTATGCAACAGGAGTGGTATTCAGACCTCCAGGTGACCATGGGCAGTGCGATGATTAAAAGCTGCTGCAACACCGTGTAACACGGAGGGCAGTCCAGAAATGAGGGCAGCTATCTTCATCCTCTTTGCAGAGACAACCTGCCAGCGGGGTCAAATGGTACACCAGTAACTGCAGCAAGTCAAAAGCAACAACAGGGAGTGTTTCTTTGTCCCACACTTCTCTTTTTCTGTAAATACTAATTTCTGCCCCTGAGACTGTACTTGTGTTCACGCATCATCTTTCCTTGTTGTCCAAAGACGACAAGAATAAAACTCCAAATTTTCCTCTATAAAAGTTACTTTTATACCATATGAGTGATAAAAGCAAGACATTTATGTTTTAAAAAGGTAATAGCACAGAATGTAAATACTTACACCTGACTGTCAAATTCCCTTCTGTTGCTAGGTACAAGTTTAGATTCCAGGTTACACAGCTCCAAATTGCTTCGCTGAAAGAAGTGACACTTCAAGTTTTTTTAAGTCCTTGTTTGCAAACAGCTGTTGTGGTTTTTATACTTGCATTTTCTGCAATAAATGTGTATTTTGTTTCTTTTTGGCAATGATATTGTCCTGGTTTCATTAAAAACAAGACCAGTCTTCTTTTAGTGAATTTTTCTTTCAGCTAAGTTCTTCTAAGTACCTTCTAAGTAACTGCACTTTTCTGAATTTAGCTACATGTTTTTTGAGACACTGTGCTCTGGACTGGTAAGAGTGACCAATGGAATGCTGAAGAAGCCCATGTTTAGATTTATTGCTATGTAACAACCTTGAATTCTGATAAAATTCCGCACGTTCCATCACGAGAGGGGTGTATTTGCAAGGATGGATGGATAGGTGACTAAAACTGACCAACTGAGTATTCCATCAACTATGGCCAACGTCTGGGAAGGACCCTGCTTGCTGTCCCTGCAAATCTGAGGCCTAGTGACAGACCCTGCATCCTTGAATCCAGCTCCAGTTTGCTTCACAGTCCAACCCAGGACTTGCAAGTGCCTACTCTGCTGCTGCTGGAGCAGCCAGTGCTGAGTTGCTAGTAACTTCAAGATTGATTTTGTATATTTTGTATTATTTTATCTATTTTATTAGTAGCATTAGTAAAACATTTTTAACCTTCCAACTCGCTAGTCTGTCTCTCTTTTCTTCCTATCATCTTTCCTTAGTGGGAAAAGGGGGGGCTGGGGAGGAGACGGGGTTAACAAAGCATCTGCCATGCTTTTTTGTCGCCTTTTGCAATCTAATCTTGACATGTGGTCTTATTCCTCAAGAGCCAAATGTCACCTTCACTTTCGTATCTCTTATCAGATGTGAGTGAAAATACATTGCTATGGGTAAAACTTGTTATCCAAGCAGCCAAATGGCAAAGAAAAGTAGGAGACTTTAAAATACGTAGCTTTGAAAGATACACGAAAGATAATAGGAGGTGAGACATACAAGAACACAATGCACAAGGGGAGTTATTTCTTCAGTGCTCAGCAGATTTTCCTCAGTATAATAAGAGCTGAACCACTTCCACTGTTCCTGAGATAGACAGTGGCTTAGATATTTCAGCAGGTCATGTTGTTTTACCCTACACTGATAGTCTCTATTGGATTTAGGGCCCATTATCCCAAAGTTTTTATTCCATATGGAAGAATCCAGTGCTAACATATACAGCTGGGTCGTTGTAGTGTAACTTGGAGATACTTTTGTGTGTCTGAAATAGAGAGGAGGATCTTGGCTGCTACAGCTGAAGTTAGGCCAGAAATTCAAGTGAAGTCTTTAATAACTTGGAAAATAAGGCTACCAGGAAACGAGACCCAACTATAAAGCAGTTGTATCTACTGATCCCCTCTGCCTGCAAACTACCTGCACATGCATTTTGTGCTGAAATTTGGGTCATGCAGACTGATGAGAATATTATAAGTCTAATAAAAACAGATGGAAAGCATTTGTACAAGTTGACTACTGCCCTTTTCTACCTCTTACACTCCTCATCCCTATCTCCTTATTTTGTCTTGTCTCCATCACTCCAAACCACAGTTCAACATCAGTGAAAATGGGCAAGCAGCTGTATAATGTCTAATGGAGGTGTCTTTCTCTTAGATCAGGTCCCACTGTCCTGGTCAACCTCCCACTCAGAGCAGCTGGTGTCAGAGGTTCATCCTCAAGGTGTAATTTGCCAGAGGCTGGTCCTGCCAGTACATCTCCCTTACACCTCTGCTTTTGCCTGCCTCTACTGTAGGTATTCCCAGCAGGTCTTTCACACTGCTGCTGAGAAGGGCCCTGTCCTTCATTTTTTGACAGCTGAGATTGGTTTCCACCTCTTTGCCTGGGTCCCCATCTTGACTTCTTTGTGCTCCGCATGCTCTTGCAGTTGTCTCCTTCATCCACAGCCCTGAGTGACAGAGCCTGGCACTGATCCCTTCTCACAGGAAGCTAGGTGAATTTACTCATCAGACAGCTATTGGACACAAGGCTCTTAAACGACAAGCTCGCCTGCAGCAATAGACTTTGTGAAACCCAGGAAATTAAGCCAGCAGCAGTTACCCAACTGTGAAACCTGTCAAGCTTCAGTACTCTTCAGCTACTCTCTATTTTTAAAAGAATTATACCAGTCTGCCAGCTCAGCTGCAGCTAGGATGGTGAATTGTTGTCTATTTAAAAGGTCAGCTTCTCTGAAATCTTGAAAATCTACATGGTGATCCAAATTGCCTAGAAATTTTCTCTTTCTCTGGGCTCACAGTGTGAGGCAATTATAGAGGTTTTGGGATTCTGAACCTTGCAGCCTGCCCAATAACATGGTATCTGCAACCCCCCATCTCCACTCGCTTTCTGTGCATGGTAGAGTCTAAAACTGTTGTTTGGCTTCTCCTCAAGTGTATATGAGATATTGGAGATTTACCTACTGTCTGGCAGAAGCAGCACAGTGTGATATATAATTAAGGGCGAAATCTACAACACCAAATCAGGATGAGAAAAACAGTGGACTGGCAAACTAGAATGGACATGTGCAGCAAAATTAAGGCAACATAAGGGTTCCTTGGTGACATCTTGCTGCAGACCTGAAAGTCTCTAGGCAGCTTACTGTAATCACAAAATCTCAGCTGTGTTTGTGCTTTGTGAATTTAAACATTGACAACTTGCTGTTAACACGTGTAGTGAACTGCCCCAAGAGAGACCAGGGCTTCTGGGTCATGTGTAATACTCCAACGTACTCTACAAACCACAGGTTCACCCTGATGTTAGAAGGAGGTGGGAACTGTCAGTAACTCGCCACGTAAACAGTGCAAATATTGGTTGGTGCCTTGTGGTCAGTATTACTTAAAAGAAGTCTGCAAATATTAACCTCCTGGTGTTGGTCTCTTCTTCCACGTAGCAAGTGACAGGACAAGAGGAAATGGCCTCAAGTTGTGGCAGGGGAGGTTTAGATGGGATATCAGGAAAAATGTCTTAATGGAAAGGGTTGTTAGGCATTAGAACAGGCTGCCCAGGGAAGCAGCTGGGTCACCACCCCAGAGGTGTTTAAAAGACACATAGATGAGATGCTTGGGTACATGGTTTAGAGATGGACAGTGTTAAGTAATGGTTGGACTCGATGATCTTAAAAGTCTTTCCAACAAAAATGATTTTATGATTCTGTGTTTCCAGTAAATGGAAATAAAACCCAAATTTTTATGGTTTCCTTAAACAGTAAACAGGTACATCCTAGATGCCACACAGACCACTGAGACAATGTTCCAGGACACTACAGAACAATTCACTGCAGAACTATCTCGGGTCAGATCAATACAACAGCTTTTATCTATTGTTTCATTACACACTGCTTCATACAGCTGCCACTTCAACAGCACAAAGACAGAAAAACAAAAACAAAACAAGCAAACAAAAAGTTTGGAGGTTGATGGAAGACACCAGTCCACTGAGTCTGCAGTTTTATGCTAAGCCCAAAGTACATCGTGCAATGGGATCACACAGAGGTTGAAACTAGTACAAATCTGCTCTCTCCCTTCAGTAAGTCAGCAATTTCAGACCAAGGAAGAAAAAGGCATGTTCCACCTTCTACTCTTACAAAGATAGAATTTTATTCCTTAGGGCACATGTGGGTCCCAGTAAGCAGGCTTCCTCCAAATGCCACATTAATGAACGGGTCTGACCACTTCGATCACATGGAGGGAAACGGTTGCAGTCAGAGGGAACACAACCAGCACCCTAATATTTCACAACCAATCTACATGTCCAACAGTCTCAGTCTCCTGACTTATAGCATATAAAGCTTTACTTCTCCCAGGTAACAAGCAACAGGACAAGAGGAAATGGCCTCAAAGTTGCACCAGGGAATGTTCAGAACAGATATTAGGAAAAATTTCTTCATGGAAAGGGTTGTGCAGCACTGAAACAGGCTGCCCTGGGAAGTGGTTGAGTCACGATCCCTGAAGGTGTTTAAAAGACATATAGATTAGGTTCTCAGGGACATGGATTAGTGCCAGAGTGAGGTTATGGTTGGACTCCATGACCCTCAGGGTCTCTTCCAACTTAAGTGTTTCTATGATCCTATGTTTGTAAGACAGATACCAATTGCTTCCTCTGATTTCAATATCAGAGCTGATGCATTTCAGCAATGCTGAATGTGACAGAAAATAACCCCACTGAGAGTCAATTTTCCTGTAACTGATTTCAAGAGAGAATAGTTGCAGTGCAGCTAGAAACTGCCTTTGACTTTCCAGTTGTCTGCTGCCTCAAACAGAGGTTGAGGTTTTTTTTCTCTGACAGATAATAATTAGCATGGCCTACTGACTGAGTTAATTTAAAAATAAATCAACATCATCATAAGTTTAGAAAATATTTTCCTCTTAAGTTCACTGAAGAGAAACAGAAACAGGAATTAGTTTACTTTTTTTCTAGTCCCATTTCTACTTTGAGTCTCCAGGCTCTTCTCGGTGACAACCAGCGCTAGGACAAGGGGTAATTGGTTCAAACTGGAACACAAGAGGTTCCACTTAAATTTGAGAAGAAACTTTTTCTCAGTGAGGGTGACAGAGCACTGGAAGAGGCTGCCCAAGGAGGTTGTGGAGTCTCCTTCTCTGGAGACATTCAAAACCCACCTGGACACATTCCTGCGTAACCTCATCTAGGTGTTCCTGCTCCAGCAGGGGGATTGGACTGGATGATCTTTTGAAATCGCTTCCAAACCCTAACATTCTGTGATTCTGCGATTGTAAGTGGTACAACAGTTTAATCACAGTTTTCTTAAATCAATCGGAAAAACATCTGTACTAATACTCCTCTAAGATGGTTAAATCACAAGAAACACCCACAAGAGCAGAACCTGCAGGGCACAGCTTCTTTGGGAGGCCTGTTTCTATAAGGATTGCACCTTGATTGGAGGTAGTAACATTCCAAGAATTTGATAATTGTCTAAGTACAGGGTTCTTGTAGTGTATCATCACCATTTTTATACAAATTAAGTAGGACGCTTAAGTAGTTACAAATCAATTCCAAGGAAAAGAAATAGGAAACAAGGATGGATTCTAAACAGCCCTCCTTGGTGTAAATGAGTATTCAGTTCTGGATTCAAGATTAAAACATATATCATTTTTCTTTTCCTTTACCGCTTAAAGCTTCACAGTATCACAGTATCACAGTATGTTTGGGATTGGAAGGGACCTCAAAAGATCATCTAATCCAATCCCCCTGCTGGAGCAGGAACGCCTAGGTGAGGTCGCACAGGAACATGTCCAGGCGGGTTTTGAATGTCTCCAGAGAAGGAGACTCCACAACCCCCCTGGGCAGCCTGTTCCAGTGCTCTGGCACCCTCACTGAGAAGAAGTTTTTTCTCAAATTTAAGCGGAACCTCTTGTGTTCCAGCTTGATCCCATTACCCCTTTTCTTTTAAATGTTTAGATATCTTTTTCCTCTCCTTCTTTCTGATCCAGTGAGCCATTCATATCCCTGGTAGCCATTTCAGTGACTGCACCAGGTCCTGGAGTAGTCTGTTTCAGGTCTAACCTAACTTTCTAAGGATGCTGTGCCAGAGTTAAATCCCAAAAAGAAACACCCAGTGATACTGCCCTGGAGATGTTACCATAGTGCACTCTTTTTGCTGTTCTTGTTTAAACGTAACTGCAAATAGTACCGGTGCATTCTATTGCAAAGGCTCAAGCAAGTGCAGGACTACTGAACATTCTCATTTCTCTTCTGTCTGTTCATAGCAGTAACTGAGAACAGAAATGCAGATACCCTTCTGATGCACAGAGAACCACTCTTACCTCTTCTTTAAAATCTGGTTACTAACTCCTTACACAAGTAGCATAAAAAAAAAAAAAAAAAAAAAAAAAAAGAGGAGAAAATAATAGAATCATAGAATAACTTGAGTTGGGGGCGACCGGTAAAGATCGAGTCCAACTCCCTGCTCCTCACAGGATTATGTAAAACTAAACCATATGACTAAGAACATCATCCAGATGTGCCTTGAACCCTGACAGTCTTGGTGTTGTGACCACTTCCCTGGGTAACCTGTTCCAGTGGCCGAGCACCCTCTTAGTGAAGGACGTTTTCCTAATGTCCAATCTGAACTTCCCCTGATGCAGCTTCATCCCATTTCCTCCTGCCCTATCGCTGGTCACCAGAGAGAGGAGATCTGCACCTCCCCCTCCACTGCTTTCTGTGAGGAAGGTGTAGGCTGTGATGAGCTCACCCATCAGCTTTCTCTTCTCCAAGATGAACAAAGTGACCTCAACCACCCTTTGAAAGTCTTGCCCTTCGTGGCCTTTCATCATCTTGGTCACCTTACTCTGGACACCCTCCCATAGCTTGCTTGATGCACCCCAGGACATGGTTGGCCCTTAGGGCTGCCAGGGTACACTACTGGCTCATGCTCAACTTGCCATCCACCCAGCCCCCCAGATCTCTTTCTGTGGGGCTGCTCTCCTGCCTCTTGTCCTGCAATTCACACATATAACCAGGATTACCCTGTCCCAGGTGGAGGATCTGGCACTTACTCTTGTTAAATTTCATAAAGTTGGTGACTGCCCAGCTCTCTAGTCTATCAAAATCTCTATGTAGGGCCTCACTACCCTTGAGGAAATCCACAGCTCCTCCTAGTTTACTGTCATCAGCAAACTTACGTTCAGTTTCTGATCGCTTATAAAAACAACAACCCTTTTTGTTGTCCTTCACAGTGCTGGCCAGCATGAACTCTAATTAAGATTGGGCCACACAGATTTTCTCTTTACAGCAGCAAACAGCATCTCTGTAGTCCTCCCATGTTGCCTGTCCTTGTTTTCAACATCCATGCACTTTTCCACCTAACTTCTAGAAGAAGACCTCAGCCCAGCCAGCCTTCTGCCCCTCATAGTTGACTTCTGACATTTTGGAATTGCCTGTTTCTGTGTTTTTGAGACAGCTCTTAAGTTTACAGTTCAAGCGTAAACCAAAATTACTTTAGAAAAATTCTGTTGCTAGCTATCTAGGACAACAAAAATAGCAAGGAGCAGACTCAGAGTGTTAAGGAGAAGCTTACTGATGTCTGCACCTCAGCTGGTTGAGGAGTTGCATTTTCCACATGCTGAAGGAACAAGAGCTAATAAACAAACCTTAAATCTTTTTTTGTACACAGTATTTCAGCAGGAGGGACTCCATAAGCATTGTCTAGAAAGCTCCTGACAAGCAATGCAGACAAACACCTCATTAAGAGTCTGGGAAGTTATAAGCAAGTTTAACATATTATTAAGTTGCAAAAGGTCCTGGAGAGAAGCCACATCAGGGCTGGCAGCTGGATCCTGAACCCCATCCTGAACTGACCTTTTGACTTAGAAAAACCATCCTCATGTCCATCATTTCTTGCAGGTAAGCAGTGTTCCACAGAAGTAATGTTTACACAAGACAAGTATTATTTAACATATCCTTATTGCCCTGATCTCACACTGTCTGCTTTCCACAGGACGGGGTGGGGAGAGGAAGTATTTAAAAACCAACTTTTAAGACCTTTATTTTAATATCTACCTGCACCCTACCTCTTGCCCTCCTCCTCTTTAGAGAAGTGAAAACTGGTGGATGAGTACGACAGATATAAAGTAACAGGCTTCTATACAAATACCTTACTATAATTCACTCCTTTTCCTGGGGAGATGCCATTTTATTTGCACCTGCTAATAAGTCTAGGGTTTGGTTTAAAACAGTTCCCAGCAGACAAGCGCTCATAAGCTAGACAACCGCACCACCTAGCTTTGCTTTGAAGGATCTTCAGAGTCCTATTTTTCATGACGCCTTTGGTTATTTTCCTTCAAGGTGAATGTTTCTTCCAGTATCACCCCTATTCATCTGATATCTCACCACTGATACTATAAATAATTCAACAGCTTTGACATGTTCACCTAGAAACAACGTAGTATTGGTGTTTGTAGGAGTGTAACAGAGCTACCTTATTTACCCTTCCATTCTTCTACTTTATGCACACTGGTGTGACCTTTCAGATCACAAACATTTTCTATAACTCTTGCATCCACATTTAACCAAATGTGTTGATTTGATTCATTACTGCATGGAGCACCATTGTTTAAAACAACCCTGAGTACACATGAGCTCCACCACTTACTGATTCTGTATCTGGGAAGTTAAAGGCTCCCTTGGGCCCATTTCCAGAAATGTTTCCTTTTTTAGGAGTGTTACAATGGGGTCCCTCTGATCTCTGTCTTCAGCCAAAATTGTCCAGACTTTTAAATGAAAACTGGTACATTCCCACTAAGTTTGAATTCCAACAAAAGCACATTTTCCGCAGTTTTCTGAGCAGTGGAAAACAGAACAGCAGGCTATGGGTACCTCCCTTGGGTAAATGCACAACAACACAGTTTTAAATTACCTTCTGACCTCATCCAGCTTCAATAGTCTAAAGAGGAATGGAAGCAGAACGGAGCATCTAATCTGTACCTCAACATCAGACTGAAGAACAATGCAAATATGGCTACTGCAGGTCCTCTGATGTCCAAGCTGGGCCACAGTCCCTCCTAACATATTTGCACAGTGCCTCTAAAGACAAGACCCAGAGAAATTCACACATGAAATCTACATCAGTTCAGTTCAACCTATATAGGTTAACCAGGAAAATAGGCCACAAAACCAGTTCATGAGTCTCTTGGAAGCTTCACATCCTGTTCGTAAGGTGCCCTGTGGCCCTTCTTTTCTCTTTCCTTTCTCTCCTAGATTGATACTTCTTGTCAAGTCCCTAGGCCCATCCTAGAATAAAAGGTATATCCCTCTGTCATATAGAACCTGTGGATATAGCACATTAATTCTCTTACAGTGATGACACCACATTTAATATGGTTTTACAGCATGTTAAAATTTAGCAGTGGCAAATCTGCTGAAAGCAGCAGTCACTGAGATGCTATCTTTGCCACGTTGCAAGACAGACTTCTTCATTACTAACTGCACTTAGACTAATTCAAAAAGCATGAATATGAAAACATTTCCTTAATCTGAACAGAGCCCTGAAAACAATACAAAAAGGTTCGTGCTCTTATTTTGACAAGCACACCATAAGCTAAAAGTCACAGCAAGCTTGTCAGCACACAGAGTGTCAGTACCCTTTTCTGCACAGCTTGCTTTTGAAAAGATTATTAAGATGTTTTACAAAAGCAGAGATATTAAATCTATTTTACAAGTCACACAATTTCACTCTCAGTTTCTGCCAGAGTCCAGAACATCCTCAGCATCCTTGTGTTTTGTTCCTTAATCTTCTTTGATTGCTGCTAGGCTCCACCAGACATTCTCTAGGGAGAGGAGAAAGTGGTACATTATTTAAGAGTCTTGGGCTGCAACTTCTGGTCACACATCAACAGCACCACATGCAATATCTGCCCACTCACACAGGCAAAGTTAAAAGATCAGGTTGTGAATTTCAGAACTGCGCATCATACACACAAGGCAAAAAACCAATAATTTCACACCCACACAGTATGGAATTAGCTTTAAAACTTTGAGGGGGGAGGCTTGGCACGAATAAAAATACAGCTTCTTTTAATAATTGCCTGATTCGATTACATGCAATGCTTTTCAGGATTTTCAGGACTCTTAAATTCTTATTCTCAAACATGATGCAAGGTATTCCCTCAGTCCACTTTCTTGAGTACTGATCTGTATTTAAACCCAGGCTTATACTTTACTTAAGGTGATACCCATTTCAACATCTGCCAAAAGAATCATAACAACAAATGAAGCTTTTCTGTAGAGCAACATCTCTTACTTTCTTCACTGTGGGACCTGTCGGAGTATGCAACAAAGACAGCAGCAACGATAAGGCTGAAAGCAACAAAGCATAATCCACAGGGAAGGAAAGAGCGCAGCTAAGTGTGAGTAGGAAGATGTAGAGCAACAGGAGACAAACTTAATGAGAGAGTGAAAGCCGTGACCAAATACATCTAGAAAGTGGCTTTTCTGGAACACTTCCATTCTATATGTGGAAAACAAACCAACACACAAAAATGGAGTAGCTGCAGAAACCACTCTAATTCACTTTAAAGACAAAGCACCTAGGGGTAACTACAACCTGATCCAGCCACAACCCAGAGAAATTAGCCTGCCAGGTGTGAGCTATGATCTCATTTGACAACAGCCATTTCAAATGGAAGCTGTAAAAAATCCCACAGTAGAAATTTAAGCTACAAGCACTGGAGGAAAAGTGTTTGTAGGTGTTGTGATGATGGAGCTGAAATTATACCAGTTTGATAAGGAAAAAAAAAATGAAAAAAAGTAAACATTGAAAGACATAGTTGCAACAAATAAACAATTTTAGGCTACTAAATACCTTTTTAAAAAAGAAAAAAATTAGAAACCTAACTTTTATTTAGTTCCTAGATAGAGGAACTTAACTATGTCTGTGGCAAAACAGCTTGCCACCTTTACCTTATTTTCAGAAATATGTTCCTGAGAAGGCAGCATACCTCAGTATTTGCTCACAAGCCACTGGCAAAGCTCTTACCTACTGCCTTGAGGAACATGACTGGAGTTGTCATGAATCAGCATTGCTCAGACAAGCTTTGCTCATGCATAAACACACTCTGCAAGACGTCTGGCTGTCATCCATAACCCTATTTCTCTTCCTTTTCTCCTCACTCTTGTGTCTATAGACAACCGTCCAGCTTGCAAGCACTTCATTTACTCTAAAGCAGAGTAAATCAGCTCCTGGCCAAGAACGTCCAAGCTGGGATTTTCACAGTTGTCTAGAAGACAACCATGGGCCATTTGTTATCATATTAATAGGTACAAAGATTAGTGAATTGTGTGCTGTTGCTGCCTTGGTATTTCTCAGGTAGGTTCACCTCTTTGCCCTTAACGATGCTTCAGTTCTCCCTTCAGCCGCTGTCAGGCAGATGGGGTGTCTCTATGAACCCCAGTAGAGAGTCGCAGTGCTGGAGCTCTCCCAAAGACCGATGATGCTGCTGGTGTCATCACACGCAAGGTTACCAAGGTGACTCCCTCTTTGGAGACCAGGGTGATAGGAAGAGCAAAGTGAAAACAAAGGGTCAGGAAACCAGAATGTGCTTGATGGCTCAAAAGAGCATTTTTCCAAAACATCCAAAGTGGTGTTTTAGAGACACAACACAAAACCAGAGCAGAGAATTCTGCAGAAAGAACTATCAGAAAAATTCATCACGGCCCAGTGAAATAAATGTGCAGACATTCTGCATAGATTTAAATTAAGTAATGTCTGGCCATAAAGACACCCTTATTTCCACTGGATGAAACCTAGCAAAATTTGTATGGACGACAAAAGGAGGTCACCTGAGAAAGCAAGGTCAGTTTCCTCTGAGTTTCAAGAATGGAATATTTTATTGTAGACAGTGAGCCAGACTCAAAAGTAATTTATGCTGATTTGTTGAAAGTTACAATTAATAAATGTGTACTACTATGATATTACCAAGAAACAGTTGCACATTTCAGATGAAAAAGGGAATGACGGCACACTGAAAAAGGGTTGACAGCACATGTATATTTCCACAAATGACTGAACTGCAGAACAAGATTACTATGCATCACGTTGTTTGGTGTTCCTTCACCCAAAATAACCTCTTCTAGTAATTTAGTTCAATTATGAAAACACTTAAATCCGCGATAGATTTAAAATATACTACGCAATACTCCTTGCAGACTGTGGCATATAGAAGTTGCAGTATCACTGTTTATGGAAAAAGCTTTTACCTTCGGTTTTACACATTGTCTCTTTAATTGTTGCCAAATGACAAAAGTTCAAAGGATGAGCAGCAGTAACTACTGGCTAACTGTGCCTTGTAAAGGTAATCTCAGAAGTCACTAAGCATGCTGATGCACTATGGCACTGAGAGTACAATCAGAGGGCTCAGAGGTAAGCTGCTTTTTTCTTTAAAAATCATCATTTAAGAACCAGTGTAATTATCTTCTTTCAGATGAACTTTGAATACTTCAGTAGCTTCAAGAAAGTCCCCAAGATCTGTTCTCCAGACACTACTCATCCCTGCTAGGTCTTTCCTGAGTTCAGATGCTAATAGCAATCCTGAGTGCATATCCAGGAAGTTATGTGCAACTTGATGGGAAAATACAGAAACAGGAAAGGAAGTCAGAGTGCAGCTGAACAACAATTTCTCAACTTATTAAAACTAAAAAGGTCACATTACTAACTGTCCATGCCGTCAGCATAGACTTATCCTAGTTTTGTCAGCATTAAAATCACTAAAACAAAGACATGTGAAACAAGCAAAATCATATGAACTCAGTTTCAAAGTACTTGCTAAAATATCTGCTAAAATGAAACCAACTGTATGGAACCTGATTGCCATGAAAACATTGACAAACCATGGAAGAAGAAGAAAGTAGTTTCAAGTGTACTTAAAAGCATCTCAATACGTAATTAGCTCTGCACAATCCTATTCACACAACACTTGGGGGTTTGAATAGGCACAGCAGAAACTACCTTTTGTGAGAGCCAGCCCCACATGGGGCCAGGTGCTGTGCTGGCAAGGCCCGTGCCCACTGACTTTAAATAGGCTTTGAGTAGACCAGGACGCTTTTAGATTAGTGGGCACCAGTGGGCCACATGGTACAATGTCCACATAGGTCTTCCTCTGCCACAGCGGGTGCTTCTAAAGCATGACTGGCGACAAGCCTCGCGATGCTTAACTCCAAATCTGTGGGACTGGCCCAGGCAATAGCCAGGGGTCCTCATTCAACTTGAGGTACTGCACTGAATACACACTAGTGCTGCCTAGAAGAGGGCATATACCGTTCAAGCTGGAAGCTGGTCACACCCCAGAACCCAATGTGAGTCTCCACGCTTTCCAGTCTGAAACCCAGATGGTGTTTCCTCACCACCCCCACCCCTATCACATACCTGTAACGTTCTGCCCGGAGGTACAGGTGGGGGCAGAGGTGACTCGGGTTCCCCACGTAGGTCCCCTCCTTGCACAGACAGGCTTCTTATAGTCCTCTAGATCACCTGCTTGCATACTGTTTGGTCCTCTGTGCAGGCGTCACTGGGGGGTGATTGCAAAAAATATAAAAGTCCTGAAGGGTCTCGGGCCATCTTGAAGGATCTCAGCAGTCTGGGGTCTTTTCCCTTAGTGCCATACTGGGCTGATCAGGAGATGGAGCTATGTGCCCTTTAACACATCCTTCACTTCCTGTATCAGCCAGCCAGCCTTTGTGGCTCCTTAGCTTGTCATAAATTGCAATTCACCCTATCACCAATGGTCCCATCTCCTGTGGCTGGATGTAACAGAACTGGTTTTGCCACAATGTTTGAGACATTACCCTTTCTATCTCTCACAGTAATGTATTTTCAATACAGGTTAAATTATCCACAGTAACAGACGTGTGATAGCGCTCACTTAGTCTGGCTATGTCTGTGCTCATGAAAGAGCATGTAGAGGCACCTGTCAAACCTCCAGTAGCATCATACTTTAACAACTGGTTGGATTAGTAAGGCTTCAGGAAGGGAGGAATTTGACACAGCACTGATCTGAATCAGATCAAGTATCACCCCTGTCTTTTGGGTCTCTACATAAGGAAATTCCCTTTTGCGCAGCTTCCAGATGATGGTCACGTTCTTCCCAGACAGATACTGCAAAGTGGGAGACCGCACATTGCTCTAGTTTCTCACTTTTAACATGGCAGGGGCTGGAGACTTCTCCTCTATTGCAGCCCTAGTGTCCTGCTGGGTGGGGGACAGGTCTTTCCACAGTTAGTTAACTTGGGCTTTAGCTGCATTCAAAGTTTGCTCAGTAGCTCTGAGGCAATGAGCTAAGAGATTTAAGCTGGGTAACTCTCCCTTCATGTTTCTGTGTTTCTGATTTTCTCTAATCCAAGTAGAATCTGAGGTCTGCTGGCAGGGCAAGGTCTCAAAACAATGAGCTAAGGCACCCACTACCTTGTTAGGGCTGATCACGATGCAGAGTACGGTACCATATCCCACTTTTGTCAGCAGAGGCAGTCGTGCCAAGTTATAGGTTTGAGACGTGCTAACAGACACCAGATCAACAGCTTCAGGGAAAAAGCATTTATCTCTAAATAACAGCGCAGGAAAAATTACAGATCAATAGTATAATTATCTGCATTGTAACAACAGCCAGGCAAGTAATTAATCAAGATTGTGCTAGACCAAGCATCTGACAATGGCGCATCTGACAACGGCTGTCAGGCAGGCAGCAGAGTGTGAAAAGTGACCTGGCCCACGCAACGACCTTGGGGAACGCACGTGCCCTGGCTGGACTGTCCTTTTTACCACTGAGCCGCAGAAGCTTATTAACAAACATCACAAACCACCTCTGCGACCCCTCTGTGCCAGCTTGTCCCCGGTGTACGCAAGGCCCGGGAATCCTGTACCAGGCAGCACGGCCCCCCATTCCTGTGTGAACATGGGTCAGAAAATCTTGCGTGAGGCAATCCAAGCCTCACAGCTCCATTGTATGCACTGTCTCCAGACACGCCATAGCAGGCAACACCAGCCATGCAAGGAGCCAGTTAGTCTGGCAAAGCCAAACCCAACTGTTTAGGTATGGAAGTCACTACAGAGAATGCAAGAGTGAACACAGAGAGTATCCTGAAACATGTGAATACTCTCAGCTGACACACAAAAAACCAAGTAGGGGCTCACAAAAAGCTCTCAGTTTAATCTAAGAATGTCCACAAACATAGTGCTGCCAGTGAGCAGACCGAATTTATATCAGCTTTATAGTACAGTAAGTCAATGACTAAGGAGAAGACAAAAAAAAAAACACAGTAGTATTGAAGAGAAGCTGCTAAATTAATTTATACTGTGATTAACTTACAAAAGACATATCATCATTAACCAGCTGACATGAGATAAATGCTTTCTGACCACCTGCAAAACTAGTAGATATTTTCCAAGTTTTAGATCCTTCTGCACGACAAGAGGCAGACAGAAGAATAAGTAATAAATTGTTCAGAAGCAGAGTGCTTAGTTTATATTTAACTAATAATTAATAGAAGTAAAAAACTAAACAATTATAACATCAATTATTCCTTAGTATATATGTATCATATATCAAAATCTTCAAAAATTGTAATGCTTATGTAATAATGTGAATACAAGCAACACAAGAGCATCCAGTCTTTGGAGCACTTATGCAGGATGATCCCCAGAGCTCCCCAGTGCTGTCAATTAAAGAATGAAGCTTAACAGTTTGTTTTACTCTGCTGTTGAGTTTATTTTTTTCATTTCAACGTAAACTGTGTATTTAAACTGCTGTGCTCCTTCAAACCCACAAACAACTTGTATGTGGTCCATTGTTTCAAACTCATTTAAAAACATGTTCAACATTATCAACTACATACTATCGTAAAAAACTAATTCAGTCAAACACAGGCTGGTGAACAATGTTATGACATTTGCTTAGAACAGTAAATACAGAAATCAACATTATTCCCTCTTATTTTTCCACTGCTAGCTGCACAGCATCATTAAACAACTTCAGGAGCTTGTTGCACCACCGTCTTCCTCATCTTTAAACTGTAGGCACAATGCTGGTTCTAGTGGTTACAGCTGATGTTTCAAGAACCACATCTAAAGAAAAAAAATAAACCAACAGGAAGAGATTATTTAGTAACAAGTCTATCTCTTCTTCCACAAGTTATATAGGAAAGACGGTACTGTAATGATACACTGCGTATAGATAGCTCTTCCTCCATAATAAAAACAGCAAGTAATGCATACATGAAATAACTACCTCCATCACATTACTTTACATACTCAATCAGTCAAGTTTTTTCCTGCCAAAGGAATACGGTCCCAAAGCTGTAGCAACTGCTCTCCAACTTGTGGTTCCAGCTCCTGAAAGCGAGCAGAAAATTAGAGAAATTATTTGCACTGCTACTATTGAACATATATAAATAATTTATAACAGAATCGTTAGATCAAGTTACTGGTGACTACTTTCAGTCTTTCTGAAGGAGCTCATTCCTTTTGCTATTGAGACATACATTAGAACTCCCCACACATGAAGATTTTTTCACTAGGGCTCAAGAGGAGATAAAAGTCTTTCATAAGCAACCCTGGCCCACAGGCTGTCTGGGGTTTATTCATTCACAACTAGGTGTCAGTTCCTGAAAAGAGAATTCTTTTGTATAGTGGTGGTGTGTTCACTCAGAACATACGTGCCATACTTTGTACTTTTCATATGTCACTTATTAACTAAAAATCATTATTTTCTGCATCTTCTAAGTTTAACTCAGTCAAGTACTACATCATGTGTTACATTCCTTTCTCATTCTTATAGTATGTTCCTTTCCTCATTCTTACAAGTGGAGAGGTTTTGGGGAAGTACTAAGAAGATGATACAAAAAGTTTAGCTCTAAAATCTCATATCAGGGAGCTATTTTGGGAGGGAGAATGCAGAAACTGCCATAGAGAACTCTTGTGTATTTATTTTCCAGCTTTTGTAGCTGCATTTAGCTATAACAGATTGAAGAACTGTCCTAAGCTTTACCTCAAATCTCAGGATTCTCCTCAGTCTTTACAGGAAACTCAAAGCCATAATTTTGAAGAGTCATTCGGGTGCTATGGACTCTCTTGGGGAGCAAGTATGAACGACAAAAGTAACAAGTCTCAAGAATGAAAACTACAAATTCCAAAAAGGTTTATTTTTGGAAGCACCCAGCATTACATCTTTTTTTCTGCTGCTTCTTCTTTTTAAACACATACTAAGCAAGAAATTGCTTTGACTTTATCAAAGTGCCTCTGTTACTTCAACAGCAATGCATTAGCAGAATGTAAAATGTGGCTCAATGAACTGTGATTCAGATCAACAGACATATGAGGACAGTTGAGATAAATGTCAAGGATAAGCAAGCTAATAAACAATACATGGTTCTACCAAGTAAAAAAGACTTTAGAAGAGAGAATAACATTACCTGGCTATCTCTGCTTATTTGTACTTTCTTATTGTCATTCCAAGGGTTGAGCAAATGGTGTGCAAATTGAAAAGGAATGCTTTCTTTTCGGATCCATTCCACCTTGAATACACCTCCAAAAACAGCACATCCCCAATCCTGACTTTTCTCAGACCCTATCTCTGAAGCCATTCTAGCAAAACCCTGGAGCAAAAATTGAAATATGAAAGGAAAGACTGAGTGCATCTGCTTAGGTTGGAATTCAATAAATAACCAGACTTCATATGCAACTTTCAAATTAGTTTCAAAATTATTCACACACTCTCCCCCATGAAGCTGAATCTTTAAAAATGTTTACATCTAGAAAGCTAAAAGTAGTATCCTTTGTTTTTCCACTTCAAGTACATCTTCTAGAGTTTGAACACAGAGAACGTCTCTCAATCCCTCACAAAGGGACAAAAGAGGTTTTTAAGCTTTGTAATAGAGGTTCAAAAGGTGTTGTAAAAACATCTGAAGCATAAACAATCAAGATTAATGTTCCACTACATAATAATCCATTAGCTATTCCTTGTTAGTTGTAGATATTTTTTGCAGAAATCCATTCCTTCCTTCCCATGTTCGCCCCATGTTAACAAACTTTCACACAAAATCAAGAGACTGTAGCTGTTCTTCAAAGAAAGAAGTCTAAGTTGCTTTTGTTCCCTTCTTCAATGAAGCAGGAAAAAGTTCCAAGACAAGTATTCAGAAAGAAAACGAAAGAAACCCCAAACCCAAGATTACTTCTGACTAATGTAAAGACACTCCTACATGCTCACACACCAAACAAAACCAAACAAGACACCACACACCCTACTTATCAACTATCCAGCCAAATTTATGCCAGATGTGACTTAAGAGTTCAAGAGATGCTGGGCACTACTTAAGTTACCAGCATGCACTACTTTAGTAGGACAAGCAGTCCTAGACAGCTCAAGACGCACTTAATGGATTTGATAAATTTCAAGAGAGGAAAAACAGAAGTAGAAAGAGACACTTGGTACAAGAGAATATTAACAGGAATGTAAATCTCACATTCCTATGAATGCTTTGTGCACCGTTAAAACTGGAAGGACAAGGCAACATCAACCACCTACATTCCTGACTTCAGCATGTCCTTCCCCTCATGGCTTTCTCCTCTAAGAGCACCAACACAACAGCCCATTTTCATGGCATGCTGAAAATTACTTTCCAGTATTACATCTGCATTTGCCAAATCACTATATGTATATGTCACTGTAATCCTTCAGTGGTATCACCAAGACTATTTGGGCTAGTTAATTAGATTTTAAGTTAGCTGACTTCTATGAATAGTTTATATAAAAAGAGGTAAGTGGAACTTTCTTTACTGGGAACAACCAAGTTTAGCTCTCTCTACAAAACAGCTAACCCGCAACTTTGCACTACCAGGTCAAGTCTTTAACTTCAAATTGCCTACCAATTTGTCAACAAATTTGTGACAAATGCCTTGCTAAACTTGAAGTCAAGACACAGCTCTAGAAGAATCGTGGCCATGACCTTCCACCTTCCTGACTTCTAAAAACTACAGTTCAGGCAAAACAGATTTTATTAAAATTTGTAATAAAATTATCTGTGAGTTTCCCAGCTTCAGAAAGCCATGACTAGATTATAACTGCTTGTTCACTTACAATATTTATTTTGGCATGCAGAGAAGAGAGTAGCAATCCACTGCTTTGTTTGGATTGGTTTGTTTGCTTTGTTGTTGTTTTGAATAATCAATATAGGGTAAAAACATTATTCTGACTCAAGATGTTTGGAGGCAATCCAGTCTTAGCCTTTGAGTGACAAACTGAGTTAGCTAAAAGAGTGCATTTCAGAGAAGAACAAAATACACTTTTCCTCAGCAATCAGACACATTTGCTTGTTACTGTACTGATTAGAGGGTCAGAAGTCACAAGCAAAAACCTACATCCTACACAGTCATTTGCTGCACTCTCCTAAACAATCAACCAAAGCTAACATTTAGTATTAGCTATGGACTCACCTGGAAGTGTCCAGACCCTTGAACAGAAAATATCAAGTAAACCATGCTGCTCTCCCAAAAGGCTCTATTTAGCTTTCGTTCATTACTTGGCGTTGTAGACCATATACCCTTCTGCTGAGAAATATCAATATTTTGCAAGTTGCTGCTTTTCATTATGAAGTACCGAACTGGCATATTTGGTCTTGGTGAAGGAGATGTGGAACCCTGGAAAAATTGAATGAAATTAAGCTACATTAAAATAAGCCACGCTTTAGTTCTAAAGTTTTACACACATGAAGACAGAAATCTCTTGACTGTTCTCCTACCTTCCTCCCCCAGATTCTACACGTAACACAGAATCTAGCAGCAGGTTCCGTCTGAATTGGTTTTAAAATGTATTGCAGATCTATTTTGTATTTTTTAAGCACTTTTCAAAATCATAATTAATTCATGAGGGGAAGCAAACAAGTATAGCAGAACTGGCCTAAGTAGCCTGGTGATTAATCACAATTCTTTAAGTCTGACACACCTTCAGGAAACACAAAATTAATCACTCTTTACTACAGCCTGAAGCACACTACTCACATTTCCACCTTGAGGCAACATCAGCTTTCTCCCTTTGACACTGGCAGAATTTAAAAACTGAAAGGCTTAAGAGGAATTACTAAATCCTGCAATGAGTCCATGCCTAGAAGAACAATGGATTGTTTTCCTCTCAACAATCTGTTTCATATTACTGTGGTTTACTATTCAAGTACAGAGGCAGAATTATGCCAATAATCTCAATAAAAATGTGTGCTTTGTTAAAATAACTGCCAGAAAAAAAGCAAGCAGTCATAACAATGCAGACAGCACAAAACTTAAACACAATCACTAACAATGTATGCTATTACAAAAACAGAGGGAGAATCAAAAACACAGAAGTGCATGAACTGTGTATTAATTTAGAAAAAAACCCAATACACCTTCACTACTTATTCTATCAAGTTAAAAAAAAAAACCTGATTTTTTTACTTCAGATGGCCTTACCTCAGTAGTCTGCAAAGAAAAATAGTTTTAATGTATTAAACTAGCACAACAAGGATACTTAGTCTAGATTTTAAGTTCCAGAAAAAAATAAGTATTTTGCAGCTCTTAAAAATTAACATTTAAGTTATGTTCTTAATTTATCAATATAATGCCTGATAATTCTTGAAAGATATCAGCAAATTTACTTCTGAAATTCTACTCATTTCGAAGAGTGGGGTAATTTGTTTAAGATAAGTTTACCTTTCCAGATATTGGAGAAGAAGGACTAGCGCAGGGGCTAGGATAGCTACTGCTGTCCGTAGACTTCACTGATGATTGATCTGACCTGTCATCTGAAGTTCGTTTGGAGTGCAAATTTTTTTTTTCTTTGTGCTTCTTTGGCTGGTGAAGCGCAGCAGGTGTCGATTTCATTAAAACTCTAAAAGTAAAGGTAGATAGATGAGGTACCAGGATTTTCATAAGTGCACACAGGACAACTTATCTACATATCAGCCTATTGCATGACTACACATATTACAGTTATTCCATAATACATTAAACACTAACTAAAAAAATACTGATCGTGCATTGGTTTTGAATGATAGGTTTAAACTTCTTCTGCTACTTCTTCCCAGAGATGACAATTCATATTCCTGACTGCTCTCACAAACAGCAGGCACACATATGAAATGCTGCTCAATGACATCACAACTTCAACGCAGCACAGGACAATATCGGTTCTTTCAACTGGGTTTCTACAATTCCTTCTTTTTTATTACTAGCAGAAATTCAAGCCATGCTTCTACAGCTAAATAAATTACAACTTACAGTCTCTAGAAGATCTCAAAAGCTTACTTTTCAGCAATCGAGGAGTCATCAGAGAATTCCATTTCTGCTGAGCTTTTTCTACTGTTGGTTGACCCCCAGGGAGATGCTAAAGGAAGTTCTTCAGAAGTCATAGGTCTTGGTCTCTGACCAATTCCTGAAGGCTGCTGCAAACCTGCAGACTGTTCTTCAGTACTTAAAACAGCTGTAATTGCTCTTATAGTTGTTTCATCAGCTTGAGACCACGGTTTAGAAGGAGATCGCATATGACGCAGAAATAAGCTATGCCACTTCTGCCTGAGTTGCAACAGCAAACCAGCAGCCTGTAATGAATTTCAATTATGTTAACGGCTAATAAAGATTAGATCGAGCAGGTAAGGGTACCATACATCTTTCCTATCAGGCAGCATCAGGCATTCTGAAATGAACAGGGTCCAAGCTGAAAGGTAAGACTAAAGTACCGGGGGAGAGGGAGAAAACCCCACATGTACACTAAGCTGTTATATTTTCTTTCCTCAGGTGCAAGATCATTTTTAGAACATTCTACTTCATTTAGCTCTGCACCAAAATCAAAATCACACTGTAAATCCACTGGATTTTTTTTCACTTTAAAATTTTATCAATTAAAAAAAAGAATCTGTTCATGCTTTATGCCATTCCTCTCAATTCAGTCTCTATTTATGCACTTTTGCTTCCTACCTGACAGAAAACAGCTCTAACTGACATATTTTTCTCATGCAGCCTTCTGCTCAAATTAGATGAAATTGAAATTAGAATACTATTAGAAGTTTTATTCCCATGCTAATAGTAATGCTTCCTTTCTTTAAAAAAAAAAAAAAAAAAAAAAAAAAAAAATCACACTTTGGAGCATCTCTTTAAGAGACAGTATTGTTATTAGATCTATTAAGTCTCAGTGTTTCATAGCCCATAAACTACTCTGCCTCCTACCACAGTCAGCACTTCTGAACAACCTGAAAATTTCTATCTTCAAAAGGTGTTTTTTCCTTTTTCTTATATCTGACAATAACTTGCTTCCAGCAACTCCCAACTTCCAAGCTCTCCCTTTTGATCCAACTTTAGTCATCATCGTAGAGAAGGAAATACACAAGATGTCATTGTGACTGTTGACTCAACTCCTGCTCAGATTTTGGCTAACACAGCTCATGCTAAGGCCTCTGTGTGCTGGAAGCAGCACCAGCAGAAAGTGAAAGCACCATGTGGAAGGACAGTGGCCAGAAAGATCTAAAGGGCCATTATACAGCCACTGTCACTTGCAGCTTGCTGTTTCCTGCAGTCATTTGCTTTTGTCTGGCAGTTTTGTCAGAACCTGCTAACATAGGAAAATGGTACAGACCAAACCTCCAAGCTGGGAGGTACAAAACATCAGCTTACCAAAAAAGCTTCTGAAGCGGATCCAACAGCAGCAGCACTGCTGAGGGTTTGTGCTTCCCGGTGTCACAGAGGGGATGCCCACACTGTGATGGAGGAGGAAGCATAAGCACTCCGTCTGCACAGTAACTGATGCTTTTTTTCTTTTTGTTCATAGGAGCACAAGAGTCACAGGTTATAAGTTATGAAACCTTATGACCTGAATAGTGAATAAGTGAAGTCATGTGATAGACTAGACTGGGCAAAAGGGGATTGAGTCCCTGTTTGTTGTGTCTCTTAATGAGTTCATGAAATAAAGGTTAAATCACAGCATGCATTGCCCTGTAAATTTGAGAGACTCAAACAGACTGTGACAGCCATTCTCACAGAAAAGTCTTAGTTACCCAAATTTTCAGAAATCTTTCTAGGAAGACATGACATAAATATCCTTCTACAAGAATCAAGCATTGAATTGATTCTTACTTCAGGTTCCAGCCTGAGATGGAGCCATTCATCTAGCTTCAGTACTGCCAAATTCGTGGTAGCTTTGTCCTCCACCTCGCTATCACTGTTATCACCAGATACCACATCTTCTGAATTAAATATAAAAGGTGGATTAACATTTCTGTATTATTTCTATTAACATACAAAACATAAACACTACTGTATTACCAGAAATAAACACATTTTCGTTCTACATTTTATTTTCAAATGTAAAAATTTGTCAAATTGCTTTATATTTTTGGCAAATAGCCCTCAGCGAAAAGTCTTTGCTTCAGTTAGCAAACTCAGATATCCAGACCTGCTGAGGGCCCTACTGTGTAAGCACCTGTACTGAGGTGATCTGACTGACTCCTGTACCTTCATCAATATGAACAAGCCACCATCAAACTTTTGCCTGAGGCTGTCTGCAAAATGACACAATGCTCTATGCTTTATTTCCTAGTAAAACAGCAGATTTAAAGACCCATTAAGAAAAAGGTATTATATATACATACAGCTATTGAGCAGGATTCTATTTTTTTTTAAGTGCAATTCAATCTGCATAAAGACTATTCAAAGAGTAACAGTTTAATAGCAAGACAGGAAAGCTTCAAAAATAACTTGGACTCTCAGACTCAAACTAATATTTCTAGAGAACTGACAGCAGGATAGATTATTTTTCTTCTATTCCTACAGCATTCTATTTAAATTTTAAAAAGAGGAAAATTCTGTGTACTCCCTATTAATTCTAGCTCATAGTACAGCTAATTGTCATTAAAATTTATCAGTAAAAAGTAAGCTTTAAAATGCATGTTTCAGATGGAAGGAATAAGAGTATTTGCCTTATTGATAGTTTCTAAATTATGCTTCATCTTGAATAATCTGGTTCAAACTATCAAAATAACCTAATATCTAGAAAAAACATACATACTACACTTTTCAGCATTAGTACTCTCATTACACATTTTGTTTGTATGTTTTGTTTCATTACAACCTATACAGTAATTTCTGAGGCTTCAGAACTATGGAAGTGTAGTTCACAGATATAAATCCGTAAGGATTCACAAAACGCTACATTTATTACAGGGCCTACTATTCTTGAACAGCTGCAAGAACTAGCGCTCTGTCATTTTAACAATTAGCCAATAAACATATTAAATATTCTTGAAAAATAAGCCTTCCGTACCACATACTAGTACATACCAATGGAAACGTTCCAAATCCAAACCCCACTGTACCTCGAAAGGATGCAGGTTCCTGCAAAGCATTACTTGGCAATCTAGCCGGTCCACAGAACAGAGACACAGTGACAGGCGTTACAACAGAACAGCATCTGATATTTGCTATCCTGTGAGCTCTCGTCATTTCATCATATATAACCCAGTCTGTAGGGAGAGCCTGAATGGCTGCAGCTTGCCCGTTTGCTGGGGGAATCTGTGCAAAAGCAAGGAAGACTAGGCTATTTCAGCCTCTATTTGTAATTAATTTTAACATATTTCTTATTTTATACACGTAGAAATAAATACATAAATATTTATATACAAATAATTTATAAACAGAAACAAAAAAGAGAGATAATTCATCTGGATTCATAAATTATCCTACCACCTTCAAAGAAAATATTTTGCTTTAAAAACAAACCTTAAACAACAACAAACCCACATAAAACAAAACAAAATTAAAAAACCCCACAGTTTTGGATCAGAACTTCTTCCTGGTATGAGCAGGGATTTTCACATCCTTAAAACAGTTTCATAATTATTTTTTTTTACCATTTTGTCTTGTTCCATCTACAACAAGGACGAACTGAAATATGTTTTGATTAAATAATATTGGAAAAAATAAACCAACTTCAATTACTTATTTTGTCAACTGCCAGGAAAAATATTTTCTGAAAATGTAGTGTTTAATGTACATGCTGCTTTTAAAGTTCTGACAACTACGAAGAGACATTTCACAGAGTATATTGCTCTTTTTTGTGAACTATAAATCTCAAGTCATTTTACCTTTTTATATTGAGGCTGACTAAGAACAGAGGTAGGATGAAATCGCACTTTCTTCTCCTTTGGTCCAGTCAAAACCAGGTTTTCTCTGTCCACATGCACAAGATTGGGATACATCCCAGCCACTAAGGCAGCTTTAACTACAGCCCAGTTCTCAGAGTTAGTATTAACATCTCTAATATCAGCTCCTCCTCTGGCTCTAACAAAACCTGAAGAAAGGAGGGGACAGAGACGTGTTATAATTAATTATATTTGAGACTACTTTTTCACTTCTCAAAAGGAATTTAAAAAAAAAAAAAGTGAAATAACTACAAATTTGTTGCATTTTTCACCACTACCAGCCTTAACAGCACTAAGAAGAAATCATTATACTGAAGTCTTCCTTGATAAGGGGTTTTATACTGACCTAGAACAGAATTACTTTTTACAAGGCAAAGACATTTCCTATGGACATAATTTAGAATGTAAAAATCCAAGAAAACATCTCTCGCACTGAAAGCCAGTGGCATGTGGAACATTCAGGTGCTTTCAGTGACATCAGCTGCTCCCCAGCCACACTTCCCCACCAAGCATCTGCACTGTGCCCAGAATGAATGTGTGCTAGTCTGCTCCAAATTAAGGAAGGAAAATGACACCAGTGAACACTATTCTTGTTACAATTTGTATAGACTTGACTCCAAAACTACATTAACATTTTTCCAAGATATTTACCTGAGGCTCTAAGCTGGCCAAGCAACTGTGTTCTCATTCCTATGATGATTTCCATCGTGGCTTGAGACAGAAAGTTCTTTTCACAGAAGGCTCTCTCCCAGCCATCACTGCGTGCCTTCTGCCATGCCTGCAAAGAATATTTTTTCCATTTGCCTATTAATTGGATTAGCTAAAAATTACTAATTTCACTTTTCATTTTACTTTTTTAAAAAATGCCATTTACCTCAATAAAACTAAGGCAGAAGCCATCCTGAAAGAAATGTATCAAATCAGATTTTTTCTTCTGGTTAACTACTAGATTCTTTATACACATTTTCTAAATTAACATAACAATCATTATGTTAAATCATTGTAAGATCATTATATTAACTTATAAAGATTGTTAACTTATTATAAACATAATTATATCAATATCGTTACTTTAAGTTACCGGTGTAGCAGTATATAAAGTTGTCCTTGTTGGAACACTCAGAATTTAACCAGGTTTGAAAACACAAACAAACAGGTCTGACAAAAAGTGTTCCTTCACAAATGTGTAAGCCCAGTATACACAGGAAAGCTACTAGGCAAAAATAAAGCTTCTTCTCTAAGGACTTTGTCATAGTCTATCATGCTACATCTAGCTTGACCAATACACCATTTACTCTGATATGTGGTCTATTGTGATTAGTACTCTATCTGAAAATGAAGTAATACCTGGAAAGCCCTGAGAAGCGCCATATGGTCACTAAATGTTCCTGCAGTGAAACGTTTTCTACACAGCATGGCTGCACGCTTTTGAGAGGCCAGCGTAGGTAGGACAAAAGGGTCTCGATACGCAAGAGTGCAAGCAATGGTAAGAATAGGATCCAGGCACTTCAAAATAACAGCACACAACACCATTTTACCAAGGTGTGGTTCTACAGGTAATTCAGTGAGATGATAACCAAGCTCAGTGAGATCTTCCCAAGGATCCATGGCATCTATTGTCTGTTTAAAAAAAAAATAAAATCAAAAAGGGAAGGAGCGGGAAGTAGACAAAATTAATTTACAATAAAAGCAGAAAGTACATGAATACTGAACATTAACTAGACTTGTTTGCAAATGCTAAGAAAGCAAGTCAAACTCTTTTAACAGTTTGAGATAAGACTTTCAAGCACTCTCCTCCCTTAGCATGGAAAAATACATCCACACACAAAAAAAGAAAATAGAAAACACTCAAAAATTCAAAGCATTCTTAAGTAACTAAAGAGCAGGCTCAATACAAATAAAACTCAGTAAGATATGTTGCTACGCCACAAATATAGAATCAAATACAATTCCCATCTAAATCTGTTCCTCTGCTGACCTTAAGCATTTGCACAGCATTTCTCACAATTAAAGCTGGTGGCGGATCAGGAGCTTTCATAAGAAAGTCGACAATTGGACAGTTAACTGGAGCCAGTAGTTTCGTGTGTAAACAAAGCTCCTGCAAGTTACAAAGAAAAAAAGAAAAAAAAAAAACAAACAACAACAGACTGTTAAGATGAGGAGGTGCAGTGTAGAAATTGCTTTTTTTGAGTAATATTATGGTTTCATGATAATACATTTTTTAATTATAACTTCTGACCAAACACGCACCTGAAGTGGCATTCTTAGAAGTTCTGGAGTCTGAAATTCCAACATACTCTGAAATCGGAGTCTACTGAAGAGACGAAAACAGACTCCAGGCTGACAGCGCCCAGCCCTTGAAAATAAAATGCAGGAAATTGTTGAAAATTAAAATTTCTTAAGATAAACACACATAAACTTAGAATGGAAATGCAGAAGGAGCAGGCCTAAAATAGATAATTTTGTCATTCAGTGTAAGTCCAGTATATGAGGTGAGAGGTTTCCAGTACATGGATTATTTTTAGTATGAAAAATTCGTTACCTCAACACTGAGAGATCTGCATAAATAAAAACACAGTCTATCTAAAAATAAAGTGATGTGGTTTTTTTGCTAACCTAAGATCCATCCAAATCTCAACTGTCCTTTGCTGTAAGTATCACAGTATGTTTGGGATTGGAAGGGACCTCAAAAGATCATCTAGTCCAATCCCCCTGCTGGAGCAGGAACGCCTAGGTGAGGTCGCACAGGAACATGTCCAGGTGAGTTTTGAATGTCTCCAGAGAAGGAGACTCCACAACCTCCCTGGGCAGCCTGTTCCAGTGCTCTGGCACCCTTACTGAAAAGAATTTTTTTCTCAAATTAAAGCGGAACCTCTTGTGTTCCAGCTTGATCCCATTACCCCTTGTCCTATCATTGTTTGCCACCGAGAAGAGCCTGGCTCCATCCTCATGGCACTCACCCTTTATATATTTATAAACATTAATGAGGTCCCCCCTTAGTCCCCTCTTCTCCAAACTAAAGAGACCCAGCTCCCTCAGCCTTTCTTCATAAGGGAGGTGCTCCACTCCCTTAATCATCTTCGTTGCCCTACGCTGGACCCTCTTCAGCAGTTCCCTGTCCTTCTTGAACTGAGGGGCCCAGAACTGGACACAATACTCCAGATGTGGTCTCACCAGTGCAGAGTAGAGGGGAAGGAGGACCTCCCTCGATCTACTAACCACCCCCCTTCTAATACACCCCAGGATGCCATTGGCCTTCCTGGCCACAAGGGCACAGTGCTGGCTCATGGTCATCCTGCTGTCCACCAGGACCCCCAGGTCCCTTTCCCCTACACTGCTCTCTAATATGTAATTTCTCAACCTATACTGGAACCTGGGGTTGTTCCTGCCCAGATGCAGGACTCTACACTTTCCCTTGTTAAATTTCATCAGGTTATTCCCCGCCCAACTCTCCAGCCTGTCCAGGTCTCACTGGATGGCAGCACAGCCTTCTGGCGTGTCAGCCACACCTCCCAGCTTAGTGTCATCAGCAAACTTGCTGATAGTACACTCTATTCCCTCGTCTAAATCGTTAATGAATATATTGAATAATACTGGCCCCAGTACTGACCCCTGAGGCAATCCACTAGATACAGGCCTCCAACTAGACTCCGCACCATTGACCACCACTCTCTGGCTTCTCTCCTTAAGCCAGTTTGCAACCCACCTCACTAGTCTATTGTCTAGACCACACCTCCTCAACTTAGCTGGGAGGATGCTGTGGGAGACTGTGTCAAAGGCTTTACTGAAGTCAAGGTAGACCACATCCACCGCTCTGCCATCATCCATCCACCTTGTTACATTCTCATAAAAGGCTATGAGGTTGGTCAAGCATGACTTACCCTTGGTAAAGCCATGCTGACTGCCCCTAATAACCCTCTTATCCCTGATATGCCTTGAGATGGCACCAAGGATAAGCTGTTCCATTACTTTCCCAGGGACAGAGGTGAGGCTGACCGGTCTATAATTACCCGGGTCCTCCTTCTTGCCCTTTTTGAAGACTGGAGTGACATTTGCTTTCCTCCAATCCTCAGGCACCTCTCCCGTTTCCCAAGACTTGGCAAAGATGATGGAGAGCGGTCCAGCAATGACTTCAGCCAGCTCCCTCAGCACCCGCAGATGCATCCCATCTGGACCCATGGATTTAGGGATGTCCAGACTATTTAATTGCTCCCTAACCCAGTCCTCATCGACTAAAGCAAACTCCTCCATTGACCTGGCTTCATCCGGGGTAATCTAAGTAATCTAAGTCATAAGCTTCATTTCTTCCTCTTCACCTCCCCCAAATGGTTCAAGACACGCTGGGAGTAAAAGGTAGAATAAAAACCAAACAACTCATGATCAAGGGGACAGGGACAGCAAACGCTCACATTCCTGCAGCTCAATGTCAATATCATATTATCAAACACAGGCATTTGTTGCTCTTAATATATACATCCTCTTAGGCTTCACTGAGTGTTGAGAAGAATCTGATAAAGGCCTGTAAAGTCATGCATAGTCAGGAGAAGACAAATAAGGTACCACTGCTCAATGTCTCTTTAATACAGGGATGATGAGGTATCAATTAAAAACTAACAACTGGCAGCCCTTTGCCCAAAAATCGGTCATGAAACAACTTACTGGACACTGTGGCTGCTGGTGCTACATGGGAGAAATGGGAAGGAGAACAAGGTCATGGAGGGAAAACAACCAGACCTGATGTAAGCTTTGGGAAATTCCTGAGTGTTGCTTTTCTACAACTTGTGAAATGAGTACAAGAAAATACAGGCTGACCCTTACTCTTCTGCAGAGAATTAGCATTGGCCATTGTCCCACATGATACCAGACTAGGCTAGTAACCACATCCACTGTGGCTGCTGTTATGCTGTGTACTTCATCCTTAACATACAGGGCAGTGCATGTTTGCAAAACAAAATACAGTATGAAGCATTTATTACCTGCCTTTTCTCTGGATAGCACTGGCTTTTGAAATCCACACCATTTTTAGCATTGTAACACAACTCAGTGCATCAAAAGACATCTATAAAAGCAAAGCAAGGAACATAAAACCAAGACTGAATAGGGTATATGAAACCAGACTTACTAATGATTTAGATCATCAATAGAAGTTCTCTTAAAAAATAATAATAAGCACCAGCAGCTTCTGGCACAAAAGTATGTTCTAAAGAACTTGGTTTCAAGTAAATTTATGCTACAATAGCTTTGTGCTACACAGCTTTCTAAATTCAAGTTTTCTAGACAATAGCTAATTGTAAGTCAATAAAAGACATGGACTGTGTGTTATATTCAAGTTTTTCTCTTTGCTTCACTTGGAAATTTTGTCCTTATTTCCTCACATTTGATGTAAAATTACAAAAAAAACCCACAAATCTGATTACCATGAGAACTTCAGAATTTGGTGTGCTTATCTCCTATGAAATCCAACTCTGTTTTCTAAGCTGGATCTCAAACTGTCTCATTATGCTCTCTCACTTTTCTTGAACAAATAATTAAGGAATGGGCATCCAACACATGAAAAACAATGCCTAAAAACTTAACATATCATGCTTGGACTGCATACAATAGTAGGACAAACAGAACTCCCAGTGTTCTCTAAATCTCAGGAAGATGGTGGTCTGAACTGACAGACTTGTTTAAAAAAAAAAAAATAAAACAGATATACTAACTTTAAAAAAAAAGGTCTATCAATAGATCAACTTGCAATAGCTTTCACAGGGTTTTTTAAAAGCTAGCTATTTTAAGTACTTGCCACGAAACAAATGGATGTCAAAACTTCCCTGAGTTTTGTTGCTTGGCATTGCACGAGCTCTCAGCCTACTATAGAAAAAATAGCTCTCCAACATATATGGATAATGTATTTTAAAATAATAATAGGAAGTTCACTTCCCAAGGAAAGCTTAAGCTCATCATACCTCTTTCATCTTGCCTGAGTCAATAACAAATACAACATCATTGACTGTTATGCTGGTTTCTGCAATATTAGTAGAAAGAATCTGCAATTAAGAAACAAAACAAAACAACAGTAACTGTAAAAACAAAGACAAACCAGACTAATACAATATTTGAAGAAGTCCTCTGATACTTGCTATTTTGCGGATGCCAGGTGGTGGACTTTTAAGCACCTTCTTCTGGTCCAAAGTCTGCATATTTGAATGAAGCATGAAAACCTGGTATCTAATGCAAGACAAAGAACACTTTAAGGATCTTTAAAAGAAACAATAAAAACTCAAGACAACCACAGAAACTACAGGTTTTACCTGTGAGCATTATCAGCAAATCTCTTATCATCAAAAAGAATACGGTCCCTCAGGCTAACTATTTCATCATATCCAGGAAGAAATATTAAAATCGCTCCTGAAAAAGAAGTTGGTTCGCAGAGATAAACAGAAAATTCACTTCATATATGTCAGTATTGCACATACTAGCACTCAGAAGGTTTTAGCTATTTAGCATTATTGGAAAAAGAGCATAATTTATCAGAAGCTGAATCCACAAACATTTATTGGCAGTGTGTGTATATACCTACCAGCATCATAACTATGGCAGATGTTATAAAGTAAGTGCATAATCAGGTCCAGATCCACTTTTTCACTATCAAAACTGTGATGATAAGCTTTCAGGAGTTCTCTGTCCTCTGCACTAAGGTCACTACCAGTACTTTGGACTAGGGAGCTTTCATCCGCATTTCCACATTCCACTGAAGCACTAAAATATACAAATACACGGGACAGTGTCAAGGCTGTTTGCTTTGGGTTTAAATTCAGCTATCAATTCAAGTTTAGATCAAGACCAACAAGACTACTCATCTCAACTTTTAAAGTGTAGCAGAACAGCATCTCCACAATACTATTACTCCTCACCGACTTAAGTGTTAACCCAGCAAAGCATGCAACTTCAATTTTTAGTGTTAACTTTTAATTTCATTATACTTCACCAAAACGCAGCCATAAGCCAATGTGACAGAACTTAATGTATAAAGACACTCTTTAACTGTTAAAGGAAAAATATCAGCAAGATTTGTATTTTCCAAAAAATTCACTAGCATAACAGTCAAGCAGGCACTACAAGAACAGATGCTATACTAGGAGAAATTTTTATAAGATAGGTCTCTACAAAACTGTAACTAAACTATGACAACTGTAAGTTAATGAAATAACAATTCTTGAATGTCCTAGTGTATATGTTACTAATACAACGTTTCTCTAATATGGCTGTCATATATGAACAATATACAGATAAAAACACACATCAGATTTGTTTCCAAAATAAACATTTTAAATTAAAATGCTATGTGGTATGGAATCAGCCTCTCCTCTGCATTTTTATTTATTCAGAATAGAACAGACAGTTTCAGTTGCAAGGGACCTAGAACCATCATCTACTTTTATTTACTATAATCACACCCTGCCTAGATATAAAATCATAATAGGAATGTCCATATCAAGATGATAAACACTAGTAATATAAAAGAATTCCAACACCACTAGAACTAAACTTATCCTAGGAGCTGTGCAAACATAATCACTATGATACTGGTACGTTTTTTGAAATATTCCTATGCTCAAATAAATCTTGCTATTTATGTCAGATTTTAAAGCATCAAAAGCTCAAAACTGTTCTGATTAAAAGGTGACAAAACAAAAATTCCCCTTCACCATGTTGCACAACTGTTTCTGCAAAGTAGTTACAGTTTACCTGTAGGACTCCAACAGATCAACAACCTCTGTCTGTCCAAAGCACTTAGCCCAGTCCAAAGCCATCCTGAAAAAGTTGCATAAAAATCTTCATTAATTTCTCACTTCAAAAGACATATCTGAATAACATGTTCATGAGGAAGCAACTAATACCGCACCTTCTATCGCTTTCTGCATTACTGCTTAATCAGTGACATTTCTGCTGGATCTGCAACTTCCCATTTTAAAGTGCATAAATAGGAGTAACAGGTATATGATTTCTGGATAACTGCAACTATTTACCAACAAAGAATCCCAGCAATACACAGAGGCACATGCAAACATGCTGAAGAAAATAAGGAAGAAATTGGTCTCCTCATAATGCAGTTAATTCTGTTCTCATTTTAAACTGCTTTCCTTCCCAAGTTTCTCAAGTAGTAGTACCAATTTTCAGACTCCTGGAATCCTAATCTTGCCTTACTACAATTATTTACTGTAGTTCCCTGTTTATATGAAGACACAATTCATGGACAGAAAAATCTCCACTTTTACAGATTCAAAATACTTTTATATTATACAAAACATTTGCAGATACACCAAACCAGAGATCTTTGCACCTCTAATACACTACTTCTGAATTCAACATAGATTTACAGAATTATAGAAGGGTTTGGGTTGGAAAGGACCTTTAAAGACCATATAGTTCCAATTCTCTTGCCATGGGCAGGGACACCTTCTGCTAGACCAGGTTGCTAAAAGCCACATCCATCCCTGGAAGTGTTGAAGGCCAGGTTGAGACATGCACAGCTTCTCTGGGCAGCCTGTTCCAGGGTCTCACCACCCTCATGATGAAGAACTTCTCCCTTGTCTCTAAGACAGTAACCTCTCTTGCGTTAAGAGGTTACTCTCTTAAAATAAGGATCACCAAATATTTTGGATCTAATTCTATCAACTCAGTAAGAAAGATTCTAATTTTTCTTCTTAGCAGTGTGTTAAATCAGGCTCAATGAAACCAAGAGGGTATATCCCATATTCAAGACTCGTCAATTAAAACTTTGATTTATAATTTACAGAAAGTAATGTAATGAACAGAAGCTAGAAATTGTTTAGACTGTCAAAACCTGTTAGTGCTTATAGTAGTCTTACAAGCTAGTAGATTAGTTTAGACGTTACAGAAATTTCTGTCTCATTTTTATATTGACAAACAAATCTATGTTTCAGTTTATCTGTGTGGTTTTACCAGCCATTGGATGATTTCAAGTGGATGTTTGCTCCCATACTGATCAGTTGTTCTACTTGACTCAGAAAGCCTCTCCCTGAAGCAATCATTAGTGCAGTTGCACTGGTTTCACTATGCCTATAATCAACTGAGAAGTACAGAAAAACAAAATCAGCACACCCAATAAAAACATTATTTTCTCATCTAAATATAGTATGAACATAACCTTCAAAACCCAGCCCAAAGCGAACTCGTTTTCTCACTTCATCCCATATCTGTCAATACTTCAAAGCAAGCACAACATAAATAAATACAAAATTCATTAATTCTACTAACTCTATTTTTTTAACAGGTATGAGAATTCAAAGGTAACAACACTTGAAATTGGAGACAAAGCAGTCACAGAAATTCTAGTAATTTTGAGGTTGGTTTTTCTTATGGAGTAAGATGAGAAACTTACCACTGACATTTTCAGTTAAAATGAGATGTAACACCTGAGCAAAGGAATCAACATCTTTATGCAACCAGATGTCAGAAAGACAAGAATCCATTTCTTTTATTAGCCATGGTTCAAGGCAATTCGCATCTTTTTCAGTCTGAAGAGAAAACACAGCATTAAAAGATTAGTATCTTCAAAAAGTTGTCTTTACTCTCACATATTGGACACAAAGACTTGGAACGGTTTTTCAAGAGACAACCGGAAATACAGCATTCGGGTAACAGTTAAAGCATTTATTGGATCATCTGCAAGTACTTTAAACAATGGCAGTCTAGCCATTTGCTATAAATAGAAGTTATGTGCAACCATCATAATTGAAAAGCACACCTTACCTAAAGTAGTTCATGCTAATTAAAAAAAGGCTTAAAATAAGTTAATATCCTTCTGGAAACACTCCAGGAGAGTTTTAAAACTGTTTGGAAAACAGTCTTAAAATGGGTAGTACTAATATAACACAGATTTAAACATCTCTTCCAACAAAAGGAAAAACTTACCAGTTGAGTAAACACTGTGTCACCACCATCATCCAACAGATTATACTCTTCAATTGCACTTGAGACAGATCTTTGTCTCTGAGATTCCAGTTTGCTATTACTTTCTTGAGCAGAACACCACTCAGTAAGAGTGCTTTGCTGTTTTTCTTCTAGAATTCATAAAAGTTAAAAAAAAAGGTTTTACAGTTATCTTAATTATCCACAGTGATAAAAAATAGTTATATCAAGTCACAAAGTTTTACCTATTCAATCTTTTATTTAATCTAAAATGCTGTTACCAGTCAAACATAAATTCCATGACTAAGGGCACCCGAAGTACACCACTGCAAACATCTGCTACAAAAACAAGGTAAAAAAATACCACTTGGATCCTTAATCCCTTTAGGTCTCCAGTATTCCAACTTACTGCATTCAAATGAGCTTCCTATGTAAATATTTTCTACACAATTCTCAGTACAGGTCTTTCTCCAGAAGTGAAGCAACAAAATGATATAGCTCCTGCATGTAAGAACTCTTTTTTGCATACACTAGAAGCAACAGATGAGGACACCAGTGCCTTAACCAAACCTTCCTATCCACAGTGATCAAAGCTGAGCACCACAATAAACATGTAGTCAGGATCATACTCTATAGCTTTGTTTTCTCCCCCCAACTTTTTTTTTTTTTTTTTAAAACAAACAGCTATATTAAGTGTGTTAATGCTTCAGGGCTATACATAGTAAATACATCCATGTCTGAAGAATGCAGTGAAAAATGTTACTAATAGCAACCACTTCTGTGCAAGATGTACAAAATCCAGCCCTCTTCCACAGCCGCACTTCAGTTTGCACTCACAGTCAACACATAGTATCTCTTCTATAGCTTTCATGTGGGTAAGGCCCCCAATTATATGCAATTCTCCTCTAGAATAGCTGAGGAAAATACAATATTTGCCAATTGAAGGCAAAAATAATGCAACCATGAAAAAAAGTGATTTTTTTTTTTTTTAAGTTACATAATCTACTTCAATAATGTAACCACCAAGAATTTAAAGACACTTGCTGTCACCTAGTCATGTCTCACTTAATATTCTAACTCTGGAATTTTAACAGCCACTCACACTGTTTAGTTGTTCAATCAGTGAGACTCATTCTTAGCCCTAGCAATTAAGAAGTCCACCAACCTCGCTGTTTCTCTTTTTTGTACTTTACCATCTCTTTGTTTGTATACCCAGTGCTTCGTAAAATGTCTTCCAAAAACATCTCCTTAACTTCAAAAGGTCTTCCTTGTACTGAAAGGATAAATAGTTCATAAAATATTAGATATTCCCTAGCTTCATTCATAACCTTAATTTTTAAGACCATTTTTGCAGAGACAAAAACTTATTAGGGCCTGATACAAGTAATTGTTACTTTCCTTGAAAAATCTTGTAAGAGTATCTTCACTGGACTTTATTTTCTTAAGATTAGTAGGCCACAAAACAAAACATTTCAAAAGGGTAATATCAGCGGGGTACTTTATTTCTCATTAACCTCTTGAAGCGTAATAGCAAGAGATGCACATGATCGATGGTTTGTCATTGCAATTTTATCAAAATGAGAATAAGAATATAAACATTTTTCTCTAGGGTTACAGAAAACAATTCCCTGTGTAAGGCTGCCACCTGGATTACAAAACATAACAGTAATTCATACAGCTTTAGTGCAGGATCCCACAAGCAGATTGCCACCTTTCTACTCACCTACTTTTTTTATCTGTTTCCTCAATTGCTTTAGCCAAAATTGGCTTTCTTTAGTGAGACATTCTAAAGGGGCTTTACCTCCTAATAACATACTCTGATTTCTTTTTCATTATCACTGTTTTCTGGACCTTATTTATGGACATTCAAGGATTATTTTTCACATGAAGAACTATCTGTATTTTAATTTCTGGTCCCTTAGCAGACATTTGCCATAGCTGAGTTTAAATGATCTAAGACATTCCTCTTCTTCAGAAAGAACACGCTACAATTCACATACTTTTACAAGCTGTGGTGGAAGAAGTCTTACAACACTGATCACAAACTCTGTGTGCTACAGGAATCCACAACTGCTTGGTTTCTGTGCTGAGGATTTTGTCAGCTATATTGCTAAAGGAGGATCAAATCTTTTTCATGACATTAACAAAGTATCTAGACTCTCTTCATCCTCAAATTCTCAAAAATGGAAAAAGGAAAAGTGTCTTTTCAATTGTGATGAGCCTGTGAAGACTGGTATTGCTAACAGTACAACCACTGAGGTAAACTGCAGAAAAGAGTGTCAGAATCTCCTGAATAAACGTATTGATCTAAATGAACAGGAAGCTACAAGACTAAACTGGGAAGCCACATAACAACTATAACTGAGGCTTACCCTCTCCAATAAAATACTTTGGAAAACACTGAAATCACGTGTCACTTCCAGATTCCTGCCTTCAGCTGTCTGCAAGTCTTATTTTAATAGCCATAAATTCAGATGGTTGATGTAGTCTACTCGATTGTTTTGAAAATAGAGCATTTCTCTTAAAGGCACCTTTTCAAATCTTATATACCGTTGTAGAAACAGAAGAGACTGCAAGGTGCCAGGGAAGGTCACCCAGAAAGGTGAAGAGAAGAACAGCATCTCCCACACACATATGTTTTAGGTTTACTAAAGATCAGCCAAATGAAATCAGCAATAATGATAGATTACATTCAAATGCAAAGAAAAGTTAACTGCAGATCTCTGACTCCGAACATAAATTAATATAAATTGCCAAGTCTTTCCTCAATGCTTGCCTCGATTAACAGCTACCAAGTTTCCTTTAAAATAAAGAAACATGTGATTAAAGAATGAAAACCCAACTTGGCTAGGACTGTATTTCTGAAGTGACCAGGTACAGTTACCTCTGTTTGCTCCAGTAACCAGTAGCAATCTCTGTCAGGCCAGAAGAAACAGAATGTACTGGAATTAATTAATCTCTATAACACTTTGTAGATCCTACGGCCTATATCACCATGGACATCAGCACTTTAAGAATCTTTTCCTGCTACTTGAACTGAACATGCTAGGGGCCAGGGCACCCCTGCACTTACAGAACTTCCTGTGATGAAAACACTGCACTCTGAAGTAGGTGCAAATTGATACGCTACAACAAAAACAAGCAACAAAGAACAAGCATTGCTGTAACTCTCAGTATATTTAGCATGTTCCCTTACTCAGAATCATTTGCTACAGTTTAATAGGATCTATAAGTCCTACAGCGGATATCCTCACATTGCAGAGTCTACATAAATACTTACTGTGTATTACTGGGCAACTTCCAAAATACCTAATAAAGAGATCGGCATCTAGAGCAGCACTAGAAATAATTAGTTTCAAGTTAGGCTGTTTTTGCAAAACATCTCTCAGTTTTATTAACAAGAAGTCACTGAACCTATCCCTCTCATGTACTTCATCCTATAAGAGAAGGGAAAAAAAAACAACAGCAAAAGATAAACATCACAGATCCAAGACTATAACTTTTCACAAATATGAACTCTTTTAAAAACTAAAATATGTAATTTGCTGCTACATTATAGATCTATTAAAATGTGTAAGTCTAAGTACAGATTTGTTTAAAAACTATTCAAAAGTCAAAAAAATTTTTAAAAGTTTTATAGACAGATCAGAGCAGACTGCTCCGTTAATGCGTTAGCATTAACATACACCTTGATTTCGGAGATTAAAGTGACTTTCTGAAACTCCTCCGATTCTTACATTTGAATCTTATTTCTAATATAGTGACAAACTGCAAATCTTACCAATATTTTAATAAATTCTCACTTCATAATTGAAGAACTTTTAAATAAATGTATGATACCATAAGAAAAAAAGTTAGATTGCTTAGATCCATTGAGTCATGCACAAAGCTTACCAACAATTAAAGCACATGACTGATTAGTCAATCATCTTTGTTGGTGTTTTCTGCTGGTTTGTTTTATATTATGAACTTAGGAAGCAGGGACACAAATACAAGATTTTCAGGCTGAAGTCAAGAATGTCTAATCATCGTCACACTTTTTTGTATTTTGATAAACAGGAAGACACCTACAATTATAAAGATATTTTCTGTCTTCAGCAGTGGAAAACTTAATCTTGCAATAAGTACTCTGGTTCCACTGACTTATAAAACTCCACAATAGGAATATTCACATAATCATAAACAAGCACACATAAATAATTTACTGAAAATTATACTACTTGAAAACATCTGGGCAAACAAATGGACTGTAAACCTGGTATTGCTAAAACAAGTACATAATACAAGAAATTCTGACACATCCACATTGAATCATATCTACAGAAGCCTCCCTAAGGGTTTTCTGCTTTCTGACAGAGGAAGTTTGGAAAAATCTAGAGCTCTTTCCTCCACAACTGCATCACGATTCCAAAATTAAATTATTAACATGAACTGAAAATAAGGCACTTAAAAAAAGATACATGCTACAATAAAGACTCAGATAGTCTTTAACACTAATTCAGATTCTAACCAAACAAAAACACCCTAAACACTCAGCAAATTAATAAAGAAAACTAGGATCTTATCTGCCACTTAACAGGTAACACATATTGTTCCATCCTATAGGACTCTTACCACAATAACATGTGTCACTGTCGACAGAGTGCTGTCTCCGGCCATCAGCGTGCGAAGCAGGATGCCATTAGTGCAAAACGTTAACAGCGTCTTTGGAGAAACCCTATTGAACAGTTCATAAAGATACTTCAGCCTTTTGTACCATTTAAATGCATGCTAGCTTTCCACTACTTACTGAAAATTAAAAGATTGAACAGCTGCTCACCCAATGTAGGATTATAGTTCTCTCAGCAAATAATTAATGCATACATACTACTTGTTTTTAAACTGTGTCTAATCCCAGGCAATTCCTAATGAATCTCAGTGCTTACGCTTCAGAACTTCAGACAAGGGACTGATTCACAAGGTGAGAGGCAAAGCTATATAAATTTTAAAAAGCAAGTGAAACAGAACCTTGAGAACATCTCCATGTTGTGTAACTTACTAAAAAATCCAGTGTGGAGTGCTTTGGAAAAACAAGTTCCAACTGTTCAGCATAAGCCTGGATGCAGTCTTTGTATTTGCCTATACCTGACTGAATCACCAAGAAACCAGCTGATCCTTTTAAAATACTTTCATTTTTCTCTTCAAGTATTTCACTATTCTAATACCTGTGGCAGAGTTAGCTATGCAAGTAAAAACGGTGATTGCCACAACTTTCTCCAGCATTGCCACCTTAAGTACTGAAAAGTTCTTCTGTATCATACTCTACAGTTCTTTTCTAGAAGACAAGCTCACGAGTTTATCACATGTGGTACTAGTTTCCAAGTTCAGAATTCATCCCTCCTTTCAAAAGTCCTCCTACGTATTAAATTCAGGGTACACACCCAGGATGGAAATGCTTTACCCATCTCTACTCTTTTCTCTTCAGCAGAATTCTAGAAATCCTCATTGCTGTCTAACAGTTAATAAAACTTAAAAAATTAAGACTCTCACATTATCATAAGCACCTCCACCCCCCATATTTTTTTGCTTGGAGTTGGAAATATTGCTGTCTCTCCCTTTTGCTCTTTCTCTTAAAATAATCTATTCATTTTTCTGGAGAGATCAAGTGGACCTTGAGGACATTTGCTGATGACACCAAACTGAATGGGGAAATGGACACTTTGGAAGGGAGAGCCACCCTGCATAGGATGACCTGGACAGGTTGGAAGAATGGGCTAACAAGAACCTTAGGAAGTTCACCAAGGACAAGTGTACTATCTTGCACTTGGGAAAACATAATCCAGGAGTGGAGCACAGGCTGGGAATTATCTGGCTGGGAGAAGCTCTGTGGAAAGGGACCTTGGGGTCCTGGTGGACAAGAAGCTCAATATGGGTGAACAGTTTGTTGCTGCAGCAAAGAAGGCCAAGAGGATGCTGGGCAGCATTAACAAGGCCATCAGCAGCAGAGACAAAGAAGTCATTATGCAGCTCTACTCAACGCTTGGCAGCCACACCTGGAATACTGAGTTCAGTTTTGGTCCCTGCTATGCAAAAAGAATACGTGGACAGGCTGGAGAGGGTCCACAGAATGGCCACAGAGACAATCAAAGGACTGGGAAGCTGCCAAATGAGAAAAGGCTAAGAGAACTGGGCTTGTTCAGCCTTAAGAAAAGAAGGCTTAGGGGACACCTCAGCACCATGTTCCAGTATTTAAAGGGTGGCTACAGAGCAGATGGAGACTCCCTTTTTACAAGGAGGCACATGGAAGATATGAGGGGTAATGGGTGCAAGTTACTCCTGGGGAGATTCTCATTGGGCACAAGAGGGAAATTTTTCAGGATGAGAACAACCAGCCACTGGAACAACCTTCCTGGGGAAGTGGTGGATTTTCCAACATTGGACACTTTTAAGATTCAGCTGGACAGGGTGCTGGGCCATCTTCTCAAGACTATCCATTTTGCAAAGAAAGGTTGGACCAGGTGAACCTTGTGGTCCCTTCCACCTTGGTATTCTATGGTCTGTGATTCTTCTTAAGCAGGAATTTCTGCACTGCTTCCAATAATTCTTCCATTTTGAGCTGACCTATACTATGCTCTTCTTCAGTCAGCATAGTACTTTCACTCATTTATCATCCACTTTATTTACAATTCATCTTTACTAGCTCTTCTAATCCCTTAATAGCCTTGTGAGCTTCTGTACACATAGTCAAATTCTTCTTTAACTTGGCTGTCTTGTTCAAGTGCATTTATTTTCACTAGTTACAGTGTATATTTGTCCATATCAGCAACATAACCAGCTGTACCTTTTGCCATCTTCTCACATCCCAACTGCTGCCCATTCCTGGAACTCCCACTATCTACACAGTTCAAAAACATAAAAACCGCACAGTCTTCAGACTTTCATCCATTCCTGTTTTAGAAACAAATTTCTCAGGTGATCTAGAAATTTCTACCTTTCTATCACTTCATGCTTTAAACATAAAAGCTGAAACAGAGTAAATCTAACCCAAACTAGATATGTAAATAATGCTCGACTTTATCATTCACTTTCAAATTTTGACCTTTTTCCTTTATGCCACCTATCAACTCTCTACTGTTTAGCACTTGTTACAGCGTGTTGGCCTTCCTGCCAACATTGAAAGCTTGCAGAACTTTTGGACCTATACATATTAAAAGTTGGAAAAAAAAATAGACACACACTCTTACAAGCAGTAATCAAGAGAAAGTACCTGCAATTGACTTACAGAATACAACTTGCTACATGAAACTGCAAAATATAGGAGTAAAACCATCTTTTTCAGCCTTAAATATTCCATAATCTGAAATAACATACCCCCTCTATACTTTACTTACTGAGCTTTTACCAGGCTGTATCCCAAATATGCTGTAGTTCAAATGTACACAAGACTAAGGATACCAATATAAGATCAATTGACTTTAAGAAGTATCATTAGTACCTGCTTTCTAATCGGATCTGATAACCAATTGTCTGGCCAATCTTTTCTCTTCTTTCCGCTGCCACTCTTTCAGCCACAGCAATAGCTGCCAAACGTCTTGGCTGAGTGCAAAACATACGACAGGGAGTTCCATTTTTGGAACAGTCGTCAAGAATGAACTGAGGGATCTGTAAAGAAGTGTTATAAATTTACTTTTTAGTTTGATAAAATCATAGTTTTTCTATCACAGCGAAAAAATGTAACTGCATCTCAATATTACATAGGTTGCAAGAAGATTCACAGCAGGATTATCATTACAAATGTACTTGAAGGAGTAGCAAGGCAACAAAAATAAACATCAGATTTTAAGTTTAATAAAAAAAAAAAGCTGAAGCTTCTCTCTCCTGTTTCAGAGAAATCTATTAAAAAATACCTGTGGGTAATCTTTCATTTTAACATACTAGAACTCTAGAACCAGCTTTAGAAGGAAAAGGGCTATACAAAATCATAACTACTTTCCCTTCAATAGTTTATACTGCTTTAATGAAAACTAGTGTCTATTAGAAAATTGTGCAGAACCATTTATGCTTTTAGTAAGTATCTACTGGCTTATAATTTCAAAAGCAAGAAGTGAATTAATACACAAGACTTTCAACTACATAGGAAAACAAAAGCCTTAAAACCAGCATCAATCAATCCCTTATTAGATCCATATTACAAAATTTACATTAGTTTTGTATAAATATTATCTTTTTTATTTGATTAAAGAAACATACTTGAGTAGTCTTTCCTGATCCAGTCTCTCCTACAATCAGAACAACTTTATTCTCCTTTATTGTTTTGACAATTTCTTCCTGTTTTTCAAAAACTGGCAGTGATTGCCTGAAGGAATCAAACTCTGATTCCCCTCTTTTCACTGGAACCTGGGGGATACCGTTGTTAAGTCGTCCGCTTGTCTTCTTCACTTCTCTGTTTTCTGTGAAGAGGAGTTAACAATTTACTTGGACACATACAAAAGAAAGTCACTAAAACATTCCTTATAACATCATACATAAAAATGAACATTCCTGACTTTATATGTATCTCTAAAGTGCCAAACCCATGACATTTAAAAACCGTATTCACAGTAATGCATCCTGTTACGGCACTTGAAATAAATACCATTCAAAGGAGTTATTATTTTCATAGATATATTGAACAAAAGTAGACTATCCCAGTGCACTGTTCAAAGGCAAAAAATGTCATGAAGAGCAAAAAGATAAATAGAAACTAAGCCCAAGAAAAGCAGCCTGTCATATTTTCTTGGCCTTTGTGTCATTTTTACACATTCACACCTCCACGGTTTGCCTAGAAATAGTCACTGTATAGTTATACATTTAAGTTATTCCAAACTGATACGCATGCCTTCTGAGAAAAAGATAGCTTTACTGTGATTCATAGGCCTTCTTTCACATCCTTCCCAGTCTTTTATGACCTCCTTTCAGTCAGTCTTACATAGCCTAATACTCTAGCCCATAAGATTTGTCTTAAATCATACAAACTGAACCATGCTGCATCTAGACTTTCAGACACACACAGCGCAGTACGATGTATTAAAAAGCAATGCAAAAGCAACCAAAGAACCTGCATGTCTTCAGCGGAGACCACTTCAAATTCAGTATTGTAAATACTGTTCTATAATTCCTTAAAAGCTATTTTCCAGAAGTAAAAGCTTGCTGTACATTCAACTTTATATATAACGTGACTAACAGATTAATATATCTTCAGAAGCAGGACCATGTGAACCTCATGCAGTTCAACAAGGCCAAGTACAAGGTCCTGCACCTGGGTCAGGGCAACCTCTGGTAGCAATATAAGCTGCGGGAGAAAGGGATCGAGAGCAGCCCTGCTGAGGACTTGGGGGTACCAGTGGATGAAAAGCTGGACATGAGATGGCAGTGTGCGCTGGCAGCTCAGAAAGCAAATTGTATCCTGGGCTGCATCAAAAGGAGTGTGGCCAGAAGGTCGAGGGAGGTGATTCTGCCCCTCTGCTCTGCTCTGGTGAGACCTCACCTGGAGTGCTGTGTTCAGCTCAGGAGCCCTCAGTACAGGAAAGACATGGACCCGTTGGACAGGGGCCAGAGGAGGCCACAAAAGTTATCAGAGGGCTGGAACAGCTGTGCTGTGAAGACAGGCTGAGAGAGCTGGGGTTGTTCAGCCTGGAGAAGAGAAGGCTTTGGGAAGACTTTGTTGCAGCCTTTCAGTCCTTAAAAGTGGCCTATAAGAAAGATGGTCACAGACTTTTTTAGCAGTGTTTGTTGCGATAGGACAAGGGGTGATAGTTTTCAACTAAAAGAGGGGAGATATCTACTAGATAGAAGGAAGAAATTTTTTATCCTGAGAGTGGTGAAACACTGGCCCAGGTTGCCCAGAGAGGTGGTAGATGCCCCATCTCTGGAAACATTCAAAGCCAGACTGGACAGGGCTCTGAGCAACCTGATCTGGCTGAAGATGTCCCTGCTTATTGCAGGCGAGTGGGACTATACAATATGTGAAGGTCCCTTCCAACCCAAACTATCCTATGATTCTACATTAAATGACAAGCACTGTCTTACTGAGACAGACACAGGCTAACAGATTAAAAGAAACAAAACAAAACAAAAAAAATCAGTAAAAGGAAAGAAAAATTGTACACTATTAATTCGTTTATGGCTTACATTCCTAAAGAATTGCTTTTCAGTAGGCTTATTGTAGTTTCTCTCTGTTCATTAAACAATCCTATTAAACAATTGAAACAACCGAAAAAGAAAACAAGCAAAGGAAGCACTTAAAAGTACAAAACAGCAAGAATCAGAAATATCCAATGAAACAAGGCATACCAGTACAACAGTCTTCTGCCCACTAAACCCAGCTTTGCACACAGAAACACAACACAACTCCTACGCTCATAACCATTAACGCAATAATCTTCTTAAAAGTATTGTTTTAAAAAAAACCCAATGTATCAGAACTTTGTCTTCCAGCGAACTCTTTCATATTCTAGAAATCATGAAGTCTAGCTAGTAGTCTCTCAGGGACCAAATCTATTTTAGAAGAAGACAAAACAAACAATAAACTTCTTATTTTATCAATAACATACGTTTTTATAAGCAGAATAGCAAGACTCATGTTCTCCTAAGGGTGTTCCTGTACAGTGGTCATGGTAATAGCTCTCTCTTCAATCTCATCTCACAGAACTTTTAGGTAACTCCCATTTCAGAAATTTATTTCCAAATAAATTTGGTTCAAACTGGCTCCAAGATTCAAAAGTAAGTTGGCACAAGAGAGACAGTGGAATGCAGGTGACAACTGCCTAAGCTCCTCACGAAACCAGTTTTAAGAGACTCTATATTAAAAATTAAAAGTCAAGAAAATTAGTGAGGTGTCAGTTGGGACAGGACAGGAGACAGAAAAGGAAAGGGTTTGGTTTGTGCTTCGGTCATGGGTTGGGATTTTTAAGCAGTGTCGATTCACAAGTCCATATCAGAAGACACACTGAACATACCAGATTCAACAGCACACGCATTTCCTCGCTCTGTCTTTGGCAGAAGTTCTGTTCGTTCTTTATTTGTGACAGGAAATCTTTGAATGAAACTCCGAATAGCATGTTTTATACTTGGAGCCAAGCAACAAATCATTACTGCATGTGTTAGTTCTGAGCCATCCTTCTTCCTTACAGTCAGGTATCGATTTGCTCCTTTCCTGGGAGGAGGAAAAATAAAAAAAAGGAGTTTCAAGAATAAGTAAGCTATGTACTGCTATGTAATGATCTTTGGCCATAAATCTTTCAAGATGCCTGTCAGATTATCTTCAAATGTAATGTCATAACTAGAAACTTCCAAATAGTGTCATATATAGCACAACACACACCAAAATAACAGAAGCATCCACAATATCCACCACCAAAAGCACTCCACACACACAAAACAACGGAGCACAGACACGGCAGACTTCGGGTCACTACGCCAAGCGCAACACTACCACTAGGCCTCGATAACGTAACACTGTTCTGCTGCCTTTCTGTTAAAGGTCTGTCACTGCCTTTGCCTCCCAAAAGACGAGTCAGCTCCACCAATCACTATATCAATCAATACTGAGAGGTATTACACAAAACTGATTTCTAGACTAATTTAAGAACTTTAGAGGTTAAAAATCAACAAATAGACATAACAGACACACAAGCAGCCTTCTAGTGATATTCCAAGCATTAATAAAATCCAGTAATGCAAATTAGATTCCCAGGATGTCTGTTATCAAAGATTTACAATGTAGAATCAGAGCTAAAGCACTTAATTGTAACACTGCATTTCTTTTCTCAGACTGCACTATGATACTGAAAAGCAAAGAATTACTGTAAATATGTTTGAAACTGAACTATCTTGTGCCTGGGCTACAAGGACATATCAACACTCTGAAAATGAAATCTAGAAATTCAATAATAAAAGTAAATCATCATCAAGCTTTTAAAGACTGATCACTTCAAAAGTTATTGTAAACATGAATAGCGAGGAAATCTGGGGACACTATACATGACTAGAACATCTGAATTTCTTTTAAAAGGAAACCTATGTTTCTTAAATGTGCAATGCATTATTAAATTCTTCTGTCTTCCCAGGCAAATACTCCCTTCTTCTTAGCTGTTTAAATTTCCGTTCAAATATTCCCTGTGCTACATATCACCCTGAAAACTCCACATTTGTGAAGCTTTTATGGTTTGGCTTGTTTGTTTAAAAAACACAACAACAAACAAACAAAACACCAGGGTGTCGTTGTTGCACTCTACAAGACACTGCTGCAGCCCCACCTCACATGCTGTGTGTAGTTCATCAGGGGAAGTTCAGACTGAACATTAGGAAAAAGTTCTTCACTGAGAGGGAGGTTGGTCACTGGAACAGCCTCCCCAGAGACGTGGTTACAGGAGCATCTGGGCAGTGCTCTTAGTCCTACAGTTTAGTTTTAGGTAATCCTGTGAGAGCAGAGAGTTGGACTCGACAATCCTTATGGGTCCCTTCTAACTCAAGATATTTTATGAAAACCACCACGAAAACTACTGTAGAATCCACCAGGGAGCTGCTCAGAGACACAAAGCTCTACAAATACTCAACAAGGGTTCAAGCAGGGTTTACCAGTTACGGTTAAGGAGAAGCACTGTACAATCCAATCACGTTCCTGCTAACCATTTGCACACACCTGACACTGCTTTCTAACACTCTGTATTCCCAAAATATGATGCAAAGATACGGCAGTTCAGCCAAATTTACTGTGTTGGGTAACTGTGGCAAAAAATTAGATATATCACTCTCAAGACTGGAATCACATTGGAAGCGTAACTTCATTTGAACTGCACTATGCTTGAATAAGGTCTTCTGAAACCAAGCTATACACTCAACACAATCAATGCTGAACAGTTCTTACTCCTTAAGCATAGATCAGAGAAATAGCATTTTATACTATTTCTACAAGAATCATGAAGTATAAACAAAATTGGGGAACAGCAAACGCTGCTATGGTTTTACAGCAGTCCACACACACAGGTTATACAACACACTCCATCTGTCTGGGTTTTTCCTGGAACTTCCCTGTTGCTTTGCCACCTGAACTCCCAAGTGAAACAGATTCTCAGCTTTCACACAAGCTTATCATGTCAACAAATATGGGTTTTCTCTTCAAAAGATCAGAGTAAAAGAAAGAGACATAAACAGTATCATGGCAAGCTATCTCACACTAAGCATGTCACAAGCTCAGGACTTTTTTTGGAAAGCACAAAGACATTTATTTTTATTGCACTTTTAAAACCTTTCCCTCTAGTACTGTTCCCTGCAACAGTGCCAGACACGCTACAAACATAGGTAATTTTAACATTAGCAATGAAATTCCATATATTTTCACCAAGCAAAGAAAAAATAAAATAACAGTCAGACTTTAACTTACCCTTTACTTTTAGATATGAGTCCAAGAGACTGACAGAGCCGGTGAACAAATGCTCTTTCAGTACTAGTGAAAGAAGAGGGAAATTCCATTTCTAGGAAAATAATTTTAAAAAGAAAAAAAAAAGGCAAACATAACACATCACACAGTATTCTTGACAGGCTATCTCAACGCTACGAGTTTTTCAGTCCCCAAACCTAAACCTGTCACGACCTCCCGTGAACAACGGGACTAAGGGCAGTGCTGTCCCTTCGCACCTGTGAGCAACGCAGGGCTCACAAGCAAGCCATCTTACCCGGGCAGAAGGGAGCTGAGGAGACACTTCTGCTGGCGAGCGGCTGCCGAGCGGCGGGGCCCTGATGTGTCAGCCCCTGCGGGCCTCAGCTCCCCGCGCCGGCCCAGGCCGGGTGCTCACCGCTGCCCGGGCTCCCCACCGCGCCAGGCCCCCCTGCCAGGCGGGGCGCACCTGCCAGCCGTGGCGCCCCCGCCCACCCTTCCGCCCCGCGGCCGGGCTGCCGCCGCGCACCTTTCTCCTCTCCGCTACGGAACCGGTCCAGGGCGAGGTTCACCGCGATCTCCACCTCCTCGTCGACGCGGATATCCTTCAGCCCCTTGCCTCGGCCGCGGCCCGCCGCCGGGCCGGCAGAGGCGGCGGGGGCACTGGAGCCCCCGCAGGACTGCGGCGAGAAGACGCTACTGGGCCGGGACATGGCTCCACACCTCGGCGTGTCGCTGAGACCGCGGCGGGAAGGCGGCCCGCTGCCGGCACAGCACCGTCTGCGGAAGGGCGGGGCCACGCCGCCGCAGCGCCGTAACGCCCTCACACGGGGCGGGGCGGGCAGGAGGCTCCGCCCCCAGCGCATCGGGGGCGTGGCGAGAGCTGGCGGCGGGAGGGGGAGTGGGGTCGAAGGTTCAGGCCCGTCCGTCTCCTTCCCGCGATGGCTTCTCAGCGGCGCCTCCGCGTGGGGCGGGGCGCAGGTCCCGGGCGAGGCGCCGACCTCCCGGGGAGCGGAGGGTTCGCAACAGTCGCGGACGCCCTGGGCGGGGTGAACGCCAGTAAATAGCGCGGGCGGTGCGCTGTGTCGCCTGCAGCTGCCGGCAGCGCTGTGACCTCGGTGACCGTGACAGCTGGGTCATGAAACCTGCCTTGCTAAACCGGAGGAACGGCAGAAGTGCCTTCCGCGGTGTCTGCAGTACAGTTACCTGTGCGGCGGTGCATGCCCGAAAGCGGTGTCAGCCAAATACAAAATTGTACTGGAAAGTGAAGGAAATTTTGTGTTCTTGGTTTGTTTGCTTGTTTGTTCCACTGGGCTGTTAAAACATATATCATTGAAATAGCGTACAATTGGCAGCACCTAAAAAACTAGCATTGATACCTGTCTGGACATAAATAATGTAATTTAATTGAATGGCATTAAATGTAGGTGGGTAAGATCATTGCAGTCCTTAGCCTATTCCCTGCAAAGTATTACTTGACATTGGTTTTGTAAAATGCAAGTAATTTTTCAAGCTGGCATTCCGAAAGGAAGTTGTTTAGCCAATCATCGTTATAAGAGATTTGTAATCTTTAGATCAGTATATAAACCTTTGGCTGGAATTATCATCTTTTCCTGCTGCCCTTTGACTCCATGCTGAAGATATGAATAAAACAAACAAACAAAAAAACCCTCTTGGATGTGACACAGGATTAGCTATTGGAGGTTGCTACTTTGGAAATAGAAACAGAAAACTATTCCTCAAATATATACTTAAGTGTTGAACTAAATTATTAACAAATAAACACTGCCTGGTGTAGCTGCCTGGAAAGTATCTTTTAAGAGACCTCTACCAAAGCTGTATGCAAAGCTCACTTCAGCATAATTCTGCTCTGAGAAGTGGTACTGGAGCTGAAAGTTTGCTCTATTATAAGGTTGCTTTTAAAATAATCTCAGCTTTTTAACCCAAGTGCCTTCCTGTACATCTTCAACCAAAGTACTTAATAGTATTTCCTTAATACCAGTCAGTACTGTCCTGTTAGGGCACATCACGTTTATTACGAAAAATTAAACTCTTTAGCTTAAAAAGGTTAGAATTCCTCTTGTCTTCTTCAGTGTTTACTGTAATAAATGAGAGAACACAACTCGTTCAGAAAAGTCACATCAGAAATGTTTAATTATGTACCCAGATATGCTACCAGTTCCTGTGTCTTAACAGCATCATTTTGCCTTCCTACAAAAAAAAGCACATGATTCTGCAAAATTATTCCTTAGGCCCTATTCTGATCTCAGTTTGCAACCCTGTGTATACAACAGCTCACAGAGACAATAACTAGCTGTTATATTAGGTTTCTATACAACTAAGAGCACGATGAAGCTGACTGCATTCTGCATAACAAAGTTCTTAATACATAGCCCACTTGTTTTATTGCTGTGCTGACTCTCCATTGCTATTAAGTGTGATAAAACAGGTGAGTGTAATCACTCAAATACAAAGACAGGGCTGAAAGCACACAGTGACAATACGCACAGAGAAAGAAAGATTCAGTTTTATACAACGCTGCTGGAAAATAAAGCTGCAGCCTGAATTCACAGCTAATGTAATTCTGTTGGTAGCATTACACTAGAGGTTAATCCACCTCCAGGACTTGAAGACAGGAACTCATAAAATATTAGTGAAATAAAGGGTAGCCTGATTCAGTAAACTAATAGTGCTTGAATGTAACACACTGTAATGATGGAGTGCTGGCACACTAAGCATGATTGAAACTATCTGCTTGGTGCAGGTTTTCACTATAAATATGCTTAAAACCCCCTCCAAACAGCCAATAAATCATTCTTCTCAAACTGCTGATGAAAATTAGAGGAGTCAGCAGTTGGGTAACAAAATCTACTGAGCAGAGTAGTTCCATGCTCCAGTGAATCAGGAGGAAGATTCACTTCATGAGTAGTTGTCACCCATATGCTATGCACTTAAGCGAGTGCTGTGCCCTGCTCACTAGTCAATTGTGATCTGCACTGAGCGTGCGACAAAAAGAGCAAAGTCAGTGTTGTGCCTTAAGCCTATGTCTTGAGATAGGTGCGCAAACTTGTCTCCTCTTTTGGTGAATTTACTTCCAAAACCACTAAAGGTGACTCTGGACCACCTTTCAGGTTGCCCTCCAGCTCCAACTGGCCCGCGTGCAGGCAAGAGCCCCAGGAAGGAGGACCAGCCACATACCCTCCAGAGCACAAGGGTCCAACCACGCCTGTACTAGCCCTACATAGCACATGCCCTGCGGTGCTGTAACATGGGTCCAGCTTCCCTCTAGTTATGTCTTCTTTCAGGCTGTTGAGGAAGGACTTTCACAGACATATCCATTTCTTTGAGCAAAGAATGCTCTTCTGCATTCAGCCACATCTTCACACACTCTAGCATTCCAGATCCAGCTCAGGTCCGTATGAGATGTAGAGGTACAATAGGAACATTCAACAGAACATTCTGAAAAACGCATACAGAACAGTTTTTGTCTTTGTTTCTATCCAAGTTCTTAAATGTGGTGAGGTTTACATATTCTTCATCCAGCTTCTGTTAATAAAACTTACTAGCTGTAGATTTTCTTATTAGAATTAACAACCTGTAAGACTTTTTAAAATGCTTTTTCATGGTCGGTCTCAGAAATATTTTCTGGTTAAGGCTTACAGGAAACAACTTCTGGAGTAATAATTATTTCCTTCTATCACCATATGTCTAAATGCCCATATATTTTTTATGAGAAGCATTAAGAGGCAGCAGAGTTTTATGCTAAAATACATCTGCATGTTCAAATACAATTATGCATTCTTATTTTACCCTTCTCAGAGGCACTTTTATTATGCAGCAGTTTTTGTTGTCTTATTTTTACTTTGCAGAATATATTATCTCTCATGAATACTACAAAATTCTGCAAAAGATGCCGCTACTGAGAGAAAAAGCACTGTAACCTAAGTTTATGAAACAAAATTATCCATTAGGTACTGTGTAAGTGTATTGTGTCAGATTTGACTGCAAAATAGTCTTTTTGTGATATTTTTTTTTAAGATTTTAGTAGATAGTGATGTAAGATTTGTTATCTCTTGAAATACAACAAAAGAATCACTGACAAGCTAGTGTGGTCGGTGGGTGCAGTCTTCCCCTGTGGGTCACTTCAATACCAGGGCAAGTCAGGCTTGTTGGGGAGAACAATTCCCATTCTGCAAACGCAGTGAGTCGGAACACTGAGGGCCCCCGCCATGTGCTCAGAGCTCCCGCTGTGTGGGAAAAACCCCTTTCCACCTGGAAAGGTAGCAACCATCAGTCCCTCCTGACAGCCTGGTGGACCTGCTACTGGGATCGTAGCCCAAGTGGGACAGCGACAGAGTTATACAGTCTGAACAATTCTGGGTCATAGAATGGTTTGGGTTGGAAGGCACCTTAAAGACCATCCATCTAGTTGCAGCTTCCTTTGCCGTGGGCAGGGACACATTCCTCTACCTCAGCATGCTGAAAGCTCCATCCACCTTGGCCTTGAACACTTCCAGGGACAGGGCATCCACAGCTTCTCAGGGCAGCCTGTTCCAGGGCCTCATCACCCTCACAGGGAAAAAATTTTTCTTACATCTAATCTAAACCTACCCCCTTTCAGTTTAAAGTCACTACAGGCCCTTGTAAAAAGTCCCTCTCCAGATTTCTTATATACTTACACACATTAGGGAAGTATGACTAATGTGAAATTATAATGAGAGATATTGGTTTAATAGAGTACATGGAGTGAAAATGGACATCTGTTGCTTTACTGGACACAACTGGAAACACTGATAGTTCCCCAGAATTTTTTGTGCTGATGGTGGGCTGTATGTGGATGATGGTCTCCTCCCCACTTATGTTACCTCTTGTATCATGTACTGACACAGAATTTCTTGTCCATCTGTCTCTTCTATTCCTCTTATTCACTTTCATTTTTATTTACTTTTGAGACATAAGGAAAGAGTCTGTTGATCGGTTTAATAAATGTTGGGGGTGTATGTAGATAAATATTTACATGTGTGCTTTTATCTGTCTGCTCTCAGTTCTTCCTTAAATAATGTTTGAACCTCTTGAACAGTTTAAACAAAAAATGACAGAAGGGGTGAGTCTCAGATGCCAGATTCCTCAAAGTTTACTGAAAATAAGCAGCAGACTAGAAGATACAAATCCTACTCCTATTCAACTCAGTAGAAAGGCATGAGCTCACAGTCCTTATTACATAATGGAAAGACTTAGAAAAATGCATCATGTCCAGGATAAATTTTAATCAAAGTTTATATCTTATTAACTCTAGAAAACCCAGCTAACCACATGCCTCTGTTAGGGGTACATGGAACCAATTCTTTTGTTCACTGCCATGTGTTTACAAGTTACACTGTTTTTTTCTCATTCACTGCCAGATCATGTCTTCATGAAGGGTTTCAGGACAAGTGTAGCAGGAGGCCTCAGAGGCAGGGCAATATAATCTGGTAACATCCACATTGGTTGGCTGTAAAATAGAAAAGAAAGCAACAACCTGTAGTTAACTCTGCAGCCTTTGCCCTGGAAATATACTGCCATGGCTACTTACATATGTGTCTGTCTAAAGGCACAGAAACTGTATCTGTGTGCACGAACCACACTTACTCTGAGCCAAGACTTGGGAACCACAAGAATTCAAGGAACCATCCTTACACATTGCCTCACCTCTTATTTCTGAATCATTTAGCTCATGTGGGTTTCCTGTCATTTAGATTCCATGACAGGATTTTTTTTTTTTTTTTCTGAATAAAACATTCCAAACAACAACATTAATCTAAAAGGTAAAGTCACATTTTTCTGTGGGAATGGCAGGACATGTGGTTCCAGCTAAAGGGCCTTGGACAGGTTATACAGAAGTACCTTTTTTATGAGTGTAAGAAGTGATAGCCCAATCCAGTGAGAATTATATCTCGGGTCAGAAAACTGCCCCTGTCTGTATGATGTGTGAATGCTGGGCCTGGGTGTGTGAATGTGTGGGTTGAACACCGGCAACAAGATAGGCATGGGAACATGACTGAAAACAGTCACAACATGAGTGTGGTGTGTTTGGAATAACATTTTTTTGAAAAAACATCCTGTCTAACCTCTTGGTCCAGGCCTGTATCTGTAAACCTATAAATTGAAAACTGTTAATAAAAGTCAGCTCAGCTCTGCCTGACTCTGCTCTAGCTGCTGACAAGAACTCTGTGTCTGTGCATCTCTGTCTGCATCTGTGTGTCTCAGTCTGCATCTGTATGCGTCGTTCCTTATTGCTGCACTTTTCTGCTCAGTGGAGAGAACTGCTGAGAGCAGGAGTTAGCATCGACCTTGGCTGGTACATCTACACCATATTGGAAGCACAACACAAAGCTGCAAATCTCATTACAGAAAGCCGTGGAGGTGCACTAGCGTGATGCCATGCTTGAGCCAGTTGAGGCCAGGACTAGCAAAACCACAGAACAGGAAAGCATAACAGCACCCAGGACACTGTCCATAAAATCACGCAGTTATGAGTTCTAAGTGGGGAACTCAGATCGGAGCTGCTGCTGGAGAGTTAGGCCCAGGACCCACTGTGGCCAGGGATGGCCCTACCATTGTCTGCTTCCTCCAAGGACTCAGCAACTTGTATTCTTTCATATGATTTTTTGAGTCTAGGTTATGATTGTTATACTGATACAGCAAACCATGTATTAAGAGCAGACCTGGTCAGCAGAGGGTCCAGGTGATTAGAAATCAGGAGTTAAGTTGTATTATAAATTCTGTATTACTTAGGTGACCAGAATTTACAAGCGAAGTTGTATTACAAATTCTGTATTACATTACTTACAGATTTTACTATACTGATTACACTACTTACAGATTTTACTATACTGATTCTGCTTGTAGAAATCTTGTGCCATTCTAATAATAAATTCTCTGCTATACTAATCATAATGTCCTGTTAAGAAAAATAAAGCTTTCAGGTACAATTTCATACCATCATTGTTCTGTCAAGGATCCCTAAAAGAACCCACCTGTCCCCTTAGTATGATATGACAGGGTGTCAGCCAGTTTACATGGAAATACTTGTTACCTAAGAACCTCATGGAGAAACAGGTAACTCTAGAAGGTGTGTTTGGCACAACTGGAAAAGGGTTGGATGCAATATTTCAGAAATGGGAAGGAATGGTGTTCTGGGGAATTGGACTCTTGATGCTGAGAAAGTTCTGCATTGCACACCCTGGCTACCTTGCATAAAGGAATATTACAAAATTAAAACTTGCTGCTTGAAATCTTAAGTTACTGATTGTTTTGTTTGTTGGTTTTCAAGGAGGTAAAATCTTACAGTGCGATGGCTGAAATCTATGTAGTGGGAATTTTTTCTATTTTTTGATCAAGTTTCATCTTTTTGCAGCTTTCTACGTACAATTACTGTTGCTGCTTTCTTCTGCAAAGCTATCTGCACTTTAATTTTGAGAGGTGTGCAATGGTTTTCTTTTTCTGTTGTTCAACACCTAAATTGAGATAGTCTTGACTTTCAGAGATCACACAAACTTAAAACTCCTGTTGATATGGTAGAAGTCTTAGGAGTCCAGCACCCCTGGAAATCAGGTGTTTGATGCCTACCTTTCAGAGAGCTCCAAGTTTGTGAATGTAAGTCCTGGTACAGCATTTTTATTAATTTTTGCATTGGCTGGCTGGTATATTTTTATATTTGCATTTGGAAATCAGGGCATTATGGAAAGCTGATTGTAGAAAATAACCCAATATTGAAAAATTATGGATTCATTTAACTTACATGAAAAGATAAACAAAAAACAGATTGACGGGTAAGATCCCATTTCAAAAAGAAAATGTGCTCTCTTCTTCTGAGAAATATGAAGCCTGTTTTCCAAAAGCAGACAGGCAGCGGTATGGAGGTCTCACACTTTGTCGTACTTCCTTGTTCTCCCTTCATAACTTTCTGGACACAACCCACCCTTCCCACCAGGGACAGTGAGAATGCATTTCAGGAAGGATGGTACCTTCTACTGCACAGCATGTGCAGTAAACATGTGTGTTTTGTCATCTGAAATTCCCGTTTTCAGCTGCAGGACTGAACAGCCAGGTAACTCACAGCAGATACCAGAATGTGGGGCAGTACCTCTTAGACTGCTGCTTCCCAACTAATGTGATATATGTTTTTAAAGGTTAGATGTGGATCACAACATAAGCCAGCAAGCTCAGCTGGTTTTACCATCTTGTATGCCATACCACAGCTAAGATATCAGCTGTCACCATCAGCTAGGAGGAACTGGAGTGAGTGGTGTTTTACTACAAGTCAGAAGGTACTGCACTAGGTATTCTAGGGACTTACCTTGAAGATGCAAAAATTAAGTGCAACTGATCCACTAGAAAGGGAAAAGCTGGCAGGAAAGTCTCAGCATATAAATAACCAACTCAGAAAGATCATTAGCAAGGAGTAGAGAGAATCTAAGGAATGGATGAGTTCCTGACCCCAAAGACATGAAACATGCAGATAAAATGAGAACAAAAGATAAAGTGCCATCCAGGGAATTTAGCTAGATTTGAGAAGATGGGGGGGTTAAAAAAAAAAAAAAAGGAAAAGGTAAGAACTGGCTGTGAGGATTAGCAGATAGCATCGGGATGAAGGGAGGTTGTTCTTGGAGATTACTGTTTCTGTGTTTTGGATATGATCTTGCTACATTGGTATTGGCGGCTTTGTCAGAAAATGCTGTTTTAGGACTCTGTGTGGTTAAGAATTTTAAGTCTTAGTAAGAGGAAGTCTGTGCTGTATTTGCAGACTGTGTGCAAGAATTCTTGTACGTTGAACAGATAGTCTATAGGATCTGGCTGAAGAAAATGGTCCTGTGACTGCCCAGCTCATCCAATCCTCAGTGTAAAACAAATAGCTGCAGTAAGCAACCTGTCTCACAAATGGGCAACATCCTACATGGGGTTGAGAAAAAGCACATGCCAAGACTAAGAGTGAGACCATTGTAGGTCAAAAGATGGAACACAATGGAAATCTTCCAAGATAACACACTACAAGCTGAAAGAAGAGGGATACCTGCAATATTCTCCGCTTTCATTCCCTTGAAAGAGTATGAAAGGGTGTTGGCTCCATACTCCAGTGCTCTGGTCATCCAGCAAGAACCAGCATGAGCAACCAAATTTGGAAAACTGCAGAGACTGAGAGAATATGAGAGTGAGTACATGCATGTTTGCACTTGCAAGCAGTTTTAGCTAACACAACACCTCTTCGGCTTAGTAATGACTTAATCAAGGTACAAGAAACATTAACAGTTACAACTGTTGCCATCAGTTATTATACTTGAAAGGAACTATGCAACAAGAGAAGTGTGATAACTTTGCTGACTTCACATATTCATGAGCTGTTGTCAACAACAAGGATGATCAAGTTGCTATATGGGAAGCACTGGATGTCTTCAAAGACTGAAGTAATAGGAGAAGTACAATCCGATAGTATGAGGGAAATGCATGTCCTTAATATCAGCATTGTTTTCCATATACAGAAATAGGTTAAGAGAAAACTTAGCTGACCTAACTAATCACAGGATGATGGAGTATGCAAGGTGACACTACTGTGAAGTAGGCAAGTGGCTTTTCTAGGCTATTTCAAAATAGATATTTCTGGTAGGGTTAAGAGATAATATTGCCATCGGTGCTGTTGGTTTATCAGTTCTTTTCACTCAATTGTTAAAAAGGGTGCCAAGGATACCAGAGGAAATAGAGTAGCTATCCCATATATGTGAGATGAAAACATTGTGTTAATCTGGCAACATGAAGACTACAAAGATAATTAGTTTTCTCTAAATGCAAGGGAGATAGAAAGACCAGAGGAGGTACAAGCCATGAACAAGTTCAGAGCACTAGCTGATGATGAATCATTGGAGCACAAAAACTAATTATGTACTTTTCAGGTAAAATTTGATCAGTGGAAAGGAACTGGATGCACCAAGCAGGGCCAGCGCTCAGAATGCTCCCAACTGTTCAACACACCACCAAGCAGCCTGAAGTGCAAACACCAGGCTCCTGAAAATGTTTGGTTTGGTTGGGGTTTACCTGGGCTTGGCTCCCACCGGCCAACCAACATCCGACGAGGCTGGCGCACTCCAGAAGCGGGGAGCTGGGCCTGCCAAGTGAGAGGAAAACAATGACCCCCAGAGCACCGGGCTGAGTGAGGGCTGCCCGGCACTTGCTGGCCAGACTCTCGTGGGGTGGGAAACCTCAACTACAAGGGCAGTCGGCCGTGCTTTAGCCAGGCGGCTCACTCGGTGCCGCTGTGGTTTCTGGCCCCGGGAGAGTGGCGGGCGGAAAGACAGGATGGTGGCGTGCACAGGGGGCGAGCGGAGAGGCTTCGTCGTCTTCTCTCCGCTCCCCGTCCAGGCGCTCAACGACGGCAGCGCGGCTCCCGAAGGGTCCCGGCCGAAGACGGAGGCGGGGCTCCAGGCACCGGGCCAGGCCACTCCGGCCTCTGGCCGCGGGGCTGAGGCGTCCGGCCCGTTGCCCGTCCGCCCCCGCGGGGCCGCGCCTGGGCTCGGCGGCGCTCCGCGCCCCCGCGTTGTGCGGCCGCTCGCACTTTGCAGGCGCGGCGGGACTGGGAATCCCGGGCGCCTGAGGCGGCCTCGCCTCCTCCTCCTGCGGAGCTGGGCTCATGATGGCGGCAGCCGCCGTGGCGGAGGTGAGCAGCGCCGGGAGTAGCAGCAGCGATACCTCCAGTACCGGCGAGGAGGAGAGGATGAGGCGCCTCTTCCAGACTTGCGACGGCGATGGGGATGGCTTCATCAGCAGGTAGCGACAGCGGGAGGAGGTTCTTTGCGCCGCTGGCGCGGAGCCCTCCTGTCTTTCCCCCCTCCTCCGCCGCCCGTGAAGCGGCGTCTCAACTTCTCGGCGAGTTGGAGGAGTTGGCAGCGCGCAGCCCCCGCCGCCGCCCGGCCGGACCTTCCGCGCCGCCTCTGGGGCAGCCGCCCTGCGGCTCCTGCCGCCGGCAGCCGCGGGGACGGACCTGCGGCCGCCTGCAGCCGCTGCTCCCTGCGGCGCTGCCAGCCCCAGCCTGCCACGGCCCGGCCCGCACCCAGTGCGGCAGCCGGCCCGCGGCGAGTCTGCCCGCCCTACCGCCTCCTGGCTGCCGGAACGAAGGCTTGGAGAGATGGACTCTGACTCTGCCTCGGCACGGAGGGGCTTGAGGGGGCGGAGGCGAGGGTGGACGAATACCGCCGGGAGGACTTCCACTTCCATCGGGTCTGGAAGGTCCCGCATGCTAACCTGGCTGGTTTTCATCACGTAATGCACTAGGCAGGTGATTTTTGCAACTAAAGAAAGAAAGCTGGTTACAGGTAACCTGCGAGAACATTCATACTGATCTCCCAGTGTAGCGAATAAGGCACGGACTCTTTTTAAGGTGCGAAGAGAGACATTTATTACAAATTCAGGCTTGCATTTTATTTGCTATGATGCTTGCTTAAGCATTTGCTGATATACTTAGTCATTACATATGCAATATATTTTGTGTTCCCACCAAAGCTGCTACCGTAAAAACATTTTTTGGTCTATCACAAGTTACCCCCCTGTCCTTGATGTATCAATCCTGTATCAATTCCGCTGTCCTTGATGTATCAATCAGTATGCAGTCGTCGCTTCTTGTATTTTTTCACCAACGCTTGTTCTCATTCTTAACGACTCTCGTAGTTTCTCACTGGCCTGATGTCAGTATACTGCCACATCCCAGATCATCTGATTTTACTTTTTAATACGTTTTTATCAATATCCTTGTTATCCAATCTCGTTTAAATTCCTCTACTGGTCCCCAGTTAGTTTTGGGACTATGACCCAGGCTGATAGATTTTGAGGGGGAAGTGGTGAGCTTGTATATTTACAGTAGATAGTTGGAATTAAACCATAATTAAATGTTCATAAATCTAGATGTACTGGTCGTTTGATTTGGTCAGGAAATAGAGTTTGTTTGAAGGATATTTCTGGAGCTAGTCATCTGCTCTCACACCATAATTTCAAAAGCAGTAGATTTTTAAAGGTGAGGTTGGCCAGAAATGGTGGGAACTTGCATTTTCCTAAAGAAACCTGTGCTAGTCACGGTTTGCAAGTGCCTCTAGAGAGCTGAGTCAGAGTGGGGAAGTTTCTAAGTCTGTCATGGAACCTGAAACCTAAGAATATGGCCCTGCAAAAAAAGGCTAAGTAAGCTTCAATCCCCACTGTCATCTTTTTGGAGCCCGAAAGTTGTTGAAAATTTGTAACAGTTGGCAGTCACTTTAAAAATACAATTTAAGGGTCGTGTTATTTCTTGTCTAAACATCTCCCCAAACACTCTTTTCCTCAGTCTAAGGGTTATTTTGACAGTTGTGGTTCTGAAATGTAAACTTTGAAAATGTATGCTTTCCAACCAGTGTGTTAAGATCACTTCTCTTTCCATTTGCTTACTGTCTTCATGGAAATTATTCTAATGTCTGAAAACTTAGGATGTTCACTTAAAGCATACTCTCCCTCCTCAGAGCACACTTGCTGGCTGATCTGTACTATGATGCTTTTCTGCAATGTAAACTCAGCAGACTTCTGTATATGTCTAATTTAAAGACCTTACTGAGGGAATATTAGTGTTTTAGTACTTCATACGGGCAATTGAGAGATGCTACCATGATGCAAGCCACTCATTCTGATGGACTTTTCTACATTCCCTAAGTTTTGTTCCAAATTTCTATTCTGCGTATTTCAAAACGGGTGTTTCTGAATGTTGCTTCAACTACTCTCTTGAAAGCTTTGCAAACTCCAGGACATGACTGAGGAAGGACACTGGATTTCATCAGGAAGTGGAAATAAAGAGGGTAGTTGTTGAAAGTCCTTTAGGAGATGGTGGGTCCGTTGTTGGAAATTGCTAATACCTTGGTTCAGAAGGGAGTTGTGCCTTTAAGGCGGAACTGGTATGGCCTTGATCAGAGAACATAGTGCTATAAGCTGCGGTCTTCCCTTAAACTTCTGCGTTTGTGAGAAAGTAGTGAATGAATATATAACAAGTGATCTTTGGCACCAGAGGGAGTAATTTACTTTTGCTGACTTCATTAGCTAGCCTGGGTCATCAGTCTTGTAACTGGAATGTGTTCCTTGCTTTGTGTAGTGTCTTAGTTTCCCTCATGATCTATTTTATGGCAATAGCTTATACAGGAGCAGACTTGCCCAGTGATTTTTGGTTACATTTGTAGTAAGCAGCATCATAGTGTTACAGACAGCACTTTCTGATTTGTGGACACAGTGTCCCTGTTAGAAGTAAAGGAACTGGGCTTTTATTGTTGCTGTTGTTCACAGTCTTAGTGTTTAGGTAATGTCATCTTTCTTAATGTAATGAATTAAAGATGAAAAAGTTACATCTGCTTTTACACTAAATGTAGTCTTGCCATTCTGTGCTTACTGTTTGTCTTGCTTTTTCTTTTTTAAACAGGTCAGTTGCTTGGTTTTCCTGATCCCTTTTGCCCTCCTTCCTTGGACTTCCCTTTGCTCATCTTTGAGGGCAACAATTTCTTCATTGCCTTCCTTGTAGCTGCAGTAGAGATGGTAGGCTGACTTCTGCACGTTTGTGCACCTTTTACAGTGGGTTGAACATTGCAATAAATGCCTGGGCATCTGTATAAAGAGCTGAAAGCAAAGTAGGCAGCCCTGTACAATTGTCTGCTTCCTTGTGGACTAGAACTGATGATCTCTTATAGCCTTGCACTGGCCTGAGTCTCTTTTTCAGGACTCACTTTCAATGCAATGCATTTGAAATTTGCAATTTTGCAGCAGTTACTCAGCATAGGTTGTCTTTCAAAATGAGTATCCCTTCCTGTCTGCTTGTGGGGCTGAAGCTTGGTCAGTCATTTGTGTAACACATTCAGCAGTTTGTTTATAAGACTTCTTTCTTTCCAACTCCAGAGCTGATATGGAAGAGAAGATCTTTATTCTTGCAGCAAAGGCAGGCATTTTGTATGCATGTTTATTTAGTTCATATTGCATGGGGAAAAAGAGCTATTTGCATTCCTAATGAAGTAGCATGGTGTCTCAGCTGTGGAAATGCTTTGTTGTGCATCAATCTGTAAACCTCTTCAAATAGTAACAGTGAAGTGGAGGCACGGCTGGAGAGGAGGAGAATGCCCTGAGATTAATTTCTGGCTCTTACCTGAGATACCGGTTTATTTTCAGGCTCTAAATAGTTAGGATGATATCAAAATCATAAAGCATAGTTGTGTGCCATTGGTGGTTATAAGCCAGAAGAAGCTGATTGATTTGGTATAAAATGCTAAGCCTGTGTCTCTGAGCATTGCATTTGATATGTGCATATTGACATTTTGCAACATCTAGCTAGATGGAAGAACCAGGAAAACACAAAACTTTTAACTTGTTGGTTTGTACTGAAAAGGCTTTTGCTTCTTTTGGGGTTAATATTAGTTACTCAATTATTTTAACATCTTGCAAGTGCTTGGCATTCTTCTGGTACTTCAACAGTGAGAGGTAACTTTATAAAAAAAAAACAATAACTACAAAGCAGTCCATGCTTAAGGCTGGATTCTGAACACTTGAGATCAGCTGGATCAGTCTTGCTGCAAGCAAAAGGCAGCTTTAAACAGTGTTTACAGCAGAACTTTGCTTTTGCAGCTGTAACTGGATTGAGTTGTTGTTAACAAAAAGCTGTTAACTGAAAAAACACTAATTGCATTTGTTTGTTTTGGTTTTTACTCTGGTTTTAAAAGTTTCAGAATCTGGTGTTACAGTTAAAAATATAAAATATATTCATATTTTCAGCATCAGAGAGTTGATGCATTGGGGAGCACCCCTGCTGCTTTTTTTTTTTTTTTTAAGGTCCACGTATGTGGCCTTGGATGATGTTAGTGAGGAAGGTGAGAGCATGCTGGGTTTTTACAGGTGGTGAGCTAGATTAATGTTGTCTTCAGAAACCTAATTGTCTTGTAGCTTTATTATGTGTGAATTGTACTGAAGTTCTATTTAGCACATAATGAATTTCATCTTTGCTGTAGAAGTCGTGAAGTGGGTCTCCAGATTATTCTGTTCTAATACTGCAAGGTCTAAGTAAGGTAATTTTGAATCTACGGGAAATACTTTTGCTTAAAAAATGAGCTATGGAGACAGTGGTTGAAATAAAACTTGATTTCATGATTAAGCTAGAAATGTGCTGGTTTTCTGATTTTAACTTGTAAGCATGGATAAGTAATTTCTATGAAGCAGGAAGGAAAAGGTAATGTTTAATTCAGAGGGACAATTGTCATCATATTCACAACAATGAAGTGAAGTTCCATTTGTAGAGTTTGTTTGAAAATACTTTCTTCTGTGTACACAGATTTATTTTACACTGGGATCAATGTCTTACAGAAGATGTCTGGTAAAAGTAGCGTAAGATGTTTAAAACTCCATACAATACAATACAAAACCTACTGATTTTGTATTGAGCTTATACAGCCTTTTGAAAGGACATTCTGAAGAAGTGCCTTTTTCACTAGCCCTGTGTGAATTTGATCTGTTATGTGAGTGTTTTTAGTGGTGAATAGCTTTGGAAACTCAAAACCTTTGCAAGGGCAATCTGATGCTTCCCTTTTTGATGGGCTGCGGTAGTAGGGTGTTGCTAGTTTTCTTGCTGAATACATTATGGCACCTCCTCAGTGTTTCTGCATCAAGTGGCCACATGCTATTAGAAAAGAAAAGGAAGTCTTTTCAAGAAGACTAAGTATGTATCTATTAATTGTGTTTTTAAGGTTAAAGATTTATGCTTCTGTGTTCTCTGTTACTCTCGCTTACAGCCATTACCATTGAATTTTTTCTTAGGTGATTGCTTTTGCTGATGTGCTTGGACTTCTCTGCTTAACATTTAAAGAGAAGCACAAAAGGACCAATTAAATGAAAGGAATAAAATCAGTGTGAGTTGGTTGTCTGTTACCAGACAAGTTGCTGCCTTGGTTGTCGTGCTGTTGGTATTTGGGGTATATGAGACTCAAAATAAATATGCTGTGTCATAACAGGTTAGTAATTCAGGTTGACATGCAGTTCCAGTTTTTGGTGTATAAATCAATAAGCTGTGTTTTTGTAGATGTAGAAGAATTGCTATAAGCCAGGTAGCAAACTAGTGTTTATTTAAATTTATTTATTAACTTGTTTGAACTAGGAAAAGAGAGAGAGACCTGCCAGTTGGAAAAAAGTTTAAAAATACTTTACTAATGCTGCTGATAAAATAGAGAAAATAATACAAAATACACAAAACCAATCTTGAATTTCCCGGCTCCGCACTGCTCCAGCAGCTGCAGGGCAGACACCTGGAAGTCCTGGGCTGGACTCTGCAGCAAACCTGAACTGGATTCAGGATTCACTGGACCCAGGCCTCGGATCGCAGGGACGACAGACAGGGTCCTCTTCAGATGCCGGTCATGGTCGAAGAGATCGAGACCCTCGTGACCTCCCACTTTTATAGGGTGTATTATGTGGATGGGAGGGAATACTTAGTTGGTTGGTTTTAGTCACCTGTTCTGTTTGCCCCTCCTTGCAAATACGCCCCTCTCAATTATGGGACATGTGAAATTTATCAGTGACCTTGTATTCCATTGCTTCTGTTTACAAAAATATGCAGCCAACTTCGGAAAAGTGTGGTTACTTAGAAGAACTTAGCTGAAAGGAAAATTCACTAAAAGAGGAATTGGTCTTTTTTTTAACAAAACCAGGACACCCTAAAACAAAACAATCTTCTGCTATTTTTTGCCCTTTTTTTTTTTTAACTCTCTCCTTTAAAAATAGGTCATTATTTCAAAATGCTTGGGGTGAATATAGATGTTTCTTAAGACTGTAATCTGACTTTTGTCCTTACAGCTGTTTGAAGGGTATACCACATACTTTTGGCTATAGTGCCAAATGAAACCACAATTCATATTTGTAGACAGCATTGTCAGAGATCTTGTCTAAACATCATATGTTTTAAAATTAAGATATAAATTGGAGGTAGTGACCTGAATGTCATAGAAGATGAGTAAATGATACGCTCAGAAATGCAGTGCATGTTGTTATGGGGGCGAAAAAAACCCACAAAGAAACTACTGGTGTGGTATAAATTGTGACAAATTTGTGAAAGGTCCTGTAAATAAAATAGGTTAATGAAACAAGTGTGTAGTATTTAACATAGATATTTAGTGAAAACTGAATGGATAGAAACCAAGTTCCAAATTCATCAGCAGAGTCTAGAATTAAAGAAGACAGAAGTTTGGCCTTGCGTGGCTGCTCACCTGTCTCTCCTGCTACACTTCGGTGTGCAGAAGTGCGCTGGGGTAGTGTTGAGGTGGAACATGCTTTGTTCCCCAGGGAGCTGACTGCAATATGTCAAGGTCAACCAGGTAAAGAATATACCTACTGCATGGCTATGAGGTTCTCAGGCTCCTCCTGTCTGCTGTGTATTTCTGTGTTTAGCCATGAATAACTTCCCGGTGTTGGCTGGAGTTGTCAAGCCGAGTGCAAACAACTCTGTTGATGAAAGAAAAAGGCCTTTTTTTTCTTAAAGGCTGTACTTACCAAAGCAGTTTTTACAATGGTAGCCACAAGAAAACATATTGGAAAAAAACAGGAGTAGGCTCTTCCTGTCACTGTATTTTCTTTTAACTTCTGGTTATGCTCTGCTGTGATTAGATTGTCTTCCTTTCATAGGTAGTCTCAGGACAACTAGGGGAAAAGTGAGCAGAGGTGCTTGAATGGGTGTAATAATGTGAACTTAAAGTGTAATGTTAAAATGGTGCCTCTTCTGAAATAAACCCAATATCTTGACTTTGCAGAAAGATCTGCACAAGGAGCTTTTCTGTCATTTGGTTCGTGTATACACTTTTAGCCTCCTAGATGCTGTTCTAACTTGGTAACTGCCTCTAAAATTATACTAAATTCTGTAAATTCACAAACATACACAGGCAGGTTTGTAAAAGATTTTATCAGCTTGCTGTTGAGGACATGATATTTTATATACTGTACATGCGGTTCTGGAGCCACTTGGTGGTAAAACTTGGGGTTTACCCGTAAGATGAAGATGATCGTGTATGGCCCCATGCAAATACATTCGGTCAGGATCTCTGGAAACTCGATTTGGGCATGAATTAATATTCGACATGTAGATGCTTTCTAATCCCTGGAGGGTATTCTGTGCTGGTTGGAAGCAGCATCAGGAGCAAAATGTGTAAGTAGAAGCTGCTGTGAGTGCTCAGATGTCAGCAGATAAGGGAGTGATGAAGCCATATATCCTACAAGCAAGAGGTTTAAGAAGCTCTGTAACAGAATAGATGGAGAAAAACTCCATCTTTGAAGACTTGTGAGATAAGTAATACTATTTTTCTAGTTTGCAGGTACTGGTGCTTCAACTTTCAAAAGCACTTTGGTCCCAGTGATGTACAGTCCTAAGTCTGGACTCAATCCAGCTGTCTAACAAGCAAATATAATTTAGAAGCAGTCTGCAAAATGTCAACAGGATGGGAACAAGGCTTTGCTTAGTCCTTGGGTTCAGCCTGGCTTTTCATATTGCTGGGCTTTTCCTACCATAGAGTTGGAAAAGTTGTTAGACCTCAGTACAAGTTTTTATTCTCACTTGAGATCTGGACTAGTTGCTCTATACTTTCTTTAACCATCTGAAAGCTTCATGCAACTTAGTTTCAGGAATTCTAGTATAAAAATGCCTGAACCTTTGTAAAACTGACGTTGGCCTTGCACTAGTGTTTGAGCATGTCTTGAAAACAGTTTCAACTCCCAGGTTCTGTTCCTAGACATAGTTCTATTTTTCATCCATCTCCATTAGGAAGCTGTCACAGGATCTGTGATCCATGTAACTGAAGGGGTGCTTTTATGTGAATACAGCACAGTAGTTAGTGTATGCCAAGTAAGATGGTGAGTGGAAGCACTATGCTGTTTTTTACATGCTTGTAGTTGTTTTTCTCTGTTTCTCTTGGGACTTGCCTTAGTTGATGGTACCACAGTTGCATAGAATTTTGTTGGTTTTTAGTCTTTCTCCTCCAGGGGTCCTCTTAGAGTGTCATAAACAAAAAAAAGAATAAATTATGAGGGAAAGCAGATGGATGGATATAGATGAAAAGCCAGAGAGACACCCTGCATGCTCAGTTTAGGATGAAGAAGAAAGTATTGCATTGTTAAATATTATGTCTAGAAAACATACCAAGAATCAACATTCATTAAAGACTTATGTCTTATGTAAAAGTCTGTATTTGTTACAACTAATTCACAGAGAAATATATTTGAACTTGAATTTTCTGAACCTCTCCTATTTTGAATAGGTTAGCTGTCCAGTTCTTGGGTAAGTAGCAGACATGCGGGGGGTATGATACAAGATTTTAGCTGAAAATATTAATGTTTTAAAGTTACTAGAGTTCATTAGAGTGTTTGATACAGGTTATTGCATTTTTCTTTCCTCATTGGCATTAGTAATCTGAGAAAAGAGACCTAAGTGTAGATCTCAGGCTTCTTGTTATGTGATGTTATTGTATGCTTTTTCTTGGGAGCTTGAGGTCCAGGTAGATTGTAATGGGGAAAATTTGGTCATGATCAAGAGTGAGTCACTTGAGAATACAACTGTCAGCCTTTTTGACCCCTTTGAAAGTTACCATCCTGTTAACTTGTAAGTGCTGAAGTTGTTTCTTATCTAAATTCATTTTATTGAATGTTATTAATGAGGTTGTTGCTAATAGCACATTATTGGGATTATTTCTGTAAGAGGATTGAACCTGTCTTTGAAGTCAGTCATTTGCCTTATGTGGCCTTGGAGGGGATAAGAAGTTGGTTTTGAACTGTTTTGTTTTTTTTATTTGTCTTTTCTTGGGTTTCTTGGTCACAATTCTGAAATGTTATAACTTCACTAATATACTCTGTTACTCCCGTACCAAGGGTAGTGGGGAGCAGTGGGTCTCACAGGATGCTTTGGTACCTGACCTTTCTAGCAAACCCGTAGCCCTGGGGTTATAGCATAAAAACCACTGGTGGCTGTTCCAGCAGCATGACTGGGACTGCAGTAAGTGTTTGAATTTGTCTCATTCATGTATGATTGTGTTTTCTTCTGCTTAAGGCAGACAAGGCAGTTAGCATTCTCCTTAGCCACTGTGGGTTAGCTCATATTTCTAATGAGCAAATTACTAGATGTGTTGCGAATTAATTTGCCAAAACCTGTAGCTTGAAGTTAATGGATGGTTTGACTGTTTTGGGAGGCACATGGAGGAAAGAAGAGTTCTGTCAATGGGTGGTTAACTCCTTATATGTCTTTTTCTCTGATTGTCTTTCCAGTTTCAGTATTTTGCTGACCATTGTGGATGGATTCTAAAACAGTTTAAAAAAATCCTTTCTCTTGGATTGCTGGGATAGGATAGGTAGTGCCTGAGACTGATTCATGCCACAGGTCCTGTGTGTTTTGATGGAGAGCAAGGAGTCTCACAAGATACTTGGGCTCCTGGCCTTTCCTTTGAAATATGCAGCCCTCAGCTAGATGTCTGCACTCCTTATGAAATGAACTGGGAGAGGTAATATATTTCTTATATTTCACGGCTGTGCTGCTGAATGAGTTTGTGCATTGTCCTGAAGCTTTGCTTCATGTGCACTGGAATTTATTCAGTCAGAGAGCTGCCCTCGCTGATAACTAGCTCAGTAAGAAATGTTTCTTTCCAGCATGCTCAGTTCATGGCTCTGGCTCATTATATGACTGTGTGACTTTCAGTGTTGTCACAAGACAGGATTAAGAAACTTGAGTTTGGGGTTTATTTGTGATCCTTCTGGTTATCTCTGCTTGATTTTTAAACACGGTTTGCTCAAAAAAATGCTCTGAACTAAGAAGCATCTCTAAAACGTAATTCATGACCATAAAAATGGCATTATTCTTACTGTGCTTTAAGAAGTAGAAAAATACAGCAGAGGTTTTATTTAGACCCTTAGTAGCTCAGATGGTAAATGCAAGAGGTTAAGAAGGCTAGTGTTGTGCCTAATGGTATGTCATGCACAGGATGGGCTTCAAATGGCATCTGAAGAAAAATAGCTAAACTGTGGCTTTTCAAATCCACCTTATTTTTACTGTGAATGTTCACATGCCTCTTGTAGAATAAACAGTACTTAGAGGGAATTCATTCTAGCATGGTGACTGTTTGCATGCATGACCTTGTATGTTAATTAGCATACCTGTAATGATTAATTGTAATCAGGACATTTAATGTCTCCTTTCTTCTGAGAGTTTTTCTGCAGCAGTACTTTCTTATATTTAATAGAACAAACCAGTATGTAGTATTAGTGGTTATTCAATTAAATGCCTTATGTAATTTTTAAGAGTACGTTAGGTAACAAAGAGCAGCCTACCCCTGAACAAAAACTATACTCCTGGTAGTTCCTACCATGTGGTGGAGTCTATAGTTTGAATTGATACTGTGTTGCAGCAAAATCTAAAACTGGTAAGCAGCACAAGGGAAGGCACAGAATGGCAGAGATTCTGTTGACAAGCGCCACTTCTCTGTTGATAAATGACCTTTGTTTACCCACTGCAGTTCTGTCTCCAGACATGACAGCCTTAGTCAAAACCAGACACACTGTGCTCACAGGCCATGAGATGCAGTGTGTGTCAACGTATTTCAAATGCAACAAAAAACTATCCCAGAGTATGAAAACAGTAATGGGAAAACCAGGGAAAGGGTACCCAAGAAAGGGAGCCTGTGAGCTGTTGTTGGCTGATGCTGAGAAGTGTGAGATGGTTTGGGTTTTTCTTGTGGGTTTGTGTGTGTGTTTGTTTGTTTGTTTGCTTGTTTTGTTTCCAGCACTGAAAATACCAAATATAGTGACATGATTCCTGCAAATAGGACCAGTAACAAATACCTTGGAAGGAAGAGAGAAGGATGAAGTTAGGGAGAACTTGGATTTGCTTCAGTTAGTTGTACTTGAAAATCTTGATGCAAGCGTCTTAAAGACGGCCTCAGAAATATTTTGCAGTTCTTTTTCCCTGAGATCTTCCAAGAGACAGAAATAACAGAAAGAAAAGAAAGATTAAAATATCCTTCTTTTCTTTAAAATTGTAGTGGGCTGGGTATCAGTCTGCAGACAGACTATAAGTGGCTGAATATGGATTTGTTGTGTCAAATCCATTTGATCTCCTCAAGCCTTGTAGGAGCAGCTAATGGTGGAAGTGAAACAACCCATAACATCTGTCTTGTCTTTATTAAGTCTTTTGGTGTCATTTTATGACGCTTGTAAGCAAGCTAGAAAAACAGAGTAAGGGACAGAGTTTGGTTTGGATTTTTTTTCAAGCTAAATGAGGAGGTCAGGAGGTAACAATAATTTATTTTACAAATAGCAGACTGTACCAAATAGAAATTGAAAAGATGGCCTGGGCCAGATCAATACTATGAAGGATTAATGATCTGGATGATATGATGATGAGTAAGCTTTCTAAAATCTGAGATTACACTGAGCTAAGGAAGATTAGAGACATGCTGGGGGATAAGACTGGAGTCAAAATTGGTGTTGACAAATTTAAGATATGGATTGAAAAAAATCAGCTGAGATAAACTAGGGATAAGTATATGATAGCACATTTGGTGGTAAAAATACAGAATGTGTGATTGAAGTCAGCAGCAAGCTGACCTGTTGTATCCCAGATTTTTGCTTATTTGTGTGAAGAATTAGTAAACAGAGCAAAGGAAGCTGGAGACAGACTGCTTTGGGAATGGCAGGAAAGAAGACTAGAAAGATAGAATTTCAGAGTTTAAAGTGACTTCACATCTGGAGGGAAGCTGATTGGTGGGGCAGAAGAAGTTGGTGATTTGCAGAAAATCTTTGGTTGGCAGAAAGAACTGAGGTACTTCTTGAAGAATTTTATTTGAGCTAGGTCTAAATCAAAAACTGGTGAAGAAAAGAGACAAATGTATGTTTTGACCTGTCTCAACGGAGAGCAGCATTAGAATTCTGCATGCAGCGCGTCTTATGAATTTAGACTGTTGTTGCCTTTGCTAGACCAAATCCCACAAGGTGAAATTCCTGGGGGAGGGTGTGCTTAAGGTATATGGAAGTCTTGGTCTTACTTGTTTGTCTTCAAGCTTCACAAAGGCAGTGACAGCAGTGAAACCTGCAGAGGCCATGTAGTTGAAGCCAAATCATAGCAGACTGGAGAACGCTCAGCGGGGCACTTCGGTTGGCATTCACTGTGACACCACAGCCTTCATTCGAACTGGGTTTCTTTTTTTTTCTCTTTTGCAAGGGCTCACATCTTCTTAACAAGAAAGCAAACTAATTTAGGAAATTTAGAAAAGTATTCTTTTAGTATGAGTAGCAAATGTGAGTTGTCTGAGAAAAAAACAGTTTCCAGATTGTTGCCAGAATCGTTTGCCTGTGGTTGCTTGTAGAAAAGCTGGGGAACTGGTGTAATTCCATGTTTTCAGCAGTCAGCAGCTTGGCTTTCTGTGAGAGTTGGAGCAGATGGGGCACCGCGAGAGGCCCAGAAGCACATCAGTCTGTGTCCAGCAGCAGGTACTCTGGAGTTTGCTGTCTGCACCAGGGAACTAAATTAAACACAGTCCTCCTGAGAATAAAAGCGATTTTACTCCAGTGTTTCCAGTATGCATTTTATCTCAGCAACTAACTGTTGTTTCATTTCCTGGGGATGTTACAGAGTGCTCCATTAGACAGACTTTGCATGTTAGCACTTTTTAATTTAATATCCCAAATGTATCACTGTTTGTGTATAGTACTGGTCAGGAAGTAACTCACAACACAACTGCATGGAACAGGTTTTCTTGTGTTGTTTGTTTATTTACTCTACTTGGCTCTAGGGAACTTGGGTACATCTTTGAATTTGACTTGTCTTCTTCAGAAATATTTGTGTGCCTAGACTGCAAGTTGCGTAAGCAAAGATTGAATGTTTCCCCACAAAATGTCCATACCTTTGTAGTGGCTGAAAGTTTAAGTAGTTTTAAGTAAAGATACAGTTCCTCCTGGTGTTATATAGTTAGTGGCTGTAGAACCATCCTTACCAGAACTTCTTTATAAATTTGGTAGTATGTAAGATGGGAAAAGAATAGGAAGATTAGTCCACTGGCTCTGTTCAGTCTCAGAGCCAACCCCTTGTAGGTATTGTGCAGTGTGCATGTATGCTTAACCAGGTAGTTCCTCAGGGAACCTACCCAGGTAGTTTCCTGGGGTGCATACTTTTGGTATTGTTCGTAGATGGAAATTAGGAAAAATCTTGTCATTTCAGATTGCATGATGCACTCCAAGTAAATTAAATCTATTTTCAGTAGTGCTTGTCGTCCTCAGTTCCTCAAGTAGTCACCAATTAATTTTTTTGTAATTCATTACATCTTTTCTCGTGCTTCTGTAGGTTGCTTCAGGCAGTGTCCTCAAGCTACAGATGCTACAAATGATACTCAGTTCACATCTGAGTAACAGGAGAGAAAGCCGAGTACCAGATACCAGTTTGGAGATGTCCTTTGTGGGCTGTGTTGAGATGGAGGCATATGGTTGTCCCAGAGAGGGCTGCATAAAGCCAGTGCCACAGCCTCCTTCCACCTGTGTGGCAAACGGTTCTTTTGGGAGTGGGGACATGGACCTTTGTCCTGGAAGCCCCTGGCAGAATCGCTCTGCACTGCTTTTCCTGATACTCATTTCAAAATTAGCACTCCTCTGGGGAGTCCCTCAGTCTCTGGTGGTATATCTGGTCTGTTATAAGAGAACACATGTAGCCGTATCTTAATTGTGTCTGTCATTCCCCTAGTGAAAATTTGAATGCTTTGTCATACTTATTATTCCTTGCAACACCCTTGTGAGATTGCTTTGTATTGTTGTCTTAATTTTTAAAGATGAGCAACTGAGCTGTGCTAAGTTTTATTTATTCATTGATGAGATTCAAAATTAAGAGAAAAACTCTAAACAAAATTTTAACAGCAAGTATCGATCACTTACATTTAGCCTTTGTAATGTAATTTAATTATCTTTTAATGAAGTTATTTCTTATCATAAGTGGGGATTTTATTTTTTTTGCTAAAATACACGATCATAATGTAATTGTTATTATTACACTCTAGTTTTACTGCAAACATGTCTGCCAAGAGGTCTGTTGAGGCAGCTTTGGAATTCCTGTGGAGTAGAGACTTACAAAGCTCCATGCGATATACAACTGTTTTCCGTAGAATAGCCTTGACTGTGATATTAAATTACTTAAATGAGACTGTTCATGCAAGAACTTTTGATATTTCAGTGTATCATGTTTTCATAGAAACCTTCTAAATTATGTTCAGATATTAATAATGAAATAATAATATTAAATATAATTCGCATAATACTGAGTCATTAAATGTTTCCTTTAATTCCTCCTACACAAAAGCTTAATGCAACGAAAAATAACCAACACTTTAAAGAGGCCATGACATATTCATGCTATTGGTGGTATGAATTAGTGTGGTAGTATTATGCAATCTGACTCACAAAGTATTTAAGAAAAGGATAGCAGGAAAGAAATAACAAAATGTGGGAGTGGCAGATCAGTGGGGTCTTTTTATTTTAACTCTTGAACTTAAAATAAAGAGAGAATGGAACACCAAGTTCTGGTAGAGTAGAGTAGCTGTTGTTTCAGATCTGATGCCCTTTGGTGAGTTTCACGAAACGATTGGACCAAGCAAGCTTCTTGGATTCAGCAAGATTCAGCCTTCCCTTGTGTCCATCCCTGCTAGAAGAAATTTAATAACAGCAGGAAAACAGAGGCTAACACTTAAAAAAAAAAAAAAAAGTTCCAGGCTTTACCATAGGCTTTCTGTGTTGTAGTTTCTTGCCAACCTCATAGTTCCTTTGTTGGAGTGACCCGAAAAAAAATTGGCTAGTTGGTTTTCAATGTCTGTGCATTAATGCATTTCCAGAATAGATGGAGTTAGTATTCCTTTTCTTCTAAACTAAATTGTTGTTCTTGTTTTTTCTCCATTCCCACTTCTCCAATCTTTCTTCTACTTTCTTCCCTCCTCTGCCCCCGTTTTCCCTCTAAAAATATCCTTAGGAATGACTTGCTGATGGTGTGCCGCCAACTGAATATGGAGGAGTCTGTCGCGGAGATCATGCACCAGCTGGGAGCAGATGAAAATGGAAAAATTTCCTTCCAGGATTTTAGTCAGTGCCGCATGGAACTGGTACAAGAAATCAGGAAGGAGGAAGTGGAGCTTTCTGTGATATCGGATGACTCTTGTAAAAAGAAAAAGTTAAGAGATAGGATAACTTCCTGGCCAACTAGCAGCAATAACAGTTTAGGTAGGTATGTCTTTTAAATGTTGTGTTGTGTAATTTAACAAAAGATAAACTACACCAGTTTTGTTACGAATTTTACTGATGTCAGGATGTCAGGATGTCAGGATGTCTCCTAAAGGGCTTTGAACATGCTGTGGTATAAGGTGGTCATGTGTTAGAGTGCTGTCATAACTGATGTAGTCTGGTCATCATTATATAGACTAGAAGGTGTGCAGAACATCCTCTTCTTAAAACCTGGATTGTACAAGACAATGATCTTGAAATTATGAGATCTGTGGGGCTCAGCTGGTAACTGATGATCCAATGAGCTGTCTCTTGTCTCTGAAGCCCAAACAGTTATGTAGGTAGAAACATTAAAAATTAGGAGAGAAATAACCTTAGTCTTTTGTCTTTTAGATATAATACACTGTAGGAATATGGATGCTTCTTGGATGCTTTGAAAATCATTCCAATTAGTTGGGGATCTGAGCTGGATATGTGGAACTGCCTTGTGATGTAGAGAATACAACAATTCTCCTTTCCTTTTGCCCTCTCTCCACCCAGGGCCAGGAAGAAAAGAAAAAAAAGAAAAAAAAAAGAAAGACATTGCCATGCTGTCTACAGAAACATGGCATGTAGAAAGGATAGTCTGTGTCTTTGAGTCTGGCCTTTGATAGCACTGTGATCAGTTTGCATTAGAGCAGAAATTTTAACACCTACAAAATGCTTCTTTTTACTCTGTGACAGATTCAAGAGACCAAAGGACACAGCTTATGGTCAAAGATGCCAAAATGAAAGGTACTGTGGGAGAAGCTGGGGATGTTGTCAGTGCTCTAGTTCCCTACAGCAGCTGCTTACTAGCTAAACATGACTCTTGGCCCATGACCTAGAATGAGCCTACATCCATGCTTCAGGAGGCCATATATCTCTGATTGTATTTGGTTCAAGCTGAGTCGCCAAAACCTTTTGCTTAGACTACATGAACCTAGATTTTTTAAAAATACTTTTTAAATGAGAGTTCCTCTGTTAGTCATCCCAATAGTCTTTCTTTCCATGTACTCTACAGTAAGTTAGGAATATTTTTTACAGTCAGGTATACTTTATACATCTTGCTGGAGAGTTTGCTTATCTGTGTTCTGGCTCCTTATGTAACTACTTGTTCTCAGAGTCCAGTTCTCTCTGACCAGGTTCTATTAGATATTCCACATGTGAAGGGTGTCATGTTTAACATCAGATTTACTCATTTGAAGATAGCTGATGTTACATGAGATTTCTGATACAGCGGAGTGATACAAAATATACTGAAAACACAATACAAATTTACATTACACATTAGCAGAATGTAGCAATTGCAATACACAGTTCGATCACAATACCGACGTGTTTCCCATTACCAGGCTCTATAATCACAGAATCACAGAATGTTAGGGATTGGAAGGGACCTCGAAAGATCATCTAGTCCAATGTGTTCACCATCATGACACTGGGCATCCCCAGTGTTGCTGGGAAGACATATGCAGGTTAAGGTCAGCTCAAGCCCATTGCTCTCTTTTAAACTCTTTTGTTAGTTGTTTGCATTATTATAGTCTTTATATTGATCTGAGCCACATATATACACCTCCCTCACATTGGCCTTTTGGTTTTGTACTTGAGCTGCTGTTTTTTTTTCTTGTCCTGCCTTGACTCTTGCAGGTTTTGTAAGAGTTTATAATAGTTAGATAACATATGGAGATGCTCCCCCATGTAAACAAAAAATAGAAAGGGAGGAAATAATAATAATGAGTGTTCAGAATACAATTGGTTTTTATTTGTTTGTAAATGAAAACTATTGTGGCAGGCATGTTCAGTATGTTCTACAGCTCTTTTTTTTCGAAGAGTCAAAGGAACACCACTGTAACGTGTGTTCTGTGGTGTAAACATTGCACAGAGTATGAATGTAATGAGAGCTGAGGAACTGTACTTGCAGTCAAGCTTGAATTATGATCTGCATATGCTTCCATGCTTTCCCTGTCTTTTAGGGCTCACATATGTTCTCAGTGATCAAAGAGTCAATTGTGTTATGTTGGCTGTTTGCTATTGCTTTCTAAACATTGTTTAAGACAAGGGACGTCGTCATGTGCAAATTCAAACATATAAACTTGGTGGATGTGCTTTTTTTGTGTATCTTTTTTTTGGACAGGGAATGCCGGTTTTAATGAAAATTATTTTCGAAGCTAGATACAGGGCTTTTTTCAAGAGTAATTTCTACATAATGTGTGAGCTGCTGATAATTCTTGAAAGCTGTTATCATGTGTCCACGTGGGGTACATAAACTACAAAATTTCAAAATTCCTTTGACTATATAGCAGGGGCCCTGGTGATCTGCAGGAAAGGAATCCAGCCTCTGTCATGGATGTTTTTACAATGCCAGTTTGTATATAATTGCACAGAGGTTATTGATCAGACAGCATTTTGTGCAGGCTTTTCTTGTAGATGTTCACAATGTCTTAACAAAAACATATGCATATACCTAAATAAAATATTATCTTTGCTACCTATATTTTTTGCTAGCAAAAAAGGTCGTAAGAAATACTTACATCTAAATGACTAATGAATTTTGTCTCACCCATCATTTTTATCACTGATAAATTGTTCTAATAATTTTGCCATACTTCGCCCAACAAGTGTTTCTGTTCCAGTGTTTCCAGGTGGAATGCAGATATAAGGAAACTGGTTGACTATTTTAGTCAAGGTACAGGATTCAGTTTTACTAATACCCAGTCAAATGTGTACTCAGTAAGCCAAAACTGCATCCATATCTACCATCTTGACAATTAAATGAGTGTATAGATTTAAAATTTATTCCTTTATTCAAATGCATGAAAAAGGACATTTTCCAGGTTATTAGAATGATGCTTTTTGCTGCTTGGATATCCACAACTCAAGACTATTAAAATGTATTGTAGTTCTTTACAGCATTGATGTCAATGGTAGCTTTAACAATAATTTGCAAGTAATAACTGTTAATTTTTCTATAAATTAAATTGAATGTGAACTCTGTTAATACTCTTATGACATTGTTTAAAATCTAATATAAATGAATAAAATAACTTTTGAAAGTGTTGCTGGAGTCTTGCAATGACCATATGCCACCTGACATTTTAATATATAATTTCAGGAGGAAATACAGAAAGAATGTTAGTTACTGATCAAATCTGTGGGTCCTGTTTCCAGTTAGGGAGGCTGAAAGCCATGATGTGTACAATACATCTGTGTGAATCATCTAGTGAGTAATGGAATGGGATCGCTTGGTGAATGAGAGGCTGTAATACAGCAGAACTACACTTTAGGGCAGGAAGTTGCCTGAACAGCTGTGGCTTCTGCCAGGTTTTCAGGGTTACATAGTTTTATATGTTTTATGTAAAAGCGAGGATTAGAATTACTTATATGTCGTATAGATTTGTCTAGCTCTTTACGGGTAATTAGCAAATTGCCATTTTTTCCTCCATGATAAAGAGTACTCTTTCTAGTACCCATCATTTTTGAAGACAAACAAGAAATGGTTCTGCTTATTAATAAATTCTTTCTTTAGACAGGCATATGGTCTCCTGTCCAACTGAAAGCTGCATGTTCTTACTGATGCGATTTTACAATCTAGGTAAATAGTTATGAGTACCAGAGTCATAAGTAATTTTTGGCTGTAGGTTAGGAGTAATTAGTTCATAGCGAACTCCCTTGTTCCCTTTACTGAAAAGAATTCACTTGAAATTTTGATGTGATTATTTATTTAGGTGGTGGATCAAGCATGAGAATTAATCAAAGAAATGGTAGAAATTCAACCTCAAATAGCAGTAGCGGGTAAACATCAGAGGCAGGCAAGTTGGGGCTGGAAAATCATTGCTTTTGCTTTTCATTAATTCCATGTTTGATCTTACTGCAAATAAATTGCCTTCAAGAAACTAATGGCAAGATCAAATTTATTGATGCTATATTTAATTAAAAACAACAGGGTTCATATTGATTCAAAGGTGGGGTGCAGATTTTCGTGAGATTTACGAGCAAAGTTTCACCTTAGATTTGTTTGACTGGAAAAGCTGTGAATATCTACTATGCTGAATTCGACTACATATGAAATTACGTTAACTGTAAGTGGTTTATTACTTTTAAATATTCTTTTGATACTGCCTGCCATCTTTGTGCAAAGCAGCAGAATATAGGTAATTGTTTGTTTGTCTATAGGAGCATAGAGTGCTACATTCTCTGAGCAGCAGAACAAACAAACCTGGATTTCCAAGGGATTTGTGATTGACAGCTGACTCATCTTATTAAAACTGCAATGTATAGTATATGTTAAACACCAGTGAATCTACAAAGGGTGGAACTCATCCCTACAGAATGGGTTCTCTGGTGTCTGATAGGGCAATGGACTTGGTTGAGTCTTTCTTTTGGTTTGAATATTTGTAAAATGTTAGAACAGCTAATCTGCATTATACCAGAGGTTATTCTGAAATGGTATCCTGTCTCTTGGAGTAGTGAAAAAGACATGGTTAGAGAAGATAATAGGAACTGGGTGAGCATGTAATGATGCTTCCCTATTTAATTTCAGTTCAGGACTTTGGAGTAGAGATGGTTGCACTTGTTCGCACATGTGTTGTCTCCCACCATCTGTAATACTGTCTTGCCGAACTGAGTCTTTGAACCCATGCTGTTTTTTAGCATTTGCCATGTCCTGTCACCAGGAGCAGCAGAGTTTACTTTTTTGCTGGAGGAGGAACAAATTCTTTTTGCTTTGTCTCAGTTTCCTGACCTTCTTCCATGTGTGGGATTTTTTTTTATCTTTTTTTTTTTTTCCCTAGTGTGTCTAATCAAGGTTGAGCATTGCATCACAGGGTGTTATTTTCCTCAGCAGGAGCACTAATAGTGTCTGTCATCTCTGTGCGTTCCATGGAATTAATGTCTGAGACTATGACACTGCTGTCAAATGTCTTTGAAATTACCAGATAGCTTAAAAAATTGGAGGGAAGGGGGAATACAGACAGACTGGGGGGGTCAGAGCATGCCTATGGGGAAAATGCAGGAAGCTGCACTTCTTGATAGCTGCTGCTACCTAAAGTTGATAGAATGTCTGGCCCCAACAGAAGCATGGATCTGGAGCTGGAGACTGGTCCTTGGCCACCGCGCAGCTCTGCAAAGCATCACAGCTGTGGCTTGGTCCAGAGTAATGTTACTGCACAGCCAGTGCTGTGCAGGCTTCTTGGTCAACTGCATAGCAATACATGGAGCTGTAGCTTGACATATGGAGCGTGGAACTGGCTTACAGCATCACTTCATCACTTTGTTCTAGTTTGTGTTCTCTACACAAACTGTGATAAGCTTGAGAAACCAGAAGGGTGCAGCTGGGGTATTCACAGAAGCCATGCGTCATTTGACTTGGGGATGTGCACATCCCACTCTCAAGCTTTTGTAAAACAAAGGTGCCCTCTCAGCAAATTTCTGCTTAGCCTCTCCTGACTTACATGGTGATGTAAGCCTGCCCACTTCTAATAGAGCCAGTGTAGATCTAACATATTATGGTTCATAAAACAGTGAGCAACAACGTGACAATGACAGACAACAGATGCAGGATGTTTTGTTTGTTTGCTTTGGTACACATGAATTGAAGTCAGATCCAAATTGAGATTCTTTTGAGTGGAAGATAATCTGGGGAAGGAAGGTGATTGTTTACATATAGAAAAAATTACCATGTAAGAGAAAATAACTGTTAAAAAAAATACAGTGTATACAGTACAGATACTGTACTTGAAAGCTGTGTTGGAACTTCATCTAGCCTCAGTATGATATCAGGTTTATGTGCCCTGTTTCCTATTACTATATACACCTCTTTTTACTGACATAATTAATTTCCAGGGGAAAAAAAAAAAAGGATTACTGTCTCCCTGACTATAAACCTCAAAAGAAATATTAGATTGAATTCCTAAGTGCAATGCAGACTTTAGACTTAAGTGTTCTGGCAAAATTTAGTTTGGTAATTAAACAACACCTGGTTTCTGGGAGACTTTGGTTTCCTGACTGTTGATAAATCATTCCCATTATCCATTTCTTGTGTCTGAATAGACAAAATGGTTGTCACGTCTCAAAGATAATCTTAAATTATTCCAGATTCAAGGACAGGTATATGAGGGTGTCATGGATACTGTGGTTTTTTTGTTTTGTGTTTCATCATTTCCTATACGGCCAATGCCAGTCTACTGGGAAGTACTGAAAACACAATATCTTACAGATTTGCATTTCTACAGTAATTGAAATAAATTTGATGAAGGTCATTTGGCTGAAATTCCACAAGTATTTGTTAGTATGCATGTCCTGGGTCCTTCATCCGCAAAGCTGTTTTGTATGACTGGAAAACTGTAATGAGATAAACTTTTTCACAAGACATATCACTAAATGTCTTACTTTCTCAAGACTTTATAAAGAATGAGTTACCTGATACAAACTTTGATTGTCTACTTCATGGTTTTATTCTTGGCAAGCTCGTTCTTTTATGTGTTCTAATTTTCATGTGGGCATTCAGTTTATTTCTTATGATTTTAGGTAGTTTTTATACTTGGTAAAAATCTACTTAGAGGAATATATAATTGAGTGTAAAAAAAAAAAAAAAGCCAAAAAAAGATATGCTAGCATTACTTTATTTAACAAGACTACTTGTTAAGTTTCTAACTGTTCTAATTTCTTTAAAGGTACATTTAAGAATCTCACAGATTTACTATATATTTGTACCCTGTAGTGAGTTCAGCAGCACAAAATTCCAGAATTCCTAAATTCTGAATGTACAAATACGAGGATACTTCAGTGAACCTGAAATACAGGTGAGGCTTTGTGATGATTTGAAGAAACATACCAGCAGGATATGAAAATGTTGTAACTGTAGCTCAGGGAAACAGGGGAGGCAAAGGGTGAGCTGGCTGCACTCGCTGTACATACTACACTTACGCACCTACAACTCTGCATCAGCCTCCAGCGGCCACTATGAAGCATAACAGGAGAAGGTCTATTTTACTGAGTTAAGTCTGTAAGAGAATTCTTGTGTATTCTGAGTATTAGTGTCATATGTTCTCAAACAGAAATTATTTTACTCTTTCAGTCAAATTTTGGATACTTTTTCAATTTGTTCTTTGCCTTATTTCTATGGCAAAAAGATTATGCTCTATTAGGTCATTTGTTAAATAGTGATGTGTTTTTTTTGTGATCTCTGTAATGCATGTGCATTGTATTGTATGTTTCTAGTACTAGTAAAAGCATATAAAGTGCTTCTTATACTCTTTCAAAGTATACTTGCTTGTCTTGGCATAATATCAAAGTGTTGTGGACCTTCTTGTTCTTTGCGAAATTTAGAAAACACTGAATCTAGACAAAAATTATCAAAGGTGTCAAATGCATTTTTCTGAGAAGTCCAAGGCATTTATTTTTAGGTCAAAAATGATTGATTTGGTTCAATTTTCCCCTGAGATCTATTTCATGAAACAGATTTCTCCCATGAAGTTGCCTCAGTCAGGGTGGGTCATGGTGTGGCTTCCTCCACTGAGAGCTTGCTGTCCTCACTTGCAATCGTAAGGAGAGGAGGACTGAAATAACGTAGCCTAACCCAGTATCTTCTGTGCAGCGTTCATCAAACCAGATAAAGCTATGGTGGGAGGAACAAGACGTAGATAGTGATCCCACAGAACCTTGTACTAGAGATAAATCGTCTCTCATTACTGCTTCTTCTATAGCAAGTTATTTCCTTCTAGGTCACTGGAGGAGAGTTCAGAAAAATTCTGATGAGAATTTTCTTTAGGACTGAATGCTGAGCTGAGCATGTATTTAAAATTTATTCCTCTGCAGACATTTTTTTTCCCCTCAAAAAAAGAAAAGTTGTTTTATTCTGAATTCTGCTAGAACTTGTAATAGATATTTAGAAGGAAGTTTGCTGTATTTTTAAATTAGCAGGCTCACCCACCTGTGGATGGGAGGGGCAGTTATTGTCATCTCTCTTTTGCCATGCTGTCATTCATATGGTTTTGTCATTCGATGCAAAATATTAAGTAGGTTTTAGAGCGTGTTTCCTGGTAAACAGGAAAGAGTTACTCTAGCTGACAGACTTAGTGTGTGTACTAGGTGGTAACCACGTGCAGTGAAGCTGGAGCCTTTGGTCTTTGATTCCTATGTGGGAGTAGTTCACTGACTCACATAAAGCGTTTTGTGGTTATCTTGTGGTTTTTTAAGTAGGTTCCATTGCAGACATAAACAGTTCTAACAGAAGGTTTTTGTGAACGAAAAAGTTGTACCCACTTTCTCATTAGTTTCCTGTAAGTCTCCTGGTCAAAAAACACCCCGGGCAGCAGAATGTGACAGAAAACACTTGGGTTTTAATGTGTTATGAAGAACATTGGTATTATGGACACACATGGTGTTATGTAGAAAACAATGGAAATAGTTTCAATAAGCTCCAAATATGACTGAATTTTCACTTTTCTAATCAGGCTGGCTTAATATAAAGTCTATCCCTTTTTGGAACATAGCTTCTTTTCAGTTTTGATTTACTGTACTTCATATGTTGCTTGAGCAATTGCAGCTTTCTTCAATGTGTGAATTTTCTTTAAAGTGCGTTTGACCCTTGAAATTTTTCCATCAGCTTATAGGAGTTCAATGTTCTGTCTCTGGTCAGTCAGAATCTGAATTTTGAATATTGAACAAAATGGTAAAGAGAGGACCTGTCTGGCTCAACTTGAAAAGCTGCAGAGTCACTGGTTGCCTAAACTGTAACCTATTTATGCCTATTGAGTGATCCAGTGTGTGAAATGCCATGGTAGAATCAGATGACTGATATCTCCAGGAATTGTATACGTGTAATAAACAATGAAGAAAATATTTTAAAATAATTATGCAACTTCTGATTGCAATATCATGGCTGATTGAAACACTGAACTGAGAGGAGTTAACTCCCAGCAGCAAAATCGTCATATTCTAGAATAAAATCTGCAAGCTGTGCCCAATGCACATACAACTTACATTCTGTGTTACATGTCAGAGTTTCTCAAGGAAGTTTAAGTAACTAAATGTCACTGATACCTCATGAAAAACAGTGACTGGATTTTAGGTGTCTGCTGTTAAGACACTTCTCACTGAGTGAGGTGTAGCTGTGTGACCTAGAGGCTGATTGTGCTCGTGGTGTCGTATGTTGCCAACTGTCTTCATGTTTGCCATGCTTCATAAGTCCGGCTCATTCAAGAAGCTGGTGCAGGGCTAATCTTACAATACCCCACTTCTCATGATATCCCATATCCTTTCAGCAACTAATACATCTTCAGCACCCTGCCATCTTGGTGAGTTGTCTTTCCTGCTCTATGAGCAAAGATGAAATCACGTAACACTTGGTCTGTCAGCAGGGGCTGGTAAAGCTAACCTTTGCCAAACCAAAAAGCTTGGCTTTGGGTAGGCTTGTAGTTATGGTAGGCACTTGCTTCCCTGCTGCAGAATTGAAGGCTTCTAAGCAGAGAAGTTAGTAGAGAAGCTGAAATGCCATTTTCTTTCACATCAGCATGATGAGGTGACACCTGTACCAGGACACAGACACTGTGTTCTTACTGAGAGCTTTGCAGGTGGTAAGATTGAGTCTCAATGCAGATGGGCAAGGTATCCTATCATAGTGATATTTGTCAAGGAAATTGATTAAAGTTACTTTGGGACATTTCACCAACTGGAATTATGAAATCTTGTATGTGTCATCAAAGTAAACTGTCCTTTGTTTTTTCTTTAATGTCATATGTCGAAGTTTAAATAATTGTAAATTGTAGGGGAATAAGTAACAGCTGTGATGAACCAAATTAACAGGAAAACCTGGCAAAAGCCAAAATCTTTAAATAAATATTTCAGACAAGATTTAGGTTGCTCTGCTGTGATTGACCTGAATGCTGCTCATGGGTGCACATATACTTAGATGATCTACTCATCTACTCTATACAAGACTAGAAACAAAAGGTTCCTGTTAGGTATTGAGTGTTTGCTGTAACACGAATTGCACCCAGAGTTAATTAAAGGTCAAGACAGATAAGTGCTAGTAGTACTAGGAAGAATACTTGTGTAGACACTTATTGAGAATCAGAAGCTTTCATACTGCGCTTTTAGAGAAGTTTGATGTATCCATTCAGTCCAAAAGGGATTGATTTAACTGTCTTACTCTGGAATTGAAACATTGGTTCTGAAATTTGAAACCAATTATATGCTCTTATAATACTTGGCTGATACAAATAGCGTACAACTCATTTTTTTCCTTTTTTTGCTTAATAATCGTAGTAGTATAAGTCTTCTTTTTTTTTTTTTTTCCAGCATACTTATTGCCTGGAAATTTTGATGCTAATCATTTTTGTTCATTTAATATGTAAATTTCATGTTTCATATGATTTTAAGTGTAGAGCAACAGGGAAAACTGCTATAGGATATGTCTGTAGTTCTGTGAGGATTAGTTCTTAAAAACAGATTTAGGAACTATAGATTCCTAGTTATCAGGTCAGATATCAGCTCTTGGTGTGCTATCATGCCTAATGATACCTTTTTTCTGGTTACTACTGTAAGAGTTGCATGTTAATTCCCAATTTAATTTTCAGTTATAACCGAAATCTCAGTTCTGAGAACTGCAGAGTTTCCCTGCAGAGCTGAGACTTAAAAGGTGCGTGACCCAGCAGGACAGCATCTTAACAGCCAGTTTTGGAATCTGTTGGGGAAAAAGTGGGCAAATTTAGTTTAGAGACTAAGGTTAAGCCCAAAATAAAATACTGGAAATGCCCTCCATTGTAACAGTCATCTCCTCTTGCCTTTTGTTTTATTTTGTTTTTGTTTTTGCTTAATTAGGAGTACATAGGTGAACTTTGAAGAAAACTTGGGTTAAAAATACAGTCACAATACAGTCATAAAGCAGTCTTTCCTGGATCCACCTGTGATTGACAGGTGACTTCTGAGCAAGCTGGGTGCTGTTAACACTTCCAATTTGCTATCAAATGGTACAATCTATGAAGGCCACCTAGGTCTTCAGCAAAGCTACTATTGTTAATTGAATGAATGTGAAAGCCCTTTTGCAGGACAATGTCATTTGAGTAATGGAAATTTAGTGGATGTGCTCTGTTGAAATACGTGTCATATTTAGCTCTGTAGAAAGAGGATTATGTAACCATCTCTCTTAATTCTGTGGCTATGGTTGTGCAGGTAGAGTTGTTTCCCTTGTCAAACCTAGGAGATGACAGAACTATACCCTGTGCCCCTCAAGCTCCTGAGACATTTCTGCTCCTTCAGCTCTGTGGGCTGCTGGTTTTTTTGCTGCACAGTATGCTGTGGCCATAAGAGGGCAGAGATTCCTAACCTTGTGTGTTGTCACTAGTTGTCGTGCACCACCCATGATGTAAAATACGGCTGGTGTCTATCTGGAACCATCCTAGCTCAATGCTGTTGGACAGCTTGCAGCATGTAGTTAGATTAAGTAAGGTAGCACATGCTCTCGGTGTAAACATAATTGAACCAATCTTAAATTTTTACCTGGAACTGTGGTAATGAATCATGGTAATTTTATTGGTATAAACTGTAATACTTTTTTGTTTTATTTTCTATATACATGTTCAAAGACTAGCATATTCTCCTTACAGTAAGGCAGGGAAACCACATCTGGGTTTCTTAAGTCAGTTTGTTATGCATAACTGCTTTACAGGGTGTTAGGATATTGACCTAAAGCTGCAGATTAATTGCCATCTTACTTCCCTTCTGGCTGCTTCTCTATTTGCACTTTGCAGCTTGAACTTTCTTGGCAAGGGGGAGGCATTCTCCTAATAGTTCATTATATAGTTTATTGTTTCTCCATGGCATTGTACTGTACAAGTGATAACCACTGATTAGCAAACACTCACTCAGAATGCTAATGAATATTTGAGAGGGACCTAGCTCGTAAAAAGGAAAAGCTTTCAAACTAATAGAGCGGCATTACAGACAATTACTTATGGTTTGATGATTACACGGTGGATGTAGAGTTTTGCTATAGTCTGTAGTGCTGCTCTGACTTTTCTATTAACTTGGAATGTGTGCTTGGACAAGTCACTTTAATTGCTTTTAGTCTTCATTATGCTACGCATGAAATTTTACAGTGCTGCCCAGGGTTATTAAATAATCTCGTGTCTACTGTGGAAAGTTTTGCCATAGGAAATTGTTGACTCTAAAACATAACAAGATTTTAAAAGGAGTGAGACAGTTGTATGGGAAGAAGAAAGAAACACCTAGGGATGAAACAGGGATAAAATAAGACAAGTTTTTAAAATTTGTTTTGGGATTTAAGCCCATCTCTGCCTGTAGGGAACTGGAAGAATCACATATGGAGGAAAAGCAATGCCACAGCTTCATGATACAGAAACTTTCTCTGAAGTATTCATTGTTTGTCAGTAGCTACATGATTATATTCTTACATTGAATTGTAATTTGTGATTGTGTGTCACTGAAATAAGCAATCCTGAGATAATAACAAAGGCAGTGCTAACATAAAAAAATGCTGAACTGTGTGGCTAAAAGATTCATGTGTTGTCTTGGTATCCAGTAAGCAAAAAGAGGTGAATTACGTTTTTTCCCTGTTGTTCTTTGATCAGTGCTACTTTTCAATCTAACTAGTAACTGACACTCGTTCATTCAGGTAAATTACACTGTTTTTACTCTATACTAAATAATGTATGCAAATGCTTTTATTTTTTCTTCTGGATCTTGTAATTTATTAAATGATCTGTGAAAATGCTTTACTTTCTTCTTTTTTTTTTTTTTTTTCTTTTCTGGCGTTGTCAGCATGTTCAAGATGGGGAATAATGCTGGTGGAGCTGTTTGCTTTTTTTCTTTCTGGAAAGATAAGCAGACTTATTCATGTGTCAGCAGTGTGCCCTGGCAGCCAGCCATGTCCTGAGGTGCATCAAGCACAGCGTAGCTGGTTGTCCCATTCTGCGCTGCCCTGGTGCAGCCCCACCTTTCAAGTGCCGTGTGTGGTTTTGGGGACCTCAGTATAAGAAGAACATCAAACTGTTGGAGGGTGTCCAGAGGGGGGCAACCAAGATCATGAAATGTCATCACAGCAAGACTTAAAAGGGACAGTTGAGGTCAGTTTGTTCATCTTGGAGAAGAGAAAGCTGACGGGTGAGCTCGTCACAGCCTACACCTTCCTCAGGGAGAGCAGTGGAAGGGGAGGTGCTGATCTCTCTCTGGTGACCAGCAACAGGACAGGAGGAAATGGAATGAAGCTGCATCAGGGGAAGTTCAGATGGGACATTAGGAAACGTTTCTTCACCAAGAGGGTGGCTCGTGACTTAAAACAGGCTCCCCAGGGAAGTGGTCACGGCACCAAGCCTGTCAGGGCTCGAGGAGTGTCTGGATGATGCTCTTAATCATATGGTTTAGTTTTAAGTAGTCATGAGAGGGGCAGGGAGTTAGACTTCATGATCCTTATGTGTCTCTGAGATACTCCGTGATTCTATGTGTTCTTTATATATACAGTCCATACTATAATGTTTTTCCATTTCTGCATTTTAGGTGCCTTATCAGGAGCCAGAGAAAGCTGGGAGTATGATTCAGGAGCAAGAGACCTTCAGAGCCCAGACCTCCAGAGTCATTTTGTACTACAAAATGTACTGGAGAATGGTGGAAGCAATGCGAGTCAACAGGCTGCTCTGCAGAGACTTCTAGCTCAGACCTCAAATTTTAGCAGATCTGTTGGAGGAAGCTACTTAGAACTAGCCAACACTGTAAGTGCATTTTGCCTGTGGTTTAAAATTTTGTAGAAATATCTTCTTGTTTTCTTTCCAAAGCAGTATATTAATTCCAGCCTCAAAACCTTTGAACCCTCATGCCGTGTTTCTGTTGTCTTTCATTTACCAGAAGACCAATGTGATTTTAGTGGTTAATAGGTGTATAGTATTTCCAAAGCTTGTATTACTGATTTTCATCAAAAAGGGTAGAAGTCTGTGAGGAGCCAAACTGAAGTTTTTCATTTATACAGTTTAACAGAAGAGGAGTTGTGTCTGAAAATTTCCTACCAATTTTTAAGTATGGTGTCAGATGGTTCAGAAGTGTTGTGCAGAAAAATTCTTCCCATGATTACTGCCCCCTAAATTGTTTGATACTTGTTTTGAACCCTTGGTGTGCTAGCACTGTACTTTTTTATTTCTACAGGCAAGAACTATTCTCCGTTGTAAAAATACAAGTAACTGTTGAATGAGTAGGGCATTATTTCTTGCTTCCCCGTCAGTGCATTTGAATCAAATTTATGTTTTCATTTTAAACCAGGAATGTTATAGTAGACCACCCATTTTGTAGCATGTTTCTTATTTATGTTGCATGAGTTGCGTGAGTTTAAGTGGAGAAGTGCAGAAGTAAAAGGTGCTAAAATGAAAGCAAAATGTTTCTCTTTTTTAAAATGACTGTTTATTGGCACACTTGACTGATGAAATAGAGTCCTAATTCATAGTATCATAGGATAATTCAAGCTGTAGGAGAACCTCAGAAGGTTATCTAGTCCAACATCCTGCTCAAGACTTGGTGTCCTATGGAAGTGATTGCTGGCAACAGAGGAAAATCAACTTCTTTAAGCCGCATTATTTGAGAAGAAATTGATGAAAAATATTCTTAAAGTGTTTTCAAAGGCCTTCTAAGTTGTATTTAGGTTCCTGAACATGGTCTGCTATAGGACCTAAGGTTTCCATATGCAGAGTAAAAATATGCAGATATTGAAACTTATCTAAGGGAGAAAAGTGTTCAAGGAAGGAATTGTTTCCTCATTATCCATAGGAAGGATAGTAAGGGATCAGCTATCATAAATCATTAAACTCTTTGATCTTCAAAACTGGGCAGAAGCATCTGGAAACTGGAAAGAACAGAAAATGAACAGACACACATGTATTATTAGAAAGAAGGTAAGATGGAAGACTTGGGAAATTATAGGCCTATTATCAGCTTTATTTATTCATTCAAGTAGTTTTCTGGAAATTTAATTTTGAGTAAGTGAGAGAGAAGATGTAGATTTGTAAAAGAGTAATCGTGTGCATCCAATCTAATATTTCCTTTAGCAGAATAAAAATTTTGGATATAGAAGAGAAACAGTAAGTGTCTTTTTTCTTCAGTAGGACCCTGCTTGAGTAATGTCATCATCAAGGCAAGAAACATCATCTAAATGTAGCTACTAATAGGGGGATATTGAACAGGCTTGAAAACTGTGAGGCACTGTTTTTTGAATGTTTCCTGAGCACAATTCCTGTCCTGTGTTCTCTGACTTCTATGAAAACACTGCCGGACTCAAATCAAACTCTAATGGGAAAACAAGTACTTCCCCACACTGAAAACTGCTCTCACAATAATCCATTAAAAGGTGCAAGTCTAGGTCTAAGGCAGATAGTGAATGAATCAACATAAAACTTCCTGTTCAGTTATACATGTCCTGTAGCATTCATTGACTTGCTTAAAGATTACTGGTTTTGAAAGACATGAGCTGTTTCACATTTGATTATTTTAAAAGATGTAGAATGCACTTTAACAGAAGTTTAAGTAAAGCTGCTTAAGGCCAATACAGCTGTGCAAAAAGTGTGGCTTGCATGCTTTTGTTTCTGGATTAGGAACTGTGCGTTGCTATGTCCTTTGGATCTGCAGTTCATGCAGGTTTCAAGGTGGGTATGTACTCATTTGCCCTTTTTCTGTGTCTCTTAATGATGATGGTTCAGAAATTAGGGGCTTTGGTAACATATTGTACATTTGCAAATATAGAGGCGTGCAGTGTTATTCAAGAAATGTACTGCGTGAAGGCTACTGCATTGCTGTAACATGTAGAAATCTTAACAATAAAAGTTCCGAAGGCTCGTAAAAAATAAATATCCCAAGGTATTACGGCTTTCTTTTTACTCACATCTCTAAACTCCTTCTTGCTTACTGTCACGTAAGATGGCCTGATCTTTGTTTTGACAAGTATCTGTTATACTTTTGCTTTTAAATATTCTTTCTATATTCTTTCAAGCCATAGTAGAATCAGCAGTCTCTCATATGTAGATGAACACAATAACATCTTCATTTGACTCCTGCTGAGTGTTGGTGTCATTGGTCATATGTAAATTTTTGGTTTGGCTTTATTAAAATTGAGAGATAAAGGAACAGGAGAAAATTGTGAGAATTATTTACTTTGTTTTTCACTATTTACATTTATTCCTATTACACAATTTTTAATAGTGAGGGGTGTGCTTACTTTAGTCTATGTTTAGACTCTTCAAAGAGATAGACATAGCCTTCTTAGAGCGGCGATTTAATATGGGTACTTCCCTCTCTGTGTCTTTTCTGAGATTGTTTGACGTAACTGCTTTTGCCACAATGACAAGCCAAACTACTCCCTTGCATTCATTCACAGAAATGACAAATCTCAGCTTTCACATTGTTATGGGTTGAATCCAGGGAACTTTTTCAGTTGTATACAAGGAGCTGGGCAGATGCCTTTATACTGTAACCAGGATTGCTTTGAAAAAACTGATGGAGGCTTAATAGCTTAATTTCTTCCCTTCAGGAGCTGATTGTAAACTTCTTTTTGTAAAGTTGTGTAATAGAAGGACAGAGATTTAAAAACAGACTCTGTGTGGACTTTTATATCTGGAACTCTAAATGATCCTAAAGTTAACCAGAGAGATTTATCTTCTTCAGAACGCTTACAAAAAAGCAGAACAGACCCTTTCTGTGTCATCCCGCTCCTGGATGAACAGTTCCTGGCATCTTCTCCCAAATGCATGTACACAAGCTTTATGGACACACTCTTAAAAGCAGATTTTTTTACGTTTCTTTGTAGATATATAGATACTCAGAGGTTAACCAAAGTAACTATTGTATGGGTGACCATAAACCAGTTAGGTGCTTTCTGGTTAGGACTCATCTGATTGCTTTTCTCTCAGCACCCTGAAGTGTTTTTCCCTATTGGAGTGTCAATTCTTATTACTTAATTTCTTGTTTATCTTTCTGACAGCTTCCTTTTGATTTTAAACTGTGCAGTCAGGCTAAAGACATCCTTATTGTGATGATGTACTTCTAGAGCAGAAATTGTACTCCTCGGTCAATACAGAGGGTGTCCATACTGCCATTAACATTTAAGTTTTCCATTTGCAAAAGCTAAATGAACATCAGCCCACTGTTGCTTTGCTTAGTTTTTATACAGTGAGTGTTTTTAATGCATTTGAAATCCTGTGAAGTACAGCTCTACAGGACTTTATATAAACATAATAGCTGCTCTGAAGGAGCAATGTAATTTTTTTTTTAAATGCTGTTTGAAATTCAACCATTCATACTCATTGCATATGTTTTTATCTGTTCATTTCAAGTCATTTTGCTATGTTGTGGTTTATTAACACATGTTCAGATACAGCTTTTGTTTTACCTCAGTAATTTATTCTGTAGTTTTTATAGGGTGTTTAACTCTTTCAGTGTTTTCAGATTCACATTTTTACACCTAAATATTAAGAACACATTTCTTTTTATATCTTTTCACCTTGGTACCAGTATTTATGACTAACATATAACCTTTAACATGACATGTCACCACTTACTGATGATGTACGTGTTCATCCCATTAGGTTAAATACTACAGCAGATATCTCTGATAGGAACCCTTGCGTATGTTCCAAATGTAGTCATTTATGGGTTTAGTTTGTATTGCATTGGGATGTAAATAATTTAAATATTCTTCATGGATAGAAAATAATCCAAGCATTTCAAAGGATTTCTTTGTGCATGTGCATGCTTGTGAGTTGTTTTTTCTTTGTACTTGAACATTCAAAGTTGTACAAGGGTCACTAATGTGCACAGTCATGTAACTGCAGTGAAACAGCTAGTTCATGTGGTGTCACATCTGTTCACTTCCCACGCAGCCATGCAATTGTGACGCATTCCCCATGGCGCTAGCAGGAGGGACAGCTCTCTATTGTAGGAGCTGATGTATTGCTGTTCTCTGAAAACATCGCATGGGGCAGCATCCCCATATGATAGGCATTGTCACATTAGAATGCCAGTGAAGTTTAATAAGCTGAAGTAGTAAAATTTGGATATGTTTAATTCACTTTTCATATTCTCCTTGCACATCATTAAAATAGACTAGATTAACTTGATTATTTTTTTAGTAGAATGTGTGCATATAAATGCTAGTACATGTCTGTGTGCTTACTGTTAGTTTCTGTTGCCTTAATTCATTGTTGTTTTAAGATGAATGTATTTGTTGTCAGAAGTAGCTACATTTACATAAGTAAAACCAATTGGGATTGTTTCATCTGCCATGATAATATGATCTCGTACCTTTATTCTTTTAACTGTAAAGAACTCTGGTTTGCTGAGAAAGCCTCTGCACAGAGATCTTACATTTTTGAAATATGACCTTCAGTATGTTCTCCTTTTTTTTTTTTAAAAAAAACTATCCAGTCCAGGGACTGCTGTGATCCAGGATGCTTTAATCTCTGGTTTTCCTTCCAAAGACACTCCTGCTCTATTGGAATCTTTTTGACTGCATCTTCCTTGCCAGAGCATTTTTGGTTGAAAACATAGAAAAATTTGATGAGAGTATGATTGACTTGCAGAGGGGAAGAGTACAGCTATGTTTTTGAGAACAGAGTGTGGTAGGATTTCTTCATGACGACTTGCTTTCAGAAGCTCATGTTGCTATTTCCTCCTCAAAGCAGCCATGCAAGTGCCACAGATGTGGTTCTTCTTGGAGAGAGTGGCATATTTACAGAGGTGCCAGCATCGCTTCCTGCAGCCTCTCATCGTTCTGGCCAGCGATAAACAGATGTAATCCTGCTTTATCTTGTCAATGCAAGATGGGTGTGTTTAGGCAGGAGGGCATCGATGCAGTTTGCTCAACCTGCCAAATCTGCACTTAATTCTCATCTTAAAGGGAGCTGGGTTTGGAGTGTTTCTATCAAGAACAAAACAGAAAGCTAGTGCACCAAGATTCTTAATGCATTTCTTTGTAACTACTGTGGAATAAGCTCTTCTTCAGCTATTCCTGTCTGATTTACATGTGTGTGTATCTCGATCGGAGCTACTAAGGACTTTGTTGATCTTGGGAACAGACCATTTTGATTGTACATCTGTGTAACATGGTATGCTCTCTGCACAGCAGAATGAAGGTGACTATACTAAATTTAGTTCTGACCGTGGACTCACTGTGCCTAATGGAGATGTCATCTCTGTTGGGTACACAACCCCAAAGTTGATAAAGTATGAACACATACTGGAAATATTAATGGCAAAGCAATATGTAGTTATATTAGCATTAGTTTCTCAGCATGATCACTAGCAGATGAGAACTTAATATCTTTGTCTTAGGAAGTGTCATGTGCTCTGAAAATGGATATTCTTACTGTGATACCTCTTTGTTAGTCAGACTCCTTGAATGCTAATTTTTCCTCCTTAAGAGTATTGAGCTGCATGTTACGACAGACAGAACCATTGTTTTGAGAAAGCTATTATTTTTAGTTGGCATAGTTTATACTGAGTGATAGTATTCTAGAAGTCACCGTTACTTTATTTAGGGAGAGGTAGCTTTTCCTATCCCACCTAGAGGGTCTGCTCCCTAATCAGGCAAACCTAACTTACTGTGGCCTATTCATAGAGATAGCTTTTGGGTATAAAAAGAGCACACTTAATAATTATCACTGTTTATGTGAGACTGTAGTGCAGCTGGTTCTGGGTAGCTACTTGAAACAACATTAACGGGCTGTTTCATCTTGAGTCACAATAACCGTTTTTGTGCATTGAGATGCATGTAAATGTAAATTAAGTGATCTGCATGTAAATTCTGTACTGCTGTCATGTTATTGAGCATGTTATGATTTCTTGCAGTACCTTAACATTATAATATGTACTTAGTACTTTAGCAAGAGAATATTACAGAGATGCTTGGTATTTGGCATATATTCACATATGACATCCTGCGCTGAAATTCAAAATGCTGAATTTAATCTCCTTGGCCCTTTCTCTAGTACTTGAGACCATTTGACAATACATCAATTATTCTGTTACTTCGTACCACACCTCCCAGCTTGGCTGTAAGACAGCCAGCTGAATTTTCTAGCGTCCTTTGCTGTGTGACTGGCAGGGGATGTGCCGGTGTAATCAACAGTCTTTCCCTAAAAACACTGATATGATTGAATTATCCACTGATGATAGGTGTTTGCTTGTCCATCTTATGTATATAAGTCACAAGTCACTGTAATGTTAGTGTGTTTAGGGAGTAAAAATTAATATCCATACCACTTATCCTCCCCAAAAGTTGTAAATCTTGTATGTGTGCTGTTACTCTAGTAAGCTACCTTTTTGCCTTATTTTAACAAAGCTTGTGCATGTAGATGTAAAAATTGACTCCTTAAAAACAGGAGGAATTTCTGGTTATGAAGAAAGCAAAAATACTTCTTTAGGGGATTGGGAAAGAAATGACTTCGTAGAGATTTGCAGCAATCAAGGTATGCTCTTAATAACTATCCTAAATATGAAGAGTTTTCCCTATTGTTTAATGTATAGCCATCAGCTGTAAATTATATATGAGTTTTATTGAAATCACACAGGTATTTGTTTTGGGAAATGATCTTTTCGGGGCTGGTATCAAGAACTGTACTGTGAAAGGTAATTCCATGGTTGGTTTGTACATTTGTGTGGTGTCTCTGTTAATGAGAACCTACTGCCATGGGTCTCATTTAATTTCTAAAGTTTTTATGGTTTATATCTCAGTAAAATTGGTATGGCCGTTTCTGGCAAAGTCTGCTCCTTTTTTCTTTTCCATGCTCGCTCCAAATCTTCTCTTTTTCTAAAATAGGCTTGTTTGCTCCTTGGTTTGGGAAGCTCTGCTCCTTCAGCTTCCCCACCCTTTCCCTTACAGACATGGAAATTTGGCCTCAAAGCGTCATGTATCCTATGCTCTCAGGACACATATTTTTGACAGGAGAGAGAGCAATGCCTTTCTGGTCCCTCTGTATGAGGCTTGTGTCGATAAAAACACTTAGATTCTATGTATTTCAAGGAATTTATTAATTGCTGTAGCCACTTTGTAGGATATGTCAGAATTCGGTTACTTGTGCACAGATCCAGTTTTTCCAAGTTATTTTGTCAAAGGTTCTGTTCTGTATTTGGGAACCGGTGCATAGTGTTACAGGAAACCACAGGAGCTGTGTCTCTTCCTTTCCTCCTCTTGCAGCCATTTGTTTTCCATGTCCTAGATGTGATGGGTATTAAAATTTATTTTTCATGCCAACAAAAGCTATTACTGTAAAAGTACAGTCTAATGATTCCTTCAGCTGGAGCTGTAGTAGGCAGGAAGGCCTGAAGACGAAGAAGATTCTAGTGGTGTGGACAGTAGAGCCTACTCTTAATAAAAGATTTGTGCCCAAGACAACCTTGCCTTTTGTGCCTTTGCCTCCAAACTAGGCATCATTTCCATTCTGCCAGGCTAAAAATAGAATGCGACAATTCCGTTAATGCAGTAACTGATTACTGGGATATAGATTCAGGAGGATTGGCTAGTCAGAAAGCAGGCACACAGACAGTTTTGTCTGACAGATGTTTTTTGTGTGTGGAGATACATGAAGCTGTTTACTTTTTGTCTTTGAATTCAAACCAGCATTGAAATGGAGTTTGTTTGTCTGAAGCAGGCATCAGGTGTAATAGGATTACGCATTGTGTTTATACCATTCTGGTTTATATAGCCCTCTAATAGTGCTCAGCTATTCATTTTTCTTTTATGAGTTAAAAGGGACATTACAGGTTAGGTCTGCCAAGACTAGTTTGCTTTATTTGAAATGTAGTTTTTCTGTCTTTTAACCTTACTGGATTGTAACAGACATAGAAGTGAGCAAAAGGCAAACTATGAAGTTTCTTGAAAATTCCCTTCAGTAACATATTGACATAATTTCTTTCTCCCTTTCTCCATGACAGATGATTTCATTATAGCATTATAGCCCCTTTTTGACAACTTTGTGCTGAGGTTCTTTTTTTTTTTTTTCCTGTTACTATTTCTGTCTGCAGACGGTCACAGCACAATGTGATGGGTGTCACCATAGGGCATATTTGTTCAGGCAGCCTTCTAATAGATCCTTTTGACCGAGGCTTTTATTTGGATCTTTTATGTGACAGTTGAACAACATCTCTCACAATATATAATGAAGGTGAAGTGCACAGAATGGTGGATTTTGTCCCAGCTCTAAGGTTGTAACTGAATGATGAGAACTGGCATGCGGCAGTCGGATGCTATAGAAAATGGGGCTTTTAACAAGTGCGTGTAAGTTTCAAAACTTGTAATTTAAATCAGTTGCAGGGATTTTGTATCCTGACTAGATTCTGACTTGTAACTGTGCATCCCATTATGTTTGCTGTAGTTACGAGAGCTCTAGCTCCAGTGCAGGTGTGCAGATCTTTTTACTCCTTTTTTTTTCTAGGTTGCCTGAGATGAAGAGTGGTTCACCTGGTACATTGTCCCAGCACCACTGCACAAAGCTACATAGAATATAGTATTAATATATTTACCTTGCTTGGTCTTGCTAAGCTGAGCCTGAGGCCCAGATTAGTCTGTTGAAGCAAAGTGAATCTCCTGGGTTCTGGTGTGCAGGAAAGATTACAATGTAGCCTTGACACAGGATCTTCTGCTTTACCAGCTTTTCTGCCTGATGTTTGAGTTGGAAGTGTTGACCTGACATAGTTGCAGTTGGCACTGTTGAGCTTCTGTGAATCCTCGTTAATTAAAGAGATGAGAAGACTTATTCCCCTCCCCTTTTATGCACATAATGAACCTGTATGTTTTTGTTATATTATATACAGGAATTTTGATAATAAAGTGAAAATCTTAACCACAGTGCACAGTTGAAAATGGACTCAAAGAGCTTTTGCAGTTCGGGGCTAGTTCAGTTATAATGGAGTGATCAACCTTTATCCTGCCAACCAAGCGAGACAAGGTAGGGTTCCTGCCCATAGAAACCTGTCAGTGCCATGGTTAAGTTCATCAAGATGCCTGTGCTTCCTGGAATTATTCCCCTGACAGTATCAGGTCTGGGACACTGACCTGAGGCGGTACAGGATGCTGCTGCTGCTGTTCAAACTTGCTGCTTCTCTTTCTGTTCTGGGTTTGTATTTTTTTTTAATGAACATATGATTGTCAGCACAGCTGTTTCGAGGAACTATTTAGGTGCCAGTGCAGAGAAAATGGGAGGTGAGTACTTCTGCACATGCGCTCTCTTGCACTTACTGTTTGTACTTTTTGTGAAGAACTGTTTCAGTGTGATTGCTTCATTTTGGGTTAGAAAACCACATTATCACTACTCAGCTGGGAGACAGATTATGGTAATAGCTCTGTTGCACTGTGTTGTTAAACTCTGTTTTTCATCATGGTAGGAAGCGATCAAATAAACTTTGAGCTTTGGGAAGGGCAGTGTCTGTTCTGTGAAGAGTTCATAATGAAGTAAGAACCCCACTGATGTACCCAAGTGAGGTTTATGGCTTTAAGCTAAATAGCCCTCTCTAATTTCTTATGCTGAGTTTTGTATTACTTTACCTACTTGAAGCTATAATTTTAGGGAAGTGACTGGAGAAAAAGATATTGAGTCTTTCTACCCTATGAATTTTTAAAGAGATTGTAAGTGCATATTATTGCTGAATCTGATTTTTACATGAGTATTGATTGTCTGGTATGTATGATGGAAAAGGAAGGAAAAACCCTTATTTCTGTAGCACCCACAGGGGTGCCAGGTGTTTCTTCATAATGATGAAGTGTCTCATGCCAGGATACACTTATAGTTACAGGATACTAAATAGTTAGGGAGTTGAGAATTGTTCTGTAAACTAACTTGTTGATCTTTATGAGCACCCATTCAACTATGCAGCCAAGGAAGACAGCAAATAAAATGAACTTAACACAAGGTCTGTAGGAATTCAATGACAATAATCTCAAATTTGTTGATAGTAATTGTTGATCTGGTTGAAAACTAGGGGTTTTGATTCACCAGAGGTTTTATATGTATCCCTTGAGTTCACATTGTTGGTGAAGTAATTTTTTGAATCATTTCTGACAAAATAAAAGCTCCCCCAAACTCCATAAGTGCTCAGTGAACTTGATGCTCTTGTTATTTAGATGTTCATGCCAGCCACAATGTCTTGTAGAGCTTCAAGTAGGGATCTGTCAGGCCCTTGACTGCCTTTGCCAGTATTCATCCATTTGAAAATGTTTCAAATGGAACATCTCAGTGAATCCATACTTTCAAATACTTATATATGTACATGTATATAGGTAAGTCTGTGTACACACCTGTATATAATATGTGTATTCTTGTTTGTTAAGTGTGTGTAGTATATATACAAACATCACACACTAAATATGTACAAATATGTATATGTATGCGTATATATGTACATATAGTCAGAAAATATCCATCAGTTCATCTCTTAAACATTCAGAAGAGGTCTTGACCACAGCTGGTGAAATGGGGAGCTTGTGTGGGAGTGGAGTGAAGTGTCCAAGCTCAGCTCTGACCCAAACCCGGGGCCAGGCTCCCTCCCCCTTCTTTGTGTCACTGTGGGCACTTATGTGGTCTCTGATCCAGGTCAGGGAGTTGCGTGTTCAACATGCCCATGGTAACAGAAGTCAGAGTGGAGAGCAGTCTTAAAATTAGGGAAAATAATTACAGATTGAACACACATAGATGTCTTAGAAAAGCTCAAGAATGAAAGAGAAGGGGGCAGCTGATGAGCTGGGTTGCTGAATGTTTGCAGAGACAAGACCATGACTGTGGAGTGGGGACTGGAACTAGAAATGGAAGTGTGTGAAGGGTAAGACATAAAACCAAGAGACTTTAGGAGTAAGGAGAGAATGTAAATGAGGAAATCTCACTATCAGGGAATGGGCAAAACAGGAGAGACTTAGCAGGGGAGTCCTGGCAAAACTTTCTTATGTGAGAGAGAATGTTTGAAAGAGATTCAATTTGCAACTGATAAATTTGAGGGAATACAAGTTCTGATGAAGGAGAAGAGTAGATATCTCAAAGGCAGGATTAATCCACAGGTATTTTACTAAGAGCGGTCATATTTTTAGTGCAATAAGCATTCAAAACCAACAGACTGTATCTCAAAAAGTTAAATCAAAATAGCTACCAAGATTGTAGGGATTGGAAGTGAAATGAGTGAGTTTACCTTGTGGTTAATAATTGGAGGAATAGATGATTAACTGAGGGAATGCTGAACAATGAAAGGAAGCTCAGAAGAAGTATGATGACATGAATTGTAGTTTACAGAATGTCCTTGTTTGTGTTTTTAAGCAAGGAACAAATCAACAGTGATGATAATTAGATGGCTGCAACATGAAAGGAGCATGAAATTGCTGTTTTCTCTCCCTGTTGTCCTCAGACAATTTCTAACATGAATAACAGGCACACATTGACACGCTGGTGCTTCTCCTGTCCTGACTTGATGCTAAGGCTCTGTGGGGTCAGGGGGAATCAAAATGAATGTGATGGCTTTGGATGAAATGACAGAAAATGAGAGTGGATGTTTGACAGGTTGGTGAGTGGCTTTATGGCATGAAATACTGAAGGATGGAAAAAGGGATCAAATGTGAACTCCCAAGGAGACTGGTCGGGTCAAGGACATGACTTTTTAAGTGGATTAAGTATTTAAGGAAGGGTGAACAAGTGAGAGTAGCTGATTGAAGTGCTATTTGGAAATGACATTATTCTAGAGACGTTATCTGTTTTAGACTAATTGAGATGGTGTGATTGAAGGAAAGAAGAGAAATTTGCTTGCATTTTTTTCAGAGAGAGTGGTTTATTTTTCAGTATAAGGTTACTTTCTATTGTTTCAAATAAGTTGTGGGTTTTTTTTTTTCTACCAGCCTAGGTGCATAACCTTCACCAGCATTAATGAGAACAGTTTGCATCAAGAAGAAACTACCGTCCCTTTTGGCCTCTCCCTTTTATATCACAGTGCATTAGTATTATTGAATAAAGTATTTTCTGGAAACATTATCCAAATGCTGTATTGAGCTTCTGCTTCCAAGTTTAGCCTTCTGAGTGCTACTATTTTGTCCATGGAAATTTAGACTTTGGCACTACAGCTGTGTATTTCATGCCAGAGTGAGAAAAAAACATGCTGCACTCAAATTATGTGTACCAGATTTGCAATATTTGAAGGTGTAATCTATTTGTGTGTAGGATTATGCGGGGTGCTGCTCTAACTGTATAGGTGATATTGAAACAAATAAGCATAAACTAAATGCTTAGTGGAGTTCAATTAGTGGCATTTCAGTTACAGAGCTCATTAAACAGAACCAACTAAGAAGGCCTTATTTTGTACATCCTGGAATTGTGACCAGATAATTATGCATGTTGTATGTAGAGGGAAACTGCTTCCCAGAAAGTGGTATACACTGTGCTGAAGAATATGCGATACATATATATTTAGTAGATAATTGCTTTTATGCTGTAGTTTTCACTCTGCAGCTGTCAAAACAAGGAAGGAACACTCAAGTGTGGCAGTTGTCACACCTGCTCCAATAACTGTTAGGAAACAGAGTGTTGTAATTACTGAGACAGATTATGAGGAAGAAACCTTGTAAAATAACTACAGTGCTGAGTTTTTTCCATATTCTGTGACAGTTTCAAAAAGTAAAGGTGAGAAGGGCCAGAGAGTTGTATCTCATCCCAAAAGAATCCTTTTACACCAGATGACAGAGTAAATCTTATTAAATGAGTATTCAGATACGACCAAAAAGTAGATTCCTCAGTAAATCTCGAGTGCATGTCAGTGATTCTTTTTCTACAGTTTAATAAGAATAAACAAATCGAGTGGCCAAAGGATTATTAGATCAGCAGTCAGCAAACTGGCCACACCAATGGTTGTTACTAGATAATTCTGAAATTATCATGGGAAGAATCTGTCAGTGCAGATGTGGTTACTTACCAGCAGTATGCATCATGAGTGCCTTAGAGGTACATTGATCAGAATCCACTGAGACTGAGTGGAAGCCCAGGCCAGTGTCTCTGTTGTGACATAGCATGATTGGTGGGTATTGTTTATAAAAGCCTCAATGACAGTCAGATGCATCCAGCTTCTTGTTTCCCCTTCACGTTTGTGTCACAGTACACACTGAGGCATCCACTGAGACTCTGTCCTTTTGGGCTGAGAAATGTACCTCTGTAGGTTAAGAGATTGCTCTTTCTGTTCCCATCCTCACCCCCTTCCTGCCTGTAGAGGCTAAAAAATCAGACAGGCAGGAGGAGGCTGAGGGCAAGGGAGCGTTGCTGTCCTAGACAAGGAACTGAGTCAGGGAGAGACTGGACAGTCAGCAGCCGAACAGAAACAGAGAGGGACTGAATCCAGCAGGCACCTCTCTCTAGCTGGATCACAGGGTGCTCTGTTCTTTTCCTGGCAATGCAAAATTGGCATACTTGAGATTTCCTTTGCTTTCTTTGAAGCTTGCCTTTGGCACAAGCCAATGGGAAAATGCACTTTGGCTTCAAAAAAGTTCTTAGTGCCCTGCTACTATGTTAGATCACTTGCATGTGTTTGGAAACAGTGAAGCTGCATGGAGACGCTCAGTCAAGTCTATCTGGGAATTTAGTTTTGTGATCTAATGTTTTCATTCAGTTAGTAAATGGACTTGGAGAAATACTTGATAATATGACATTTCACAAAGGAACGAGTTCTAAATATTTAGGTATTTGGAACATGTTCTCAATCCTACTGTTTTTAAAATGCGATATAATAGTAACTGTTTGAGAAGAATTATTACATTTAGTCATGGCTGTCCCTCCACAATAAATAAATGCCTGCAAAGTTTTTCCTCAGGTGTGAGAAACGAGGTAAATCATTACACAGCACCTTTGTTCCTGCGTGTAAACATTTTGATGCACGGGAAATCAGTGCACCGCACGGCGGTGCATGTGCTACTCCATCCCTCCCCAGGGGAGGGTCAGCAAGGGGGTCTGCCCGGGGCTGGGGGCCGTGGCTGAAACCGGAGCCGGCCGCCAGCAGAGAGCAGTGCAGCCCCGCCACCGGCCTGCGGGGCCCTAGATGGAAAACGTGTGTGTGCAACAAAGCGGACCAGCAGGGAGGAATGCGCAGAGAAGCACTAACGTGGCGACAGAACTGTGTGTAAAGGTGGGACAGGGAGGATGCTCCCAAGGAGGAAGATAATGAAGAATGGAGGCAATGCAAGGTGGGCATGAAAAGAGAAGGGAACTCCAAAAACACAGGTTACTAAAAAGCAAACTGGAGGATGGGAAAAATACAGAAAATAGAAAGGAAAGGCTAGAAAATAGACCTGGAGGACAAAAGTAGAAAGTTTTGTAAAGAGACTGTGGCATTCCCCTTCCCCCCTGAGCTAGAGGAGAACTGTGGTTCCTGATGCTGGGCATGGAGGAAGGACAAGGACCCAGAAAGTGCCAGCGCTTTTTAGTGACATAGAGTGATATATATTTGTGTGTTCATCTCAATTCTTGTTCTTAATGCACTTTATGTATTGGCATTTGGATGAGTTATCCTTATGTCTGTGTACTGATATTAATCTCCGATTAGGAGAGAAAAATAAAAATCACAAGGTGATTTTTGAAATGTTGCTCTTGGAGAACATTGTTTTCTGTGTAAACATTTTTGTGAGGGTGCAAGAATTGTGCTGCAGCTTGTACAGCGTTTATTCCTGTTTCTTCTGGTGGTTTTCTGAACTAATTTGACACTTTAGTAATACATTGTTTTAAGATAATCAGGTATACATTTCAGCTGCAGAGTCTGGTATTTGCTACTTGCAACTCCAAAAGAACATAATGATTCAGCATCACAAAGTGTGTGGGGCTTTCACTATATTTTAGGGGATGGAGGGAAGGGGGGCTTTGTCAGTTCCTGCAGAGAGTGCAGCATGTGCACAAATCCAGCTTGTTAAGGATTTTTCTAGAACATTAGTTGATTGTTGAAAGCATATGCTTTTTTCTCCCTTTCTTTCAGTAGCATCTCCCCAAAGTCTCTGTAAAATGTCAGGGTGTTACATAGAATCTGCAGCTTTCTAATGGTGCTTTTGGGCTTATTGTGACCTTTTGAAATCTTTACAGCCCACACCCTATGAAGTCCCCCAACTTTCCTTACTTAATTGCACATGGGAACAGGGAAATAGGAATTCAATTTATTGTTATCCAGGTGGCATTTCCTGTTACTTAGCTTTATAGTTTTGTGTGTAGTGATTAGTATGCAGAAAGCTGGAAAGATGCCTGTAATTCCAAAATGAACTCTCTGTAGCTCACTCCCTCCCACTTGCACTATCCTTTTAGTACCGCCCCTTCCATGCACCCTGTAGCCAGCAGCAAGACAGCTGTGTTTGATCATAAACCACTTAAACTCCAGGCTCACTGGCAGGGGAAACTTTAGCGTGAAGTGCAGCATTGGTTTGTCTCGGGGAGGGGAGCTTTCTTCTCTTTTCTCTGTGCCCAAACACTGAGGGCTGTAGCAGCACTTTCCTTTTAATTCCTCTGTGAACTTACGTGAAGCTCATTAAATTTTTCTAAGTACATTACGCAGCACTGGGAGATGTCCTTAAACAGAGTTGTGGAAGAGAGCAGCGTTAAACAGACAGCAGAGAAGAAGCACGCCTTGCAGATGGACTAAGACAGCCCTGGGATCCTGGCAAGCAGTTCCTTCCCTGCGTTCTCCGAGCACTTCTTGGTATTAACAAGTCTCTCGCAGCAATGGATTGTCTGTGAAGTCAACACTGGTTTGGCTCTTTGAGAAGATCTTGCGTCATTAATTTAAACTATTGATGTGGGGTAAAAATGGCTGTCTAGAGCAAAATGTGTAAGACGGAAAAATTTTTGAGAAGAAAGTATTGAATCAGTTGAAAAAAGCTTCTAAGCATTAAAATCTGCAGAAATCATCAAGCCTTGAGAAGTCTAATCATGAATTCTGGAGTTGCTGTGAAATATGGAAACGACTCCCCTGCAGAGCTGAGTGAGGTAAGCAGTTTCAGTGCCCTTCTTTATGCTTTAAAAAGAAACGCTCCCCTTTTGGGTTTTCAGTCTGCAAGCAATGCAATTAAAAATTAATAGAATGCGTATCTTGCTATAACTTGCTGTGCCAGTCAGGAAATGACCTGAATGACTTGCTGCTTTACTCTGAACAAGTGGTGAAAAGCAAATAATTGTAATTATGTGGAGACATTTTTTTTTTCTGTTATCCTGCAGCAGAGATTCCCTGGCTTCCCAACATTCATCTTTGCAGTAGGTGATATATGGAGATCTCAGCTGAGATTAAGCAGATGGTGACTAATTTAGGAGGGAATTGGGGTGAGTGGAAGATGACAAGTATTTCTTGGTAGGACAACACTGCAACACTGGCAGAAGTTGTGTGTGTTTGTTTGTATTTAGCCAAGGTGATGTTTCTTTAGGTTAGATGAATTAGGTTAGTTTCCTTCCTTGCCTGAAAGAAAACAAGCTATGGGAAACTTTCTGCTTTTGCATTTGAAGCCATAAAAGCTGTTACTTCTTACAGTTGTGGGTATGTTTGGTTTTTGTATAGCACAATTGTGTGGGGTTTTTTAATAAATTTGAAAGAAAAGCCATATCAGATTTTATGCAAATGCTGAATAAATGTGTTACAAGTGGCATATTTTGGCAGTTACTGAAATGTCTGAGATATGTTATCCTTATGAGCTTTACTGAGAACTGCTAATTTAGTTATGCTAAGAAATTCCAAGCATTTGATTAAGGTCATGTTGTAAAAAATGGAATCTGCGGTTTGTATTGTCCCAGTTTAACTGAAATGCTTCTCTTTCCCTTTTACCCATTTTTTTGCTACACTTTTTACTGTAACATATCCTTTGTTTACTTTATATGTTTGTTTGGTTTTTAGTTGTTTGGGGGTTTTTTTGTTTGTTTTTTTTTTTCTTAGGAATATTAGATAGGGTATACTTGGCAGAATGAGAGAGTTAATTTATGGAATTAATTGCACACAGAAAGGAGAAGCTGACGTTTATAGTGGGAAATAAATCAGTAGACTAGTGAAGAGAACAACAGTGTAGGGTGAAGCAGAGTATATGTGTGAGATCTAAGAAAGTGCAGTACCCTGCCATGAAAGAGGAACAGTAGGTTTGTTACTGGGCAGTTCTTGTGACAGGCGTTTCATGTGTTCCTCCCCTTTAAGTACAAAAGAGGTCAATTTCATCTAATCTGTGTTACTTTTTCAAATGAATGGTTAGAAATTGTGTAGCTGCAATGCAGCATAAATGGAGTTCATAAAATCGACATAAAAGCCGAGGTTACTTTTGGTAGGAGTCTGCCACAGTGTTTGTGGCTACAGTTGTATTGATGGCCTGATGATCACTGTTCTCTGTCCCCACAACATGTAATTTTCAAGACTGTTCAGGATCATATAAAACATGGAGTGTCACTAAGACTTGATAGTTGGTTCATTATTTGGAGCAGGCAGTATTTACTGGTAGCACTGGTACCTTGAAATATTATGTATTCAAGTTCACACATCCACAAAGTTGTAAGTTGTACTTTTGTTGTAAAAAATACCTTTTTTTTCTGATGTTTTAACAAGGGAAGTATTGAAAGCAGTCTGTGACTGTGCACTGTGTAGCATTTTTCTTTGGTATGGGGTTTTTTTTGTCTGTTTTTTTTCCAACGAGCTTACTTTAATACTTAATTTACATTTGTACTCTGGTGCTACAGGTAAGTTAGAAATAGGCCTCTTTCTGACTTTAGACATACCAGGGATGATCTTACCCTTGTAACTTTCCTGAGCTGCTAATCATAATTTCTTTGCTGCTAGTCTTCATCTTCATACATTGAGCAGCTTGCGTGACTGTGTGCTTTAGCCTGTGTCTCTCAAAAGGCAGGATCAGCTTCAGCATTGGTCTTGGATAAAACAGTGTGTTTTGAATTAAACATGGAGGCCTTACAGAAGCATCATATTCCATCTCCCATAGGGGAAAAGATGCATAAGTACTCTGAGATGCAGTTAGTTGCTCTCCTCTAACTTCTGTTACTGAACCAACTCCCTCTAATTTGTATACTCAAATTAGGCCTTTTCCTATTGGTGACTGGTACTGTTTGCTGTAATTGAAAACAGAAAAGTAAAGGCTGTATATATGGTTTATAAATGTTTCACACCTCTCCGTCATGCTTTTCCCTTTTCCCTTCCTTTCTGGACGTATCTTCTGTATGCCTTGTTTATTTTTGATCAATGGAATACAGTAGCATTGTGTTCACCTAAACAATGGAAGAATTTTGAACTGGCTACAGTAGGAGTTTGATTAAATGACTCCTGTCTTAGTGTGTTTTCACCTGCACCTCTATCTCTACAGTCAGCTCAGATTTTCACTTTACACTGCGCTGCTACCAGTGTATATGTCTGAATGGCAGATATGACAACAGACCAAGAAAGAATATGATTCACTTGATGGACAGTGGGTTTTGATGTAGGTGCTTTGAACTCTTTTATCTCAGTCCATGGAGCTCTAGGCATGAAACTACTGTTATTAAAATAAACAGGAACACTGCAAAGCCCTGAAGATATAGTAAATGCATTCTTGAATGGATGCATTAGACAAAATAGAAAGTGAATTTATTGCAACTCATTCAATTTGTATTGAAACTTTCTTCTTGACATCCCTCTTTGGGAAATGGGCAAAAATTAAGGCATACATTTTTTTTCAAGACACAGTCTGATTGCAGAAACTTGTGTGGGGTTGGTGTTTGCTATTCCTAAACTCTCGTCCAAGTAAACAGGGATCTTGATAGTCTTTTATTTACTCCTCCTGCCCACATCCAAAGGTCATGCAGAAAGCAGAAAAAAAAGTCTGATTTCTGTTATAGGTCAGTCAGACTTCACAAAACCCACGTGCTATGGTTACCTAGCTCCAGAGTTCAAGCTGTTGTTTGTTGATACATGTTACCCCATTTATTCTTTTTTTTTTTTCTCCCTTCAACTTTCTTTTTCTTCTGTCCAAAGAAAGAAAGATCAGCCAATGTGCTGTTTGTGTGGTAGATTCAGTGTGCTGTAACTGCAGAGCGGTAGAAGCAGCATTGTTCTTACATAGCAAGGTTTGCTTGGTGGTGGTCTTAATTTAAGGGTTTTCTTAATATATGATACATCAAGAGATGCAAATCTGAAAAAATCTAGAATTCACAGATGGCTGTTGCTGTACGCTATGAGAATGTACGACAGCCTCTGGTACCTTTGTAAATAAGTAATAGTGTCCAGCCAAGCACAGTTCAACTTACGAAACGAGCCTTTGCCTGTCAATATTGTAGCTCAACATGATTTCCAGAGTTTGCATTTTAAGGCCTCATCAAGAAAGGATGTGATTTGTATGCAATACATGACACCCGAATTAGGTAAGTGCTCCTTGGATACCTTCAATTTTTAGTCATACAATATTGTAAAACTTTAATGTAATCACAAGGCATATTTTTAAAGTCATCATTGTGAATGCTACTGAAAACATGTATAGGTAAATAGTTTGGTGCACAGAAACGGCAATTACACACTGTTTTTACATAGTTAAATATGAACATTTATCACAGAATTTATATGCTTTGTAGATATTCATTCAGTTTTTTCTGCAGAAAGAGGTGTTCATGTTCATCTAGAAGGAGCTGGGTTGTCTAATCTGTATTTGCTGCTACTTCTTCCAAATTCAAAGACACTGCTTTTGACTCAGCAAGTCCCTGAGCCTCAGATGGCTTTAAGCCTCAGCATTCCGGGGAGGTATCGCTACATACAAGCTCATTCTTATATGTGTCCCTGGCCACCCACAGCTGAGATGGTGTGCTAGGGCAGGGAGATCTGTGGTCCGAGCTAGTATACCTAATGGGTTAAGTGCAGTCAGCAGTTATGCCCATGCCTAGTTCTGGGACAGTTTAAATTAGTAGTGTAGGAACATGAAAGAAATATAAATACTGAGCTTAATGGTGTTTTTCTCTGTTGTATGTTTAAATTAAATCCTTGAATTAAGACCCAAATTATGTTCTCGGATATAATTTTCATTAAAGTGAGCGTTATGAATTTGCTGATTGTAAGAATGTGCCTAAGAGACTTTGTTGTGGCATAAGGGCTGATATTATAGTATTGCAATACATTCAGCACTTTAAGTGCAGATGATTTGCATAATGTGATTGTTTATTGTGTTCTTTTAGCACTTGCTGTATAAGCTGGTGGTGTATAACTTCTAAAAAGGATATATTATTTACTGCACAGCAAAATTAGAAGATACCACACTGCTTTCGTGCATACTTTATACCTTCTTCTTCTTTCTTTTTGCTTGGAAGTCAAGTGCTTTGAATGTGAATGTTGTGGCTTGCAGCATTAGATACAGCTACATATTCTTTAACCCTTTACATTGACTGGAATAAACAGATGGGTTATTTGTCTTGGAAAAACTATTAACTTTTTTTAATTATAAAAATGGGGTATTTAGAATTTTGGGGAGGGGAAGGGAAGATAGGATTTGAAGTGTGTGTTTGTGTAGGAAGCAGAATACTAAGGGTTTCACCAAAATCTGTGTGTAATAGCAGATGTGAATAAGTAAAGAGAGGGTCACATTTGAAAGGCTTAAATTGTGATTTTTTTGGTAATTTTACAGTAGGACAATGTCACACTTTCTTTTAAGATTTGTGTTCCACTGCTGTTCCACTTAGAAATTACTCCTTGAGGAAAAAAATATGTAGAAGAAAAATTACAGAAATAAAGGGGCTGCGTGACTTGAAGTTGTATACGTGAGGCCAGTGAGTAAGTCTGAGGGGAGCTGCGGGGTGAGGTGGGTAACCAGCAGAAGAGCGGGGTATTAGGCCAAGCCTCCCTTGCAAGGTGGCAATCCCCACCCTGAGGTGCTTTCCCATGTGTGTCTCTGTTCTTTTGGAACAAGCGTCAGCTTGTGCTCACACTGTACATACGTGTGAGGAAATAGCACAAATGGAATGGGGAGAAGGTTTTGTATGCATTCAAGGCTCGGATTAAATCTCAAACACTTGTTTTATCTTTCTGGGTTTGGGAGTCTTCTTGTTAAGATAATCAGAAAGTAAATGTCACCCTAATATAACATCTGCTTCCTGGATGGTCTCTAGCCACGTAACAAGCATGCCAGCATACTCCCAGTATTTCTGAGCAGGTACACAACATTTCCTACTGCAGTTCCAATCTCTGCAACTGGAGATGACCTTGACCATCAGTGTCAAAGGTATATGCAACTTCTAATGTAGAAGAGTGTACTGTGACTTGCCACTGGAGAAGGTATATGTTTTCCCTGATCAGGAGATGTTTTAGGAAGCCTAATAAATCCTTATTGTTAATCTTTTAAAACATTGCAGCCTTGCAATAAGACAGAGCGGAATGCGGTTGTCAAATAATACATGGTGTGTTTTTAAATTATTTTAATGTTGAAAAAGTTGTGCAACTCATTTATTTGGTAACAGTAGACAGACAAAAAAGCTGAACAGTGTTTGTGAAGTGCTCAAGTCTTAGAAAAGCGAGCACAGCAACCCAGTATGTTTAGATCAAAGTATCTTAAAGAGAAACTTTCTTAAACGGATTCTGGTGGAGATTTGGAAAAAGCTTTCATCTGGTGGTAGCAATAACAGCTGTACCTGTAGCCTTATGAGAATGTTCTCAGCTTTATTGTTTCAGAAGTGCTGAGGTAGAGTTTGCAAATCTTCTTTGGGTGAACCCTTTCCTTTTTTCCTGGATCAAATCAGCTTTGCGAAGTACTAGTCAAACTTGCACACCTGGCATTTTCCCATACTGTTGTCTTGAAGGGTGTTGAGCTGGTAAATATGAAATATAATTACAGAATTTAAAGAGTTATTGTGTGTCTCAGTTACACTGATGTGTCTGTCCTAATTTAAATAAAATATTTAAATGGGAAACTTGAATGGACTTGCCCCTGGATAGAGTTTGCACTAGTGTTTGCTAATGTTTGAAAAGGCAGAAGCATCTATACTGTCTGTGTGTATGAAGAGAGGCTTAATAATGGGATTGGACAGCTATGGCAGGGTGTACTGAGGTGTTTTTGTTCTGGAGCTCTGAGCAGTTTGATGTATGTTCGAAAAGGAAGTGAGTCCTTGTCACTTCTGTTTTTTTCTTCATACTTAAGTTTTATTGTCTTTATGACATTGTATAGTATTTGTAGTTGCAGGTTTTACTTGCTTTGGGACTTCCTGCTTCCTTAATAGCACGGAAAAGGCTATTTGAGCTTTTCTGTTATATTTAGTAATAAAATACAAACTTACGTAGTATGTCGGGAAATGTGATGATCTCTGAATTCAAAGATTCTCCATGATGGAAGGACAGAGGTTTGGTGTGGGATTGTGGTGATGGTAGAGATAGTGTTTTGACACTGGTGACAGTCTGCGTTAGTCAGTCCCATGTCAGGAACACTGAGTGAACCCTCTGCATTAATTATGTATGTTTACTGAAGAGACAGATTTATGCCAGCTCTAATTAATAGAGATATTTGTTAAAACTCTGAAAATAGGCTTACGTATTCCAACTCAGTTGTTGCAATTACACAAAAAAATTGTAGTTGAAATTAAAATATTGATAGGAATCTTTTCAGTCCTGCCAAATTTAAAGAAATACACAAAGTAGTAGTTTTTTTCCATATGCTTAGATACATATCACCTATGCATAAATTTTTGTCCTAGGTCTTAAAGTTGACTAGAGACTATTGTCTTTTTTTTTTTTTTAAGCTGAAAGTTTCTGAAAGGATGTAGTTGGTATCTAAAATTAGAGAGAAAAAAGATGAATTGTTTTTATTTTCCCTCAGTTTTTCAGTATTACTATTTGTGATTACTTTTTTTTTTTTCAGCTAAGACATTAAAGCAGCATCTTGGTTGAAGAGTGGTCTCAGTGGCAGAACAGAGATGACACCAGGGTTATGTGGGACATGGGTTGTGTCTGTTTCATTTGACTTTGAATAAATTCCTCTGCTTCTCTGTGCATCTTTTTTTTTTTTTTTTCTTGTCTTCCTTGACTAGTAAAGTCCCCTAAACAAGGATTGTTTCTTACTGTTAGTATGGTGAAGCTGTGATGGGACTGCTGGTCTTTATTTGAATCTCGATAATTAATAATTATTTCAACCATTTAAAGATCTCGATACATTTATAATTAAAAGTCAAATGTCAACAAAGAGTTGTGGTAGAATTAAGAATCTGTCATTACAGATACATTATGTGAGCTGGAAGCAATCATGGTAACAGTAACAGTTTCCACAGTGACATGAAGTCATCCACAGTGCACTTCTCCGTTTCATGGTCTGTACTTTTGTTTGGAGTGCTGCTCCATGCTGGTGAACTGCTGCCTTGATCTGCACATCAAAAAGCTACTTCTCTCAGTGCAAGCCTATATTACACAACCTATTTTAAAACAGTATGTATGTAAATATTTAGCTTTAAGAGGTGAACCTGAAATTGAAGCAGAATACTTGTGGTGTTTAAGTTTGTGTTTATTTTTAAACATGACTTTGTTCAGATGTTTCTTTCTGCAATATCCAGATGTCTCTGTTTTAAATTTAGGTATTTCTAAATACAGAGAAAAATGTGATTGGTGTGCGATGACTGAAGAATTACTTGCACTACTTACTATCTTAAGAGCTTTTTACTCTGTGTCATTGCTTGTTTGTGCTTGTGTTGTTCAACTATTTTCAGCTACATGAGAAGGTATTGTAAAGAACAGTTAATTATTAGTGGCTGCTACTATAATAATAAACACAATGTTTGATATTAAAATATAGGACATTGAACAAAATAAAGCGGAAATAGTTTACTCTTGTTAAAATAGTAGGTTTGGTTTTGTGTGTTTAAATATGTATAGTCATTAAGGAAATCCAAAAATTTTGGTTGGCCTTCCCTTTTTTATAGAACTTTCTTAAAAATTTATATTGTAACGCAATGACAGGGTTAATATTTTCAGGTGGAACTGATACTGACATCTACTAGTTTTGCTTCTTAATGTAGCCTCCTGATGCATTCTGCCTTTGCAAGACTTTGACCATTGAAATTGCAGTCCTTCATAAGCTGAATTTCTTGGCAATATTACCAGATGAAGTGTTATGTTTGTTTCAACAACTGAAGCTAGTGAAACAGACAAAGCTTCCTCATGTTAAAAATACAAGAACATCTGGCGATTCTTTCTGCTGCCACACAAGTTTGTAATAGAAATTGGAATTTTCCAGAGTATTAGGATTTATGTGATTTTCCTTTTAACTGATCTTGTGAAGGTATTCAGGGAAGGAGGCAAAAATGTTTGCAAGTGTTCAGTACACGATTTGTCTAGGTCACTGCAGCTAAAGCTTCTGCAGTGAAGATTTACCTAAGTTTGCTTTATCTCAGACGTCAGTAGAAGTCTACTACAGTTGGTCCCTGGGGTTTTGGGTTAGGCTACCATCCCTGTGACAGAGTATGAAGATGTCTGCTGTTTTCTGGCTCCAGACGATTTCCACTCTTACTCATCCAGTCCAGCATTGACAGCTTCTGAAGATTGTGCTTTCTGATTAAAAGTTGTGAAGGTCAAGAGCTGAACTTGGAAATCAGAAAAAGGCACAAGGGAGAGTAGACTCTGTCTGGCAGGTATGAAGGAGGCTGGAGGGTAGGCTGGAAGGAGAAACTAGGACTTGAAGTGAGGAGGTGGCATAGAAGGATGGGGTAGCAGGAGTCACTGAGAGCACTTCTTGGGCAGGAAGCTGAATGTGCTGCAAGGTCTCTGTGCTGGGAGATGAGAATGGAGACCTATGACTTTGGGGACAGAGGGTGTCTGAGCAGGGTGTGGGTGAGACCTGGCTGTGGGACATGGAACAAATAGTTGTGGAACAGAAGAGAATGGTGAAAAAGCCCAGAAGTAAGAGACTGGACCTTAGTATACACGGGTATAGGAAATATATGCAGGCCTCCCATCAGTGCAGAGAAAAAACATTGTGCAGGTGTAGTATCCATTTTAATACATTAGTGCAAAGGTTTTGAATTATGTTTGTATTAAGTATTAACATTGCAAGTCCAGCACTTCTAAGTTTCAGATGTTGGGGTTTGAGCCGTGGTGATGCTTCTTTTTTTGAACAAACTGGTTGGTTGTAGTATTGTTGTCTGCATGCTGAATTTTGTAAATTGCCATCGCTACCCTTTGGAGAATTTTGAAAATGCTTCAGCAGGTGGTTGCTGGATTATATTGCAGATTACCAGGCTATCACTAGAATGTAATATATTACAAAGTAGAAATTTGCATCAGGCTTATGGAAAATGGCCATCTGTTGATAACTGGAATGAGATCCTGTTTTCAAAGTAGGCCATTTATACATTTTAAAGCGTGAAGATCTTTCAGTGCTTGCTAGAGTTGTAACAGCATCTCTGGTTTCTGATCTGTCAGAGCAACTTTTTGAAATGTTTCCAAAAGACTAATTAAGTTGCAGTGATGAACTTAAAATTGTCAACACAGAACAATGATACATGGTTGTGATGACAGAGAAATACAAGATCATTGCTGTGCTATGTAATAAGTCCAAAATTATTTCATTGACAACTCAGTGCCCTTCTGAGCCATGTTTGCAGAGGTTTGGATGAAGCTAGTATTCAAACAAAACAGTGCAGGCCCCTATCTTGCAAAGTGTATCCTTTGCAGACTCTAAGGCTAAACATATCATTTGTGTGCGTGCTGGTTTGACTGAAAATGAGTTCATTTTCTTCATGCAGTTAGAAACCTTTCTTTTTTGTAGCTAGCACAGTCATTATTTGGACTTAGTTTGAGAACAAGAGATAAAAACATTAGCTCTTTCCTAGGGTGTTAATTGCTCTGGTCTGAGCGCTCTGCCTACTGGTGTGAGACATTGAGGAAGGGGGGCAGGGGTGGGGCAGAGCTTGACTGACATCCAGACGGATGAGTGAGAGTATTCCATCCCATTAGCATCATGCTTCATATTTAAGTGGAGATCTTCCAGTCTTCCTTTCTCTCTCGTGTTCTTCTTTGCTTTTTTTGTTGGAGGTGAGGGAGTTCTGTTTGAGATGTTTAGTTCGGCTTTTTGCCATTTTGCAGAGGCCTTTGGGCCTTTCTGCCTTTTTTCCTTTCTTTTTTTCTCTCTTCAAGATCAGCTGTTTGGGATCAGGTACCATTTCTTGGGACTGGCTGCTTGGTGCGGATGGAGTTTGTGAGGAATTGCATTGAGTATCTTTTATTTTATATTCTATTTTATATATATATTTGCTAGTAGTTTATTAGTGTTCTGTTATTTTATTGAACTGTGTTTATCTCAATCCAGGTTTCTCCCTTCCCTTTCAATTCTCTCCACTATTTGGAGGGGTGGAGAAAGGGGTGAGTGGGCAGCTATCGTGGTTTTATTGTTAGCTTGGGTTAAACCACTACAGCTTGCAAAGGCATTATGGTATCTGACTTTCATCTACAAGAGGCCAAGATAACCCCAGCCCAGACTCTTCTTGTTTTCTATTAAGAACTATCCTTCATAGGGCTGAATGCATCTAGTTTGGTAATCTCTTGCACTTTGCATCCTATCTAAATTACACAGATTGCTTACTTTGAAACCATTTCCACGTGTTAAGTAGCAGAATATAGCTTGTTGTTAACTGTAGTTGGGGTCGTTCCTACCGTTCTTGAAGTGGCACCTCAGTGATATCATCCTTTCTTGAACTGTCTGGGCTAGAGTGCTTGAGACAGGGTTTGCAGCCAAATGTAGAAACCAAAGTGGTTATTGTCATCTGCAGAAAAGACCAAGTCCGCATTTAAGAATGGTGTGCTGAGGTCTGTCCTTTGCCGTTGCTAAATCTGCACGAGATAAGTTCATTTTTCTGTCCTTTCATTCTTATTTGCTTTTGCTTGCATAACATAGTACAACATAATTTTTGCAAGTTATTGATGCTGCTGTCGTCTGATTTACTGACTTTGGCAATTCTTTTTATTTAAACTGATTTGCAGACATACTTTCTTCCTTTTATTTAAACTCATGGTGATCTACCTGTTCATCATCTGGTTCTTTCTCTTTACATATGGTAATCTGATTCCTGTAGGACCAAATTATTCTCTCATGTTGCTTGGTATATGAGAAGTCCATGTTCTGTCAGGTATAACTGATCTGGTGGAAGGTCTGGCCCATGCTAAATAAGCATGCAGTTTCTTTCAATGAAATCAGTAAATAAATTAAATATTTGAGGGAAAATTTATCTCTGCCTGTAGCATTATATGTCAGCTGTTGTGAATGATGCCAGTATGGTAGCAGTGTTGAGGTGACTGCTATACGTGAAGGAAAAAAAACTGTTGCAGTATAGTCTATGATGCTTTTCTGTCTTATGAGATGCTGGTTTTAAGAACAGACAGAATCTCTGTGTTTCTCCTCCTCTGATGATGGATATCTTCCCTGTGGTGCAAAGTAGAAAAAAGTGTATTGATTTGTAACAGTCAAACCATGATGGCATGGAGATCTGTAATAATTTAATTCCTCTGTGAGAGATCTCTGCAAAACACAGGGTTTTTTTCATGCTTTTTAAAATGTACGGATTCTGTCACACATCCTGCAGGGCTGAATATCTGTGAACACCCATAATTATCTTCCTTTGTGAAACCAATGTGGTTGAATTTCAACACCTGCCCCTTCTGCAATGGAAATAAATATGCTAATTGCTGTTCATTAAAGTAGATTTTCTCCTTTCCTGTGTGAATTTCTTTAACTTCCTGTATTTCTGTATTGTGTGTTATGCTAAATCTCTTTTTATGTGTTATTTAAACAGGTTTAAACCTAGTAATTTATGCTAGTGAGGTATAGGTGTCCCTAGAGCCAGGTGCCCAGGGCCGTTTCCAGATGGCTGTTGAATATATCCAAGGATGGAGACTTTACGACCTCTCTGTGCAACCTGTGCCATGCTCAGTCACCATCACAGTGAAAAAGTGTTTCTTGATGTTCAGAGGGAACCTCCTGCATTTCAGTCTGTGCCCATTCCTCCTGGTCCTGTCACCGGACACCAATTGAAAGAGCCCAGCTCTGGCCTCTTTGCACCCTCCCTTCCAGGTATTTATGTACATTGATGAGATCCCACTGAACCTTTTCTTCTCCAGGCTGAAAAGTCCCAGATCTCTCAGCCTTTCCTCCTAGGAGAGATGCTCTAGTCATCATCTTGGTGGCCCTTTGTGGTACTCTGTCCAGTATGTCTGTGTTTCTCTTGGACTGAGGAACTCAGCACTGGACCCAACACTCCAGTTGTGGCCTCACCCATGCCAAGCAGAGCAGAAGGATCACCTCTCTCAACCTGCTAGCAATACATTGTCTAATGCAGGCCAAAATACCTTTAGCCTTCTTTGGGACAAGAACACATTGCTCATTTCCATTCAACTTGGTGTTCACCAAGACACCAGGTCCTTTTCTGCCAAGATGCCTCCCAGCTGGGCAGCCCCAAACCTGTACTGGTGCCTGGGGTTGTTCCTCCCCCAGGTGCAGGACTTTATACTTCTCATTGTTGAATCTCATGAGGTTCCTGTAGTCCCATTTCACCATCCTATCCAGGTCCTTCTGAATGGCAGCACAACCCTCTGGTGTATCAGCCTCTCCTCCCAGTTTGGTGTCATCTGCAAACTTGCCGAATGTGCACTCTCCCCCAGTATCTAGCTCATTAATGAACGTATGAAACAGTAGTGGATCCAGTAATGACCCCTGGGGTATTCCTCCAACCAGACTTCTTTCTACTGATAACTACTCCTTGGGCCTGGCCATTCAACTGGTTTTCAGTACACCTCACTGTTTGCTTACCCAGCTCATACATCAGGAGCTTCCTTAGATTAATCTCAGGAGAGACGCTGTTAGAGGCATTCCTGAAGCCCAGGCAGACAATATCCACTCTTGTCTTTTCATCTACCATGCCACTGTAGAAGCTGATCATGTTGGTCAAGCACACCTTGCTCAGAGTGAAGCCATGCTGACAACTACTGATGATTTTTTTATCCTTAATGTGCCTGGAAATTATTTCCAGGATTAGCTGCTCCATCAACTTCCCCGGGATTGACGTGAGGCCAACCAGCCTATAGTTCAACATCTGCTTCTTCTTGTACTTCTTCAAAATAGGAGTGATGTTGGCTTTCCTTCAGTCTTTGGATGCTTCTCCCAGTCACCATGATTGATCAAAGATTATCAGAAGTGGCATCATAATGACATCTGCTAACTCCCTCAGCACTTGTGGGTGCATCTCATCAGGTTGTGCACTTATGTGTGACCAATTTGCTTAAGACTTTCTTGACCTGATCGTTTTCCACCAAGGGCACATCTTCTTTGCTCCAGCATTCCCCCCTGGTCCATGGAGCTTGGGATTCTGAAGGCTGGTCTTGCTAGTAAAGACCGAGGTACCTCAGCCTTTTCCATGTCCTGTGTCACCAGGTCCCCTGCCTCATTCAGCAGTTGGCCCATGTTTTCATTGGCCTTCCTTTTGTCACCTTTCTACTTACAGAAGCTCTTCTGGTCTTTGTCATCCCTGGACAGATTCAATTCCATTTGGGCATTGGCTTTCTTAACCTCATCCCTGTATGCTTAGACAATGTCTCTGTATTCCTCCCGCATTACCTGCTTGTGCTTCCCCACTCTGTATGCTTCCTTTTTGCATTTGAGTTTTACCAGGAGTTCCTTGTTCATCCATGCAGGCCTCCTGGCATTTTTGCCTGAGTTCCTGCTCAGTGGGATGGACTTCTCTTGAACTTGGAGGAGGTGATTCTTGAATATTAACCAGCTTTCTTGGGCCTCTTTCTCTCCAGGACCTTATCCCATGGGACTTTTCCAATGAGATGTTTGAGGAAGGTGAAGTGTGCTCTCCTGAAGCCTAGGGTTGTGATCTTGATCTTTGCCCCTCTCTCTCCTCTCAGGATACTGAACTCTACCATCTTGTGTTATCAGAGTGATCAAATAATGTTTCTGTAAGTGCATAAACTATTGTTGATGGCAGGTGCATAGTATATATTGGAACTAAAAAGAAAGAAACAAACCAAAAGCACTAGGGAACTTTCTGTGAATAAACAAAATATTCGCGTGTGAGAACATTTAATAAGTTAATTTTGTCAAAAACTTATCTGCCTCAGAGTTGCAAGAGAGAGTAGCATCCTACCATGATTAATTCCTTACAAGAAATAGATATCAGAAAATTGTTAGTTTAATTAAATGTTTTATTTCATTCTGCAGAACAGTATGATTAGGATATAATAGATTTTGCATGGTTCTGCTCTAAAAAAATAAGCCAACTACTATAAAGGATGACCTATACTGCTTACTGTTACTGTTTGTGCCCTTGCTGCTCATTTTTAGAGGAAGTTATAGTGGCTTTTCATGGAAGAATTTTTCCTTCTAAGAGAACAAAGGAATAATTTTGCAGTTTTAGTTGTTACCAGATGTTGACACTTTATGTATGTTCTATCACATATATTGCTGCCTTTGTAAGGATTTGAAAAAGAAATACTACAAAAACCACAGTAGGAAAGTTTGAATTTAGAATTTGTTTTTGGAATGCAGTAATGTGGGTGTTTCTAGTGATAATGAGTTTGCTGTTAATCCAGAAACCAGCTCACCTAAATCAACTTTGAAATTAAACTTCCATTTCAAAGACGTATTCATAGTGAATTCAATCTAAGAAGAATCTGAATAATTCCTGATGTAGGTATAGGTGTCCTAGTTGTTTAGTACTGCATAGTACCAAGTTCCATGGAGATGACAGACCTATCTGGCATGTCTGATTGTCACTGTCAGCAACTAATTGGTCACCATTTTGGAGAAGCAGGAAATTCTACAGTAATCAAAATCCATACCTACACTGGGTAATTCACACTTTATAAACACGGCTCCTAATGGATTGAAACAAAGTTGAAAACTGATAATCCCCTTCTCCCTTCCTATGGAAGGGACTGTCTCTTAACACCATTGTTGTGTCTACGTTGGCTACGTGAATGCTCAGTTTGGTACTTGGCACAACCAGGATGGAACACCTCTGCAGGGTGAAAAAAGCAGAGGGCAGGAGTTGGGGGAGGAAGAAGCAGGTAGATAGCTGGAGGAAATGAACCTCAAGCTTATCAGAAGATATTAAATGAGTTTCTAATTTGTGAACATTTGTCATCATTATCATAGAATCATAGAATGTCCTGAGTTGGAAGGGACCCACAAGGATCACTGAGTCTGACTGTTGTCCCTGCACATGACAACCCCACAGTTCACACCACGTGTCTGAGGATGTTGTTGTCCAGTCTCTTCTTGAACACTGTCAGGCTTGGGGCTGTGACACCTCCCTGGGGAGCCTGTTCCAGTGCTCCACCACCCTTTGGGGGAAGAACCTTTTCCTAATGTCCAACCTGAACCTCTCCTGGCACAACTTCCTGCCATTCCTTTGGGTTCTGGTTGTTGTTTCGTGACTTAAAAGGGGTTTCAGGGCATCATTCTGACAACTGAGGTGGTGTTTTGTTTATAAATCTAACAGCAGAATCTTTTTCCCTACCTTTTGACTATTTAAACTCCATCTATGTGCATATATTTATGTGGTCTCTTTCATGTGTCATCATCAGAACTTAATGGCTTTTAGTGTGAAAAAAATAGCAAACGCACAACCAAGCAATATTAAGTTGCTGCAGAACAACACAATATCTATGCTAAAACATGCTGTGTATATGGGAAGTAATGATGTATTTTTTATAAAAAATAAAAATATTCTCTACTTATAAGAAATTTAGATAAAGACATAAGAGGACAGCAAGGAATTCTAGAGCTATTTTTGAAAGGGTTTTTTAGCTATTTTGTGCCACTTGTGAATTTCCTCTTCCTTTCTTTTACAATTGAAAATGCATGATCAAAAAAAGTTAGCCATTGGAGTACTGAGAAAATGATGAATTTATGTGGTCATTTGGAATCAATAAAGTGATTCGCAGTCCAGTTATAGTGCAGTTTTTCAGTAATTTCTACTTTTTTTTCCCCTCATCCAACTGGGCTGTATCTAAAGCTACACTTTTTATTTAGCTGAATGGGAATTGTGAACTGTTGGTAACCTTAATTTATGTATCTGACTTACATTGGAATGGTTAAAGGACTGAGTTGCCAAGGTTTAGTGGGTATTATTTAGGCCAAAGTGTAATACCCTGTATTTTGTAACAAAAAGATAAATAAAACAACTGATAAAGTAGGCTTTGTGTTATACTGGAAATGTCAGTAATATACAGTACCATTGCAATGGCAGTGGCACTTTGTACTTTATAGTGCATTTCATTTGAGGAGCTGAAATAAGCCTTACACCATTATTTATATGATTCTGTCATTATAGTGTATGTGAACTTACTTTTCAATTTGTTAATAACAGTATGTTACACACTTTATCAGAAATCTTTTTAATCAAACTGATAATTCAATGCCAGTTGCCTGGCTTGGACTTGCAGAGAGGAGTGTGTCTTATTGCGGCATGGTTATGAAATTACACTTTAAAAAAAACATTTATAGGAAAGGTTTTCAGAGGATTGTAATGGTAGGCTGAGTTGGGACAGTTTTACTATTGAAGAATGACAGTGTTGCAGCTTTTAAGCAGATTTGATGGCATTGCTTGAAGAGATGCTTTGACTTAGTAACTTTGAGATAATAGATTAAATAAAAGGTGACCATGACATATAGGATTTTTAGACTATGGTGTCTCCTATTTACATATTTAAAGGTAAATTGTTTGCAAAACTGTTGGTAGTCCTTTTTCTCCTGCCTCATAATAGTTGAATTGAGTGCCTGGAGGCTCAATCAGCAGATGTTTATTGAATTTTATAGTTTGCCTCTAGGCAGGCTTTTCTGCTGCTCAGTTTTCAGTGCCCACAGCTCATTCTCTTCTGTCTTTCTTAGATGTTTACTAAATGCCATGTGTGTTCTCAGCTTTCACTGGCCCTTTCTTTCAGCCTTCTTGCAGTTTCTAATTTATTGTTGCTGCCCTCGATGCCTTTGTTTTTACATGTGCCCATCTCCCTCTTCCCTGCCTGTCTTTTTATTTATGTTACACTCCAAGATCGTTTATGGTCCCTCAGAGCTCTCACTGACCGTTGTCAGTAAAACGAAGAGGAATCCTGCCTCTTGCAGGGTTGGCTCTATAACCGCTTGGAGAAAGGGGACAATTCTGTTCACATAATGGCACGTTTCTGCCCTGTGATTAATTAGCATGATGTTATAGCAAATTAATAGTCACAATAAAACCAGTGTAATGACTAAATACAATGAGCAATGGTGCTAAGACTAGCACACACATGGGCAGGGTGATCCCAGGTGGTGTCGGTCCAGCCATAGTAAATGCGCTGTGCGTTGTCTCAAAACCACTCCTGGTTGTGGACCCATAGATTTAGAGTTTCTGAGGATCACACAGTACTTAAAATCCTAACAATAAAAGTAAGATTTCTGGAGAAATCGTGGTTAATTGTGGTTTTGCCTTATGACTTGTTTGTTTTTTTTTTTTTCTGTGGAGTACTCTGAAAAGTCAAGATTTCTCAGCAGATTTTGACATTTTGAGGAGTGATTTTCCTGGAGAACTCACAAGTGCTGGCCAGGTTTAGTTTTGCTGAAATTCCAGTGTGTCAGATGTTGTAAATAGCTGTTCCTTTAGATTTTGTGTACTACTACTCTGCTGAATGTGATTATAGAACATGTAAGGATACCTTCACCTTTTCCCTGTGACCCTTCCTGCAATCTCCTGAAATAACCCCCTCTTCAATAACTTTTTCCTGCTGTAGCACTTGAGAGCTCTCTGAACGTAGTTAGTTCTGGTCATTCTGAGCTAGATTCCCAACAGCAATTTGCAGATGTCGTATGCCTCATAGTTCCTTAGCGCCAGTGCCGCTACTGTTTCTCATTGTCTACACCCAGAGCCTTATGGCAGTTTAAGAGGGAAAAGAAAATCTTTTAAGTAGAGAAGAAAACGTAACTGAATATTTTGATGTTATTCTACCAAATACTCTTGTGTCCTTATAAGATAACAGCTTGGAAGTTTAACTTAGTTCTGTTCAGTCTTGGGATCTACTAACTTCTCTTTGGCCTTTTAATAGAAACTATGAAAAACATCTGATGTAGAGAAACTGAAACTTTTGTGACCAGAGTGAAGTCACTGACATTTTGGCATTGCTACACTCATTAGTGGTAGTAACCCAAGGGGTTTGCTTTCACGGCTGGTGCATTTCATGCATAAAATTTTATATGTAGAAAGATAAAGACCTTGCAACCTCCTAACTAGCAAATCTGATAAGTGGTACACAATTGATGGTTATGCACCAAGTACATTGATAATGATTATGAAGTCATTGTAATATAATAATATAATTTTTCAATGTAAATCAAAATCTCGTTTAGAGAAAATTTTTAGAAACTGCATGAAAACGTTGCATCTCATTGGGCTGAAATAAAACGAACACTGATGGAAAAAGAGAATGCAAAGGACAGAGTGCAATTCTTTGGTAGGTCATGTTCCAAGAAATATATTTTGAAAGCCTGGCTATACGTTCAAATTTTAATTGAAATCTATCAGTTTATAATTTGGCAAACATAAAAATAACACCCTTTTTTGTTCACTTTTTTGGTGACCCTTTTTTGTCAAAGTGTTTTCAAAAAGAAGTGCAGTCCTAAAGAATCTGAAAGCTGCAGTTTCTATAATACTGCTGAGAGGGTTCTTTTTGGTTTTAGTAGACAGTTCTATCTAAGACTGGGTGACATGAAAAAAGTAATTAATTTATGTTAATGCTTGATCAATAGTTGCTGGCAAAAAATATTGATTGTCTTAGTAGCGGACTAATAAAGTTCACATGATTTTATGTTAGTTGGCTAGATGAAGATTTACTATAATTTTTCCTTGGAACGGTTTTATCTTTTTCCATTTATTTCTCACTTTCATTTGAATTCATAAGAGAGGGAGAGGAAGGAAATGGCAGGAAAAAAATTGTACTCATTGTTTGGACTTGTTCACAATATTTTGACATGTCCATTTTTTTACCGGTATGCTTCATGCCAGATCAGGTAATGCCTGAACTACCTTACTTTTACTGATTATCTACCTTACTTAGCTACCTGATTTTCTGTTGTCTGTGCTCCCATAGTCAGTATAAAGGTACAAGCTGATATAAATGCTGTTATTAATATAATTCCTTCTGGATTATTCATTGGGAATGCGGACATGTGACCTTGCCCAATGCAGATGTAATTTGTTCTACGAGGGGTCTGGTGGTGTTGAGACATGGTTTTAATAATCGTGGTATCACAGTCTGAGCAGTAGCTTTCAGACATCTATAAAGTACAGAGACAGGAAGAGGCATAGAGATTCTTGAGCTAATTATTCTGCTTCCAGCATTGTGCTGCTCTAAGGGCAAACTGTGAAAAGATATGAAAATCAGAGTAGAAGGAGCTATTCCTGCAGATAATCTGAAGTCTTTTTGCTGTATTTTCACAGATGACTGAAGAATAGAGTTAAATGCAGAAGGCAAGCTTGAAAGAGAAGTAATAATAAAAGAATTTTTTTGTGCTTTTGATTTGGGTATTTTTAACATATTATCATTATATATTAACACAGTAAAACATTAGAATGAACTAACATTCCAGGATATAACTAATCTTGCAAATGATCGGTGTTTACTAATGTAGGCCTACAGATGTTCTAAGTGAGTTTTTCTATGAATGCCTACCAGTATGAAATTATTTCCTATTTTTTTATTGAAAATCTCAGTGCAGATTTAAATACAGCATTTCCTAAGTGTTCTGTGTCTGAATGAGAACTGGCCTAGTGTCATGTGGTTCTGCTGAAAAATTTTTACAAGTGTTGGAAAACATGGAAAACATCATACAGGGTTTTTTAAGTATTCCAGAAAATAAATATTTTTTGTAATTTGGAAAAAAAAAAAAAAAGTGGTTCCGTTTTCCATTTCAGTAAACCTTGTGAGCCGATTTGCAACAAAACCAAACAAACAGTTTTTAAATTCCTTTAGGAAAAGGCAAATCAGTATGTGGAAGCTGAACACAAGTAAAAGATAAAGTGCTTTCCTTTTGGGTCCCAAATGGCGACGTATATGATCTGTTACAGAGCTTTATGCTGGGGTAGCTGCAAGACCTGAGTAAAACCACATGGGAGTTTAATATCCTTGAGCCCTTTGAAGCTGCAGTCCAGTCAACTGTTGTTTGTGGCATATAACTTTCAAGAATTACAGCAGGATTATTTGCACCTTTTTTAATGTGTAACATTCTTGGCATGAATTCCAGTCGAGGTGGAGCAGAAAGCCATGAGAGACAGCAGAGATTCCAAATGCCTAATTGTTTTAAAAGGAAGAGCAGTAAGTGCATGGATTGTATTTGTCCCAGAGCAAGGGGAAACTTGGTGATCCCTCCCTTCCCATGCTTTATTTAATCAGAAATTCCTCTTATTTGTGTCTGTTTGTCTACCTTTGCAGGGTTGTTCTGAGCATTAGTGTTTGTACAGTGTTGAAAACACAAAATAATGTATATCTACTATATATTAGTTACCCCTTTAAAACATCAGTCTTGGAAAACAGACAGCTGTTTTTTATTTAAGTTAGAAGAAAGTCCTCTGTAGGAAAAGTATTTGCTGATGGAAAGAACCAGTCATTGTTTGGATTTTTTTTAAGCTAAATTATTTGCAGAATCATGTTTTGGGAAATGAGACAGACACATTCTGCTTTATAAGTATCTGGATTTAATTTTTTCCTTCTTCGCACAATTGATTTGAACCTCTAGAGCTTGCCCATTTGTTTCTCATAAACTGTTAGTAACATTCTAGCTTTGTCCTCACCTTGCTGTAGTCTAAATGGACTGCTCTACTATCTTTTTTGGCTCTTGGAATATTTTGTTTTAGGGTTCTATCAGCCTCTCTAAAATATTTCTCCCCACCTTGCTTTCCCCCTGCCTTCAATTATGAATCAATGAGAAATCCAGATTTTTTTGAGGAATGCCATGTACTTTTTCTGTTGCTGTTGTACTGATATGTTATCCTCTTTTAACAGTGAGATATTAAATATGTTTTTTTTTCCCATGTTTTTCTTCATGTTTTCCTAGTCTTTTGAGCCCTGCTTTCTCTGGCAGCTTCCCAGAGCAAAGGATGTTGTTTCCCCAAAAGATTACTTGAATTAGGTATATAATTTAAAACCTGATGATCTCAAGGTCTGTTTCTTTATATCAAAATACTGGTCTTTGTTAGACTGGGTGTACTGGAGAACATGTCTGAGAGGCACGTCTCAAGTCTTACAGCCGCTGTGAAAGTAGGTATAATTAATTTCAAAAAATATACCCTTTGCTTCCTACCAGTTGTCATCCTGCTTTGGAGTTTTTGGTCTTTTTTGAAGACTGATCATTCGACCTGTTAAAAGGATGTGATGTTTTACTGTGGCAGTAGTAATAATAATCTAAAAGCAATTACTTGGGGAGCTGTCTGAAGGGCTCTGGTATTTTGAAAACCTTATCTTCTATGTATCATGGAGCAGAATGGGCAGTTATTGAGACTCCAGACTGCCCCGTGTTCCGAAGTAATATTCTGTCTGGCCTCTTCTGAGCAGGGCGTGGCTATCGACAAACCAGGAGAGATGGCAGTAATTAGACGAAGTCCTTATCTCTGCTCTGATGCATAGCTAACAATAAAGGATGTGGGGAATAAATGTACTTATATTAAAGCATCCATTTATGCAGCATGTCTTTAAAGCAGGTGGCGGTACAGGAGAGTTTTCACTCTCCTAGTAGATTTTTAGCGGATTTTAGATTTTATTTTTAAATAATTGACCCTTTCGTAAACTCAGTGTCTCCATATCTTTTTCTTATTTTAAGTATGTTGTTTTATAATATTGTACTTCTTTAGCTTTGGCTAAGGTTCTTACGATGAGTGTCTTTATGGCAGATGGCCTAACATCTCTCGTTGGCACTTGGTTCTCTTGAAAAGTTTGTTATGTTTAATCTCAAATCAATTAAGAACTTATTTTGCAATGATTTTTTTTCCAGGTTTTATCTGTGCCTCATGGTTACATCATGCTTTCGTGACTACAGCAAGTTCAGTATCTTGATAAGGCAAAGATTTAAGCTGCTCTCCCTTGATGACTAATCTTCTAAAGAATAGTGAAAGGGCTTGACACAGGAATAAATTACTTTTAACAGACAGTGATTGGTCTTGATGGAGATGAAAACTATGGGTGAAATAAAACAAGAATGTCAAGCTCATTTCATAAAAACTATCCAGGCATCAGCATGGCTTTCAGGGGTCAGGGGTCTGTGCAAATCATGAGGAATCATAATTTGCACAAACTATGTCTTCTTCATCTTATTGACTGTATCTTTTAAGAGCCACAATTATGCAATGTAATTAATCATCAAGGGAGTTTGGGTTTATGGTATATATTCAAAGTAAACTTTTTTTTTTTGTTGGTGGAGCTTTGTCTTTTGTGCTTTGAGTAAGTGCAGTAATAAATACTTAATTTAAAGGGATGCTGTCAACCTGAAACATATTCCTTTATTTTCCTTTTTCAGTTGAGAGGAGTCTCCGAGACTATGGCAATTCCCTTGCCAGCATTGTGATTCCACTCTGCTTTTTTCCCTTTTCAAGATGTTTTTCTTTCCAGAAGACAATAATAGAATTGATTAGTGTATAATAAGCTTTATAAAATGTGCACAATGTAAAATACATAGTTAACTATTTTCTCCAAGTAATAATTAATTTCGATAGATCTGGTGGTGTGCCTTCCTTATTATTATCATCATATTTTTTATTATTAATTTAAGGAATTTCTGAACCTTCTCAACATTCAGATTCGCAATTCTTTTGCTGAAACGTACTATCTTGATGAGTTAGCCAAAACGTCAGTTTGAAATGTACCATGTTAAGGAGCTGCCGACAAGCTCCTGCACATCTTGCTGAGCAGTCTGAGAGGCTGCTGTTCACCTGCTGTCTGCACCACCTCTTTTGAAAGCTGCTGTTCCAACTGATCCCTCTGCTTCAGTACTGCTCAGTGTAAAGCCCAGATCCTATTATTTTAAGTCACTCTTCATTAGAAGTATTGCCTTCCCTTTAGTGACCAGTGAAGAAATCCAGGTAGGACATCTAGAAGTGTTTAGGCTCACCACTGCTAGGAATGCTTGTTCTGCCGTTGGTATCTGAGAAGTTAGTTTCCCATGATACTCCATAGATATTATAATGATTTCTGGTTTTGCTTAAATGCAGCCTGGCTGGTCTGTCATAAACTGCCAACTGAATCTTAGGCTCTTGGTCCTTCTGAAATGATCCTCAGGTTCTATTTCATCCATGGTCTCCCTCCTTATAGCCTGGTAGATAGTTTACAACACATACTTCTGCTCTCCTTTGCTTTCTTTCCTCCTTTCCAGAGCAGCATACATCCTCCAACATCTGTGTCCAACTCATTGTTTTCCTCTCATGCCTGTTAGCTTTATACGCTGTGGATATATGAATGTATAGACTCTCTAGTTGTTCCCATTGATGTCCTCCAAGCCCTCACTGTGTTCTGCATACACAGTTCAGCTGCTGTGAGCTCTTCCCACACTGCACAATGCTCTTTTGCATTTGGAAAGTGTGGCCATTGATATGTAAGTTAGTGGCTGCTTGAGGTCAGAGGCTGACTCTAGTGTTCTTTGTTTTAAACAGTGGTATCCTCCCACTGTCTGCATTGGAACTGGGGGCAAAGTTTCCCTTCAAGATGGAACAAACTTTCAGTAGCATTTTCTGAATATCACTACAGCAAAGGATAATGATGCCATGACAAATGAATTGAACAAAAGTAATCTTTAGGAATATATCTAGTATATTACTCAGTACCTGAAAACAATTTAAAAAATTAAAAAAAAAAATCAGAAAAAATCTTTGGCCTTTTTCAATAAATAAATTTTGAATATTTATGTGGGTTTCTGTGTCTGTAAGTGTATTTGTAAATACCTTCAGGTAAGACATTAAACAATACTTTCCTGTCTTGTTTAATTCTTGTATTGATGATTGGATCCTGCAATATTTCTAGTAACAGTATATTATCTTTATATTGCTCGCTATGACCTTGGGTCTTGAGAACCGTTTGTTGCTTTCCTCTTCTGAGTACATATGTTTTAACAATGATTTTCCAGTAGTCAGTGGTATAATGGTGATTCAATCTGACAGATACAGCAACTAAACCCTTTCTCTGAATGCACAGGGTTCATACCTTCCATTTCCCTTCACTGGTCGCAGTTTGCCTGTTGCTTTGATGCTCCACAAGCTATTCCACAGACTTTTATAACCATGCGCAAATAAAAGGTTCTGTTCTCTGGGATTTTTGAAGTCTTGGTGAGACAAAACATTAGAAGTTTGCTTTAATGCATTTAAGGTTGGAATAGATAAACATGAAGTGAAATTGTTGTATTTATGCATCCCATTTGTTTCACTAGTAGACCAATCGGAGACTTTAAGGACATGGTATTGTGACAAGTATTGCCAGTGTCTGCTGAAGTTGAAGTTCAGCAAAAAACTTGATGTTTTGGTCAATCCACCTTCTCATGCCTACTGTACCTCAGTATGAAACCTACTGATGCGGTCTGAGCACAGGTAGACTTGAGATCCTATAAGTCACTGTGGTTTGTAAGGAAGTCACTGAGTTTCAGGCAGTGTCTTCTGCTGGCTCTGCCCTAAGAATGGCAGCTTGTGGCAGAAGGGACAGCTGGAGGGTGGTGGCTTTGTAGGTGTCTCCTGTGACATCTTGTTTGAGTGCTGTGAAACCAACTTTGCAGCTAACCTCTTGCTTTGGTTGTGTTGCTCAGAACTGCACAAATGCCATTCTGAGGGATGGTATCTTCTCCTCGTGCGCACGCCTGCAGGGATGCTGTGGTTATTGACACCAGTGAAGTGCTAGCAGGTAGTTTTCTGGCTGTTAGTCGTTGTGGAAGGCTTAATCCTGGTAGGCGGGCATCCTTTTCTTGGGTCTTGTCTGTGTCAGTGGGTTTGCAGCCATTTCCAAATGGATGTGTCGCTCATGCTACATATCCCAAAATGGAGACCTGATACGGAATTCCCATTTATTTCCTCTATCTGAATGGGGAATGCAAAGTTATACTCTGAGTATACTTTACTTGGCAGTGCAGAAAAATACATTGATACCACAGGAATAACTCCCCCCAAAGCAGCATCAATCACTTTCTGCAACAAAATTACACTTTTTATTGTTGTTGTTATTGTTGGTTGCATATTCTGTGAAAGCTTTGTCTGTGCAAATGCACATCTCTGCTCTTCGAAGTTTTATGTTTACAGCATCTCTCACCACCTAGATATGAATGTGAAGGAAGCCTGACAATCTGTTTGAGGAAACTGACGATAGACTGCTAAAGTAGCAAAGGCCTACGTGCTTTTAAGCTCCCTTTTTGTACAGACTGGTGTGCCCAGCACCTTAATATGAGGACCAGAAACTTTCTTTAAATGAAGAATGAAGTAGAAACCTTAGGGAGTGTTATGCAAAATGCTTTGCAAACACAAACTGAATGTGATTAAAATAAGAGGTGTTAGACAAACTATGAATTGATGCCACAGGTATTGACATGGCTGTTGAACTCAGCCTGGCAAGGAAAAGTCTGGTTTTACCTTAGTGTAGCATCCCCAATCTGTTGGCTACTTTTTGCACCTAACTTTTTGTCACTTATTCTAGAATTCATCTCATATCACCCGGCATGTATTTTTTTATCACTGTTTCAACAAGTTGGAATAGAAACTTTTCTTGTTCACTTGAACTGTTATTTTTCCAGCCAGCCTCTGTTGGTAGCAAATGAAAGAACAGTAAACTATTCCCAGTGCTTTTACTACTTTGCTACACCCTTCGTACCACACCACTTACTTAGGAGGGACCTCTGTGCAAAACAAGACAGAGAGAATCTGTGAATGAGACTTCACATCAAACCCGATAGTATGTGAGTCATGGGGTTTGTAGCCTTATTCTGGAGAGTGAAACTCTCTTCAGATTTTTCTCTGCAGGGTTAAGTGTCATGATTTAGAGTGTACTTAGTACTTCAATGCAAGCAAACTCTGTTCCAGAGGGAAGTCCTAAAACTCATCTCTGGAGTGTCTCAACCAGATGGATTTTTTGCCTATGTGTTAACTCATGGATCTTTTCTTGTGCCATTTTACCCTTGCCACCAGAATGTCTCAGATCTATTTAAATAAACAAAAAAGAAATCCAGTATCTATCTCATGTTACTAAATAACATAGAGATGATAAAGCTCACAAAATTTTTGTAGATAAATGATTTCTAGAACATACATTATAAAACATCTGCTTTAAGTAAGCTGTGTCATAGAATCATAGAATGACCTGAGTTGGAAAGGACCCACAAGGATCGAGTCCAACTCCTATCCCTGCATATGACAACCCCACAGTTCACACCGTGTGTCTGAGAGTGTGTCCAGTCTCTTCTTGAACACTGTCAGGCTTGGGGCTGTGACACCTCCCTGGGCAGCCTGTTCCAGTGCTCCACCACCCTCTGGGGGAAGAACCTTTTCCTAATGTCCAACCTAAACCTTCTCTGGCACATCTTCCTGCGATTATGTTTCCTACATAGCATAACTTTATTATACCAACATTTAATTAACAATGTTGTTGGATGTTTTTTTTCTTTCCTTCCTTTTTTTTTTTTTTTTTTTTTTTTAAGCACAGCAAGGGCTTCAGTTATTTGTGTTCCAATAGAAAAAGTCTGTAGCTTTTATTTACTTACTTTTTACAGTCCAGACATTTCCTTACAGGTATGCAGCAGTTCTTCCAGACTCCAACGGACTTATTTCAGACTACTCTGATGTGGTTATAACATCTGCCAGTCAGAAGCAGGGTGCTTACTGCACTGAGCTAATCCCTGTCTACAGCAGATTCCTGAGGCTTAGAAGTTAATGGTGTGAATAACTTAATTCTTTTCAGAGTAGTGTTAATATTTTCACTTTCTGAAGGTAGCAGGATGGCTAAGCAGCTCATTCCATTGATACTGACTTTGAGAGTGTCTTATGAGTAAGAGTCAGCCTGTTCTAATTAAAAATTAAATAAATAACTAAATGAATAACTGAGGGGTGGCAAGGAAGTGCAGGGACTGTATTTCCCTTACGTGTTTTGCCGCAAACGCATAATGAAGATCATGAGATGTTCTAAAGGCTTCCAGTAATCTTTGAAATATCCTTACAGGAGTTAAATACTATGGTCCTTGTACATTTTGAGTATCCTGTCCAATAAAAAAAGCCCTAAGGTCATCCAGTTTCAGGGACTTCTCTGGGTCATTTCTTCCTTAAAATAACTTTTCAACATTTGCATTTATTATGGAGACTCATATGTACATGTGATTGTTTGTTCTTGAATACCAATTTCCAGCTGTCCTGTTTACTGAAATCCAAATTTCAGTAGAAAGATCACTAAAAAGTGTACATTTCAACAGTTGCTGCCCTTAGTTGATACTGAGCTCTGGAATCGTACAATCCATTGTAGACAGGGTCTGTGTCTTAATTTTGCTCTGTCTTAAGGAGTTCATAACATAATAAGGAAACCAAAAGTGCAATAGAACCAGAGGATAAAAATAGTACTGTCAACTCATTTATCCATTTGGCATTTTAATTTTAAAACAAATATTAGGAATTATTGCTTGGCTTGAGAAGGAGTTAAAGTTGCTCATTTACATCCCTGAAGTGACTTGTTTAGGCTTAGAATGGAACTCATTTATCTAAGTAAAAATAATATTGTATATTTTATGCATCATAAAATAGATTTTTACAACTATGAATACACATTTCATTCCCAGATAAACCTTGATGAATTACTTGTTCTGCAAATAGTGAAACTGAGCTGTAAGAAGTCAATTATGAAATTCTTCCTACTCACCTAATTTTTGCTACTCTGAAGTTAAACACTATGGCCAGTGATGTGTCATTGCTTAGTTCTCACCACAGCATTGCCATTCATTCTGTAAATAGTTGTAGTCAAATTGCTTAATTTCTTCTTCTGAATTCCCTCATTTTTCACAGACACAGTATTTTTTACAGTTGGTATTTTTCCAGAGATACTTGCCTTTTATGTTTAAGTGCAAGCATCCAGATGTGATTTTTAAAAAATAAAACCAAACTTAATTTAAAAAAGCATAGGAGGAGCACAGTTTTAAAAGCAGTAGTGTGAAATGGCTATTAAAACTACTCTGTCCATTAAGTGCAGGGAGTCTTTATTGTTTGTTTTTTTGTATTTTTCCTGCTAGTAAAATGCCACTGAATATGTAAAGTGGATATGGAAGAAAACACCATGAACTCCCACTTGTGATCGCATGAAGCTTGCAAGAGAGCTCATGGATTTCTGTCACTTTTTTTTTTTTTTTGAGTTTCTTGCTTAGGGAAGTGGATTCAATATGGTTTAATCAAAAACAAGGGGAAAAAAGGAAGGACAGGACAGGTGGAAGGGAAATTTCATTATTTATATCTCACTTCTAGTTTAAGGTTGTGTACAGTTTGTAGAGCTGAACTTTTCGAGTACTTTGCCTTCCAGTTGAAGCTAAAACTCATTTAGTCAAGCATGTCTGACCTTCAAACAAAGCCTGGCAAAACAGAACAATCTGATACTGAACTGTACTTGCAGGTAACAAGGTTACTTGTGTGTTACCTGTGACTGTGATTTGTAGTCCAACAAGAGCAGCAGTAAGAGGCATAGCACTTTAAAGGAAAAAGAGTTTGCCATTGGAGGGAGGGGAGAACAAAGTGAGACTACAGTATACATGAATACCCTGTCACGGTCTGAATGGGCTTAATTGTTAATAATGTGCCTGAGTCTTTAGCTGATGGAGCCACAGAAGAATAGAAGAGACAAATAAGTATCTATCTGTCCTCTTAGAATTGAATCCATTTAGTTCTCAGACAGGAGTCCAACACAATTGTGAATGAGAATATATGTTTACAAAATAGAAATGTAGCAAAAACGGGGAAATGGTATTCCCTTTAGAAGTGTGCTCACATAAGGATTTACACTGAGAAAACTATAGTGTCTTATCAACAGGTTATATAGTCATATTGACTATCCCTATCTGTTATACTCTATTACTTTGTCTTGGACACGAAGTATTCTGTGTGTCAGGTTTTCCTACTTAAAATGTGTAGTTTTGCTACTCTGCCCGTGTGGATTTCAGTTATAGAATCATGCACGCACACTCCTCTATTACAGCTCACCTCCCCATTCCCTTCCAATGAACTTCCAAACCTCACATCAGTGATCTCGTTTGCTGTGAGTTTCAGGTATTTAGGCCATGAAATTAGCTGTGCCTCCCTTGGAGCTACCTGTACCTCATCTGTGAAGTGTGCTTCGTATGCTGAGGAGCACTAGCAGGGACCTACCAGATAAGAATCTTTGAATGCCATAGTAGTTCCTATGAGAATGTGAAATAAATGTGATATTTCTTTACAGCTGAGATTTTTGAAAAAGTCTGTGGAAGTGAAATACCTAAGTGAAATACCAGTTTGTACTCTGAAATTGTTAGACTCCTTGAAAAACTCCAATTTGTACTTCTGGAGGCAGATTCCAAGGTTGTCTCTCTAAGTCTGTGCAAACCTGTAATCCTGTTTCAAGTGAGCTTTCTTCACCTGTATCTCTTCACTTCAGAAAACTGTCTTCAGTTGTGATATTTAAGGGAGGTGCCAATATAGTCCAGTATTAACCACCATAAATAAACAAACAGGAAAGGTACTGGTGACTCTGTGCTCTGCTCTTTTCCATGTAGCAATTTATAGCTACTAATGTATAAACAGCCAGGGTGATAATTTGGTGACCTGAAATACCTAAAGTTAGATGGCTAAATATAGTTTTCATGTATGTGTTTAACCAAGCCACAAAAAGCAGTAAATCAAGTCAGCTTCTGTCCTTTTCTTAATTTATTTCTTCAAAAAGCAGTGTCTTCCAACACTTACCAGGAGAGATGTTTGTAATGGTCTTCTGTATTCTTTCAGGCACTTCTCAGTCCTCCCAAATCTCTTTTCTTGTTTGTCCACATGAAGAGTATTTTAACTTTTGAGCCATTAGATGGTTCAAAATGGTACTGTTTGGCCATCTGAGGTGGTGCAAGTTTTTCCCTTCTTTGAGGAGGGCCAGTGGTAGATGTAACCAAGTGTTTGAATTTCTTTGGCATTTTAAAAAATTTCTGTATATGTCCTCAATATCGTATGTCGGGTGACTTTCAAAGAGGTAAAGTAATACAGTATACCTTTGCTTGGCATTGCAAAACCCTTTAACTGTGTTGTTTGGAAATCCACGTTAAGCAGTTTGACCTCAGAGCTTTGCTGGCCGTGGTCTGCTCATCTGAAAAATAAACACAGGAGTCTTGTTTTTCTGTAGTTTCCTCTGTGTGTGGTGCATTATCTGGTTCCTGGTTACCCACTGTGTGCCAGCCTGTTGCAGTGTGCCTGGGAGGTTTAAAGCTCAGAATGTTCCAGTGGAGGCAGCAGCAACTTCAGTTCTGGTTAGTGCCAAGTCCCCCTTTTTTTTAATGATCCTTCCAGCTGGCTTAGGTGAACAACAACTTCAGCAGTATTTCCATGCAAGACACATAGCGCTAGCTAAAGGGAGAACTGTCATACTTTGGGGCCACTAAAGCCAGTAAAGCCAGTAATTTTTGGAAAAGAGCTGAAGAAAATAGTCCCATCTTAAAAAAAAAAAAAAAAAAAAAAAAGGTGGTGGTATTTAATATTAGTTTGAAAAAAATGCCTATTCTATTCTCTAGAGTGCTGTAATTAATTAACACCCTTGTAATGAAAGGAAGTAGGGTTATTCCCATACTATGTGTGAGAAAACAGTAAGGGCTTGTCCACACAGGGCTGTTTTGCAGTTGTGCTGTTAACCAGTGTGCTGCTGTATTTAAACAGCTGTGATTATACTGGTAGAATTCCCTGAGTGAGACTCTCCTTTGAGTAAAAACATGGCCTTTTCTGGTTTGAGGTGTACTGCTTGGGATGCAGTTTGAACTAAGCCAACAAAAGAAAAGCAAGGCCAGCTTTTTGGCTAACTACAAAATAAGACAAAATACATAGTAAGTTATACTCAGTAACTAAGGTATTTTAAACATTTCCCTCATGGCTTTCCTGGCTAGATGAGCCTTGAATGGGTTAATAATGTGCTTCTGTCACTCTTTGTCCTGCTCATTAATACTGTATTACTGCTTCCTTGTGTTGCCTGTCTTCTCCCTGTATAACTTCTGCATACATTAAAGGTCTTTTGCTTGGTCTAGAGGGCTGCTTTTGCAGAAGAGTTCATACATACAACAGTAGAGCAAAAGCAGGTTTAAGGGCAGTATTCTTACCTGTATCATGTTTATTACAGGGTGTATTATTTATTTGCTTTAACGTTAGATGTTAAACGGAATTCTGTTAACATTTAGCTGAAATAAAAAATACGTGGAAAGCTCCGCAGCACAAGTCCAATCTTTTCGATCAAACCCACTCCAAGGAAGCTATAAAGTCTACAGCAGACTTAGCTAATTCTTGCTGATGATGTGGAACCAGGGAAAAAATGGCAAAGACACTGAATGCAGCAAGAATTGTGTCTTAATCTATTTTTCTTTATTCCTTTGCGTATTTTGGTCAAATAGCTAGGCTACGTTACTTCAAGTGTTCTTCTTTGCAACCTGGTATAGCCAGTATTTTTGCTTTTGTTTAGAAGATACAGATAATTTTTTAATGGTTTCTTGGTGACATTGGAAATTATGTCAACTGGAAAACTATATATTACTGATGGAAAGATCCATAAAATCATCTATTCTATATCTCTGCCAGTTTAAGAGTGTTCCCTAATGTATATTTTGTTATCCAGTCCAGCTGTATGCTTCGGAAGTCATGGAGTCTTTAGCATTTCCCCCAGGGCATCATTTTACATCTCTTCTGAATTTTGTTTTCAGGAACCTCTTTTTTTAAACTTTGTCTAAGTATTCTTTGTGTTACTCCAACATTCTTACATCCAGATTTTTTTCAAACTCTTCACATTTATGTATTTTCATGTGCATAAGAATGTTGTGATTTTTTTTTTTAATAATTGCAAGTGATGCTAATGTGAGTGCCCTAGCCAAATTTTCAAGTTACCTTCAAGTTAATTTCAAGTTAATTCAAGTTAATTTCAAGTAAACTTGAAAATTCACAGGCAGGTAGTTCCTCCCGGACAATAATTCATTCTCTGTCTTTAAACTGGTTTTGCTCATTGCTTTCTTTTCTTCTTTCCACCCTTAATATGGTTAAATAACACAGTTGGTTACATAGGTTCATGAACTTAGTAACACCTTGTAATAGTAAAGTATTATAATATACTAACCCAAGTACTCTTCAGTGGAGTAACCTCAAAACCACAATTATTTTCTTGCCTTTCAGTGAGATTACCCACTGCTTCTAAATGCTTGTGTTCATATTTTTCATCACCTGCATTTTGGTCCATATTGACTACCACATTGTGAACGAAATGGTGCAAGCCCCTCACTCAGAGGAGAATGAGCAAAATGGCCTCTTCTCCTCCCAGTGGAGGGAGGAAAGTAGAGGGTAACTTCTTTCAATTCTTCACGAGAGTTCTCTTTCACAAGGCAAGGGCTCTTTTTTCTGTACCTTTGTGTGACTGTGTACATCTCTACATCTGGATGATGCTGGAGAAGTCTTGCAGTAGGAAGATAAGAGAAGGCATTAGACCAGAAGGTTTCCTTATGAAGAGAACTTACAACTTTTGAATTACGGCCAGTGCAATTTCACAGTGGCAAAGTCATCCCAGGATATAGGCCAGAGAATATCTTATCTTTCACTATATATGCTGTATATTTGAGTTTGTTTGTTTTTTTTTTTTCTTTGAGTATCTTCTAGTGACTGTCTTATCCTAGAGGAAGTAATTGGTATAAACTTTTATCTGTCATCATTTTAAGATGGCAGAATTTACCCGCTATGGTGTTGGCAGGTTAAAATGAGAGAGGATAGAAAGCTACATAAAGGGGAAGCCTACTTGCTAATTTGGTTAGGAGAGCCAAGGCTTTGGCTGTTGGGTTGTTTTCTTTTTTTAAAAAAGGGTGAAATAAAACCTACATCAGCACACAGATTAGTGTGCTGTGCGTCAGCACTTGGCCTGTTACTGTTAGGTTGGTGCAAAAGGATTTGCGATTTTTGCATTGTTGAATTTGCCTTTCATGTTGGAATACATTCTTAAAAAGATGTGGTTATGTTACACATTATTTTAATGCACTGTTCTTGCCTTTTTTTTATATACTGACTTACTACTTGCTGTTTGGTTTATATTTATTTTAGACTATGGAAATGATGTTAGACAAAAAATAAATTCAAGCGATTTTCTTATTTGAGTTCAAAATGGGTTGTAAAGCAGCAGAGGCAACTCGCAACATCAACAATGCATTTGGCCCAGGAACTGCTAATGAATGTACAGTGCAGTGGTAATTCCAGAAGTTTTGTAAAGGAGACAAGAGCCTTGAAGATGAGGAGAGTAGTGGCCGGCCACTGGCAGTTGACAATGACCAACTGAGAGCATCATTGAAGCTGATCCTCTTACAACTACACAAGAAGTTGCCGAAGAACTTGACATCAACTATTCTATGGTTGTTCAGCTTTTGAAGCAAATTGGAAAGGTGCAAAAGCTCGATAAGTGGGTGCCTCATGGGCTGACCAAAAAAAACCAAACAAATAGTCTCTTTGAAGTGTCGTCTTCTCTTCCTCCACACAACAACAAACCATTTCTCGATTAGATTGTGACGTGTGACAAAAACCAGATTTTATATGACAACCAGCAATGACCAGCTCAATGGCTGGACCAAGAAGAACCTCCAAAGCACTTCTCAAAGCCAAGCTTGCACCAAAAAAAGGTCATAGTCACTGTTTGGTGCTCTCCTTCCAGTCTGATACACTACAGCTTTCAGAATCCTGGCGAAACCATTACATCTGAGAAGTCTGCTCAGCAAATTGATGAGATGCACCAAAAACTGCAACACCTGCATCCAGCATTGGTCAACAGAAAGGGCCATGATTCTTCTCCATGACAATGCCATACTGCACATTGTGAAACCAACACTTCAAAAGTTGAACGAATTGGGCTACGAAGTTTCATCTCATCTGCCGTATTCATGCCAGCCAACTACCACTTCTTCAAGCATCTCAACAACTTTTGACAGGGCTAACGCTTCCACAACCAGCAGGATGCAGAAAATACTTCCCAAGAATCTGTTGAATCCTGAAGCATGGATTTTTATGCTACAGGAATAAACAAACTTACTTATTGGCAAGAATGTGTTGATTGTAGTGGTTCCTATTTTATTTAATAAAGGTGTGTTAGAGCCTAGTTACAGTGATTTAAAATTCACGATCCAAAAATGCAATTACTTTTACACCAACCTAATCCTTTGTCAGTTTCTTACCTTGTCTTTCTGACCCATTGGTTAAGGTTTCCAACTTAAGGTTGCAAAGAATTGTTAAATATTGTTGGTCCTTTCAAGAAATATCCTTGAGTATTGACTAGCAAAGACATGACAGAAGGTGCCAGAAATATTTGTTACATAAAGAAGCAGTTCTCATTGGAAACAATATCTGGGAATCTTCCCATCTCACCACACCAGTTACACCCTGTAATCCCATTCTGACCCATATGGGACTTCCAGATTGAAGATTAAAGCAGTAGAGTTGGCTGGTAGGTTGTGCTTTCATCAGCATTTACATAATCTTCCAATTACGAGAAAGTGCTACCCTTTAATATTGGAAACTCATTACTGGTTATTGCTGAAGAGTTGCTCATTTAAAATGTAGAACTATCTATTCAATGTTTGATAACTGATGCATTAACTTCGCAAATTAAACTACCTTTTTTCATTATTTTTTTGAGGCCAGTGGCTGAAAACCATTTTTGATGTTTACATTGTTTGAAGGAGAAAATTGTCTTAGGACATCTTGAATTAATCAACACAATTACAGTTAGTTTTCCCATTTAGCATTCAAATACTTTGCATTGTATTAAAAACATGAGGTACTGGAGAAGAGGAGGAATGTTTAGTTTTGGGTGTTTAACATACCTAAAATTAGATTTAGTCATAATGTGATGAGCATTTGTGCATGTCATTGATTTGTGTGTTTATTTCCATATACACTACGTCTTTGTTTCAAAAGTAAGCATATTTACTTATTTTTTCTCCGAGGTCCAAGTTCTTACCTGCTACAGGAAGCTGAACCTGTCATTATCATTACTGATTCTCTACCACAACTGGTACAGAATATGAACACTGAAGCTTAAGAAATTCTCTTTCCAAGGAAAGATTTCTGGACTAAGAGAACTTGAATGGGTAGTACCACCTGTGGGCAAACTACTGTTGTTTAAGGAAACATAACTTAATTCTAAAACGCAATAACTTAATTCTGGATGAATAGCAGTTATTATCAATATACTATATACTGATTTATAATTGCTGTATACTGATTTTTTTTTTTTTTCCTTTTTGCATCTCACTGCTTGGGACGTGCACACACATATGTTGTCTTGACCCATTATAATCCCATGCAATGATGTGAGCACAATTTTTGTTTCTTGGTTCTGATACTAATCTATCCAGAAGTAGCTTACTGTTCATGGTTGTTGACAGAAAGGACAGGAAATACTGAAAGAAACTTATTTTCCTGGTTCATTTGATTTTGCTGCTGCTGCTGAAGGGTGTAGTTCAGAGACAAGCTACAGGATGACTGCAAGAAGATTTACATTCCATTTAACAGTCTAAACATTTTTCAGGTTTTTGTTTACCTCCCCAGGACACATGTGGCCTATGCTACTTTTTTTTTCTCTGCTTGCATCTATATCTTTTCTTCAGCTTTTTTAAATCAATATTTTTCATGAGAAAGGAGAGGTCAGTGAGAGAAATGGTTTTCTCAAATTATATAATTCTCATATGTGCCTGTGTTTGTATGCATATTGTAGTTGTTCCTTTGTCTAAATGACAGTTCTGAATCTAGAGTATTTTATTCAGCCTCTTTTCTCCTATTTTGAGATCACAGTCTTTAGTAAAGTAACCCTAATACAGTCATGTATATATATAGACCTTCAAACCAGTTTATGTTCCTTTCCACTAAGCCAGGGACATAATGCCATTTTGCTCTAAGAAGGATTCTGCTCTTTCCTCTCCTTTTGTTCGGGCTTTCTTGAGTAGAAGCTGTTCCTTTCTATAAGATAAAAAAAACTTACCAAAAAAACGCTTTTAGTTATTTTATAAATAGTACACAGTGGGAGCAGTAAATAAAGCTTACTCTGGCAATTCGTAAATGCTGGAGGATTTTTAATAAAATCTATTAATGCAAATATAACTATCTGAAAGTGTTTCTCATGGTTAGTTCAGCTGTTCACAATAAGAAAATACTTCTTGTTTTTGCAGGAGATAATGTTTCTGTTGAACAGCTGCAGTCAGTGACAAATGCTCTTCTAGAATTAGGTGAAGATGGAGCATTGGCCACAACTGATAGTGGGTCAGATCTGTAGCATGGAGAGAAGCTGCACACAAAGGGAGCTTCTGGGGACTTCCTTTACTTACGTGGTGTCCCCAAGACCTGTCTAACTGTTGTGATCCAGACAGCTGTAGCAAAGAACTGCACCAAGGATTCAACAGTGCCTCTGTGTGGGAGCTGGACTACAGGTAATTGGGAACGTTGGATTCCTGGCTTGGTGTTCAGGTCATGTTCAAATTTGGGACTGCTGTGTTCTCTACCTTGGCTTCCATGAGGGCTTGTAGGCTGCTGTGAGTCCAGCCTGAGGTGAGGCTGAAAGCAGCTTCTGCTTATCCCATACTTCCAGAAAAGACAGAAGACAAGGTAAATAGCGGTGCTTTTTAAGACTTCTGCACCACTCAGGCTTTTGAGTACTTGCTTGAACAAGGGAGAGATGAATGGTTATAGATACAGGCTAATTTCTGATTATGTTTTAATACTGTGATAGCCAGTGGCTTGTTTCTGACTAAATTCTACCAGGTTCTGTTTCATGGAGCAGAGGTAGTAGATCAGGATTATTCAAGCTGAGAGGGACCTCAGGATATCTCTAAACCAACTTCTTGCTCACAGCAGTCAACATGGAATTCAGACCAGGCAGCCCAAGGCTTTATTCAGTTACATCTGGAAATATCTAAGGAGATTTCCTCTAACAGCATCTCAGGGCAACCCCTTCTGCTGCTTGGCTGGCCTCACAGGAAAAATGTTGTTCTATATATGCAGCTGGAACCTCCTCTCTTTCAACCTGTTTCCGTTTTCTTCTGTCCTCCTGCTGTGCACCTCAGTAAGAGCATAGCTATATCTTCTTGATAACCAATTATTATGTACTGTCAGTCTGCTCTGAAGTTCTTCAAAGCTGCATCATGCCCAGTCTGAACAAGCCCTGTTCTCATAGCCTCTCCTCAAGTGCTTCAGCCCCCTGTCCATCTTGTTGGCCCTTGGCTAGACTTGTTCAAGTTCATGAACGTTGAGTACTTGCTTGAACAAGGGAGAGATGAGTGGTTATAGATGTGAGGCCCAAAACTGAACATACACTTGAGTGTGGTCTAGAGAGTGCAGAATAAATAAGTGGGAGTATTGACCTAGGTTAATTTCCTCTCTGCATCGATATTGGTTTAATCCAGTATGGTATTAGTGTTCGTTGCTGCCATCATGCACTGCTGGCTTCTGTTTAGCAGGCTCTCCACCAGCACCTCCAGCCTCTTTTTAGCAGAGCTGTTCCCAGTCAGTTCCCAGCATGCCCCACTGCAGAGTTTGTTTCACCTTGTGTGGCAGGATGCAAATCCCCCTCTCTCCCCCTCCATTCGTCAGTATGGAAGGAGTAGGCACATCTCCCTCTCTCTCTGCTACTTGAGGCTAACAGCTTCTTTTGTTTGGCCCCAGAGCACCCTGGCCATGGCCGTTAGGAGAAGGGAGTGCCCAGGCGCCAGTGCCGCTAGGCGCCCGTGGCCAGTGTGGGGGATGTTTGGAGGCTTCAGGGGCACCCACAGCCAGGGTGGGGGTGCAGAGAAGCTTCTGGAATGCCCACACTCAGATCTGATCAGCCAATAAAAAACGGGACTCTCGTTGAGACTCTGCCCTTGTCACGGATCTCTCGGAGCACGAGTGAGAGCCCCCTCCCCGGGATGGAGACTCCACTTGCCTTGCTGCCACGGGTGTGAGTAAAATTTCTCCTCGCAGGATTGTGAGTGTATTTACTTTCCATGCACATATGCACGTGTACTTTCCGTGCTCAATATGAGCACGTGTGAAGTTAATCCTCGCGTAATCGGGGATGTATTTTCCTCCTGTGCTTCCACATAGGCATGTGTAACTTTGCGTGCACATTTGCACATGTACTTTCCGTGCTTAATACAAGCACGTGTAAAATTAACCCTTGCAGAATTGCGAGTGTATCTACTTTCTGTGGACATTTGCACGTGTATTTATACTTTCCGTGCACATATGCATGTGTACTTTCCGTGCTCAATACGAGCACGTGTAAAATTAATCCTTGCATAATCGCGGGTGTATTTTCCTCCCTTGCTTCCACATAAGCACGTGTAATATTCCGTGCACATTTGCACATGTATCTCTCCTTGCAGGATTGCAAGTGTATTATAAATTACCCTTGCAGGATTGCGAGTGTACACTTTCCATACTCAATACGTGTACGTGTGTCTCTTTAAAATAATCCCACACCGTGTTCAGGCAAGTGTGTACTCTTCCTGGACTCAGGCATGGCTCCGCCATTGTTTTGGGTGAAGCCGCATGCATGCACTCTGTGGACCTCCTGAATTATTAGCTGCTACCCCTTAATAATTTTTCTCAACTGATATCCGAACCTGTATTTAAGACACTTTTGGAGTGCTAAAACCCTGTTTCTCCCTGGTTTAAAAATGTTGATTTGGACCCTGTTGTCCCTTAAACTAACCTCAGAGTGCCTCCGTGACACCTTGTCTGCCAGACATTGTATTTGTCACTGTTGAATTTAATGATGTAGCTGTTGGCCCAATCCTCCTATGTCTATGTCCCTCTCAATGACAGACCTGCCCTCAAGTGTATCATTGAAAGGGAGGCTAATAGAGATTATTAATAATGATAACTGAAGCTTAATCAAAGAAGGAATAAAATAAATAATAATATTTGTATAAAACTTTCTCCATTAAAATATACTCATTTTCAGGCACAGTATTACAGCGCACCAAGCAGCTGTGAATGGTAAATTGGAGGCAAGTTAATGTATGTGTTTTCTCGACTAAGCGAAAACACACTGATTATGCTGAGGGTCATAGATACTTACCCGTTGTCACATAGCTTCTCTGTTATCAATGAACATTCTTGGCTGCTGGCTTCTGTCAGTTACTGGTTTTATTTTCAACCCTCGATTCCCATATGTGAAGTATGTTTCTATGTAGAAGAAACTGAGTGCAGGTTGTTACATTATTCTTAATGGCATGGGCTGGAAGATAAGCCTGGTTTTTAATTCCCAATGTGATACATGTTTATATGTGTATGTGTCATCTTTCCCTGTGGGAAATACAAAGTTGCAAAATGTAAAGAGAGATCAAGAAAAGGAGAAAGAATGAAAAAGTCTTTGAACTACATAAAACTTCCAGAGAAATGTCACACATTGGTACAAAACAATGAATTATACTGTCAGAAATACATGGCTTGGTTACAAAGTACCGCGAAATGTATTTTCAGGACGCTTGTCTGGAGTCTCAGATCTGATAAACTTTTGTAGATACTGGGAAATATTTCTCTGAATACTTCTTCTGAAAAGGAACCACTTGTGCCAATGGGAACATAAGATTAGAAAAAAAAAAGGCATTTAAGAAGAAGGTGTCTTATGCATGTAGCCCAGGTGTATATAAAGATTTCTAGGAAACAAAGACATATATGGAAGCAAATTAAAACCTTGTTATGGGTGAGGGATTGAAAGTATGGTTCAAGTAAAGTTGAAAGTAATTCTTAAAAATAAGGGGTGCCAGAAATATTAAAGTTAGTCATTGTCTTCAGTGAATGCCTGAATTACACACAAGTTACTGCTACATATTTAAGTGGGATAAAAGTGATTTGGAGGCATTTGTTGTTGCTGTTATTTGTTTTGGAAGGTTTTTAAAAAATCTTTGATGAAATGGATCTTTTTGCATAAAATCTCTTTCCTCCTCTCACATGGTCGGTATTTCTTCTGTAATTTCTCGATGTTGTATTTGCCTCTTTTTGTGATACCTTCTGTGAAATTGACAGTACTTGAATTCTCTTGTGTAGGGAATGAGTTAGTGGTATGTGTGGGGATCAATTTTGTGTTGGGCTCAGAGATGTGTTGTGCGATTTTCTTTGTGCCTTCCTGTAATGAATATACAACCATAGCTTATTAAGCCACTTAAGATGAACAGAGTTCACCTCTTTAAATTTCAAATTGAAACAGGTTTTGCAAAACATAGTGCCAACTAATGACTTGTTCATCATAGAAGGAACTGGACATTGGTGCAAACAGAGTTGACATGTAGTGTAATCAGATGTAGCTTAAACATTTTAAGATATGCTGACCAGGTCAAATAACCTCAAAGCAAATTTGGTATAGAACATATACTATAACCTTTCTGATTACTGATTAAACTCTGCTTCTAAATCACAACCTCTTCAGACATTCCTTTCAGAGTTACTGATGAGTTGGCAAGGACAGACTGTGCTACACTGTCTGAAGATTCACAGCTGTAAAGAAAATTTGCCTGAATTTGACCAGGATTTCCTTCTGGAAATCAGATGAATGAGGAAGTAGCAGAAGTGGTTAAACGATGTTTCATAAGGGACTTGGCTGCACAGAAGGAATGTAACAGGTAAAAGGTCATATCCTGTAAACAAAGCTCTCATTTCTCACTTGCCAGTAGTTAACGAATTGTAACCAGATACAGCATGCAATGTGGTTGAATGTGGAATTTTAAGAGTAGATTTTAGTGGATTAGTTGAATTCTGTAGTGCTTACTCAAGAACATTTAGAAAGCTTGGACTAGAATAGGGAGGCATAAAGACTTTTCATCTCTTATGATTAGGCAGATAGCGCTGGTCTTGATTGTGCCACACAATTTGAGCATTAACATGGGCAGGTCAGACAAATTTTTGCATCTTTTGCATCAGAAAAGAAGGCCAGATATAAGGAAATATTAGCATGACCTGGAAGACTCTGATGGAAGACAGTGTAGCAATCCCACATATTTTCTGTGTTTCTAAGATAATGAAAATCTCATCTTTGACAGCAGTGCCACAGCACTGTTCCAATCAAGTGAATTTAGTCTATGCACAACTGTTGCTTTTCTCTGGACCTGCTGTATAGCAGTATCCCTCCATAATGGGTGGAACTGCCTGGTGAAAATGTATAGACTGATTCATCCACTCACTCCCCAAACCATCACCTTTAGGACCCACCAGAAAGATACAGAAGGTAAGTGTGTGGTGATGTTCTCTGCTGCTTTGTGAGAGAGGAAGTAATGTTTTGCTTTCTCTTCTGGGGGTGGAAAACATACTGGTTCTAACCAGTATTAATTTAAAGGAGGAAAACCAGCAATTTTCCCTTTGCTCCTTTTTCCCTCAGAAATAAAGAAATTTCAGAAACCTGCACATATATGGATAGAAAAAAATCTCTTGAAAGTTGGGTTAGAAGTTTTATTAGTTAATTTAGAACTAAGTTAGAATGAAGTTCATTCAGAACTTAATTTTAAAAGAGCAAACACTACCCTGACGGACAGTTTCATATCCTGAATACATCAGATGGGTGCATCTAATACAAATTTACACAGAGTAGACAATAAACCTTTTGATTTTGTAACTCCTTGTTTCTCCTAATCTGTTTATCTACTCTTACTTGCTGGAGCCAAGCCAGACTTCTTCTCTCATGACACAGAGATATACTGGAACCCTGTGGCATTTTGTTCTGTATGTTTGTGCCACTGCACAGAAATGGCATAGGCAACTGAAGTCAACCTGCTTAATTGCCAGTTCCCCACAGCCTCTCACACTTAAAATCTCAGGCTTAAAATCTTCTGTGGGAAGGCCTAGCCAAGCCCTTGTCTCCCAGGAAGGAAAAGACAACTGGCTTCCTTGACCTTTGTGAGTGATAGCAGTTGCTAAGCTGATGCCTCTTCTGGACTGAGGATTTTAGGAGGCTACTGGCTAGGTTAGGGTTTTTTTTGTGAACTGAAGTTATTTCCCTATGAAAATAGTGGGTAAAACATAAGGGGAGCTGATGTCGCATTGGAGCTCACCATGCTAATTTCTGAGTGGTGATTCTCCTTTGCAGGAGTAACATCTTGAACATCTTTATGGGTAGAGGTTGAGTGTAAGATCAAAATCCCTAAGTAGCAGGGCTTTCTCTGAATCTCCCATTCTGTTAGAATTGTATTATAATTTAGGCATTACTTTAGTTTATTACCTAGCGTGGGGGAAGTACTGGTGAAACTGTTAGCTGCTGTGCTAGAGAACAAATAAAGGCAAGGGTGCAGTGGACTACCAATTGGCACCAGTGTGCCCTAATCCTTTCTGTAACGGATTAAATACACAGGTGTAGAGTAATGGAAAGATAAAGACGTAAGTCAGCTGAAGAATGGAAAACAGGGACTAGTATTCCTTTGCAGTATCTCAGTATAGCATGAAGTGTTTTTGCTGTTCAAAGTCCAGGAAAAGTTTCCCCAAGAAAAGAAACGTGGATATATGCTTATTTTAGAAATGGGCTAATTGCATACATAGAACACTGCGTCTCTTCAACACTAACAGAAAACGCTTACCAATTACCCCATGTGTGTAGCCTGTTATTAAGTATGTACACAGGCAAACAGGGCTCCTCAGTGAATATTACTGTGCCACAGATGTAGAACAGTATTTGGATTGTACTAGAACAGGAATGGAGTGGAGTGGAATGGAATGGAATGGAATGGAATGGAACGGATTAGAATAGAATAGAATAGAATAGAATAGAATAGAATAGAATAGAATAGAATAGAATAGAATAGAATAGAATAGAATAGAATAGAATAGAATAGAATAGAATAGAATAGAATAGAATAGAATAGAATATTTCAGTTGTAAGGGTCTTACAATGATGCAACTGCCTGACTCCTTCAGGGCTGACCAAAAGGTAAATCATATTTTTAAAGGCCTTGTCCAAGGGCCTCTTGAACACTGACAGCCTTGGGGCATCAACCGGATCTCTAGGAAGCCGGGTCCAGTGTTTGAACACCCTCTTGGTAAATCAATGCTTCCTAATGTCCAGTCTAAACCTGCCGTGGCACAGCTTACATCGTCCTGTCACTGGATCCCAGTGAGAAAGCTCAACACCTCCCTCTCCACTTCTCCTCCCTCTGAAGCTGCCGCCTTCTCTCCAGGGGACAGTCCCCTATTCTGAGCACTGGCTGTGCTGTGTTTGATGTCCCCAGGATGGGGTTTGCCTCTGGGCTGCCAGGGCACACACTGCTGACTCACACTGAGCTGCTGTCAGCCAGCACCCCAGGGCCCATTCTGCAGGGCTGCTCCCCAGACACTGCTCTCCTAGTTCGTACTTGTGCCCCCTGTTACTGGATCTCAGTGCAGAATCCAGCATTTATTCTTGTTAATTTTCATTCCATTAATCATTGCCTAATCTACTTAGATTCCTCTGCAAGACATCTTGTCCCTCAAGAGAGTCAACAGCACCTCCCAGTTTGATGTCATCAGCAAACTTGCTAGGGGTGCATTCAAGTCCTGTATCTAGATAACTGACAAGTAAAATGAATAGCACTTTCTGTAGGACTGAGCCATGAGGAACACTGCTGGTGACTGGTCACCAGCCAGATGTAGCCCTGTTTGCTACAGCCTTTTGAGCTCTGCCCTCCAGCCAGTTCTTCACCCTGTGGACTGTGAACCTGCTCATGCCACGTTTGGACAACTTGTCCAGAAGGATGCTGTAAGGGACAGCGTCAGAAACTTTACTAATATCCAGAAAAACTACATCCATGGAGGGGGGTGGCCTTATCATAGAGGCATATTGAACTTTGAGAACTTCCAAGACCTGCTTGTCACAACAATATGATGTTGAAGGTTGATGTCTGGGACGTTGAAATCTCCCATGAGAATAAGGGCTACTAATCCAGAAATTTCTCCTAATTGTTTACAGGATAATTCATCAGTGCTAACATCCTGACTGGGCAATCAGTAGTAGATGCCCACTACAACATCTCCTTTGTTTCCCATCCTTCTAATCCTCATCCAGAGGCTCTCAAACACCTCATCACTAACTGTAAGGACTGTACAATCTAATCTCTCCCTTACATACAGTGTGACACCTCCACTGCACCTGTCCTGCCTGTCCCTCCTGAACAGCCTGTAGCCCTCCACCCCAGTATTCTAATCGTGGGACTCATTCCACCAAGTCTCACCAATACCAATGATGTCATAGCTCTGGGAACTGACCAACACTTCCAGTTCATCCTGTTGGTTTCTCATACTGCATTTGTTGCTGTACAAGAAGTTCAGATGTGCTCGTCAGCCCTCTGTGCTCCCAGAAGCAGTGTAAATGTTCCCACTAGCATTGCCACCCTCAGCTGGCATGCCAGCTCTTGGCTTACCTTCAGCTCTCCTGTTGGTATCCCCTTCCCCCACGATTTTAGTTTAAATCTCCCTTGATCAGTCCCACCAGCTTACATACAAAGATGTGTTTTTCCCATCAGGACAGGTGGAACCCATCAGGCCCCAGCATACCTTGTGCCTCGAAGACTCTTCCATCGTTTAAAAACCCAAAGTTTTGGTGGAGGCAGCAGTCCTGGAGGCCAGTAGTGATATTTGGATTCACCTGTTTCTTCCAAAGTTTCTCCCTTTTATTGGGAGGATCAAGGGAAACACTGCTTGTGCTACTGAGTGTTTTAGCATTCTTCCCAGGGCTCTGAAATCTCTTTTGAGTGACCTTCGACTTTTTGTTGCAACATCATTAGTACCCACAATCGCCTTCTGTTTCAGCTGGGACCTTTTTTATCTCAAAGAAAAGACTGTTTTGACTAAACATTTTGTCTTAAAGACTACACCAAACACTTATCTCATTATACTCTTCAAATACATGCAGAGCTGCTTATCAGTGGAGTGTGATGACAGTAGTAGTGTTGTGCTTATAGCTTAGTTTCTCTACTTTTACTCTTTCTTTGGTTCCATGCATATGTAGAAAAACTTTTCATAAAGAAATGGTAATGAGATTTGATCATGAGCAATAATTAATTGTGGGTTCAGCTAATACTGAGGCTGAAGTTTAATAATTCAGGAATGTTGCATTGGATTGCTGAAATATTTTGGGTTCTTGATCCTGCTGTAATACAAGAATTGCTGGCTATGTATGATTGCGTGTTGCTTGTTGTATATGTGTGTGTGCATGCATGCATACTTGGTCATGTTTCAACTCTGAAAGCTGAAGAAATTCCTGCTTTACAAATTGTTGTCTGAACTCTGCCAATTTAACACATATACCTTCTCCTTAAGCTGCAAAGATAATAGGTCTCTCACAGATTAAAAAATAAGTAAGTTTGTGAGATCTGCCATCAAGTCCTCCTATTTTCATACATTTGTTTTAAATGGAGATTGTGAACTGGACAACAAGCTAGTTTTGTGAACAAAAAGCACAGAGCAACATGTAAGCAGAAATCTGATGGTTAATACTTGCTACTAGGAAAGGTCTTTTTCTTTCATAAAGTTTACTGCGGAATATCAGTGACAGTATGTCTTGTCTGCCTCCACTTGCATAAAATCCTTCTCTTCTTGACACTTTAAACTTTGGAAGTACCTGAACAAATTAAGGGGTAAAGACTGTCATGTATTTCAGTTTTCTGGTGATTTGCTTGCTAGCTTGCTTTTGGAACTGTTAGGTATTTTGTATTCAAAATGAATATTATTTAGAATTGCTTACATGTAAGGACAAGGTGAGCCTGGTTGAAGGAGGGCTTGCCACAAGTCTGAAAGGTTTTAAAAGTGACACAATGATTGAGGATTGTTTGGCACAGAAAAGAATGGTAGTGTGCATAGCTTCTGTCTCTGAAAATGACCTTAGTAACAATACTAGTAGTTTAAACTAAAACGACAAAAAAGCCCTCTCTCCTAAATTTAGTCAAATTCGCATAGCTTTTGTTTCCACAAAATGTTTCAGTGATGGAATACGGGTAGAAATTTTATTGTTTAGTATTTTATTTATTGATATTGAAAATTGTTCTTGTATTGCTCATTGTGTTTTGTGATTTGCATGTGAATGGCACTTTCCTTTTGGATGACTGAAATGCAGACATCCCAATCACTGAACAACTGTATATCTCACTGTTGATGAGAGGTTAGTTCCATAGGCTTCTCAGGATGGTTATGTCCCCCAGCAGAACAGCTCATCTTTCTTTACTCCCAGCTCACATTTAAATGCTCCTAGAATGAACAGTAGCTAGAAGCAGGCTGAATGAATTGTTCTTCTCTCAGTCCAATTTCTGATGCTGGAAGGTGGTCAGGAAATCTAGATATGTGCACTGAAAACCTCTTCTGAGCTTTGTTCAGTTTACTGGGAATGCATGTGTTAGGCATGGGCGCAGACCCAGTGTCTTGGTAGTGTATGGTTTCATCATGACTTTCTGGGAGTCAGGATCATTCTCTGTTGTGGGAAGGTTGCTCTGATGGATATTGCCCTCTGTTTAAGTATTTGCAGAGAGTACTGTGCTCCTGAATACTCTGGGAAACTTCAAAGTAATGTATTTGGCTTTGCTAAGGGAAAGATCATGAGGCTTGGTTACACTTGAATTCTGTTCAGACATGTGCTTAAATATATCGTCATTTGTCTGCTGATACCATGGTGCACCGGTGTGACCAGTACCCCTGCTCCTGACCCTGGTAATGTGGTGAGCATAACAGCATTTTGTAAGGCAAGCAGCCATCCGCTGTGGCTGAGGGGGTCACGTATTCATATTCTTTCCCTTTCCCTCATTGTCAGGCACTGAAGGCCCTGTGCACCAAACAAACAAACCAAACAGATTTCTTCTTACACCACCTACCAGCCTCAAGGTTCCTGGGCGCCTGGCCCATTACTCCTTGAAGGTCCCAGCCACCCAGCCAATATGGTTCTGGTGATGGCCCCACCACAGAACAGGGAAGCATAACGGCACCCAGGGCACTGTCCATAAAATCATGCAGTTATGAGTCCTAAGTGGAGAACTCGGACCGAAGCTGCTGCTGGAGAGTTATACCCAGGACCCACTATGGCCAGGGATGTCCCCATCATCATCTTCTTCCTCCAAAGACTGAGCAACTTGTATTATTTGATATGATTTTTGAGCCCACATTATGATTGTTATACTGATACAGCAAACCATGTATTAAGATCTGACCCTATCAGCAGAGGGACCAGGTGATTAGAAATTATAAGTTGTGTCAAAAATTCTGTATTATTCTACTTACATATTATTTTATAATAATTCTGCTTGTAGAAATCCTGTGCTATTCCCATGACAAATTCTCTGCTATACTAATCATAATATTCTGTTATGATTTAATGCCATCATTGTTCTGTCAAGGATCCTTAAACCCGTCTGTCCCCTCAATGTTGGCTGACAACAGATGATAATCTTTCATACACAAAATGCTTTTGACCTGTTAGTTATATTGAGGCTCATGAAAAAGCATGTCTGTGGTCCTGAGTTATCATGTGAGATCATCTGCAAAAATCTCTGTGCTAGCTTTGTTTTTTCCTGGAGCTTTACAGACTCTCATTATGCACAAGTATGTCCTTTTGAAACAGACTTCATTCTGTTTCTGCTTCAAAACCTTCACCGCTAGCAGAGGGTTCTGCCAGCATATCTGGTTCAATCCTGCTCCATATTTTGAATGTTTCTCAGTAAAAGTTGGTAGCATATTGTCTTCTTTAGGTCATTTTGAGACATTGTCTGTTAGTTTCTTTTGCAAAGAGATGGGCAGAGAGCAATGGATAAGTAGGTAAATGGAAACAAAGATATTCACACTTCTGATGCCTCATGCTGCTGGTCATTGACTAAAGCATCCTTCTGTTTCTGTTCTCACTTGAGTGCCCTTGTTTAGTGTTAGTGGATCATTGCCGCTGTCACAGGGTGAAAACTCTTTTAATGACATCATGTTCTTGTGATGTTTAAACTTCTGCTGATGCACAGCTACACACATGGAGAAAATTTGCCTTTTTTATTTTTTGGGTAGGCATAGCTTGTCTATGACCTGTATGTTTAATAGAGTAGAGATTTAGCTTTCCATTAACCCATATTAGGCTGAATTTTGACTGGGGTGTAAACTGTAAGGATTCACAGTGCTGTTGCATAGCTTATCTCACCATGCTAATCGAGTCCCACACTTCAGCTGCAATCTTTTCTTCCAAGGATACTTCTAACAGTACTAATCTCATTAGGGCATGATATAAACAGAGAACTGCAGCTGGATGGATATGCTTCTGCTGCTCATCTCTCCTCCCTTTGCTTCCACAATATTTTCTGAAGTCTCTCAAATGCAAGCTGTCCTTTCTTCCTTCACATGCTGCATTCTTGGTGTATTTGATGTATGAAACCTGTATGATGAAGTGATCCCAGCTTCAAGGATTTTAAACTCCTTGGAAACCCTAATCGTCTTCTGTGTTTTTCAGGCTCAGTTAACCACTTCATATCGCATTCTCCCAAAGGGAAATTCTCCTTTTAAAATTACTTCTTCCCCATTCCATTAGTGTTTACTGCTAAACTTATGTGCTGTTTACCTACCTACATACCAGAGATACCTTAATAAAACCTCAGTGTGCATGGTTAAGGTAGTCTTCTTGCTGTCTTTTCACTGATCTCGTCACCTGCATCTTCTGCTGTACTGTGTTGGACTTGCATTTCCATTCCTCACCTTCAGTTTCCTGGAGAATGTCCCTTCACATGTTTTCCTCTCCTTTTCCTCTTCGTGTTCTTGCACATTCTTTTCGTTGTCAGCCAATACACCCCTGGAGTTTGTTGATGTTAGTGAAATAAAGTGACACTGAATTTGAAGGGAAGTGAGGTAAAACAAATCGTTCTTGCCCACTCAGGCAGCAGCCAAACAAGCTGGTGTACAAGCCAAATGGTTTGGCATGGATGAGGAGGTGGAAGACACTGGGCAGAAAGCAAGAGCAGGGCTAGTGCTTTCCTCTGCTGAGAGAATTTCTGTTTCACAAGTGTTTTCTCTTTTCCTCTCCTTCTGGAGGCTTATGCTCCTCTGCCTGCAAGAGGAGCCCCTATTGGGGCTGAATCAATGGGCTGCACACACTCTGGGGGTTTGGAACCAAACTTGTGGGAGTGGGACCAACAGCTCCATGCTGAAATGGAAAATCTTTAATAAGGACAACAAGCTTTTGGGATCTGTAAAATTTAAATTGATAAATGAGAATATAATTTCTTAAGATGTGTGCAACAGGTGAGGCCATACAACATGAGACCAGAAGTGCAGCTGCCCCATGGTATGGTTTCAGATGGTGGCTGACAATAGATGTTTATTCAAAAGTACGACAGTAAGGTACTGCTGTACCCCACCAACCGTGTTGAGTAGGGGCCTATCTGAGCTAGAGCTATTTTAGGGGTAGGCCCCTCCGCTTTATGGTTTTTGAAGGATTTTTCTTGCATTAATGGAAATTTTAGTTCTTTGAATCCACATAAACTGGAAATATGAATAGCAAATCAAGGCAGTAGTCCCAAAGTCCGGTGGCATATTTTGTGAAGGTACCTTTTTGTTTGGATTGAACCTGGCATCTAATAATTTTCGGTGTCACAACTTTATTTTTATATTATGAGGCAATAAAAAGCCATTCTTTGATTTTCTTTTCCTTAACAGCCAGGATTTTCTTAGAAGTGTGTTCTTTTATGGTCAGATTACTTTTCTGCTTGCACCTTGGATTGTCCTTGTCATCCATCTTTGTTTTATTTTTAGCTCACTAATGTCTCTGTATACCTGAGTTAGTTATCATTTAATAGCCTCACCCTCAGATTAGCACATTGTTTTTTGTGTTTGTTCAAACCTTTTCTGAGAAACATTTTAAACCCAGATTTTGTTAACATTTATTCCTTATTTTATTTTACTTTACAGTTACAGGTGTTTTTTCTTGTCTTAGCATGTGATTTGTCTGCATTAATTTTTCATTTTTGTACTGGGCCTAGCTGGAATGGGGTTAATTTTCTTCATAGTAGCTTTTATCGTGCTGTGTTTCAGATTTTTAACCAAAACAGTGCAGATAACACACAAATGTTTTAGCTGTTGCTGAACAGCTCTTGCACAAAGGCAAGTTTTTTCCTGTTTCTCACTCTGCTTATCCCCAGTGAACAGATTTTGGGGGGTGTGCAAGAGGCTGGGAGGTGGCACAACCAGGCGGGTGACCTGAACTAAGTATTAGGTTTAGTGTGTGTGCAGACAAATCATTTTTACATGGATGGAAGTACTGAAATAATTCTGGGAAAAGTATTGAGACAACATAAGAGGAAGGTCGTAGGGAGATCTCTCTGTAACAGTAATTGTACTCATGCAGCAACAGCATAGAAGGAAATAATTTTGTGACACCAGTGAGAAATTGACTCTAAAATGGGGCTATTTGTAATGGAAAAATATTTTTACAATAATAGTTTTGGGTGACAAATTGATGACTTTGATATAGGCTTAAATTTAGACTAGGGTCCATTACCTCTGTGATCCTTATACAGCAGGAATATAACTGAGCTGAAAAAGGTGCAGAAGCTATCAGGATCTCACTTCTTGATAACTGTAGCGAATCAGACGTGTAAGAATCACACCTGGTACTGAAAAGTGGAAGTGTAACATTCACTTAAATTGCTGTTTTATTGCCTCACATCTGAGTAGACCATGTGATCTGCTCTCAACATATCTGCATATGGTGGATATATGCCTGCACCGAGTGGATATATATCTGCACATAGAATATGTGACCCTCTTGATGGAAAGTCAAAAGAGGTTATCTCGAGCTCTCAGTCACAGTCTCTGGTAGAGTGAGTTTTTGTGGCTAAGACCAGCTGGCTAAGACCAGCTGCTGTTGCTGCCTTTCTGAGGCTGCTGTTGTCTCTAGAAGGTCTGGGCCAGCTGGACATCAGTTGGGCTTCTCAGCCACATCGTTTGCACTGTTGCACAGTGATGCAGCCAGAAACTGGGAGTGATTCATACTCAGTGGTGACGGCCGTGAGCTGCAGGAAGAGGTACGTTCTGGAGGTAATTGGAGAGGTTGGCTGGGGGAAAAATGGCTTCAGCTGCACCGTCTTAACTCTTTCTGGCAGCGCGAGTCAGAGCCATTGGCCGTGCCTCCTGGCCCTCCTTGCACTGTACAGGAAGGATACAGCTGCAGGTTTTCTTACAACAATAAATGGATTTGTATTTCATTATAAATTCCTAATGGAGAGGAGACAACAGCTGAGCTAAACCCCTGTAACCATCTGCTATAATCCACTTTACCTGGTTTATCCAGTGATAAACGAAAACTTCAATGTGAGAGTTGTTATATGCCAAGTTTTCTGAACATCAAAACACATATTTTTTTGTGGTTAAGACGATGATACTGACATCACACAACCTTGTTTTCTCACTCATGCTTCCATTTAAAACTACTTTCCTACCTGTAATGTGGAAAACAGTGTCATATCATGGAAGAATGGAGTCAGTACAACTTAATAGGATTGAAAAAATGAGAAGCTGGAAGAATACTTGGATAACTTTTTACAACTAAATCAGTGACAGGTTATCAGAGAATTCTGCTGGAAATTTTTCCCTCAAGCCATATTGCTTGTTGTCCCATAAAACCACATCTCTGTTTGAGGATTATGTGCTCTTGCACTCTCTGTATTTTTATATAAAACCTAAAAGTATTAAATAGTATTTCTCTATAAATTGTTCTATGTTGACAGTGTTTACCCTAATGCATTACTGTACTTGGAAAAGAAAAATACAGCAGTTGTCCTTAGTTTATACACCTGTGATTATTATACACTTACGAGTTGACCGTGCTGAAAAAGTTCTTCAAAAAGTTATGGTGGACTGAGTGTGATGTTGAATGGGGATTAGGCAGAAGTATCTCCAGAATACAGACACCTGAATTACTATGTCCCACAGTATGATGGGTGTCAGCAGGTTGGAAGCTGCCAAAAAACATACCAACACATCAGTGAAACAGAGAAGCCCTTGTATTTTGTTAAGGATTTTATCTTTGCACTTTTGTATCGGTATTAAACATCTAGACCATAGGTGTCACTCAAAAAAAAAAAAAGCCTGGAATGTAAAAGGCAGATGGTGGGTTTGTTCCCTATCTTGCAGAAATATTTCTGCTTTTAGAACTTGTCTGGTATTTTTTATAGAGATAAATGAAGCAGAAATGAATATAGTAGCTAACTTATTAGTTCATATGGCAACAGGAAAACAAATCAGAAAAAGCCCTTTTCTTTAACAGTACAGTTAAGCTGGTGTTGCCAGAGGAGGCAGAAGGAGAAGGTGCATAGAGCTGAAAGGTGCAGTTGCAGCACTGTGTGTTTTCTAACTCTAATCACACTTCAGCTGTTTTGCTTCCACATTCCAAGCAATTTGTAATGCTGCAGCTCCTCCAAACAGTTTTTATTGTGTGAAATGACTAGGAAGATAGGTACAATACACAAAAGCTTTCTGTCTAATGCTTGATCTGTTGATTACTACTGCACTTGGAAGGGCAGGAGAGATAGTTAACTTGAAGACAGACTTCTGAGGTAGACCACTTCGGTTATCTTCTCGTGTTTTGATTCATGATAAATATTGAAGGAGCAAAACCTGAGCAGAGAACATGTGTTGGTTGCAGTCAGAAGGCAAATGTTTTTCTGGGAGAGTTTTCTCAGTATTTGAATGCCCATGGGTATAAGAAATGTGTTTTGTTTTGTTTTTAAAGCTTTTAATATCTTGTAAATTTATAAAATATAGCAGCTAAATTAATTGACTGAAAAATTCTGTGTTCTAAAGACAGCAAGTGTTTAAAACTCTATTTTAAATATATTTCTCTCTGTATATGGGCTCAGGCTGACTATTTGATTGAAATAATCATATAAGAGGTTAAGTACGTACAAAACCTAATTTAAGAATATGAAAACATGGAATAACTTTATATTGTCAATCAAATTGTTTTTGTCTCTGTGACACAAAATGTCTTTGTACTTAAAAAACACACCTTCAATGTTAATTTTACTAAAATGTTTGTATTGAAAGGGTAGGTGCCCACTAGTATGTCTGAATAATTTATTTGACAATAGGAAAACCAATTAGAAGTTGAATAAATGTTTTGCTCAGGCTGTTTCATGTAGGTGTTGCAGCTGTGGGACAGCTTGCTTGCACACGGCTTGTGGAAGCTGACTGAAGCCATGCCAGGGAACTGCCTTGGGTCACTCCCAGGTGTTCTTCCTAAGGCCGGGTGCATGTCCTTGAGCTAAAACAGTGCATTTGGCTTTATCTGCTGTCTGGGGAGCTGCTGGCTTGGCAGTGGCAAGTGCTGGTGCCAATGCCCAAATGTTGCATCCTGTCATGCACTCCATAAGGCACTGGCCAGAGGATTGCTCTGCCGGAGGGTGAGCTAATTCGGCTGCTTTGTGCAAGTTAGGGAGGGACTGCTCTGTCAGCACTGCCGTGGGGTGGTGATGTGGGGCAGTGATCTCTGGATCCAGAAAAGGACACCCCTCCATATTCTGGGAAGCGTGTTTGGGAGGTGCAGAATCTGCCTGATGCAGCATGCTGCAGATTAGCATTCTAGGGCAGTGTTTCAAAACGGATCTGGCAAAACCAGTGTTGGTGAGTTACCATATCGAACGTGTCACAGAGGCAGGTAATTGCTAGGTGGGGCTTTGCAACCTGTGTTATGCAGGAGGTCAGATTAGATCATCACTGTTTCTTCTGGTTTTAAATCCTGTGACTCTAATGCAACCAGTTGTTCCACGCGATCACTGTCCATACTTGTTTATCACCGACACACCCAAATCAGCTTGCATCCATATGTGGCTCACACTGCAGTAGAGCTGTCTGTTTTCCAGGGCACGAAGAACTTTCCCATAGGTCAATGTGGTAAGCAAAATAGAACTTTAAAAATTATATACTTGCGTGACATGGAGTTAATCCAGTGGGAGAGAGTGTAACTGAAAATAATGTAATTTTGAATGAGAAATGCAGGTATTCTTGACTAACTTAAGCTAAGTGGGTAGAAGCTGTTTTAAACTGAGGCAGCACTTCACTCACGTTTGGAAACAGCAATAATAAAATCACACAGTGCAGAAATGTGTTTTATGCATAATTATGTTATTATGTATTGTGTATGTTATATATTACGCATATGAACATATAGCATGTTCTTATATATTATTATGCTCTTAACACAGAATTAAGGACAAAGTAGATGGGTTAGTTTGCAGTAAACTGCTCTTGCTTGAAAGCCTTTTGTATGATGCTGGCTGCATTCAAATTAACATTTAGTCTGTTCACGTCATTGGGATTTCAGAGTACAGGTCAGGATTGTTTCAATCGCATGTATTTGGTATTCTTGAAAAGAATGCCTTTTTGCAGTTCAGATGTGTGTAAGCAGCCCTAAAGTTGTTCCGGTAAATCTTCATCTCTCCCTTAATTTTTACAAGTGCTAGTTACAGACATTAATTTACCTGTGCATGCAATTTTAGGCCAAATGTGAAGGCCCAAGTAGCAAAAGTTTAACCCTGTTTGCATGAGAATTACTGAGAGATAAAAGGCTATGTTTTCAGACAGAGTTTGCATGCATAAAATATGTAAAAGCTGTTACATAAATGTGCATATATAAAAATACAAAAGAAGAAACTAATTATTGAAAAAAGTTGTTTATTTTTTTTTTAGCTTACATAAACAGGAGTTAAATTTTAGTTCTGCAGATTGAAATCTCTTGGTCATATTGAACTGGTTAAAGTTACTGCAGTGCTTCCGCTGTGTTTGTGAGATGCAAAGCTCTCCTCTCCCTGAGTTCATTGCTTCCTGGAAATAATTGTTTTGCCAGGCACATTATTTTTTGAAGAAGGAAAGGGAAGACATGATTTTCGAGGCAGGACAAGGTTGGGATGGCTGTCAGAGCACTGCTCCCATTTTCATAAGGTTTCAGTCAGTACCACTCTATGGACTTACTGCCCGGCCCCACTTTATCTGTCTTTTGGAATACTTAGTTCTATTTGGAGCAGGTCAAATGGTAGAGTTTATGGGTAGAGTGATTGTCATGTAATATTAATTAGTTTGCTGGTAACTGTAGATTTCCCCCCTTACTTTGCAGGGTCTGAGATAGAATGATGAGTCTGCTTAGTGTTTTCCTCTGTCAAACAAATAGTGCATTTGAGATGGTGTTTAAGTTTTACTAAACAAAGGTAATTAAAAAATTACTGAGAAGGCTTATTTTTAATGGACAAATGAACAAATACTCACTGTTATCTTTGATATGTTCCAAACATTTTTAAATGTCATTCCGACAGATGGTCTGCATAGCTCTTCTCTGGAAGCAGCTATGCCCGTGGAAAGAAGGAACATAAATAGGTCAGATGAAGCTGCTAACTGTTCTAATGTAATTCAGGCGCACTGGGCATAACACAGGCTTTTGGTTCAACAGCACATCTTTCTGATTATTGTCTGAGGAATATGTTGCAACCTATCCAAAGGAAATTTTTGTATAGAGCTGTTGCTTTAATTGTATTTTTCTCTGACACCCCTTGCTGTTTTTGTTTATATGGTTTGGCTGGATATTTGCTGTGGTTTGGATGGATATTGATTTAGTTTCTCTGAAACAGAAACAGAGATTTTTAAAGTAATGATTAAACAAACTTTTAAAAATCCAGTTTGTCTTTAGAACAGAAAGAAGGTTTAAAGGCTGAAAGTTACAAAAAGACTTGCTGCAGATGCTACCTTTGAACTTAACATTTCTGCAAGGTGCCTGGGGATTACTCTGATATTACTATTTTACTTATTTGTTAGCTGTAAACAGATATATTTTGGGTAAGTGGGAAGGTGGTTATAGCTGCTTACAGCTTCTAGGGTTGTCATTACTGGTTGGCAGGATGCTTGTCTGTGTCTCATGTCAAGTATTTTCCAAATGTGAGTTCTTCAGAGGCTGGTCTGCCCATTCCCCATACGTTTGTGTGCTCATGGGCTTTAGCCGTACTGTACTATAAATGTAAGTTTTTACCATTTTCCTTCAGAAGTTCCTTCTGATAGTGTTAGAATTGTTCGTTCTTGCTGGTATAAACCACTGTCAGAAGCACCTACCTCTGATTCTTTCAAAACAGTCTTATTGAAGTGTTTTGATGATGGCAATGTGCTGGTCAGAACCTTGTGTCTTTGAGGATACATTTAAATGAGGGCATCAGAGAGAGTTTTTCACTTTAGTTACTAGGGAGCATTTTAAGCAACTTTATTTGCTGATGTCAGTTGGTTTATTTATAGCACAAAAGGGGAAAACAAACAAACAAGAAAAAGAAGGAAAATTTTGAGCATGCAGGTGTCTGAAGCAAATAAATCCTGAGAAGCTGCACATCATCTAAACCACCTTTTAAAAGACTGCAATTTGATGATGAACACAAAGAGAGAGAGATGAACCTAGACTGAGAGATAAACCTAGACTGACTGCCAGTGCCATTCACTGGGTGGGTGAGGTTAGGAGCTCAAAAAACAGTCTGTCAAGGAAGTTCCATGGAAGCATTGTCAAATAATTCAGTTTTGTTTAAGTATTTTGCTAATCTTGAAGTAATGAACAAGATTTAATTTTCTTTACCGTATGCAATCAAATTTCCAATTTACTGCTTATGATAGGAACATGTATCTATGCAAAAATATTAAGGTATTCCAGTGTTTAACTCCATGTGTGCAAGTGTATGTATTCAGGGAATTCAGTTTCCTGTAAAATAGCTCAAAACTGAAATTTGTCACTCATATTCAAAACAAACTTGTGATGAAATTTATCATCCAGCCATGTAGTGCCAATTAATAGATTTTTTGTGATAATTTGTACAAGAGACGGGTGTTCTCTTGCAAATTATTTAGTCTAGAGTGGCTTCCTTCCATAAGAAAGGGCTTTGTAATGTTTTTGTACTAAACCATAGGGAAAAAGACAAAAATGTTAGTCTGACCAAGTAGTTAGTTGCCTTTCTAGACAAAGGCTTGCAAGGAGCAGTGACAAATAAGATGTGCATTTTCAAATATAAAGCATCATATATGCATAGTAACATGACAGTCTACATTGTGGCATACTGAAGTTGGCTGTGTTGTTAGGGTCTGCAGCCCAGATCTTTATTTGGAATGGATTTTAGTGTGGTGACATTTGTAAGCTGAGTAGTGACAATGGTATGTGTTCATTTTATTGGTCTGCTCTGCTTTAGGATCCACGTCTTGTATAAGTCATGTTTTCATGGTTTCTTATGTTTTCATTAATGATGATGACAACTATAGATTTAGGTTTAAGAACTCAAATACTTCCAAGAAAAGGAGAGTGTCTTCCTGTTTGCTTTTACATGTCTTACAGTATGCTCTGGGATGCCCCTTAATGGATGAAATCACGTGTTTTAATTTGCTTTATTAAATAATGTAGTACTGTTTTGTGAAAGTGATATGTAGCACTGCAAAACTAGATGAATATACACATATTTAGATTAAAATAATAGTTTCCCTTTCTCCTCTGTTTCTAATCTGTGTCTTATAACCTTACCTTGAACTGTAGAGAGTTTTGTCCTCTGTTGTTGTATACGCATGTTTATTATTGTTGGTTTGTTACTTGGAAATTTACTACAAATGTGAGCACCTCAAAATAAATCTTTTACCAGTCTGGAAATGTGATATGCAAAGGTAATGCTCTCCAGCCTCCAGATAAGGTCTACAAAGTACCACTGAGACGTAAAGTGATCTGTGGTTTGGGTCATCCTGAAAGCTCTTATTGATACGAGTCTCGATGGAAAAGTCTTGCTGTCGCATGTTCATCATATACCAGTTGAGAGCAGAGGGACTGACTATGAGAGAAGGCTGAAGCTGAGGTATTTCCTATGCTGCAGAGACTGAGTATGAAATGAGCTGATGCTTCATTAAGCTGCACTGATTAAAAATCACGGTTTGCTAGATATAAGATGCTCTGTTCACTGCTAATGGGACAAGTAAGCAGTTTATTAGGTAAGGCCATTGTTCTTCAAGAAGCAGATATTTGAGGCTTTGTTGATCACTTATGTGGGGTCTTTTTTTGAAGTGCAGTTTGCTGCTTTGCTGTTGGGAAAAAAATTTGGCTGCTCTATAACATAGCATTGTCAGAGAAACGACTGGAATGCAGAAATGCCTTTGAACTCAGGATGGATTTGTTTTTGCTTCCCAGGAGTCAGCATCAGTGTTTTTAACAAAAGGGAGGAGGTTGATTACCACAAGGTTTCCTGTTCATGTGGATAAGGAGCTTTCATAAAGAAACAGGAAAACAGGAATTCTCACAAATAATCAGTATTCTGCTGTGTTTTGTGACATTCTGTACAAATTGTAAATGAAGCAGAAATAGGTAGCTGCAGAATACAGAGGGCTATGTGGAAGGTACTGAGAGAAAATACTGGCCAAAACTGCAGTTATGCAAAGTGCTTGTCAAGTATTAGACCTAAGTGCTCTAAGGTACTGGGTGCGGGATGCGTTGCTGGGTGCTCACGCTGGTCCCGGCTGGGGCTATGGGACAACCTGAGCTTTGTAGGTGAAGCAGGAGGTGGTGGAGTGGGAGGTTTTCTTCTTGTTTGAAGAAGGCAACTTTACTGCTGTTGGTGGAGCATGGCACTTACTCAGGGTGTACTCGGAGGACTAGTTGCTGGACTGGCCACTCCTCTCTTCCAGGGCATGTGGTTTTCGCCCCTTCCTCTCCCAAATATCTCTACATACAACGCGCACTCATTCAGAAACAAGGAGGGTTTTCCGAGGAGTCGCTGAAACACCTCCTCAGTTTGCGTAAGTTTATCCTGGGGAGGGTTTTGGGGGAGAGACCCTGCAGAGCAGCCCTGCCGCTGCTGGCGGCCGCCAGGACCGGCGCTTCGCTTTCCTTTCGAGCAGGGACGGCGGGGAACCCGCCGCCAGGAGCGCAGCTCGGGGTGAAAATCCAAACTGCGTGCTCTAGGTGAGTTTATTTTCCTGCCAAAAGCAGGATGGAGCAGCTGTTGTGTCCTGTTGCAGCGCTATGCACGTGAGGGCAGACTACTAAGGCATCTTTATTTCCACCGTGGTGTGTGTGTGTGTGTGTGTTCTTCCACCCACAACTTTACTTGCCTTAAACGTTGTGCAACAGCCACACCGCGACAACGCGGCGCATTTTTCCTGACCTGCGGCTTTTCCTTTGTGACCGCGGGGCGCCGGGCCGGGCGGGGGGAGGGCGGAAGGGGGAAGGGCGAGCCGGTGGGGGGCGGGGAGGCCGAGGTTGGCCGGGGGAAGCGGGGGACGGGAAGCCGGCGGCTCTGCTCGGGCAGCCCATGACAGCGGCCCTGTGTGTTCGCCGCAGTGCTGAGGGTGAGAGACCGAGGTAAGGCGGCAAAGAGGGCAGATGGTTGGTGACCGGCTGCGTTTTCTGTGCTATCCCTCCCGCCCCCTTCCCATTTTATGCGACTGCTTTATAACGGGACAAGCACCTAGGAGTGCCGCAGACAGGTGCCATCCTGAGTGAGCACAGCAGAACTTTTTTTGATCTAAGTTTTAACATCGTAACGTTGGGCTTTGGATAATAAACGTTCCTTCCTGTGTTAACCTCTGTGTGATCTTAACCGGGAAGAAAAGGAACTTAAAACATGAATCTGTGTTGGGTGTTTGCTTTTTTTTTTTTCCTGCACTGTAAATAACTTTATATGAATGTAGGAGTGATTAATTAGCATACTGAGTATCTCAGAAAGGATTTGGAGCAGTCCTAGGACTCATAAACTATCTGTCTCAGTTGTGCGCTGAGATTGCTGGCCTGTATTTTGGAGGTGGATGTAGGTTACGCGGAGAGGAAGTGCTGGTGGTGCTGGGTGGTAATTAAGTGGCCTGGATATAAAGATATCAGATGTGAGATATTGAGATGGGAGCTCCAACAAAAGAATGGGAGCAGATCACATATTGGACATAGAGGTGAGATGAATTTACGTGACTGAGCTGACCACTGAAACTTTAGAAATGAGAACAAATTTTTACTTGCTAGGGAGGTTAAATCTGTGAAGGATCTAGCAAGTTACTCTGTTATTCTGTATGCTTAAAAGATAAACCAAACAAAACCTTGTGTCATAGCAAATCTGTTATTTCCTTTGATCTGAAAGCTGCTCCATAGCTTTTGATCACCTCCTTCCCCACAACTAATACAAGAAAAACAAGAAACATGCTTATTTTATAAAAAATGTTCAGAAAAAATTTGCAGGTGTTATGTAGTGGAAATAAATACAGCATCTTGAACTCCTTAACTAAAAATGTCTTTTTAAAAAAGTAATTATTTAACAAATTCTGCCTGTACTTGTGCTAAAGTACCAATTGCAGTGAATATGGTATTGACTACATTTAAAAATGGCTTTTTACCAAGTTCTGCCTGAGTATAAAGAATTCATACCACGCTATATTGATCGGTGTTATGCTTGCATTGCCAACAGGAAACATGGCAGAGGTCAGCTTCAAGAACAGACCCGTTTTCAGTTATCAGTCCTTCTAATTCACATCAGTACAGTTATTGTAATGCCAAATACAGGCTGGTTGTAAATGATGTTTTGTTGAGAACCTACCTGGTGGTACAGAAGAGCTAGGGACAACTGAAAAATAAAAGATAATACTTAATTGCAATAATCATTAGCATTTAAACCACAAAACTGAATACACTGTATTTGAGGGAAACATAATTTCTGCGTGTTCTTATCTAGAGTGTAAGCTGTTTTGGACCACACTACATGGATGTTTTCTCTGTGTGGCAGGGCCTATGCAAAGCAGTCTGGTGCAACAGATTATAAAGTTTTCTGATAAAAAACATCCCTTTTTTTTATATAAGCCTTTCCTCTTTAATCTCAAATCATTGCATAACAGCTGTTGTTACACCCTTAACCTGCTTCCACATCTTTACATACATTAGATTATTTTACTAGAAAACAAAGGAAACCTCACCAGTCAGCTCTTGTGCATGCTAGGACAGGTAATCCCCAGCAGCCTGTAATGCATTTACTTTACTTCTGTCTTGTCAGAAAGGGTGCAAAGGGCAATGGTAGAGACACCTGAAACCCTGTCTAATTTAGCACTGCTGTGACAGCCATAGAGCTTATGAGAACTGGAGCAGGTGTAGGAGTCGGGAGGAATTGTACACAATTTGCTGAAACAGGAAAAGTTCTTGCTACCAGGTCTATGATAAAGAAGGTAGAGAATGGCAGTCCGTTTCTGTCTTCCATTTGTATGTTAGGAATAATGAAGATGGCTCTGCTACATCCTGGATTGCTTCTAAACCTTGATCTTCACTTTGAGTTGGCCAGCGATCCTGAGAAATGCTGCAAATACTATATCTGCTTTGTTAAGTACTTGTTACATGCTTTGAGAGACTGAGACAAGGCAGAAAGGATTTGTAGTACAGAATCCTCTTCTCCGTTTACTTCCCCGTGACTTAGCTACTTTCCTGTTGTTGAGGAAGTTGAGAAGGAGCTGTATTGCAAAACATGCTCTTGGGATCTTGAGAAATCCAAAGGATCTTTTTTTGTTTCTTTGTTTTCCTAAAGAGGTCTATGCTTTGGGGAAAAAAAAAAAAATCCAGCATGGTTCTAAAGTTTGAAGGCTTTTTAGCAGTTATGATGAGAGAAAGAAATATAGCAGCCTTCCTTTTTGCTGTACTTTTCGTTGCCATTGTCTAAGTAACATTGCAAACAATTCTTGCTTTGTTTTATGCCTAGCATACTGTTTTGTTGGTGTGGGCCTTTCAAAGTGTCTGATCCTATTTGTTTCCTTTTCTGCTTTTGGATATCCATGCCATATGCATAAATGTACACGAAAATTGCACACCTAGAGAAGAAGCCACCACCTGTCCTTTTGCCATGTTCCTTTTCCTTCTGCTAAAGGACAGCCTTTCCAAACTTTGAATAAGAATAGGAGGTGTGATGGATACAGTACTGCTTGCTGCTCTGAACTTAGAGAAGTCACATCCACCATTTACCACTCTGTTATTAAATCAGTTCTCCACCTTGCATCAGCAGCGGCTGAAGTTCAAATGCATTATTTGCTTCCTTCATTGCTATCACAAGGACAGCTGTTGCATAGACAGGACTCAGGTGTTTTTATTTTTACCAGTACATTGTCTAATCCTGCTCAATGTTAGAAGATGGTATGGTACAGATTAACTCAGCCCAAATACAGTAGGCAATAAGGAATAATTTTAATCTTCCATGGAGAGTATTTAATTAACTACGTACATTTTATTGACCTGGTTTCCTCTGAAATGCAGGGTTTTAATGGGTACTAAAGGCAACATCTCAGCGTGCTTTTCTGATCCATTGATGGTAAATCCTGCATTTCCAGCCAAGATATACGCATTATTGTTGCTACTAGAGACCTCCCTTCCATCCCTTTGTCACTGTGTAACACTATACCAAAGTGAGCAATGGGAGGCAGTGTGTGTGGACTAAACATTCAGCCAAGTCCACTGGCCTTCCTCTTGTGTGTTCTTCTTCTGCTTCCTTGTTTGAACTCACCGCGTGCTTTACATGTCCCAGTGCACTTGGGGCACTTGTCCATGCCTGGAGAGGCAAGTGTGAATGACTTGACATTCTTGCTTGCTCACATGCTGTCTCTGATTAACATACCCAACCCAGTTGTTCTCACAGTCTGCCACTCCAGGGATAAATTTTACCTCCCTATGGACAGGATGCTCTGAGGGGCACAAGCAAGCATCTGGAGCAAGAGATCACAGCCCAGCAGCAGACTTGCTCCTTTCTCATAGGGTCACCATTCTGCTTTTCAGAAGTTGAGTACACTGTATTTATTTTTACACTGTTAATTTTCAGATTTGAATTTGGGGAAACCTGTCACAGTCCTGCTGACCTGGCAGCTTTTTTGCCTTTTCCAGGGGATCCCTTCAGTAGTTTAAAAAACAGACAGAAGTGAACCTTTGCCCATAGAACTTACAAACCTTAATAAAACACCTGTGAAGACAGGATAAAAAAATTTGCCACAGAAACAGCAGAGATATTTTGAGAGGTGATACAGGCTAGGATGTGAAGACAGCATTTTTCCATTACATTGTAGGTATTCTGGGGAAATTACGGGAACAGTCAGGATTCCCAAAGCACAGAGCAGGCCTCTAACAGTAAAGACACCAGAAAGGAAGAAATTACAAGCTTCAGGAAGAATCTTGTTTTGAAGCAGGGTTAGCCCTTTTCTCTTGCTGATAAGCATTGTCAAAATGATGGTGCTAGCATTCCCACTCCCAGGGGTTGGAGTGCAGGTAAAGAGAGAGATCATCGATACATTCCTGATGGGCAGGCAGTACAGTGCGTGACTGACTCCAAACACAATGCAGGTAGGAAGTAGCAGAATAGATCTGTGGCAGCACATGAAGGTGCTGGTATGCAGTGAAAAGACAGTAATAACAAGGAACTCAGCTTAAGCTGTGGCCCATTGAGTTTCCTAGTGACTCATGAAGGTTGGTCATGAGGACTGAGAAAACAGGTGTTTCCTTGAAGTATCTCAGCTGGGAGACTCTTGTTCTGTTCTGGAGAAGCCCTTCAGAAGGAGAAAGAGATGCTGTTCTCTGACAGTGGAGATTTTTGACCCCTGGATCTTCACCCTGAGACTTGTTTCACTGTTGTAGACTAGTTCTGTGCTCTTGACTAAGAACCAAGATTCATGGTCATAGCATCTCCTGGTCTTGCTTCCTAAGCAGAGTTTGCTTGGCTTTCTCTGTGATTTGACAGTTATCTTTGCTATCATTTTTGTCTATTTTTTTTCTTCCATTGGAGCTTCCATAAAAAACAGAGGTTTAATTGTAAAGAATCTGGAAGAAGTTTTGTGGCCATGGCCTTTTGTCAGTTTTCACTCCAACAGGAGGAACCTTTTGGATGTGGTAAAGCTCATTTCAGATGAGTTCTGAAAGATACAGTGCATGTGACCCCTGTGTGCTATACCCATAAAGTCATTTTGTGGTCTGCCCATTATAGAATAAGGAACAGGTTGGTATTTGATGGTTTTCCAAGTTGCTTCTCTTTGAAATTAGTTGTGCATTAGTCAGACCTGCAAAGGCAAACCTCATTCTTGTTGACTTGAATTACAGCCAACATGAAAGCAGCAAAGTCAGAATCATTCATTTGGAAGTGAACTCCCTCATTTTTTAATAGCTATTTTTAGGTGATTGTTGGAAGTCTCCTCCTCTGGCACAGAGTGTTTTTTCTGGGTCTCAGCAAGTTATATAACATCTCGTGTAGGTTTTGGAAAGTTCATTTTAACAGACTAGATTAGCACATCTTTTCACTCCTTAAATTTATGTAGATTTAAAAAAAATCATGCTAGACGTTGTTACTTCCTGCTTCTGTTTAGTCATCTGCCCTCTTCGTTGTTGTTGAAATCACGTACTAAGATTAAGTTAGCCTTTAGAGTGCATTTGGGAGAAGGGAGAGGATCACGGTGCTGCAAGTGATATGGTTCCTCTCACCTGTGTAGACGTTGAGTCAGCTGATGCCGTGGAGCACCGTGGTGGATTGATCCCCTCCAGCAGCCGAGCCCCGTCTGGTCCCTCACTCGCTGTCCTACAGCAGGATGAGGTGGGGGACAGAATCAGAAAGGCGGGCGTTCTGAGGGTGTCTTCTGTGGCAAACTGGAAAAAATGCCACCCTAAAGCAAGATTAGAAGAATGCCCATCTAAACTATACTAGGCTATCCAGTTAATGAGTTTACATGCTTTCCTGAAGCGTTGCTTGTTTATGATAAATATGACTCTTCTAAAGAATGCAGGCACAATTCTTTTATTCTTACCAGAGATACATTTTAAGAGAAGCTATTACCTTATGCACAAGAGGTAGTAATACAGTAATAAAAATCTGTTGGTATAAATCTAGTTGTGCTGGTGAGTTTTCTTTGTTCTAAATGTAAGTTATATTTTTTAAGGCTAAATTTAGAGAAAGAATAATTCTATACTTTCATTTTTCTTGGACTTTTTTTTCCTTTTTTGGCTTTCCTATTTACTTTAATGTTCTGAAGACAAGCAATTAAGAGGACTAAATGCAAGGACAGTTTTCAAAGGTATCAGAGAACACTGTCTATGTCAAATGCCTCGAGATTATTTGCTTGAGTGTTGCAGTTAGTGCAGGATTTCTGTAGTCTGTTCCTAAGTCTAATGCTCAGTGTACCTTGTGTGTATCTTTACTACTACTATGTAGTATTTTAGAACCTTTTCCAACTGTTCAAAATGTTTTAAATAATTTTAAAAATGTCTCTTAAGAGACATTTGTTTGACTCAAACAATTGAATCATATAGTCAGAGAAAAAAATTATATACATCCCTTTCTTCCTTGCCTAAATTCTTGTGCACCAAAATGCATTTCCTTATTGGATCCATAGCCTGGAATTAGCTGCTCTTGCTCCCTGCCATTTACCCAGATTATGCATCTCAACTTCGTGTGCCTCACAGATGTACAACTCCATGGTGATGAAGACGGCAGTGGAGAGTAACTAGGTAGATACAAAGCAATCAAGTCAATGGCTTTATGATTTTCTCTCCTCTTGCACCCCCCTCCTGCCAAAATTTCCCTCAGTACATCAGTCTCTGCTTGGTATTCAGTTTCTCAGGACTGAATAGAGTATTCCAGATGGCTTCTTATTTGAGCTGCACAGACAAGAGCTGTCATCTTCTCGACTCCCTAACAAGACTCCTTCCATAAAGACACTGTTCATCCTCCTGCTGCTTTACTTTCCCTCTGTGCCTCCGTCAGGGCCCCCCTACGTGTTAAATCACTCTTAGTGTGATATCCCCTCATATTATCTGGCCCTCTTCCAAATTCTCTTTAATTTCCAAACCATCTTTGTAGGTCTTTTGTATAGTTTCTCAATCTTCAGTAACGTTTCCTGTACCACCCAGTTTAGTCTCATTTTTAGTTCCCTTTCATAGGTTTTGAAGAAGTTAGGTAAGATGGGACTCACCACTTAGTGCCCCTGCACAGCTTAGTGCCTTGTTTGTTTACTCTATTGTGGCATTATATATATTCAACTTTAAGTGAATTAAATTTGAAATGAGGTGTTCCTGAGACACTTGAAGTTTCTGCTTAAATGTAATGTATTTGGTGGTTGCAACATCCAGGGCTTTTTTGTTTGGGTGTGTGCTGGTTTAACTGAAATTGAATTATTTTCTTCATGCAGTTAGAAACCGTTCTTTCTTGTAGCTAGCAGGGTCATTGTTTGGATATAGTTTGAGAACAATAAGATAGCACCCCAGGACAGAATTAATATTTTTCTTCAAGTAACTTTCCAGTGGTTTTGAGTTGGAATGGAGAGAATGTAAGAACTTACTGATATCTCAGCTGTTGTCTGCGAGCCAAGGTCTTTCTGGGCCTTCCATCTGCAGGTGTGAAGTGGCTACAAAGGAGGACATGGATGGAACAGACCGTGACCGACACCCAGGCATCAGTGAGAATATTCCATGCCATTAGTGTCATGCTTTGTATTTAATGGGAGTTGGGTTTTCCAGCCCGGGAGGCCCATTCTGTTTCAGCTCTGTTCTCATTGAGTTCTGTTTGGGGCTTCATTTAGTTTCGCCTTTTGCTGTTCTGTCCTTTTGCAGTGGCGTCTGGGCCTTTCTGCCTTTTTGGCCTTTTCATTCTCCCCCCATGATCGGCTGCTTGGGACCAGGGAATTGTGTTGAGTATCACTTATTTTGTATATATTTGTATATTAGTGTTGTTTTGCTATTTTATTAAATGTTTTTTATCTCAGTACATGAGCTTCTCCCTTTCCTTTTGATTCTGTCCCCTGGTTGGGGGTGGGGAGTGTCTATTGAGTGGCTATCGTGGCTGTGATTGTTAGCTCAGGTTAAACCGAGACATGGTGTTAGACTGAGGGTTTTCGTTTTGCTTTTTCATAGAGTAGTGGTGGCAGAATGGAAGTGAAGCCACTTCCTGCTGTAGCCTTGTTGCATTTCTTTTTACTTCTTACCAGGTGGGCATTATTGATGAAGCTGTTTAGGTAACAATAAAAGCCATTGTGTTTATAAATCCAGTGTGGTGCCTGCCACCATAACGATGAGTGAGTCCCAGTGTAGGGCTACCAAGATTATCAGTGGTTGGAGCACTTGCTGAGGGATCTGGGCTTGTTTGGGCTGAAGAAAATAAGGCTTCAGGTGGAAGCCCCCTGTGCCTGCAGGGTGGTTGTCATGGAGAGGGAGCCAGGCTCTTGCTGAGATGCATAGTAGGAGGATGCATAGACAGTACGCATAAAAGGAATGAAAGTTAACTGAATATATGGGAAAAAATTTTCCCTGTGAGGACAGCAGAGCAAGGGAACTGGTTACTCGGGCTGTACAGTCTTCATTCTTGGAGGTTTTCAAGACCCAACTGTACAAAATGTCCTGAGCAACTGTGATTGCTGTGAGCTGGAGGTTGGGCTAGAGACCAACCATCCAGCATTCATCATTCTGCAGTTATGTATCATTCATCAGCCATATACCACTGCTGATCTTTCAGATTGTTCATGTCTCAGGGCTTGCTTCCCCATTTAAATGATGGTAAGTACACTGGATTAGCTCTAGTTTCATAAGACTTAAAATCCAGGTGCACTTCCAAACATACCTCTCATGTATACTGGCAGATGTATTTTTATCTACTGATAGGTGCTTTGTAAAGAAATAATTTGGTCATCTCTTAAGTAAGGGTACGAACTCTGTTTGTCAGCTGGCCTTACATTTTCATGATGTCTGACAACAGCACATTGCTATGATTAATTTATAATAGAAAACAGAGCATTGTGAAACAACCACAGGGCTTCCCTGAAATGTGAACAAGTTGGAACTGACATAAGTTGTATCTATTATTTCAGTTCCTATCTGAGGTCCTGCTTTCTTAACTGTAAATAGTGTACAGCCCTGTTTACATACTCTGTTCTGAATGCTAGTGCTCAGTGTAGCTTGTGTATATCTTTGCTCCTATTTAGATTCTCCTCTGCATTAAAGTATTTTAAGATACAGGATGATGATCGATAAGGTCTTTTTTGTTTATTTGTGGTACAGGGGGGCTGTGTAAGCTTTTCTTGTTTCTCTATTCAGCAAAGACAGATTGAAAAATCTTGACTCTAATAGCTAGTACACAATTTCAAAAAAAAATGTTACCAAATTTTAATGTCTACAGTGGAAAAAAACCCTCATTTCCATCTTCATTGTAGTACAACAATAGGAGCTTTTCTTTCATTCCCTCTGTGTTTTTGCTTCAGACAGATAAAATCAGTGGTGCATTTGTGGTTTTACATGAATCAAATGTCGCTTCTCAATTACTATTTCAAAATAAGCTTGTTAATTCCCGTTGTCCTAATCTAAAAAATCAATTATTTGTCACCAAAAACCTGGCAATGTCACCTCACTTTTAATTAAAAAAAAATAGTATTGACAGTATTAGTTTATAATAATTTACCATTTTTATATCAGTACTGTGGTGTATAATTCATGCACAGTAGAATAGGATAGTAAGCAGTGTTAACACTATGTTGTGCCTGCCAAAAATAAAATTCATTGGAGGCCAAGACGGTTGAAAAATTAGAGCGCTTGTCTGGGAAATGAAACACCTGGCTTACACTACCAGGTCTGCCACTCCCTGTCTGATGTGTGCAAAAGAGAAGCAATCTCACTTATTCTTGTCTATGGAGAGGAGTATCCTTACCCACTTCCATGAAGTGTTTATATGGTACATCTTACTCAAAGGTTTTTAAGTTAGCTTAGGAAGTCCATAGGATCCGTAACCAGTAGCATGTCATGTTTGTAGGCTGTAGTTCAGAAGAGTTGACCATAATGGGCCTTCCAACTCTGTCTTTAAATGTGATACTGGAGTTTCTGGATGTAATGCTCTAGTTGGTGTTATTTGGTTGGTCAGACTAAATTGCTTGGACTCCCAAGAATATGAAATTATCTGAGATTTTTTTGTTGGGGGTGTTTTTTGGGGGGGAGACGAGGGGTGGGGGTGTTGTTTGTTTTGTTGTTGGTGGGGTTTTTTTAGTGCGACATGTAAACTGCATCAGTTAAATGCCATTATGGTATTTTGGTTTTACCAAGCTGAGAGACTTAAGTGAAGGGCAATGGAGGGCTTTTTCTTAAATCTCTGCCCATGTAATAATTTTTAAAAATTGTTTGAAAGATCACAGTGTAATTCTGTCACTCTGGGCATGGAAGAGTCTCCAGTCTTCCTGTGGTCTGTAGGGAGGATAGAGGAGGAATATGTAATAGTTTCAAAGTTGATGATTCAGATTGGTGCGAGAAACAGCTCTGTCCCATGGGTAAGAATTAGCAACCCAACATCGGATCAGATCGAAATTAAGGGCTGGGACGTTCCCATCTGCCTACATTCTGCCTGTGGCTGAGGAGTGGGTTGAACAGAGTGGTTTGTTCTCATAGTTTCTCTGATTTTTATTGGGAGTTGAAATGTCTCCATTGGTAGTCACATATCTGAGGATGTAAAACGAAACCTAATTTTCCCTTGGCTGATTGTCCCGCATTTGTACCTCCTGCAGTATGTAGTTCTGGGATATGGGGTAATGCTGGAACTGTTAGGTTGGTAACACTGCAAAAATATGCATGAGTTGTGCAGAAAGATGTTTATGTTTAAGTGTAATGTGCTTGCCTAGAGCCATCTGTTTTATACGTGAATTCTTTTCCACATCTCTGTCTTATTTTCTGATTTTGTAATGTAATGGAACATTTGCTGTTAATTAGAAAAGAAAAGCCCTTAATGTCCTTACTCAAGAAAAGCAGCTAACTTAAATCTCACGAAACTCAAGTATATTAGTTCAGAGCAGGGTGGTCTAATTCACAGCCCTGTTTACAGACCACATCCACACAGTTTGCCACTGCAATCTTTGGGAAGTGTGAGGGGGGGGTGACTACTGGGGAAACCGTATGTAACCCCTACAACTGTGTGTCTCCCTGGGTGCTTGTGCACAGCCTGCTAAGGAAGGTAAGAGCTGCTGTCACTGCATCCTCGTGTGAAAAGGAAGAGATGGCAGAATTCAGGATGTCAGAGTGGGGCTGGTGGGCAGCACTGAATTATACAGCCAGCTGCTTCTACTTGCAAGGAGGGCCATAAAATAGGTGTTGTGAACCTTCTGTCACCACTGGGGAGTTTGAACCACTGTGACTCAGAAAAAGCCCTGTTAGACACAGCATATAAGCATTCCTGCTCTGTTTTCCAACAGAGCACTTATCTAAATGTGGAAAAGAGGAAAAGATGGAGGGGATAAGGGCTACTGTGGTTCCCACATGCTGCACTCTTGTAGGCTTACTCTCGAATCTCATGCTTTTTCCAAGCAGTAGAACTGACCTCAGCAAAAAGTTTTAACCGAGTTAATAGGAGTCCAGTTTTGATCCACAGCACCTTCAGGAGAATGTTCTACTGGTGGAGAGGGGATTGTTTTAATTTCATAATATGTATATAAATGGTGCTTCAGTTGAGGTTTGACTGTGTGTGAACTGTGCACAATCAAGGCTTAGAGAAGCAGACTATACATTTCTCTGGTTCTTTGCTGTTGAGACTGAACAAATGGGAATTCTCAGTAACAGGATTAAAGAGCACTACAAATTACATTTACAGAAATACTCCACTGGAGTTATTTGAGAAGATAAATTTGAGAATCTCATATGGTTGGTGGACACAATCTAAGGAAACATTTCTTCCTTTCCTGCCCCTCACCTCCCTTCTCACAAGAAATGCCTGCACTTAACTTTGGCTGAATGTAGATAAATGGTATGTTGGGAACATGAAAAATTGCACTAAGGTTTACATATCCTTGACAGCTAAACCATGTTGTACATGCAATTACACATTTGTGCTTGCAATTTCTTTGAAGTGGGGAGTGAACAGTAGGACTAAAGCTTGTTTTATCTCCACTGTGAAAGTCTGGTGGAATATGTTTTTTATCAATTTTCTGTTTCAGTCTAGGACTTAGAAATAGCACTATGAAAGTGTGTCCTAACAGAGGTTGACAGCTTTTTACTCTAGCAATATATAGTCTCCATCAGTAGGTTTTTATTTAGAGTGGCGCAGACTTTCAAATACACTAGTTGGTTCTGAAACCTTAAAACAAGAGAAGAAAAATACTTTTACCTTTTTTCTCTGTCAAATCCAATTTTATTTTTTCCTCTTTGTTATAGTGAACGTTTGGATTCTGTCTGATTAGGTTGCCTTACAGTGACGTTAGAGCATCTAAGTGGGTATGCCATGTGTGGCTCAAGTAAGAGCAAATTCACAGTGGCATCTTTGACCCTTCCAGTTGATGAAACTGCTGGAGTGCTTTGCAGAGTGAGCACCTTGATGTATATTCAGTGACTGAAATTGAACTGTCTCTGGAGCATTAAATTGAGATCACAAGGTAAGGATTCTTCCTTTGGGAGGACACTGTTGGCTTGCTTTTAGTGTGTTCCCCAATCTTAACCCCCTCAGAAATTTCAACATCTGCATAGCTAGAAGAAAAAGTCCCAAATACAGTCTTAGGTTCACTTGGGGAAACTGAGTAAACAGTTAAGCTAATCAGTTGTGTGTTGCCAAGAGTTTTCTCTCTGAGTGCAAGGTTCTGCACTGAGATTTCCTCCAACGTGCAAGTGGTAGCTCCTCTGGTGGGATTAGAGGACGAGTAAAAGAAACAGTGATGGTGAAAGTCTGTTGCTAGGACAGAAAGCCTTGTACCAAGCACAGAATGCTACCCTGTGATTGTTCCAGGACAGTGGGGAGAGCAGCAGGAGGAGTCTGTGCGTTTGCCTGCTCTGGGTTCGGTTTGCAGGCACTGAATGGCTGGTTGCTGCTTCTGCCTGGGTAGTTACTTCCAGATTTGCTGCATGTACTTACTTTAGTGAGAGCTGTGCAACTTGTTTCAAGCTTGTCTGACTTTTAATAATAGTTTTGTGTAAAATTCAGTCTGGGTTCGTCTAATGGCAAATTCAACTGAGAAAGATATAGGGAGCGGGGTGGGGAGAAGAAATGAGCACCTTCTTATTACAGAGTCAGAATATCCTTCTGAAGAATTAGTTACAGCTTAATTAATGTTAGTTTTCTATGAGTACCACTTTTTAAAAAAGCCTGATTATCTCAGCAGGGCTTTAAAAGTTTGTTTCTCAATGTATGTTCCAAACTATTCTAGCACATGATTTAGCAGTCAGGTACTTTTCAGCTATGTTAAATCATAAAGTGTTCCAGAATTTTGAGCAGATTAAAAAAAAAAATTACAGGTTACTTTTTCATGTTTCTGCTTTTTTTCCACCAATAACATGTTTTACTACTTACTATTGTAAACCTGGTCCTTGTCACAAAGTTTTTAAAGATAGCTGTTTATCAACTTCCATTTCTAGAAATAAGCTTTGAGATTTTATGCTTTCTGGGGCTTAGATATGTTTGGCAGCTGAAAGTGCTGCTTCTGCTGCATACGCAGCATTGCGGTTGAAATAGGCAAAAGCGATGCCTGCAAATGGAGACATTATTAATTGCTCCCTGCAGTTAGGTAAATAGCTGCATTGGTGCATAACAGAAGGATGGAGAGGGTTAATGAGGGGCTAATTCTGTCCTCAGAGGGACCACAGGGCTGATGGGGAAGAGCTGCTGTACTGTTGTCTGGGGGCTGCACAGGCTATGCTGTGGTGAGTCTGGCGGCATTGGTGAAGAGATGGAACAGGAAAAGAATGGTGCATAGGGAAGATAATAACTCAGTAAAGAAAGGACACAGAGAAGTATCATAGTCCTGGATCCCTAAAAGAGGAGAAATTGTAACAGGCAGGAGGGAAGGAAGGGATCGCTCGGGCTGGAATCACAGCCTGGAGGAAAAGGTGCAGCCACCTGCATGCTTTTGCCCTTTCTGTGTGAACATCAAGTCTTACAGTAAAGTCAACATGGTATAGTATAGCTATAGCCTGGATATGAAAACAGCATGGCTGTTGTTAATGGCATGCTTAGGTGAGTTAGCTGGCTGCTCAGGATGAATGCTGCGTATGTGTGGCAGTGATTCACCAGAACTGTGTAATTCTGATGGCATTTATCAAAACATGAATGAAAATAGGAGTTTGGTTCATTTATGTCAGCAATACAAGAGTCAAGTTATCCAGAGTTCTGTAGGATAGGAATATTTTGGATAGTTGTTATCTCTGGTACATACCATGATGTTGTCACTGGAAAGTTGGCTTCTTTCTCTTTCTCCACCTGTTATGTGCATAGACATGTCTTGTGTTTCTACTTACATACCAGTAGTTGTTACCAGTATCCATACACAGAACCTTTCAGCAGATGCCTGTGTCTGTAATTTTGAACTGGTGTTTGCTTCTGTGGCTGAGAATACACATTAAAGCCCCAGAAATGCTTTAGCTTAAGCTGGAGCCTACCTGCTTCGTAGAGGGGAAACTGGCAGTGCCTTTCCTACTGCTTTCCCCTAAAGACAGACATCTTTTCCTGCAATTGATACAGTTAGCTGGGAGGGGGAGGGAAAAGGAGGCAACTTTGAACTTCTCAGCACAAAGAGCCATGAAATATACCCCAGAGATACACTTGAGAACAAACGGACTGCTTATATACAGGCTAGATTGACCCCAATGTTAATATAACAGAGGCTAGTGATGTAATATACGCATAGATTTAGGTTGCTGAGAGCAAAAAATGTTTAGCCTTGTCAGCTGTGCGGCCAGGCACTGTCCCACAGTGCTGTAATGTATCAAGCACCAGGACTATAAAAGCAGAGTGCTCCAAAGAAAGGCAAAACGGAGGATGAAAAGTGCAAGAGTACCTTCTGTTAAATAGATTAAGGGCATGTCAGCCTCAGATGATAAGGAAGCAAGAGGGGTATATGTTTTGAGAGGGCATTACAAATTCTTGAGTGACACAAGGTGAAAAGGGACAAAAGTTATCCTTGTGGTGCAGAACATAGAAAGCAATGCCAGGGAAGCATTACAAATGTGTACCCAGTTCTTAAGCTTTTTCTTCAACTTCTGTGATTTTCCACTCTCAGAGGCAGGCTGCTGGACTGTCAGCCTGTGGTCTGGCCTGATACAGCCCTTCTTAAGTATACTTTTTCAACCAGGGAACTGCATTAAGATGGGTAAAATATTATCTTCCCCCCCTGTTTCTTCGATTAGATTGGAGTGGTTACTGTTTAATTAAAATTATGTTAAAGATAATACTTTTTAATATGTTGATATTATAGAGCCCACATAAACCATTTTTCAGAATGTAAATAAAAACAAAGTAATGCAACAACTCTTCAGAGGAATTGTAAAGTATCATGTTACACAAATGGTGAAGCCATGGAATATGGAAAAATTAACTTTCATTTTCATTCTACCAAATTCTGTGAGTAATATGCCACATGCTATAAAAATGAGAGAATACTACATGAGTGAGGAACATGCTCTATGAAGAATTAACACAGAATAGCTTTAGCTTTAATATCATCAAATGTTTGGGCCTGTGTAATGTGCAGGGGTGAAAAATAAGCCATATGTTAAATGGATTAATGCAGTGTTGATCCTTTTCTGTCAGGACAATTAGCATGAGTAAAATATTTGCCCTACTTTAAACAGGTAAGGCGGTCCTGAATTGTGTTCCTCTTAAGATTAATGTTCCTATATGGTCAGCAGAGAGCACAAGATTTATTTGCTCAACCTTATGCAGATTTATAGCTGTGCCAGTTGCTGCTGGAAAGCTCTTTATGAGCCATGTTCACAGTGAGTCTTTTTGTGTGTATGTTAGTGAAAGTGGTTGTAAGAAGTATGCAGACATTCTGAAGTGTTAGGTGGGCTGTGTGACACATGCAATGCCTTTAAATTATAAATTTTGTCTGGTCATGACCCCTGATTTTCTCTTATATATGTGCATATGCAGGCATGCATTTGTTTTATATAAACATAAAAAATGTATACTATTAAATGCTTTAAAAGTAACTTCCTGTGCTGTCCTGACTTCCTTAGAGAATTAGTAATGTTTTTTCTGTTATTATTTGATGATTTAAAGCAAAGAAAATTACACTCAAGTAGAGAACGTCAGCCTCATGGGATGTGCACTTTCCATGGAACCGTGCTCTGGACTCATAAATATCTATGTAACTCCTGTTTATTTAATAGGATTGCACAGTTGAAATACGGGGTTGAATTTGGCATTCAGAGTCCAAGATAGGAGCAAACGTGCCCTGGGCTTGGTACAGACAGGCATGTAATGGTGGAAATACTATGTAAATGAGTCTCAAAATGTTAGAGCAATATTTACTTTTTAGTTTTGTTTGACAGAAGCTTTCAACTTTGCTAATTATAAGCATCTATAATTTCATTAAATGCAATTAAATTTTGAGTGTGTATATACCAGTGAAGAGTAATTGTCCAGTAGGCATTTTAAAACACTTGAATCTTATCTTTTCTTCTTTTTCAGAGAAATTTCAGGGAAAAGGTCATATAAAATAAGTAGTCTTAACCAAAATGCATAACAGTCTGGTTAGAAAATGGATTTTCCATTTGCAGAAGTTTCTGACGTTTAAGAAAATTGTTATGCACTTTTACCTGACAAACAAGGGATTTTTTTTTAAATGTCAGTTGAAAAAGAAGATAGAGGCATCCTCATTTGAAGTAGAATTAAAGCTCATCCATCAAGTCTCTGCATCTGAACTTATGACACAAAAGAACAAAAATGAGCTCATTGTGGGAGGAGAGGTTATGAGAAACAGATTTAATCTTTTGCTAGGATTTACCAGATGCCTTTTCTCAGCCATGAGTTGTGCAGACAGAGTTGTGAACTGGGCTGAAATTCTAACCATTTCATTTGTGAATGACAGTTTGATTAGCTTCACGTTTGTAATTACTGGCTGTGTGTACCTTCGAATTACTTTTGATGCTATCTTTACAAATTGCTATCATGGGTTGGCTCCAGTGTTCTAGTATGGTTTTGTCATGCTGCAGGCACTCGATTCTCTGCAAATTTTGCAGCTACTTGTTTTTATATTTGGAGAAGCCTGCTAAAGAAATGGCTGAAAAAGTGTGAAGCCCCTTGAACAAAATGCTATGCCTGACACTAAAGACAAAGATGTGATATTGGATTATTAGTCCTGTGCATAACAAGAGAAATTATTTCTCTTATAGGGAATAATATATCTAGGTGTTTCTGAAATACTAAAAAGCCTATCTACGTAAATCCCTATTCAGTAAACAGCTTGAAGTGTGCCGGCTGTGCAGACTTGTTTGTGCTGGTACAATTGATAATAAACATTTATTAATGTTTATTTTGACCTTGTCGGTTGTTTGTGCACTGGAGGTTCCATTGCTAAAATGTAAGCCATGCATTGACTGAAACAGAAAAATACGTTAGTGCAATTGAATGTCTTTCAAAAAGTCGGGTTCCCCGATGGTATATCTCTGTGCTGACTGTTTCCTTCTAAACATAGCTGACATCACAAAGGAGTTTTGAGGCGTCATGAAGAAATAATGTATAAGGTTTTCTGATGGTTAGCAGTAGATAAAAACATGCATGTAACTGGTGTCGATTGGAGGAGAACAAGGTTGTGGAGGGCATTTTCAGTTTCCCTGTCCTCCGACTCACTGCTTTGGCCTTGCAATAAAAAACAACTAGTGGTTTTCACTGCTGAATTTTTTAATGTTTTTCCAGAAAGAGGAAGAGGTTTTAAGTTAAATTCTCCAATGAGAGATTTATTCTAAACGAGTTATACCACAGAGAGCAAACACTTACTTGGATAGAACTATGGACTGTTTTTGGAAGGAAGGAAGTTTTGTTAGGTTAGAACGTAGAAATTGTGCATAAGAATTTTCTTTATTTAACTTGCTTTCATGGACAACTGGGGCTACTTGTTTGTCTAAATATAAAACCAAAACTAGTTACTGGTATACTGAAAGCCAGCTAAGCAGATGCTTTTTTTTTCTATTCCAAACAAGCTTCTCTAACAGTGTTGTAGTAACTCTTTTTTAACCTTTTCTTTGTTACATACTCATTTTTTAATGCTGATTCGTCACAGAGCCTTATCAGGGCTGTATTTTGCAGCAGGTTATTGGAATTATATTTTCAGTAACATCTAGTGCAGCGGGAACGCTCCATGGGAAGTAATGCGAAGTCTCCCGCAGTTCACCATCCGTTTGCAAAGCTTTCAGTAAAATCAGTCAGCTTTTCCCTGGTGTATTGACCGGGTAATGAGAAAGAGAAGGCATTAGAAGATGCAGGAATGAGGAGTCTGGAAATGCCAAAATGCAGGGGATTTTGCTCAGCAGTGAAATACTCAAAGATAACTGTTACAAAGGTTTATGGTATGTAGCTAGATGGAGACTGTGGAAGCCTCCTGCAGGAACTAAAGTTATAGTAGCGCAGGTAATTTTTCTGCCTAGGGATTTGTATTAAGTTTGAAGAAATTAATTCCCTTTAGGAACATTATGCATCTGATTTTGAACTGGTTGGCTGGTAAAGGTTGCTAGGCGAAAAACTGGGGTCTGCCTAAAATGGGAAGTCTGACCTTGGGGACAGTGGCTTGTGCTGAGAGCTGCCCTGCAATAGTGAGGCGCTAACCTGAGAGCACGACGTGGGCAGGCCTGACATTTGCAGCCAGGAGTGTAACAGAGGGCAATAAACCATATACAACCTGAGTGCTGTTTGTAGTAGGTTATCCTTCTAAAAACATTTGAAAAAACACTACTTTCTTCTAAGCTGGGAGGTCACTGGAGACCTCAACTCATTCTCTGTCTCCTCTCCGTTCACCCTGGAGAATGTGGAACTGGTGGGTGGAATTACAGGTGTAGGGTTTGGGGGAGGAGTGTCCATCAGAAGCCCTGTGAAGAGGGGATAGCTGGTGGCCTAAAGAAGCAGGGAGATAAATATGAAGGTCTCAGAGATGCAGCTGGCTTTGAAATGATGAAGTCATTAAGAACTGAACTGAGTATATTTTATTAAGCAAGCACATGCTTATCCAGGGAATTTTCCTGCAACAACTGGAGGCTCTAAAGTTGTTTAGCTGCTTTGAAATGTTTTTTTAGAGCTGTAGTCTTGGAAGCTCCATAATGGAGGTTCTGATTAAGCACTTCAGGGCATGAGCCGACTAAGAAAAGCAGGGGAGATATTTTCTTTCTATGAATTTCAAACAATTGGACCAGTACATTATAGGGGGCTTAGCTGATGGGTTTGGTGGGGTTTTTTCCTTCCTTTTTTTTCCCTCTGAAGCATCAATTTTTTTTTTTTTTTTTTTTTTTTAATGGCAGAAGCAGAGAGCTGGATTTGGTGGATCACTGATTTGACCTGGCAATACAAATTTTGTTTCTCAACATTTATGGTGACAGCAGATCATATGGGTCATGCTGGAGACAAATATCCTTGTATCACTCTAAGTACAGCTTTGTTGCTAGTCCACAGTCTTATCTTTGGAAATCAGAAATCATTTTCTGGTCAAGAAGTTTTGAAAAGAATGCAAGATCTGTGGGATGCTTTGTAAAATTATTACTAAATTAGCATAATAAATAGTATCTAATTCTTGAGTGGCTCTTCAATGGCAATCTTTGTTGTGAAGATCTGGATTGTTTTCAGTCAAAGACTGAAGCTGAAGGAACAAGTTAAAATGATATAAAAAATGGTGGGGATGTTGGAAAACAAGCCAATGCAGCTGAGCTTACACGCTGTCTGTGACATTTGTTGTATTCAGCCCTAGAATGTGGGTCACCTTAATGCTAAATGCAGAGGATTGTTCGAGGTGTATTCTTGGGATTAGTTTTCCACTCCCTTCTTTCCTGAGGGCAGAATGGTGTGCCCATCACCTCTCAAACTGGAAAGGACCAGAGAAGAGGGCTTTGTTTTCATGAGATGTACAAGGGATGAGGACCTGCACTGAACCTCACGGTTTTTCTCCCTTCTCAGTTTATTTTCTGCAGTTGTGTTGGGCAGAAGGGGAGGCAGAAAAAAATAGGTCTGTTTCCTCTTCCCATCAATTAAAAACAAAGAGAGATTTTGCCTTACTTAAATTGAGAGTAGTTGTAAGGAGGGGAGGAATGCTAAGTAAGTTCACTGACATGGGATCAAATCCTGTGTAGTATGGACACCTCAAGCCCTCCATAGCTCATAATGGTGTATTAATACCAGTTTTTGATTTTTACTTAAAGACTGAAGTTGCAGACAATGTGTTGAGATTGAATTGAGATGAAGACAGTGTTTTGTCCTAAGCGTGATCTCCCCACCGTGTCGTTTCCATCCCCTACATTACTGTTACTTTACTCCCTCACTGGGAGTGTGTGTGGCAACAGGTTCCTCCTTCGAAGGGCAAAAGCAAGGCCAGGCCTTTGTATGTGGTGCAAAATCCAGGCAAGGGGCTGTTGGTGTGTGTGGACATGGACTGCCTTGCAGTGGGACAATTAAGGTTCTTAAGAATGCCCCAAGAGTAAACTTCGCAAAGCATATTTGTCTTGTGTAATCTCCAGATTCAGATTTGTCTTTTCTGGTTACTTTTAGGTCTTGTTTTTAGGCTTTTCTTCTCATGTCACTCAAAATTTTCTGTTCAATGATGGTATAAACATTTGTTGTGATAGAAGCACAGGCATTAGTTTAGCCCTCAGGCACACTCAGAAGTACAAATTAGCACCATGCTCCCTTCATCAAGAGTGAATTGTCAAATTAATTTTTCAAGTGAAGATACTTTCCTTTATTACTTCTTTTTTTTAAATCTAAAACTGATCCTACTCACTGGAATAGCGTTAGATTACCTGCTTTGTGATGTTATTTTGAACAATCTTTTATTTTCTTTATCAAACACTTTTTACTGTTACTAAGGTGTGTGTTTTTGTTTATTTGTTTTAAGAAAACATTTGAAACAGTCACAAGTGCCTGCAAATGTTAATTTCCAGGTAAAAAAAAATCTCAATTGAAGTTGCTTATAAATAATGCAAACAGACTGAGCACATCTGCAGATTTTGCAAATTAAAGCGAAGTATGTCTTATAGACATTTGGTCTTTGTTTTTCTGAAATTTGGATAGCTCCATCCTGGCTTGTGTTGGCACATTATTTGTTTAGTATTTCACACACATATGAAGTAACTGTCTAATGTCCAACGTGACAATACTTGCTTCAGCAGCGTAGTCACAAAATGTCCATTTTGTATGTCACTCTAAAAATTCATAGGCTTTTTATTAGCACATAACAGTTGTTTCAAACATATAGTTTCAGGATACGTTTGTAGGCACATCCAGCAATTCAGTGGTAGTGCTTTTTTAGTCATTTTGACATTGCCTTAGGTAATTTCTTAAAGAGCTGTTGACTGTGGTATTTCAGGTCTGTGCTCTTGAGATCATACAGCTGAAACTGGCTAGGGAATATTGAGCTGTCCTGTCACTGCTTCTGGAGGATGGTTTTTCTTTTAAGTTTTTCCACTCCCATCTTGTCAATACGTTCACAGAATTGGGCTTCAATTACATTTATTTCATCTCTTGGACCATAAAAATGTGCCTTTCATGGAGTATGGCCAGGGAAAGGTGGCAAGAAAATTGTGTAGGACTGAGAAGAAAAGTGTTTGAGAGTAGCTACGTATTTATATTAATATAAGAATCACTTTAAGCAGGTGTGTTATTTGCAAGTACTGCTGATCTGTGCTCCTGATAAAATGTAATCTTGACAACACCTTTTAGGTTCTATTTACAGTAACACAAATTTCATATCCTTAACTCCTCTCTTAGAAAGTTTTGCAAGCTTTGCTTAGATTTTCCTTTGTTTTAAATATTTTTTTAAGATGCTTCCTGGTTGTGTGGCCTGTGCTATAATTTCTTCCATATTTTTGTTCTGTGTAGGTTTTTCCTCTTGCACCTTTATTACGTATCTGAAGTATATCTGCCATGTGTTAGCATGACAGGTTCTCATTCACCTCAGCAGATTAGTGCCAGCCTTGTCTCAGCTTTTCCTAGGCTAACCCTGATATTATTGTATACAGCCATTAACTAAAGTCAGCAATTCACAGAAAAGTTACAGCCCTAGGATTCCTGAAGTAAAAATCCAGACATGATTTTATTGTTGTGTCTTAAAATGTGTTTTTCATTATGAACTTCCATTACTAACCTTTCTATTTCTTTGACAGTAATTGTAGGTTTTAGTCATATTTCCTTCTTTCCTTTGATGAAGAAGGGTGTCAGAAAATACCATGCATAGGCATTTGTTGTTGTTTTAACCTTTCTGCGGTTTTAGCTGAGATTTTGCCTGTGTTTTCCATGCTATCCTCTACACCTCCCATCTCTCAACTTACAAGGCAGCTTGGGTTTTCAAATCCAGTGCTGTGTCCAGTGTAATTTGATAACAAAAAACTCGGGAGGTTTTTCAGAAATGAAGCAGTGTTCTAAATATTTTATCAGTTGGGGCTTTTTTTTGTGCATACTGCCTGTCACTAAAATAAGTAGTAGCAATACACAGAAAGTGTCTGTGTTGTGGGCTGCTTGCATTAAACCACACAGAAGGCAAATGGGAAACAGAAGAGAGGACAGGGTGTTGGAGCCTAATAATAATCTCTGTGTTCTTTTAGGTATTCCACACATAGAGGGTGTCATGTTTAACATCAGATTTACTTACTCTGGTTTAGCAGAGTGATACAAAACATACTGAAACACAATACAAATCTGAGTTACATGTAGCAGAATATAGCAGTTGCAGTGCACAGTTCCATCATGATACTCATGTGATTCTCATTACCAGTCTCTAAAACGCTTGCTGTCACAATGCTGGGCATCCCAGTTTCACTAGCAAGGCATCCATGGGTTGAAGCCAGCTCAAGCCAATTGCTCTCCTTTAAATTCTTTTGCTAGTTTCTGTGTTTTGGTGAGCCACATACGTGTCTCCCCCTTGTTGGCCCGGATAACTCTGGGAGACATTCACACTCTTTTAATGAACATGGGGAGAAACCTTTCCACCACGAGCTGATCCGCTCAGCTGTTGATAGTTGTTTATTGAAAGCAAAGACCACCCTCAGGTCCCCTTGGTGTCCCCTTGTTGCTTAAGTCACCTTCTTTGCAAAACCGTGGTCAGTCCAAGGCTGCGTTACTCCCTGAACTTCACAGGCACATTGCTGTGGCCTATCTCCTCTGAGCCTTCTTACCAGGTGGGGTTTGTTGGTCAGTCACAGAGGACACACACAGAACAAATGAATTGGTCTTTTGGTGTTTGGCTGCTTTGTATTATGACTCCCTTATTTTGTCAGAGCTTACATTTCTGAACATCTATTCCCATCTGATGTGCAGCAGTACTGTAGCTAAGGAAGGCAGGAAATGAGGAAAAATGCAAGATTAGCTCTTTAATTTCACGAAGACGGATGTGCTTAGGTGATTTCTTTGTTGAAAATAACAAACATACGCAGTGAGTACAACTGGTTTTAGCAGTATGGTTTAATTAGCTTGGTTCCAGGCTGAGAGAGAAAAAAATGGGGATCAAACTTAGTGATGAGGATCACAGTTCACAATGACAGGGGAAAATGCTAAATATAAGAGTAACCGTACTGCTTTGCAGTGCTTTCACCTTAACCTGTAATTTTTTGAGCGCCCTCCCTCATTGCCCTTTTCATCTTTCTCTTGTTTTGTTTATGGCATCAGAACACTTCCAGCAATGACTACTACAGGCTTGTCAGTAGTCACTTGGTCCGTTGGCACTTAGTTCATATTACTACGCCATCCGCTTTTGTATTATTTTCCCCACAAAATTATTGAGAAACCTGGCTGCCAGGAAATGTTGTTTACAACTGTACCTGCACAGAATATGTCACAAAACCCAGCACCAAAAGCAGAGTTTAAAGCGTTGGGCGAAATACGCATCATTAATTCATGTCTACGGTTTTGTAGGAGATGTTTGTAAAAGCAAGTATGTAATGGGGAAGAGACTGCAGTCATAAAAGAGGCTGAAAGAGAGCTCAGGAGCTTACTTTTCCTAAGGCTGTACTTTTTTTTTTTTTTTTTTTTAGTTATTGTATCTTTCAACACTTAGCTGTGCAGTATTTTGCATTTTAAAGATGGCATGCTATGCACAGTTTGTATTTTGTTATTATAAATATAATAATAAATAATTTCTATTGTATATTTAATAAGTAGAAAGGATAGTATTGGTTATAAATGTGGTGTATAGATGTTTCAATAAACAACCTGCTGTTGTCCTTGCAAAAAAATTCGTGGAAATTGTAGCTTCTATTTTAACATAACTGGTGCATTTTTTTATTAATACTATGCATCTAATTTCTTTTCTGAAAGAGTTCTTATTTCCTTGGTTGCTGGTAGAGAAGCTAGTTGGTTGGCTTGTCTGATCCCTTTCAATGATAGCTCTCTTGTGTTGTCCTCACCTGTCCTGTTGGACAGCTTGGGTGCATCCCATAGTGGGTTTTTTCCTATTTGAATTCAATAACAGTTGTGTTGGATCGGTATAAAGTTTATGAGCAATGCAGGCTTTGTCAATGAACTGTTTTCTCTATATGAAGTAGTTCCTGTTAAAGGTTCAAACCAATGTGTTATACAAACAGAAATCTTTGTGGTGTCTGTTAATTTTTACAAATTACTGAGTTTTTTATCTGTTTCATAATAATGTGTCATTTAGACGCAACCCAGTTTGAACTATAAATGTCTGTTATGAACGTTAGTGACAGTAACTCTGCTTTGTCTGTCGACTGCTGAGGGGAGAAAAAAGCAGCATGCCATATGGCGGCCTCCATACTCCTCTCTGATTCTCAGTTGTCAAATGCTGTAGTGATTCAACGCTGCAGAGTTACGGTCGTGACTGACACTGCGTTTGAATTATAAATGTGATCTTTTCCCCCCGCCCCGAACGACTTGAATGACTGTAGCTCATTGCTCAGATGTTTCCTGGTTTGTGTTACAGCAAGACCCAAAGATCCGTGTTCCAGTTCCCACCCTGCTGTGTTCTCTACAAGCACACTGTGACGTCTGGACTGTGGGAACGCTCACACCTTAAGGGAAGATGCAGCAATACTTTGAAACACCTTTTGTAAGGAACTGGGAAGGAGAGTTTGGTTCTGCCAAGAATCCAGAGCCACACTAGCTGTCTTAGCCTTGTGTGTTGCAGTAGTAGCTGGAGGCACCACTTGCACATGAGTTACTGCTGTGCAGTGGATACGTACATGAACCCTAGGCAGCCCCTCAGTGTGTGATAGCTCCCTCTTGGCCAGTCTGCCTTTTTAGTAACTTGGTTTGTTTTGGTTTGGTTTGGTTTGGTTTGGTTTTTTTAGCATTTAGAAACTAGACTGGTTCGATTTATGACAGAAAAGGATAATTTTGGAGAGTAAAAGATGCCACAAACTTTCCTTGTAATTAACAAAGAAATCCTTTGGTTAATTGATGAAGAGAAGACCCTATGTTGAACAAGGAGACTGATGTAATGTTTTGGATACCCTTGTGTGGCAGGAGCTGCCTGGCCGGGCAGCTGTGATGCTATAAAACTAGGCAGGATTAGTGCAGTTTCTTACCCAGTTTGGGATGGGGAACATGAAGAAGAGCTGAGCTGACTGCCGTGTGATGACAAATGACAGATGACAAATACAAATCCATAGGAATTCCGCCTCGTTAGTTCCACTACTCAGAGAACAGTTGGTTTTCATTCAGATTTTTAAATTAACGGTGTCCTTTTATGTTACAGCACCATGTTAATGATCTGGTATTTAATTAAAACTGCAGCTGGTGATCATTTAATTATAGTGTGTGAAAGGGAATGATACTTACTTGACCATGTAGCATTGTTTTGTTCAGTTTAGAGAATTGTAGCCATTTTTTCCTGTATTATTTGAAAGCTATGATGAAGGATGCAAGATCTGATGAGTAAATTGGTGAGATTCATTGCAACACTTCCCCTCTTTTAAGATAATTAGGTGAAACAGTGCTTTATAAATTCACCAGCTTTCCTGAAAGTTGGAAGTCAGTTATGAACAGGTTGGTACAATTAGGCTGGTTCTTATTTCTCCACACTGTAAAACCAGTGCATAGTTTCCTGTGGTAGGAAGGAAGGCCTTCTGCTGAAGGCCAGGAATACTTAAAGATACTCAGCGTGTTTCTGGGTTTGTGAAGAGATTTCAGCACACATACTTGAAAGAAGCTGTGTAGCATATGCCTGTAGCAGGCCTGAATTGCTGTTTTTTTCACTTGAAAAACGAGGCTGCATCAAGAATCTTAAACCTACTGAAACATGAAATTGTGTATGTGTATATTTGTATGGAAATGGATAGCTGCAGATGTGTAAGATGGTTTTGTAGCTGATGTAATGAAGATGCTTCTAATTGAACTCACAAATGAGGATGTACAGAGCTTCTAACAGAGCTAGTTACGCTGCACTTAAAATTGCAGAATTCACATCTAAAAATCGTTACGAAGTAGTGTTTTCTGTCTTGACGCCAGAGGTGGCCTTTTCTGTAACAATGGGAATACCGTATTATGTGATGGAGCTGCTGCCAAATGATTTCCTCTTAAAGCTACTTTCATACATCAGTACATGAAAACACCTATGGTTTTGCTGACTCCCAGTATTGTCAAGGTAAAACTGATATCAAAATAGGACTAATTAGCAGATTGACTGGAAATAGAACAAGAAAAATAACTTTAAAGAGACCCACCCAATAAAATGTCAGCATGAAGGACTGAAACTGGCTGGAGGACTAGAAACAGGATTTGTGTTTCAGTCTGGATCTTGGCAGCAGAGTAGTGTTTGCTGTATTACTTGGTCCGCTGTGAAATTTCACTTTTGTTTTCTCACCCAGTTTAACTTGGTGTTGTTTCTTTACTACTGCAAAGGAAGATTTCAGTAGTAGTGGCTGGTTTTCCTGATGGACTTTTCAGTTGTAATTGTCAATACTGGGTGCCGAATTCCAGCTGATGCCTTCAGCATAGTAATGAATGGAATATATATGGACAGGAGGAGAGTATGAATGAGTTGCAAGTATAGGATTCTTTTAAGAATTGTTCTTGATTTTTAAGTGTGTAGCTAAGATAATTTGGATGATGTTAGTTATCCTAGTCTGCTTTGTGTTTCCACATGCTATCAGTTAAACATAGAACGTATCTTCCATCAAAAGAATTTACTGCAGAAAGAAAAACAGTTCAGGTTCTTCATGTGTGGCTTTAGTAGATTAGAATCATTGAAACTCACTGACGTGAGACTGAGGAGAACAACAACGACAGAGCAGAAGCTCAAAGTGGAGTAAGCTTTGGTTGCAAAATAAAACTGCATCCTGTGCATGGAATTATTCCTTTCACCAAACTGATAACCTCTATATATCTGAAGGCATCAAAACACAATAGACCTTCTTTTGTAACACAAATCTGAGTCAACATTTAATGTAAGGTTTTATAACACAAGTCTCAAGCTACTTCCTATTGAACTAACATTAGAACTTTTCTACACATTTCCAGCTGAATTATACTTCATTGTATTTATCCTTATAATGGGTTTTCTGACGAAGGAATATGTGTGCTATCTGGAGAGGAGAATTCCATGTAAAAAGTATTCAGTAGCATGTGGATTTCTTTTAGACTTTTGTTACACTGAAGTTCTATTAACTACGACAGAAATCCACAGATGTTGTAGCTGCTGTACAATACTATGTCTTCTTTCAAATGCTGTTGCTGCATGGCTTGTGAATTGGTTAATTTATTTCTTTCTTTTTGTCTTCTAGCTTCATTTAGCAGCCCTGGCTTCATTAAAGGGAGACATAGTAGAACTTAATAAACGTCTACAACAGACAGAAAGGGAGCGTGACCTGTTGGAAAAGAAATTGGCAAAAGCACAGGTGAGCAATAGTTGAAGATGCTGAAGATGGTCCTTGGTTTTGCATTGTCCTTGTTCTTCAGAGAGGAATATGGTGTGTGGGGACAGGGTAAGGTATCTGAACAATGTCACAAGTTAAAGAATTTTAAGACTGCAAGAAATGTATTTGCTGTGGAGTTTGAGTTTTATGTACTGATGTCATTCTTCTAAAATATAACAAGAAAGAATTAGTTTTGTTTTGAAGCAAACATAAATGGTGACTTCTTTGACATATTTTAGAATATAAAAATTGCAGCATACTCATATTGGATTAGGTAACATTACAGAGCCTTCTACTCTTGGGTCAGATTCAAACACAGCACAAATTAACACTGATCAAAAGCTATTGCCGATTGTCAGTGTTTTGGTGGTATGTGAGAAGCGATTTGTGATCTCAACCTAGCTTCAAATAAGCTGTTTTGTATGTATCTGTTGTCAAAAACACACTGGAAAGCCACGGTCTGAACTTTCACAGCTCTCAAGATAAACATAGAGAGGCAAGTGCAAAACTATTGTTCTTGATATTTCTCTCTTCTACAAACAAAACTTCTGTTTTCAGATACTGTCATTCTGGCAAATACTTTTCATAAGTACTATACATTTCAAAACTAATTCAAAATGTGTACTCATTTATACTTGCATAGAGACAGTCTAAGCATTTTGTCCTGTGAAGTGGAGCATCTTAGTTGTTGCCTGGTGAGGCTGTGGAATCTCCAACCTTGGAAATACTAAAGCCACCTGGACCTGGCCTTGGGCAACGTGCTCTACATGACCCTTCTTGAGCTTGGTAAAGGGTTGGGTGAATGGCCTCCAGGAGTCCCCGTGAACCTCAGTGATCCTGCGATTTTTGTGAACTTAGAGTCTTTGGTATTGAGTGCATTTTGGTTGGGGCTTGTTAAACTCAAGCCATATGCAGAAATGTGTAAGCAGTCTAGATTTTAAGGCTCTTACTTCAGTCCTCCAATCATGTTTTGCCCCTTGCGTGCATTCCCTGGTGTTTTTTCAGCTACTTTTAAGGTTTTGGGGCTTGTAAATGATACTCTTATAGCGGACCATCAATGCAATATCCAGAAAAAAAAAAAAAAAAAAAAAGTTTTTATTCTCCTCAATATGTGAACCAGAGTCACACTGGGAGTTAACATTGTTTATTAGCTGTAATCCTGAGGGTGTTTTCTAATTTCAGCTGCACTCTGAGACAGTTTTCATTCTGATACACAGTTTGATATGAGGCTGCATTTGACAATCATTAAACAGTCAGATGGATCCCCTGTACCCAGAGAATCCACATCATTCTGCATGACTACACTGACTCTGTTGTTATTTATAACTCTGCAGGGTCTTGTGCTAACCACAGGTTATTGTTAGTGTTCTGGTTTTATTTCCAGATCTTTATTTTAAAATACCTATGTAATCTCTCAGCGCATGAAGAGTGCCTGTAGGTGCTCCTGTGCAGTAATGAATCCTCATTGATGGTGACATTAATTAGCATGTGCCCTGTTAGCATGAGATTGTTTGGTGTTTTCTTTGATGGGTTACCAACTATTCATTTGTATTCAGTGCTCGATGTGTAATGCTGAGGGTTTTTGTGTGATCATGGGTTGTCTGTTTGTGAACACAAGTGTAATGACAACTGCTACTCAAACTGTGAACACAAAATCACAATATCCAAAAGCTAGTGTGCTAGCTAGCTTTCAGATTAAAAAAATTACCTTCTAATGTACAATTTCTATTAAATTTTCATATTTTAGCTATTGTAAATTTGTTTTAAAGCCCTCCACTGGATAAAAATTTCTGGGGCTGTGTATTAAATTAAATACAATCTTTCTTAAGGAATAAGCCATAAAACAAGCACAACTCATATTCAATGTGTTGGCTATGTTTAAGTACTGAGACTCTGGTGGAGCCACTTTTTCTTCTTTTTCTAACTGCATCACTTCCAAGTAGATGCTCCACCTCACATAATTGTTTGAACTTTTCCTCCTACTCTACAGAGATTCATTCAAATTCATATCATATCATATCATATCATTTTTTCCTTTACAACCTCTGTCTAATGCATTTCTTCCTCACTAATGCAAATCGGAGGTTCAGAAGGCATAAATTATATAAGAGGTGTCTGAGGTTCTGCGTAAACCGTGTTCAGATGCTAAGGGGCCAGTATTAAATCTCTATTGTGCATCTGGACTATACTTAAAAAGGCCGCACATGTTTCATTTCATCTGGCATGGTAAATGTACTCTGGAACATACAGCCCTTAAAACACATTTTTTGTAATACCTTTCCCATCATTTCATGGTTCATGTGAGACACTTTGGAAGAAAAGATTAGCGATTGGCAAAGTGGAAGTGATTTGAGGAACCACAATTCAAGTAATGCATGACAAATGCAGAAGAAAGATAGTTGGATAGCCTGTGCTTGAAATTTTGTAAATGGACATAATTGATTACAGGTGGTTGTATCATGCTCGTCCCCAAAACTGCAGTCTGTGGAGACCAGCTATATCATCTTCTGACACCCTTCTATTATTTCACTAAAACAGCAGATCTCCTTGTCTCTATGTTTGTATAAGTGCACAATTTGGCAATGAAGTGATCTTTTGAATTAAGTTTGCTGAAAGTACTGGTCAACCACAAGTTCTGTGGTTATGAGAAGAAAAGTAGTGCTCTCTGCTAGCTTTGTCTGGCACGCTGTCCTGGCTTTGGTAATGATAAATCATGAATGTCTGAAGGGAGAGTGTATGCATATACTCCCCAACCTCTCTGCCAACATCTGTGAGCAGGAGGTTGCATCCCATTTAGTAGTCCTCTATGGTCCTGTCCTCTGTGGATTTATCTAATCTTCTTCCTAATCTGTCTACATTCTTGGCATTTCCTACATCCTGTGACATTGAGTTCTGCAGTTTTATGGTAGAACTTGGGATTTAATAATATGCTGAATGTTTCAGCAAATACAACAAGAATAGACAGTCCACTTAGTACATCTTTCTTATTGTTTCATCTCCTTGCACAAGGTAGTCTTGGTCTTTGTGCTTAGTCCTTGTAGTTTTGGAGTTTTATAATAGCTCTAGACACAGGGTATCAAAGACTGCTGCATCATTCTGGATCTTGTATTACACAGCAGTAAGTTCCATTACTGCAGTAATATTTCTTCACTGTCCTCCAGAATATAATGAGGAAGGACAGCAGAATTTCAGAATAAAAATAAAGCAAACAATTTGTAGGCCTATAAGAATATGTGAACTTCTCAAGAAGGCATCAGTTTTTCAATTAACAAAGTAACTTGACACAGAAATACTAGAAATGTTCAGATAAACATTGAAATTATTTGTTCTGTTGTGTATTGCACTTATCTCACATAGATTAGTCCTGTTTACTTGTATTCTTCTTTCACATGAAGTATATACAGAAAATACCACTGAACAATTAATTATGACCATGTGTGTTTCCATGATTGAGGATTTGGCATGATGGACTTGTGTTTATAGTTAAAATTAGATTAATGGTTTGCCACTTTAAAATTGGCCACTCCTCTAGAATTAAAATACTGTTTTAGTTGAGCAAAGATTTTTCACTTCTGTGAGCCTGTTAGACGGGTTTATCACTGTGGCTTGTTCAGGTTGCGACTTGTATGACTTGTATTCTTCCTGAACAATGCTGTGGCCAGTGCTTGTCTCCGCAGGGCCTGAGACACCAAGGGGTCTCTTACCAACCACTGCTTCCCATGGTCCTCTTTTTGTCCTCTGACTGAACATTGCAGATGTAACATAAAGGTCTGCACTGGTAGTGTTTCTTGCACTAGGAAATCATGTACATTAATAGGCAGTACAATCATGTAGAGACAATAGTGTTGGGTTGAAATATGTTCTCTTATCGTCCTGCTCCCTCATACTCTTCTTGCTCACATGGTCGTTTCCCAGCATCAGGAGGTCAGATAAAAGCGTTTCCCCAGGCATTGTTAATTTATGCTGTAATTGAAATAACCTGTTTAGTCTGTACCGAAAACCAGCCAAAGGTCACTTACACTGGGAGCTGTGCTGGAACCTTCCCTCCTGATCTCAACAACTGCTCATGTTTTGCAGCTTCTCAGTGAATTATCCCTGTGTTTGTTTTCTCAGAGAATTAGAGCTCTTAATGGTTTTGATCAGAACTTAAGTATGAGACTGGAACAAGGATGAGGAAAAGGGTGTAAGGTATTTATCTTAAAAAGTTTGTGTGACTGACATATGCAAATAAATTGCAAGAGCTGAATATGTACACCCTGGAAAGAAGCAAGAACACTAGCAGGTCACTGCTCTGAGACTCAAAGAACACAGAAACTAAAGTGGATGATGGGCAGATTCAGTATCCCAGAAAAAAGTGTTAGCTGTGGGTGCTAAAACATGCATTTGTTTCTTTTCCCTTTTAAGCTTTGGGTTGAATGCGCCATAATAAGGAGCAATCTTGTATAACCAGAAGAATTTTCAACTGCTGTGTTGTGGGATTCATACTGAAGTATATTTCTCTTATTTGGATGCTTTTGCCTTTTTCAGTTGAGACTTGTCATGACTGACCAGAACTTAAGAGATGTAACTCTGTACCCACCTTCAGGGCAGAGCAGCCTTTCTTAGCATCATGTCCTGCCTTTCACAGAGGTTTCCTTTCTGCCTTTTGCAGTTGTTTTTTCCCAAGATAATTCAAGAGGCCTTTTAAAAAAGCATACATGAAGCTGTTGTCTTTATATTGCCAGACTGTTGGTTGTTCACAAAGTATTCCTGTCACTAAATGATGGTTATTCTGAAAAATGATCAAGAAGAAATGGCTGGAAAACAGAAAGCAAGTCTGGTATTGTGGCTGAGGTCCATTAGCTGGGGTCAATATATCTTCAGTCAAGATAAACAAATTCTGGTTTTCAGTGTATAGCTTAGAAGAGCAAAAATTGTAGTGCTAGGGGTTTTATTTATTGTCTGGACATAATTATTACACACTCCATCTGAAATGTCTTTTTGATTTAAAAGAAAAAAAGCAGTGCAGATAATTGATTGATCTGTATAATGCTTAGGTAGCATTTGTGAGTATAAATTGTGTCACAGGAAATTTAGGTTTAGAAAGGCAGAACAAGCAACTCTTATTGCACTTAAATCTGTTCTAAAGCATTGTTAAACATTTTCTCAGTTCTTCACTGTGAAAGCTGTGGTAGTTCTTCAGCCAGATGCAACGTTAAGATACAGATATGTGAGAAGTAAGTTGTGTGATAATCGTACAATAAATAGTCATTATGATATATATGTATAGGCATCTCGGTTGCCAACACGAAGTTTTAAAAGCCAGGTGAACATTATCAGTCTTCTAAAATATGACCCTTCGCTATCCTATTCAGTGTGAAGATAACAGTCTCTTTTGTCTTAGTGCTGGTTTAGGTGCTTTTGGCTCCAGCTGGAGTGAAAAACAATTTTGTTTTAGTCAGTGGAATGGAGTTACCTCTATATAGTGTTTCCTTGATTTGAAAAAGTGAGTTTTGATGCAGCAGTGTTGGAGAACCTCATACATTCCTATAAATTGTAGCCTTTAGAAATGCTGCTAGGATCTTGCATTGCAGGTTTTCACTAAACGAGTGTGATTTTTATATTGTTGGTTGGCTTGCGAATTTTCTGTTATTGACAGCTTAGTGCATACCATTCTATGGTAGCAAGGAGGCTTGACTGTTTCCTGCAGGGGATCAGAAGCAAAAATTTGAAGTCTTGCTCTTTGCAGCCTCTACCAAGCATAATTTCAATCAGTGTGTGCTGTTGGATTATAATTGCAGTAGATGGTAATTGTTTGCTGTAATTGAAGTAGTGTGTTTGTTGGCATGAAGAGTAAGCCAGGGAAATGGAATTTAAAATTCTGTTGGAAAGAAAAATGAGGATTTCATGATATGTATGAAAACCAAACATCTTTGTAGCCTTGTAATTGTTCAAATAATAAGAATTTTATTGTAGAGGATTAAAATAATTAAAAATATGCTGTGTTATCTTCAAAGGCTAATAAAAACAAATACTCATACTAGAGAAGAAGTCATAACCACAAAGTGTGGTTATTTTTCTTTATAATAATGTGGTTTCTGCCTTAGGACTTGTTCTAATTCAGACCACGTTGGGAAGATCCTTGAAAGATGAGATATTTATAGCTGTTTTGAGATGCAAATGATGTTTTTTGTTCAAGCAGTAAGGGCAACTTCTGCCCTTTAGAAAAAAATAATAATAAAAGTATACGGCATATTTTTTCAGTTGCGAACATCTAGTGATTACATACCTTTGTGTACCTGTCAATATTTTGCATATCTCCTTTTGTCTTGCTAAGGTACTGTAAGGTTCTTGCTAAGGTACTGTAAGGTATTTGCTAAGGCACTGGTTTGATGAGTGAAAAAACTATTAATCATGTGCACTTTTGCCTTGTGTCTGATCTGTTTCCAGTTTTTTCATAAGACCCTTTCTGTTCCTTGCTTCTCTGCTTTAGTGTGAACAATCCCACCTAATGAGAGAGCACGAAGACGTGCAGGAGCGAACAACACTACGCTACGAGGAACGAATCACAGAGCTGCACAGCATCATTGCTGAATTAAATAAAAAAATTGATCGACTACAGGGAACAACAATAAGGTATGGCAACTTCCTGGAAATTCTGGGCCAGTGCACTAATGGTGCAAAACACAGTGTGAATTATAGTCTATAAATAAATTTGATGATGACTTTAGGGTAGTTAGGCTTGTTATGACTGGTACTGAGTAGCTGGCCATAATTAAGGTAGGTATTCTGCGGAGTATCATCCTGAGGCTCAAAACTGCTGCATTCTCTCTGGCAAAATCGCACTTTGCAAAGCCTAAAAAGCACTGCAAAGAACTGCACTGTGCCATCTGAATATTCCTTAAGCATAACATACATGCCAGGGCACCACATAAGTGATAGCAGTGCTGGATAAAGGAAAATGTAGCCACCAAGCCTGCACCTCTGCTTTTAATTTTCTTTTGTGGCATCCTGTCAAATCACTTGTGATGAGAAATACGGCTTAAACGTATTTCAGTAGGTTTTGCATCTACTTGTACTGGTATTCGTGACAAAACACTATGGTCTAAGTCATGTTGTTGCCTGTCTTTGAAGCAGCAAAGCTTGGTCTATTACACTAGATCATTACTTGTTACTGTATTTAAATAAACTTTATGTTTGACTGCCCAAGCCACTTACTTTTCCTCACTTGCTTTTACCCATTATTCTCAATGTAAAGAAAGTTGGACTAGAATGAGGAAGGAGCTTCTTAAAGTTTAGCTTATGAGGATGCAACTAAACTGCTAGAATCTATGGATTTTCCTAGAGAACATCATATTAAATTTGACAGTTTTATAGACAGTGTTGTTGCTCTACTTGTGTGGCAAATTGTCATTTTCGTTTGCCTATTAGCTGCAAGATTTTTGATAACTGCTTCATTTGTTCTTCCTTGTAAATGTTTCTACTAGTGCACGACAAAGTTTTTCCGACTACTGACTTGACCTTTCATGAAAATATTTATATGCAGAAAGAAAAAGGGTTGGTGTACCATTAGGAGAAAATATCATGCATACATACCACTAGAAAAAGCAGTGATAGAGTCACATTACGTTAATGTTATTTAAGAAGATAAATACTGCCAACTCTGTCATGGTCATAACTAGCAATGATTATGGTGAGATTTTTCAGGTAAATATTTCCTAAACCCGTAGTATTTCCCTTAAAAAAAATCCCTGTGACTCCCTTGTTCATTCATGCTTTATCTTTCTGCAGACAAACCTCCCATTCATCTTGTTTTAACTCACCTTTCTTTTCAGTATGTTACTGGCTGCCCTTCCCACTCTTCTCTCTGATAAAGCTCTACCAATTGAAAAGACTGGTTGAGAAGCAAAATCTGAGAAGCATGAGAGCTACTTTGATTTTTTTTTTCCTGAATGGCAGAAGAACTCCATGGCATTTAAGAAAAATATTACATAAAATCCATAAAAAAATGTTTACTTGGAGACTTTGTGGCAAGCCAAATGCCAAGTGGTGTCTCAGTTATGAAATACTGGAATCAGATGGATACTGTGAATGTTGAACCATGTCCGTAAACGAGCAGCTGTGGCATGCACAGCAATGTGGGGCAAATAATTCAGTGTCTGGGGAACAGAGGAGCAAGAGTCTTCCTAAAATGGCAGAGGTAGAACTGGAGGGATTCCATAGGGTTTGTAAAGACAACTGAAAGAAGGAAAAATGATACTTCCTGATGTGACTTCTTGTAAATCTGCTCTGGGATCTACTTGCATCACTCTTGAGAAGCTGTTTCATCCCACAGAGCAAGGGTGGTGTAATTGCTGTCTTTGCTGGGACAGGTGTGACTCGTGGTGCTCCACCCTTGCTGATGGGGACAGTGATCCTGGGAGCTGGAACAACACAGTCCTAAGAGAAGGGAATGTGTGAGCACAGCCCTGCTAGGGCCTCAGCCTTTATTTCTTTATCTAAACTGGAACACAAGAAGGATTTTAGTTTCAATTTGACTCTTGGACACCTGCAAGTAATACTGAGTGGAGGCTTCTACTTGTGCTATCATAAATTTTAGGCACTCTTTCTGCAAACAGTTTTCTTGAGCTTACTTTAATTGCATAGCAGATAAGCATCTCACCAGTGCTGACACAGAGATTGTTCAGTATTTTCATGTATTGTTTTTAGGCTGTAAAAATAAGCTAATATGTAGCTTGATGTACTGCTGCTTTATGATATGCTTCATGGTTTCTTCCAAAACCCAAGAATATTCTGGAAACAACTGGGAGAAACCAAAGTTTCATGGAGGGTGTTTGACTATCCTCCTTAAGCTCTACTATCTTTCAATCTGCAGCTCTTTGTTTGAATGTGACTAGTATCCTCAGAAAGTAGGGCAGAAAGTAACCAGAAGTAGCGTTTAAATCTGAAAAAAGTATTGCAACAGCTCGAGGAGTGTTGGCGGGCTGTATAAACTGGTTAGTATTCTCCATTCCAATAATTTTTCTCACTTTTTTTTTTTTGGGTGGGGAGGAGGTTCCCTTGCAGTGTCAGGGGTTCTACACAGTTTGAAGTGTAATGGCTTTTCCTCATGTACTTTAGTAATACCGGCTCTAGAAGAGAGCTTAAATCACGTGTCTACAGCCTGTGCCTCTTCCCAGGTATATCTGATATGTTGATCTTAGTTACAATAATCTTACAAGAGTATTTTTAGGAGTTTCCAGGATTGTTCTAGGTTTGCTTGCTGTTTCTTGGGTGCAACAAGTTCCATGTGTGTGGCCACATGGAGTTAGCTGCTGCTCTTGCACTATGTTCTTCTAGCGTTCCCTACGGAAAATGAGCTCACTATGGTTGGGGGAGCAAGCCAACATTCATCTGCAATTGTCTCATCTCCCTGTCGCTGCTCTAGACAGCCCAGCTGGTTTGGAAGCACAACCTCATTTAGAAAGGAAAAAAAAAGGGCAAAAAAAGCTGAAATACAGCTGCAACTGATTTAATATTAAGGCTAAAAGGAAAGTTGCCTGTACTCATGCTGTGCTAGTAGATGAGCCACTTGCTTGCCTAGTTCTTCATGTGTGACTGCAGAATTTACCCACTACCAGCTCAAGAAGGTGGTGATTTGGGAGCAAAAAGACACTAAAGAAGCGGTCCACGAGGATGAGGATGCTTCTTTTATTTGAGCAGTGTGGAGACGTAAACATTGTCTGGATTTTTGTTGGAAAATCACAGAACAGTGTGACACTGTTTTACTGTTCTTGTCTACATTATTAGGGAGAGAGTGGGAGGAGGTAGCTAATATTTTGCTTAAGTTTGTTGTAAAACTTAAGTCACAGGCTTTTGTCAAACTCTGAAAGACTGTTGGGAGGAAGAGTCTATGAAGATTGTGCAGAGTACATTTTGTCCGCTTCTTGTAGAGTGATTACCTTCCACATAGTGGTCCTACCACGGGGTTCGTGTTAACACGTGAAGTGGATGCTGGTGGCATAGCGTTAGCCCTACTTCTTCTGTTTCAATTTGTAGAATACTATTTTTATATTCATTGGTTCTCTATCCTTTGACAAGGTGTTTGCCTAGTCCCATTGTCTTCCCAAGTGTGTACAACTTATAAGACAGCAAAGCCAATCAAATATATCTTCTGAGTTGTAGAGTCCTATTGTAAATGCTTGGACATAAGCAATAGACCTGGTAACTCTGAAGCACAGAAAGGATTTTCAAATTACACGGTAGTGTACTGAAAGAGAATTATGTCCGTGTTAAAGGTGATACTCCTGACTTGAGAGGTTTTGAGTATTGCTTTATATTCATTTAAACTCAACTCTTTTTCTTAATCATGTCTTTGGCTGGCAAAATTTGTAAGTTGGTTGTCAAAAACAACTTTGGCCTATGACTGGCAGTCATTCTTAGATGTCAAATTGAGGAAAAAAAAAGAGATCAAGTTGCTTTTAGTTCTAAACCAGTGGCTGTTTGGATACATCTGTGCAACTTTAATAAGCAATTTTAACACCAAACTGTTGAATATTGGTGCCTGCAAAGGATAATTTGAAACAGTTGTCAAGAAGCTTGTAACCCATTGCTGTAGAACCATTTGTTTGGATTTACAGCTTTTAATCTGAAATATATTCAGAAAGCCTGTTGTTTTGGATTTAATGAGGTAGAAGGAGAGTGAATAAACTTAGCATCATGCAAAATAACAGATGGCGCTTATAGTCATATTTACACAATGTCCTGAGGTCTGATTGTAGCTTCTAAATATGTGCTAGGTAGAAGCTGCTTGAATTCAATTCAAATGTCAGTGAGGGTGTGATAGTGTTGGCATCAGCATACAATGCCCAGTCCCAGCTGCCTTCAGGGATTAATTCCCATGTTGTGTTGAGTGTGTCACTATTTGTTCACAAATGAATGGGTTCAGAGGGTATACACAGGGAGCAGTCAACCTCTGGGTTGCAATGCCACATACACCTGTAGTATGCGCTATCTGAGGGTCTTGGAATGCCTTAAAAATACTTGTTCAAGTAGAATGATTGTTGAAAAACTACTGGCACCTGTAGTATAAAACTACACTCTGTTTGTATCCATGAAGAGAATGTGTGCCTTGCCAGCACCCTGGCAGAACTTGTCAGTGGTGTGAAAGAATGCTGAAAGTGTGCTGGTTTTGGGCAAGTTTTCCTTGGTGTCTGAACCTGAACATGAAGAAACCAGTAAGTGCAGATGTACCTGTAAACCACATTTTTTTTTGGCTCCAACATTGATTCCAGGGTGTTCTGTGCTTAGAACAGCCTGATTTTTATGGTCTCCAACTCTGCCACAACATTCCAGCAACTGGGTGTCCCTGGGGCCCATAGGAGAACTAATACCTGCTTTCTCCAGCCAGGCCCTAGATGATGGCAGCAACTAGGAAGCTGCAATGCCTCCACATTCTGGGTGGTGTGTCAGGGGCTCAATGGCCAGTTGTTGCCAGCTGCTGAGCACTGTGCATTTCCAGCGCCACTGGAGGACTCTTCTCTTTTAGGTAAAGAGGATTCTCAGTTTCAAAGGCAGAATTTATGTTTTTGGTACATTGCTCCCCTGGAGTTCCCCCTTGTGTTTTTAGCCCACAGTCTGCCCCCCGTGAGAGCGGTGGTAGGGAGACCGATACACTTTGCTGTTGCTTTTGCAGAAATGGATTTCTGATCTTTCTGGTCGGGTATTAGAAGTGTGTGTTAATTCAGAAACTGACTTCTGGCTTGAGCTGTCAGAAAGGTGTGAGTCCTGCCACATGGCATTCTTGCCAACTGCCACCAGAGACTGATGGTGCTAATATTGAAAAAACAGCACTAGTTCTAGCTAGACAAAACTGTATTGGATTTTAAACAGAAAGTCTATGCTACAAGAGCCAAAAGAAGATTGGTGAGAAATTATTATTGTGTGTGGCATTGTTTTATGATCAGTATAGTCTTCTGTGCATCCGTAGATGTAATTCACGTTTTAAAAATGTGGGACTAATTGTTTCATAAATGAAAAAATCAATTACCTTCGGATCAAAAATTGCAATTGTTTGAGTGCTTGGTGATTGTTTTGTCTAAAGCTAATTATTGCTGGCTTGTGCTGTGGCTAATAATAAACAAATTTATGGAGCATTAACTCACACTTACGTGTCTTCATTACACTGTTTTAATTCCTGCTGTTCATTACTTAGCTCTCACACTGTCTTCAACATGTATTGCATGGTACCTTAAAGACCTTTCTTTGATCTAAATCACAATTTTAAACAGCTGGCCTGTATTTTTGTTTAATAATAGTCACTAAGTGCTTCTGATAAAGTCAGACTTTCTTTGCACTGAAGTAAATGTAAGGGGTAGAAGAGAGTAATAGTTCCTATAGAAATTACATCTCAGTACCTTGGGAAACCCTGCTTGGCAAGCAAGCTGAAATTCCTATTTTGAGTTGGCCTGGTTTATAAATTGCCATGTCATCTAGTTTGGGAGCTGACTGTACTTCTGTTGCTCTTCTCTGTATGCATGGGCCATCTTCTCTGCTATTTTGCCTGGCAAATCCAGAAACGCCTCCAGGCTAAATCCTGCAAGATTTCTGCAAGAAACACTTACCACCATGTAGCATGCACACAGCAGAACTAACGTTATAGGTGCCCCTCCCAGATGCAGAACCCCAGATACCTCTTTGCTATTTCTTCTTGTTTCCAAACCCAGACAGTTCCCTTCTCACACTTTTCTGCTGAATCTGCAGCAAAAAGAATCTCTGCATTTGATTTAGTGTGTAAGCAAATGATGACTGTTTACTTACTTATCAGTAAGTAAACTTATCAGTAAGTATGCACCTGAGTAAACTGGTGTTTTTCTCGTGTTTAAATTATATGCTTTAATGTCAAAACAGTCACTATGGAAATTAAAAAAAAAAAAAACATTGAATCAGCAAGTAGATCAAAAGAGTTTATAAATGCTCTCAGGCAAAGCTATTATTCATTTACTTATCTTCTTTCCCAGTGCTTTGAACTATTCGTGTGGAGACAAAAAGGAAAAGCCCTTATTTTTTAAGCTCTTTAGCTTTAGCTGAAATCTTCTGTGTCTTCCATTATTTTAGTAGAACCAGCCTGACAATAAGTTAAAACTTAGGTAGTTGAGGCCTTTTATTTTCCACTAACTCCAGCAGTTCAGCACTATACTGACTTCTGTATTCTCCTCTTTTTGAGAACATAAAATGAAAAACCTACCCAATCCTAGGAGCATACACGTATGCAGGTGCGTGCATGTGCACGCTTGCTTTGCACACAAACCGATTACATCCTTGAACTGAGAAAGAGACCAAAATCAGTTATTGCTAATCCACTTTGGGATGAAAAGCCACTTGTGCTGATTAAGACTTGTCAGCTGGGGAGTTACTGCAGAACAGCGTATGTCCTTCTTGCATGTGTTCTTGCTTGCACTTAGTTCCACCCGTTATTTCCTTGAATGGTGGTCTGGAGTAATAATGAATTTGGAAATAAAGAAATGGAAAAGAAGCCCTAGCTGCTGGAAGTGGGTGTTGTGGGCACAGCACAGCTGCTTTGTGGTAAAGGTTATAAACCTTTCTTTACTGTCTGGACAAAACCTTTAGGCTTGTGTGGGTTGTATCCTGTGGCTCAGTTTACAGGTCTGAAGTAAGTGTCACAGAGGAACATTTTTCCTCATAGGATTTTATTTCCCTCTTTGCTCTCTCTCCCAGGGAGGAAGATGAGTATTCAGAGCTGCGGTCAGAGCTCAGCCAAAGCCAGCATGAGGTTAATGAAGACTCACGCAGCATGGACCAGAATTCTGTTTCAGTACCGGAGAATCAGTCCACCGTGGTCACTGCAGATATGGGTAAGTTATGCATCTTAGTATACATGATGCCTTTGAAATGCAAATCCAAATATTTAGTGAGGAAATATACAAGTCTAGGCTGTGCTAATTGTAACAAATACTGAGCTTCTCCATTACTGTGAACTTGTATGTCAAGTGACCTCTGTGCCTTGATGCAGAATAACTATGGAGTCTAAAATTGAATGATCTCTTCAGGAGAGTTCATGACTTTCGGGGAAGAAGAGGGGGAGAAAAAAAGCTGTTCGCATACCCGCGCCTGTGAAGTAGTCTAGCTCTAGAAAATAATTACAGACAGTAAAAGTTGGGGGGAAAAATGTGGAACTATCTGTCCAGTTCTTTTACAGCCTAACTATAAAGAATGTTGGCACTTTTTGGAAATTGAGAGCCTTTTTAAAGTATAAAATAGGGATAGCTTACTGAAGTGAATTTAGACAAAGATAAATCTGACACAAGCTGTTCAAATATAGTACAAGGAGGCACCGCCTCCAGACAGTCTGTAACTAATTTTTTCTGGTTAAGAACTAAGAGGGCAAGCATCTTTCCTTCAGAATTTCATCTGTTTTGTCATCCAAGTACAATTACTGATCATTTGAAGATCCTCCAAATATGGAATAATTACTCTATCAAGTTTGCAATATAAGTTTTCAGTATGATAAAGTTTTAAGTATTTGGCTCAATCGCTGAGCCCCATAGAAATCTGGTGTAGTCCTCACTGTGACTGGCTTCTGGAATTGTCTTCAGAATACTAATTCTCTTCATTTGTATTTAAAACCAAATAGCTGGTCTTCATTTTCTTCCCTAGGTAAACTGGGTGCCTGTGAGCTTCTGTGGGTGATACTGTACACGAGCGGTGTTTTAGGAAATAATTTAAATGGCAGTCTTAAGCCCTGTTGCAAAACTGGTGATCCTTAAATATTAAGCTATTAACTCTATGTGAGGTTTTAATGATTATAATGGAACATGCAATATTTGCTTTCGTATATAAGAAACTGTATTAAAACAATGTCCACTTGTTTGGAGCAGTACACTTAATTATTAAGAATTTTTTGCTGTTTTTTCCAGTACAATGCCTTATAGAGGAATGGACCTGAGAGTAAGCTGACTTTTGGGCATCATATTCATTGCCATCAAGTGTAGTTTAATAATGTAGAAAATATATCAGTATTGTAGGCAACCATATAAAAGAGATTTTCCCTATGATTTCTTAAATTTATGTGAATACATGAGCTCTTGAGCTGTATTTCTTTATAAATATGAGACCTGCCACAGCACATTTGTATTTCAATGTCTTTAATTTCTAGAAATATTGATAGAGCAGTATTAATAATAATGTAATCACTAAGTGTCTGAAATAAAGAATTAAAAAAATATTGTATGTAGTCAGAATATTTTACTAGAGGTTATTGCTTTTAAAAATTAATGTTTATTATTAAAGTTCCTACATGAAGAGATTCTAACATGAGTACTTTTTTCCCTTCAATTTTCTTTCCTTTTTTGTTTTTTTTTTTTCTCTTGACAAAATCAAAGTAATTTACTTTTCAGTATTTATTTTGGGGTTAGGGCTTTGATTTTCTTCTTCATGGGCTGGAGCTGAATCAGGGTTTGTATACATTAACAGGAAGTTAACCATTTAAGTTTCTGCAAAGTGGGAAACAAGGCAATACAATGAAACATAGCAAGGGATGAAGTAATAATGTTCACTCTAGGTATTCTTGCATTTTTTCTATGTTTTCCTTCTATACATAGATCTGTCCTTTTTTGGTTTTCTTTCCATATTCCTTTGAAAATAAATCCTTTTGTGTGTATGTGTGTGTGTGTGTGTGTCTATACATACATACTCATATATATATATCTATATATATATACAAATATGTATAAATTTTTTAATTCTTCTAGATATAGGCATATAAGGAGAAAAAATCAGAACCTGATAACCATGTGCATGACCTTGCTTACCACCCTAATGGAAGTAGCATCAGTGACTTACTAAAAACAAGAATACGTCATACACTAATGCATGTGGATATGCTGCTCTGTTGCTACAGGCAATAAAATACTGAGAGCTAAAATGATGAACGCTCTCCAATATGTCTTGCAGAGCTTATGATTGGGTTGCAGTTGTTTTCTGTGAGAAACGAGTTTCTCATTATTGGAAACCCTTATTTTTGGGGAAAATGTTACTGTAGGAGAAAAACTCAGCATAAAAGGTCTTTTTGAAGGTTGTTTAAATAGACAAAATGTCTGTTATAGAAGGTATTACGGAAACAAATCCAAGCAGACAAAAGAGAGGTTTTTACAATTGAGCATCCTGAACAGTATATGCTGCTTATGAGTGTTATAAAGGAATTTTTGGTACTGTTACAACAATGACATTATGGGTGGCTGCTAGTTGAGAACTAGTGAATATAACTTTAAGAGTCAAATTTTGGATATGTTGCCCATTCACATTTTTCCTACAATACTGTGACATTATTGTAAACTCTTGGTTTTTGGTCAGCAATACGTTAATGTTTATGTGCGTTAGGCTACAGAATTAGACTTGTGGTAATGATTTTTACAGTTACTTACTGTCTGATCATCTCATCCCTTCATCCAGCTGCTTTCAGTCTTCTCTTGTACAGAGAGTTTTCAGGGGAGCCTACAATAATCCGATGTCTCATGGCTGTTAAATTTCAAACACAGTTCGATGCCACACTCCTTTAGTTCCCTGTGAGAACCACAGCTATGAGGCTACTAGGGAATTCTGACCATGGTGAAACGCTTGCACTGGTAATATAGAAGTAACACTCTCCAGAAAGAATGCCTGCCATAGTTTTTAGCGAGGTATAGGAACTGCTAGTTTGCTGCTGTCTTATAGTGCACCACTTGTGTGCTGTGCAGGTGGTAGTTATTGCAAACTCTTAACTATTAAGCTAGAATTACTAACCAGCACATACAAGAGGCAGCACAAGGATGAATTCTACCACGTGTCTGCCTTAAGAACTGCCACCGTTGCCAGATATGAGCGTAAGGAAAACAAGAGTAATTCATGAAGTCAGCTAACTGAGACCAACTTGTTTTAACAGAAATGGAGGTTGCTGTGGCAGTGCACAAAGCACTAGAAGAGCTTTGCCTGAAGACAGAAAAGGAAGTGATTCTCTGCCACATTTTATAATTAAAATATTGTTGTGTATGTTGCTAGTATGGCTGCAGTATAGAACACAGCAACAGCTAGGTGTGCTGCTATGGTCCCTGAATATTCTGCAGTTGCATTTGAAGAAGAAATAGCCATGAAAATGAAATACAGTCAGTAGGGATCATTTATGTAAACACCAGGAATTTTTAAAGCAGGCAGTGCTTAAGTATAGCCACAAAAATTCCTCTGAAAAACATTGTCATAATTGAATTACTAGGCAGAAGAATAAATGTATTTGAAAAGAAAAACCTTTGAGGGTAATAAAATCAGGATAATAGGCTCTGAATAGCAAAAAGAGTAACAAAAAAGAAATGGCATAGTATGTGAGCATGCCGTGTGTCTTAAAATGCTGTCCTTCAGAAAAGAAACATTTTGAAGAGAGAATATACACTTCAGATAAGTGTGGGGGGGTGTTATTTGTCAAATGGGAGGTAACTCATGATTTCAGTTGATAAGGAAAAAGTTGGTGTGTGTTGATGAGGAAAAAGTGGCAGATTGCAAGGGGGTTCCTTGAACAATATCAGTCCTAGCTGTTCTATAACAGGCACTTCCTGGGTTAGAGTTTGTTTTTTCACTGAGTCACTAGTGTTTGCAATGTTTGTTTTATTTTGTTTTGCTTTCTTTTAGATAACTGTAGTGACTTGAATTCAGAACTGCAAAGAGTGCTGACAGGTCTGGAAAGTGTTGTCTGCGGGAGGAAGAAGAGCAGCTGCAATTTATCGGTAGCAGAAGTGGATAGACACATTGAACAGCTCACTACCGCCAGCGAACACTGTGATTTAGCCATTAAGGTAATGGTAACATTAAGCTCCAAACACAGCACGTACATTGCCCAGGACACCTGATCACATTCTGTAGTAAGAACACTTTACTTCCAGAGGTGACAAAGTAAATCACTGAAATCAGCTTCAGCTCTCAGTGTGTGTTGGGTAGGCAGTAGTATACCTGCTTTATGCTGAATTCTCTGATGCACAGGAGGAGCTCCTAACAGACTTTCGATCTCAAATCAGAAATGTATTTGTCTTATGCTCATCTCAGAGATAAGAGAAATGAGGACACTCAGCAGCTAAATTACTTTCTTAAGATTATCCACCAAATGAGTTGTCACTTGCCCAAGGTCACACAGCTAGTCAGTGACTGGTAACTGAAAACGCAATATGGGATGCTCACTGCAATTTGAAGGTAAAATGCCATAAACTATGTGTAAGTTGTGGTTTTGCTGTCTTAAAATATGAAGCTAGTATTTAACACAAAGCATGTGTGGTATATTAACTCTAATGAGACAAGCCAAACACAGGAACAAATAATTCAACTGATACTTGTGTGTCTTTGCTTTATTGAGCATGTAACAGAACAAGAAGAGGCATGTGTTAAAGGGATGGCAATTCAGAACCTAAAAGCGAGGGAACCATAGGGTATTGTACTATATACAGCAAAAGAGCTGAACAAGTATTTTGGGTCAGATGGAAAGGTGTCAGTAACTGCTGACAGTTTGTTATTGAAGTGGGTATGTCTATGACCATTCTAGACAGCTGAGACAGACAACTGGCATACTACTGGGAAGTGTCCCTCTGTTCCTGTTGGTGCCAGAGGAATATAATGCCCTGTAAAGAAATCAGTGTTCAGTGGTAGTTTGGAAAATGTGGATATGTATGAGAGAGAGACAGACAGACTGACTTCTGGGCCTCTTGGGAATGGTCTTAAAGCAATTTGAGTGTCTTTGATGATTAGTATCAGTACTTTTAATGTTACCCAGCATTATCTGCAGTTTTAGAATTAAGTGTTCTCAGAAGTCAATATTCACCATGAGAGTGATTGTGAATCCTGGAAAACAGGTAGAGATGGGTCTGTGTGAGGGTCACAGAGGTCTCTGAAGTGAGAGGAGATCAGAACTTTCGCAGGAGTTAGTATTAACAAAATGTCGTAAGCTTATTTCTCAACTTTTTCTCTTCTGGATTATTTACTGTTGATTCAAATTAGCTACAGTCAGATGTTTTAAAGTTGTAAGTAGCTGTCAGCAGCTTCTTCCTGTTACAAAGTGCAGGCCTTTTATTTTCATGTGGTCTCTACAGGCATAGCCGTTTTTGGGCCATGGAAGTGGAAGGCTTTTCCCCACTGCTTGTGCCGTAGAGCCTGGGATTCTTTGTGTTTCACAAGTGATAGCATGAGAAGGTTATTACCCTTTAAAGAAGACAGGAATCTCTCTTGACATGCACCGATTATGTGCTAGGGAAGTGTGTCACTGATGTGTTTAATACAGCAAAACCTGCATGTAGAGCCCCTTTCTGCAATTCCACCATGGCTGCAAGTCGTTTCGCCTTTCCTGCTTCCTCAGGCAGAGGACTGAGATATTTTTAAAACAGGTGGGATCATTAGTGGAAATTTGAAATATTCTGACTGTCTTTTACTTCGAATGTTGGCTCTTCACCTATGGACTTAATGCATTTAAGTGTTTTGAATCCTTCTGTTTTGATGGTTAGATTTCACTGGGTTTCTTCTAATGCTGTTGCTTGTAATTTTTTTTTTTCTTCTTTTATACAAGTCATGTGGCCTTTGCTAGCTCAATTGTGTCTGTCCCACAAAGACTGAAAAGACCTTGAAATGAGATTTATCAGATTGTCTGATAAACTGAACAGTATAGAACTGTATTTTGTTTAATGAAGTTTCCACAGAGTAGGCTGGTTAATGCCTCAGTATTTTGAACAGTAAATAACTGTCAGTAACAGATACCTACCAGTAAAACTCTACCAATTAAGAAAAAAAGATGTAAAAATTTCCAAACACAAACCATTTAGAACATGAGAAGAGCTGCACTGGGTTGGACCGAAAGTCCATCTGTCTAGTGGCAGATGCCAATGGAAAATGGCATCCAAAAAGACATGCATCATGTGTCCTTCTTCTCCTTCAATCAAAGATGCTTCCAGCAAGGTGAGTTTAGGAACTTTGTGTTTAATAGTCATGGGTGGGATTTTCTTCCGTATTTGTATCTGACATGTTTTTTAACCCATCTAAATTGTTGGCCTCCATAAATTCTGGTAGGAATAAATTCTAGCATTGAGTTATGCCTTGTGAACAAGTGCTGCTGATTGCTTCTTTTAAACCTGATGGTTGTTGATTTCATGTGGTATCATGTCCGTAACACAACACCTTGTGTAAGGAAACTAAGGCAGATAATACTGATGGCAGTGTCAGAGGTAGGACTGGAATTACCGTGCTTTGACATCCTACCATGTGCTTGGAATGTTATGTTGTAATTCAGTCCTGTAATGCATGAAATTATACCTGAATTTAACTGCTGGGCAGCAGCATACCAGATAGAACTGCTGTGTAGTACTGCTTTGAAGAAAAATAATCAACTCTGTAGTTTACACAGATATATCTGTGTACAATATTGGTGGTTTGTGTACCATGGAGGATGGTGGCATGTTGGTCATCAAACCAGAGAATTATGATAAGAGTTTAGTCAGCAAAAGGAGGAATAATACAGCAAAATCAGGTCAAATGAAGGAGCATAGAAACAAGAAGAAAGGTCCCTTTGCTTTTTTAAGGACTATGGGACAATCCTTAGTACAGCTGTCAGACCCATGCTGGTGCCGTCATTGCCTGAACTTTTATACTTGTGTGGGCAGATCGTAGCCATAGAGTCTGGAGAAACAGCAGCAGCCTCTGTGTCTGGAGATACCTCCGTGGTGTTGAACCGCTGCTGCTGCTTCCTCCTGACAGTCTGTCCTCTTTCCCTGTTGCTCCAGGCTTGTCACCCCCACTAGTGCGCTGAAGAGAAGAGGCTTGGGAAAGGGAGGAGTTGGAGAAATAGGAACACTAGGTGAATGGGGAATAGGGACAAAGGAGGCAGCAGCAGAACTTGGTGTTAGAGGGGTGAGCAGGTGAGCCCGTGAACAGGGGAAGTACATGAAAGAGGAGAGGAGTTTTGGGGGTAGAAGAGAGAGGAGAAGACAGCAACAAAGAGGAACTTTTAAAATAAAGCTGGCATCATCAAGAGGGAATGCTACTGCCATTATAGAGCTTTTCTTCGCATCGTAAGATTAACCACCCTGTACTTATGCAGAGCTGGAACTCATCCTTGTGTTGAAGTAACTTACCTTTTCATTGTTTGAGACCTGTAGGTCCAAGTGAAGGTAAGAGAGACCTGCAGCTTCTTTCATCTTACAGAAATGTTGCAAGGCATTCCTCTTTGGAAAAGGAATTGAAGCTTACTGCTAAATATGTAAGCAGAATTATAGTGTACATACTCTGTCAATGGAGTTTTATGTTTATGACTCTAAACGCATTGCAGTTTTATGGAAGAGAGACATGAAATACACTTTAAAAGAGTAAACTGAACCTGACTGCAGTTTTGTCCCTGCTTCTTCCATGGAAGCATATAGTGTAACCTGGAACACTAAGGAGTCTTGCTGTAGCTGAGATTTATTCTTTAAGATAAATGTATTGATAACAGCAAATAACCAACTTTGCCTAGTAATGGACAAAAAAATTCACTGATGCCTCAGTGTCAGACAGTGCAGAAAACTCTGGGAAGTTTTGTTGCAGGGATAAAAGCAGGGTTGTATTTTCAGCTTGGTTTGTCAGTAGCTGATTCTTGTAGTCTCTCCCAAATTAAGGACATAAACTGTAGTTAGTAATTAGTTCTTTAGAATAAAACAACTGAGTATTTTAGCATTGGTACATGAGTCATTTATCTTCCATATTATACTTTAAAGTATAGGCTTTAGTTATAACATGTTCTTGGATTATCTGATGAAATGAAACTTTATATGTTGCTAGTTACTTGATATATTAATTTATTTTCCATGTTTCTTCTTATGATTTCAATGCAGACTGTTTTCAGAGAGATCTAAAAGCTTACAAACAACAATTTGAGTGTTTCTGCTTGTTGCAAAGGTCTTCTGTAAGTGAAAAATTCAACACAGGTACAGCATATGCTGTGTAGTAGAATCAGAATTGCATATAGTTACCTGACATGTTCAGTGTTACACTGTGTTTCAACATTTTGAATGACCAGTCTGATGGCAAATTTAGGCATGGCAGTCTTCCCTTGCTGGTGGTGTGTGCATGTAGTTTAGTTTCACCCAGTGGAAGCTGCCAAATGTCCTTTGTGCTGAATGGTGCATTATGTGACACAGAGAAACCAGCTTTTTTTAGGCACTAGAAAGACTGTAACGCCTTCTGTAATAATGTCAGCCTAGCCAAGGATGGTTTTCTTTTATCTGTCTGTCACCTTTAGGAAAGAACGTGCTCAGGGAGATGGAAGAGTCCTCTTTTCCTTGCCCTTTTGTGGAGTTGGACTAGAACAAGGCCCTATGCCAGGCACATTCACAGGTTGCTGCTTTCTGCCTGTTCCTCAGACAGGGAAGCAACAAGGACAGTGCTCACCAATGACAAGAAGCCATCAATTTGTTTTGAAGTGTTCTGAGATGAAACTAATGGGATTGCTGTCACTCATGGGTGACATATGTTTTATTTGCATATAAAACATCCATTTGCTTTGTTGATGGTCAATATGACATATTTCAATACAATGGTCAAACTATCTAAATAAGCAATAATTTTGTTTGATATTACTTATTAAAGAAAAGAAGCAAACTCATGGTGTTGTGGGGCTGTGTGTGTGCATATAAGTATTTATACTTAACTGTTACATATTCTGTCCCATGCATCATTAGTATTGTTCAATCATCTGTCTCAACTTCCTTCTGGTTTTTGATGACTGTATTTTTGCAGACTGTAGAAGAGATTGAGGGTGTACTGGGACGTGACCTTTACCCAAACCTATCTGAAGAGAGATCTCGATGGGAGAAGGAGCTGGCTGGCTTGCGGGAAGAGAATGAGAGCCTCACAGCCATGCTGTGTAGCAAAGAGGAGGAGCTGAACAGGACCAAGGCCACCATGAACGCTATTCGCGAAGAAAGAGACAGGTTGCGTCGAAGGGTAAGGCTGCTGCACAGATGATACCTTCTTTTTCCCTCCTAGCCTGTGTAATTTTGTCACCAGAACATGCTTCTCTTTCATCTTGCTTCCTGTCCTGGCTGTAGGGCTTTTAGGTTCTTAAAGCTGAGCTATAGAACAGAATTAGGACAAAGCTGGAAATAATTGAAAAAGAGTCTGTGATGAATGGCCAAGGTGGACAGCAACCTGATGTCAGAAATCATGTGTTAACAGAAAGCCTGATATTAATCTCCAAGGAAGCATATGTAACTTATCTATAGAGAAAGCAGATGTTCGTTCAGTGAATTTTCCTGTGAGGCATTTTTTCCTGTAAACAACAAATATTTCTTTGTTTTTGATGGAAATTCAATTTGTGATTAGGAGAAAGAAAAAGAGCAGGACTCCTGTCACTGGGTAATAATTCTCAGAACTAAACAATGAGTAGTCCCAGCCATGTCCTGTCTCCCCATCGACATTTTATGGTGCTGCAAGGTCAGATAAAGGCCCTGTTCTCTGTGGAGTCCAAAGTAAAAACAAAACAAAAAAACAACATGGAAATTTGCATGTAAAAAAGATTAAAGATCCTGTTAAATCTGCAGAGTTTTGGCTACACGTAAAATAATTTTATCTTTAAAACAGTGTGCTTGTTTGACTGAAAATGAGTCAGTTTTCTTTATACAGTTAGAAACCTTTCTTTTTCATAGCCAGCATGCTGATTATTTGGACTTAGTTGGAGAACAAGAGATAACACCCCAGCTCAGAGCTAATGTTTTTAATTACTCTGGTCTGAGAGCCAAGGACACTCTGATCGCTCTGCCCACAGGTGTGAGGCATCAAGGAGGGGGGGCATGGATGGGGCAGAGCCTGACTGACATCCAGACTGATCAATGAGAGTATTCTATCCCATTAGTGTCACGCTTCATATCCAAGGAGTCAGGGCCTTCCAGTCTCTCTCCCTTGGGCACAGCCAGGTGGGTTTTGGTCGGGACATTTAGTTCGGCCTTTTGCCATTTTGCAGAGACTTCTGAGCCTTTCTGCCTTTTTTTCTCTCTCTTCTCTCTTTGGGATCAGCTGTTGAGACCAGGTGCTGCTTTCTGGGACTGGTTGCTCAGTGTGGATAGAGTTCATGGGGAATTGTCTTGAATATCTTTTATTTTTATATACATACATACACACATACATATATATACATATATATATATATATATATATATACACACACATATTTACTAATAGCGTATTAGTTTTTTGTTATTTTATTAAACTGTGTTTATCTCAGTCCAAGGTTCTCCCTTCCCTTTTGCTTCTCTTCTCTATTGGCGGGGTGGAGGATGGTCAAGTGAGCGGCTGTTGTGGTTGTATTGCTAGCTCAGGTTAAACCACGATAAACAGGCAGTTTCAAGCTTGTGTTCAATTTGAGTGACAATTTTTATCACTGTATCTTGGTAAAATTATCGGAAGCGTTGCTCTCTACCTTCTGGCAGTAGATCAGCCTTTCATGCAAATGCTGTGTTTCTAAAACAACATTGTTCTATAGTGACTATGTCATTTCAGCATGAAGCTGCATTATGTGAGACTTCTAGTCTTCAGATATTGAGCCACAAATTGCCTTTGTAAAACTTCCTAACCTCTCTTAACAATAAAAAGGTATGATGAGGGAAGAATAATCTGCTATCATGTAAAACAAGACCACTTCAGCTTTTCCGTTGTAAAATTTAGTTTTATTGTATACTGTAAGTGTAAGTCATTTTCAGTCCTGAAGTTATTGCAGTGCTTTTATAGTGACACTTCCTTTTAAACAGAGGCAGTACTACCCCTTGAGCTACAGAATTAGCACTTATGCATCTGGTGAATTATTGCAGGATTGGGGATGAGGGGAAGTGGGCAGCAGATATTCTTGCTGAGGATTATATAGATCAATATTGGGTTACCAAACAAAAAAATAGGTGGCCTTGAGCACAGAGATCATAGAAAAATATTTAAATTTCAGGAAGTATGGAATGCAAGTTAAGGTGTTTAAAAGATTGGTAACAAGAATTTATGCTGATATCCAGAGGCTCCTCAGTTAAAAACAAACCAGCAAACCAAACTAACAAAACAGAACAAACAAAAACCATGCACACACAAAAAACCAACCAACCAGCCCACCAAACAACACCAAAAACCAACTGAACAAATCTACCCCAAAAAATGGAAAAGTAGAAAGAATTTGTGTTTTTACCTGCAGGGATTAGCGTGGCTGAGCCATCGATGCATTGTGGTAAATTCAATCCTACAGTGTACCGTTGTAGTTATTTCCAGTAGAGCCTGGAAGGACTGTATAAAGAGTGGTGAGATCTGATCTGAATTTTTTTTATGTAGTTCTCATGCTTGAAAAGCTTCAGTTTCACTTGGCAAAAAAATATGTAGAAGATGGTCAGAGAATTGGACAACTTACTTGGAGAAGTGACTTAAAGAGATTCTCCTGTTCAGCTTGACAAAGCAAAATCTGAATTTGACTTCTCTTCACAAATGCTGGCAAAAGCAAGAATAGGACTTAATGGCAGTACAAGCTTAGGACAAAACTGGAACAAGAATAGATTATATATGTATAAAGCATCGTGGCTATGTTAGGCCAGGAATTAGGCTATAAGGTATCTAACAGACAAGAGAATTGTGTTTCTGAAGAAACAGTAAGGAGGACTAACTGCTTGGAAAATGAAGCTTTAAAATATTGAAGCTATGTTTGTATAATGTAATGTACGATTATGCAGAGATACCGATTAAAATCTGGATCATCATGTTAGAATTGTACTCAAAGAAAAGCAGAAAGGCATACTTTTAATTGCCCCAGTTAACACAGCTGCATTAATTCTAGAGCTAGCTTTAATATCTCTGCGCAAAACCATGGTGTTTTGTCTGGCTGCCAGCAGCAGCAGAGGATTGGATTAGCAGATGAAGAAAATGCTGTTTAGTTCTGTGTGTGTGGATACTGCTTGACTTGGTCAGTCTACAGTGGAATCCCTTGTAGACAAAACGTTTGTGGAGCCACACAAGTGCTGGCTATGTTGTTAAATATTTCACTTTTTCCTTAGTGTAGGCAGGGCCTGGGACTGACAGGACAGCATGTTACTTATACTGACCTAGCAGTTGCTGGTCTGTCTGTTGGAATGGTTAGCAGGGGCGCTGCATGTGTTACTGGTGTCTCTGTTATGGAAGCATCTCTGGTGGGAGCAGAATTGAAGTCATCAACTGTTGTCATGTCAGTGGCTGCAGCAGTTGTCAGGTGACAGCAGCGGTGGGACATTAGTGACCTAAATTGTGTTCAGAGCACTGACCCTGCAGAGGGTGAGTCTTGAATTGCTCTATAGAGACTGTGAGCTGTATTTTGTATACAGCAAGCCAATTAAAATGTTTGTTTTTCTGTAATTAAGAAAATTTTTTCTTGGACTGATTGGACAGGTATCTCGCCCAGTAGACAAAGAGTTAATGTTGGATTGGCACAGAGCATAACAAAATCAAGCAGCTTCTGTATTCAGGCACAGCTGCCAATTTTTTTTCTTTTAGTTGCTTTAATTTAGTTTGCACTTACAGAGAATTCTTGAAATACTGTTTTTAATATCATTCTGAACTTGCATAACAACTGGTTTATTGCCCCCACCAGAGAAGTTTGTTCGTGGCATATGACCTTGTATCATGGAGGCACCCCAAAAGTCAGTTTTAGGTGGACAGCAAGTTCCAAAACAGACTTTATTCTAGCCAGAAAAGTGTAGCCAATAAACCAACTAGAAACAGGGTTTATACAGTTATTGAGCACTCCAACAACATAAAATACAGGTTTGGATATCAGTTGAGGAGATTATTGGGGTACAACAACATAAGAATAATGAGGATCCACAACATGCATGCATTCACTCACAAGAAACAAAACCAGAGGCCTCTTACTCCAGGGTACTGAGAAGAAATAATCACTCACCTGCGTTAAGCGAGGGCTCACACTTGCTTGGTTAGGCAAGGACTCTCATTTGCCTGGGTTAGGCAAGGACTCATTCAAGGATATATTCAGTAAATAACCACTCATCCCAACGAGGAGGTGAGGTGCTCTCAATCCTGGGAATTCTCCTTAGATGGCATCCCAGTCTAAGGGGAGGGCTCCAGTTCACAGCCCCACTGCTCCAAGAAGACCACTCAAAGGGGATTTTCCGGGAGGACCCCGTTTTATAGCCCAGTCAGATCTGGCTGTGGGCATTACAACAGAAGCTTCACTGCTACTCTGGGCACCTCCTTTGTTAATGACCCTGTCTATTGACCAAGGGTCTCACCCCTCCTGCCCCAACAGCTGGTGGAGGTGAAGTTGCCTTGTCCTGCCCCCAAGTAGGGGAGGATGTGACTGTCAGCACCTTGGTGCCACCCTGGGTGTGTATGTGGGGACAGGCACAGTGGGGCACAAAAGGTGCTAAAGAACTATCAGCTCCCCCATTGAAGGCTCCAGATCCCAGGGAGTTGTGCCACTGCCACACCTTTGTCAGCAACACTATGTAGCTGTTGCACTGAAAACCATATTTGCATTTTTAATGTAACTTTGTGTCCATAGTTGCAACAAAATAAATGTTTTCTTTGACCTATTAATTTTTTTTCTGTATGCCACCTGAACTCAGACTCCCTTCAGAGTATTTCTCTGGAGAGTGAGAAAGGAGATCCAACAAAAATTTAGTTATTGTTCTTCTCAAATTCAGTTGGGTGAAGTGAGTAAGTTTGAAGTTGACCAGACCAATAGATGTGTTACTTTAGATCAATATCTGTAATCAAGCAGAGTACTTTCAAGACATTTTTCTTGGGCTTTTAGGAGATTTAATTTAATTAGGTATTTACTGTGGTCTGTTGACAGATTGAGCTGCTTTCTAGAACAGTAGCTAAGAAACAATATACATACGGAGTTTGTTTCTCACGGGTCATTAGTAAATGAGGTAATCACTTATTTCTATAGAATGCCTGCAGTGTAGCAGCTACTTTCATAATATAGAGGTTTGATTTACCTCTGGATGATATTGCCTTATTAAAAATAAAATCTATGGAAGTCTGGACCAGTCAGTGCCCTAGAAACTGCTTACACATAGCTGACCATAATCCTGAATCTCAGTAATACAGATAAGATACTGGGGGCCTTCCACAGCAGTTAGTGGGATTAATATTATTATTACTTGAGAATAAGGCTGAATCAAGTAAGCATTATTTACAACTGCTATATGTAATAACAGCCTTAAATAGTAGGAGAAAAAGTAATGTTTGTGTTCATACACAAAATCTCTTGTATCTATGAGGGTGGTCAGATGAGCATCACTGATACAACATATAAACTCTATCATGACTGCAAAGCAAAAGTTGTGGCTTTTTAGTTACTCCCCATGAAATGTGCACAGTCCCAAGCAGCCCAAGAGGCGGTGAATGTGGACAGTGTTCAGGTTTCCCCGAGGCTGTTCTGAGGAACTGAGTGAAAAGGTGGTTCCAGCTCTGGAAGTTTGCTAAGTCTATTCTTGGCATAAGCCATATGTCGACTTGTGCAGTTAATCAAATGTGTTTAGTTGTGAGGATCATTCTGTATCTGCTTCAAACTCACCTTCATTCACCAAACTAATCAGGAAAAAAAAAAACAAACCAAACCAAAACAACAACAACAAAAACACAGACTTAATATTTTAGCTGTACTTGACCTAAGACCTTCAGGAAAACATAATCTGCAGAGGAGTAGAAAAGTGCCATTTTAGTGCATGATCCTTCCAGCTGCACAGATCTCCCTCGCTCCAAGAAACTTCATTTTAGCATGAGGGCTCTCCCAAAATACCTTGTTCTTGCCAGGATTTGAAAACTTCCCAAAGCACAGCAGCAGTCAGATCCTTGGCTTCATTCTCACTCTTGAGGCCACACTGTTCTCATATGACATAAAGCTGGCACCAGCTGCTTAACTGTTCTTGTTTTGGCTGTTGGGATAAGAAGATATTTTTCCAGATTTCTAGAGAACACTGATATGTTATGGGCCTCTAGAAATTACTATCAGCTTGCACAACTTAAAGTGATCCTTGAACTGTTCTGCCTCCTTGTCTCTTGGTGTGCACCAGAAACAGAGGCAGCAGCCAAAAGCTATTTTCATTCTCTGCCTCCTTCTGTTTCATGGTATTTGCTTATGCAGCAGTATCTCGGCTGAGCTGTTAGTGAACTGGAGCTTTGCTTCTGTTTCCAAGATTGTATGTAAATGTTTAGTGATTAAACTGAAATTAAATGAGAAAAAGCCTGAGGTAGGCTTACTGCCCTCACTTTTGTGTGTTTTTGCTCTGTGCTAGCCAGGATCAGAACACTTCAGTTGTGCTCAGAGCTTTTAGAGAATCCACCCGTCATTTCCCATGTCACATCATGCCACATCCTTAGTTTTTGTTGCTTTGTATCCTTCATGGAGGAGGGACAGACAAAAGCAGAGGAGCACTTGCTTGGTTACAGGTTTATATCACTCGGTGCACTATGGCCTCTCCTGCCACTATAAAAAAGGTGTATGTGTAAACCCTAGTAACGTAGCTGTTCTACCATAGCTTGTTGTGTCTATGTGTTGCACACTTTCTCTCTTCCTCAAAATAATTGCTCAAACTGCAGATTGATTTTAAAATCTGCCAGAGGAGTAGCTCTCCTGATAATAGTGAAGTTCTTGGGTATTTACTGAAAGTAGACATCTTTGCAGAGGAGAGAGGTTCTGTAAATGCCTCCTTCAAACAGATGAGTGCAGGTCATTCAGCTCCACAGCATTCATTGAAGAGATGGCCTTTATAAATACTAGAAGAGACTTCCTTACCATGCTTAGTCAACCACAACAGACAACCTGTAGGAAGTGAGATCTCAGCTTTGGTGCTCGTAATTGTTTGAACATTTAAGAGGGGCTGAAAATTATCAGTCACCACTAGGCCTGATTGAAAGGTGAGTGGTGCTTTAGGCTGGGAATGGCCCTTGCCACTCAGAGCAGCTTGAATTGTCATTTTCCATCTTCTCTTCCACAGACCTGCAGTATGCATGAATAGATTAGAAAGGGGGAGAGGTGTATTCCCTGCCCATGGATTGTTGTACTTATCTTCATCTTCTGTATAACACAGGGAAAAAAAATCAAATTGTATTAAAATACTGAGAAAAATATTACTTGAAGGGTTCAAAGATACTGCATGATGCAACAGGTCGCAAGTGGGCTAGAAAGAAAAGAATCACAGGAGTGCTCCTTATTTGAAACTGGTTTAGAAGCAAAAGCAGCAGGTGTCCTTTGGATGTGTAAATCAGTGACAAAACCAGCCAGTTTGTAGCTGTTTGGCTTTTTTTAATTTAGGGTATGTTAACAAATCATGTAGTTATGAGCGTGCATGTGTAAAATAAGAGCAAAAACGTGTTTGTTAGATTCATGATTATGGATAATGAGTGTATCCATCAAAGTATTTTCTACAACCCTGTATTCATTTCTGCAAACATGTCCATGAAGTCTGTTAATCATTTATGAAGTCTTTCATAAATTGAACATTACTGTGATGTGTCAACCCCTTTTCTCTTCTACTCTCGCTGTCTTTCTATTTAGTTCTTAAGGTACACATGAGAAATTATGCTTTATTTTTCCCTGTTTCTTCCCCCAGTTATCAGTATTCAAAGGAAAAATAGCCATGCAGCTGAACAACTTGTTCATATTATTAAACATCAAATATTTAAAAAAATTACAGTTATTTAAGTTTATATTATTAACTTGAGAATGTCTGTTTGCACCTGACATACCTTGTTACTTAGGTTGTCCATTGCTCTGAAGTGTAATGGTTCTGTTGCCTTGTATCTCACCTGCTCCTGCTTTTTCTGAGGCTCCAGCACTTCTTTACTTCTGTAATTCTTTGGACTATTTAGATATTTGATTTTTCTTTTTTTAAATTGTGAATTTCACAGATGTTTCCCTGAATTTGTCCTGTTTTCCTTCACTCTCTCTTTTTTTTTTTTTCTTCTGATCGTATAATTACATTTGTCTGTTGGCCACTTTCCATCTCAATTTAGGGTTTGGCAGTTTTCATATTGTTCTGCATGTTTCCATCTTTAAACAAGTATGATGCAAGGGCTTAAAAAGTCTTCAATTAAATCCTTTCTTGTTATTCCTCCCCAACTCAGAAATCCACACCTTCCTGTCTTTCAGTGGAACTTTTTTGGCTTTGTTTCTTTACGTCTCTTGACTCATCAGATTTTTAACTTTGTAATCCATTTCCTCTAAGATCTGCCCTTCCTCTCTCCCATTTCCAAGTGTTATTTGTGTCTCATGTGCAGTACTGCAATTATCTTAATTCTACTAATAAAAATAACCTTCAAAATAATTTTTATTACTTTGCTATTGACACTTAAGACTGGTAGAAGTATTGAACAGAGGTGGTTAGATAATTTTTAGTAACACTTTTTAAACTAGTCTTTTCATAACTTGTGCATTCACCAATCCAAACCAGAAATTCTCTTTTGAACGTTTTTTTTTTTTTCTTGATTCCTGTTCTTTGGTCTTCCTTGATTTTTCCTGTGGAATTACTGCTAGTGTGGAAAAGTATTTTCTGAGGAGATGGTGCATACTGCTCTATTTAGGGTGGAGGTTTTGATGACCACAAATAGTTACATAGGCTGTCTCTGAACAGTCTAGTGGGTGGGCAAACCCAGTCATGAGTCTCTGGCTTGGTGAATGTGTGAATTGTGAGATCGGTGAATTTCACAGGTCAGACAAACTTCCCCTGTTACTCTGCTCAGAATTACCATCTGGTACTCAGCGTTGCTAAAGCTAGTGCAGTTATTTATAGCAATTAATTTAGCATGTCATTTCTCAAATGAAGGCCTGAATCAGTAGATACCTCAAGAAATATGGATAAGCAGACAGTGTCTTTAAGTTGTGGTTGCTTCCATGGTACAGTATTAAAACAGTGACTTGCAGAGACTGATAACTGTGCTGTGCTCTGAGTTTTCTTTTATAAATGCTTTCCTGAGCAAAGCTTTGCCTGGCTGCAGTCTTAGCTGTGTTCATTTTTCTTTCTGTTGCTAATGTCGTTTTACAGATCCTTAAGAGTAATTGGCTTTGTAAGCATGGCTGATAATTGCTGCTCAGTGATAAAACACAGACTAAAGGAAACCTATCTCTTTTGAAGTTCTATGTAATATTGTCCTTACATAAGGTGGTCTTAAACTTTGGAGTCAATGAATGCTTAGCATTTTAAGAAATTTTAACACTCTGTTTCCCGGTTGCACATAAATTGAGAATGTTACTTGCTTTTGGACTGAAATCTTACAGGACTAGCTTCTGGGCATAGGTGAACATTTTAGCAATTTTTAAGTCAGACATCGAGGCAGGTGTTTGATTTTATGAAGAACAGCATCCCTAGTGGTTTTCCTGTTTGTTTGTTTGTTTTTAAACAATTCTGTAACTTAAGTGCTTGGGGTATTTAGTTAGAAACAGCCTGGTATTATAAATAGTAGTAAATGTGATTTTGATTTAATAAAGTTTTGGAGTTGTCTTTTTTTCTTTTCAGTGTTGATGCTGTAGTACAAATCCTGTCCACACTGGCTTTCCTCATCTGCAAGCAGAAAAATGCATACACGGTTTATCTCAGTTTTATGCATATCAGCAGGCTGAAATGTTTGGTTTGCATCAGCAGAGCACTTCTGTCCTTAAGGTTTGCATTAGTGCAGCTGTACCCATGTTGAACTTACATATGTCTGTATGAACAAAGGAGGCCTCAGCAGCAAATATGTAGAAGATACATGCTATGAATGTGTAATTTATACAGTCTGCTCAGTTAACTTCATGGTCTAATTACAGTTAAGATGTACAATTCTGGGGCAAGCACCTGTATCCATTTATCAGCAAGTTGCTTTAAATGCTGGGGACTTGAATTGAGGTTTTGTGTACTATATCTTTTTTTTCAACAGACCAGTGGAGTTGTTTGGATTAATTTTGTTTAGGGCGTAGCACTCCTCCACAACTGAGCAGAGAAGTTATGAGTGCAGTTAGACTTTATGTGCTCTTATTGTTGGCACCTACAACTTTTTATTAGTAACTTGCAATTGTTCTACTCTGATATGTAAAACACACAGGGTATGGGGGTTTGTTTTTTGTTTTGCTGGGGTTTTTTTGTTTGTTTTGGTTTGGCTTTTTGTGTGGGTTTTTTTTTCTTTTGTTTGTGTTTGTTTTTTTTTGTTTGTTTGTTGGTTTGTTTTTTTTAATTTCCACATACCTAAAAATTCCGTTACTTTGATGTTAAGTCCTCAAGCAACCTGACCTTCGGTTTGCACATGCCTGAGGGGGAGACAGGAGTACTCTCCAGGGAAGTAGCAGCAGGCTGTAGCTGATCATAGGAAGCATAAGATACTGCTTGGGTGACTGGAGAGGGTTCCAGCTTGAATTCTTAGTGCAGTAGCTTGAAGGGATCTGTGTATGTTGTGCAGAGAACATGCTGACTGCCACTGCTTCAAGCAGAGATGGCGAAGTGCTGACCATGCACTTGGTGAGCACGTAAGTGAAGAAAGCCTAAGCTTTAATGCAAGTTTAATTTTGTTACTTTTTAGACTGAGGAGTTTCAGCTTGCTTAATTAGTTCTTTGTGTAAATCTATTGTGTTTAATATAAAATCCCCCCTTGTTTTAGACGGTAGGAATCAGAGTTGCATTTCATGGTTGCAGAGGGATATCAGATGGACTGAACTTTTGTTAAAATGTCACCAACTCTGTTTTGAAATGGGCTGTTCCAACAAAATTGGTGTAGAAACTTGTGTATTAAAGTTAATACTCTGTACTCTGGGAAATTTCCTCTTTGGATGGTTTCCTCTCTCTTCTCTCATTTTGCACTCTGTGTTTGAGATTCTGTGGGAAAATGAGCTCTGTGACTTCACCTTATGGCATAATTGTTGTGTTAAGCAGACCATTTATTTGTCTGTTGAGACCTATTCCAAGGTAAACACTGTAATCTTTAGCTCAGCTTTACTTTGACTCCTGCAGACCTTTTTTTTCACACTTTAGTCCGGAAAATCATTTGACATCAGTTCTGCAAGTATCTGATGTGTTATGAGGTCTGTGCAGTGTTTGCAGTGTATGTTTACAGAGAACTTCTGCAAACTGTTGTTTGGGTGCTTTGCTGGTGTTTTCTTGTCTGCACATTACTCATTATATGGTAGCCTTACTTAAATGTAGTTTTGAAAGCATGATGTAACATTTGAATTTCTTTGATCTTGAAATATGACAAAGTCATCCTGTGATGTGTTTATGTCAACAGTTTATTCAACTGCAGAGTCTTCATTTCATTTGTTTAAGAATCATAATCTTAGGCTGGAGCATTAGCTTCACCCCAGAGGGAATGATTTCTAGACGTATAGTACAGCTGTACTGAGGGGGTTATATAAATCAAGCTGAAACTCTGAGTTATCACTTCGCAGTATTACATTTGTGTATTTCCACATTGCAAGTAGTTTAAAAAAACTGACAACAACGGAATTTTAAAACAACCTACATACATCTGCTCCCCAGATGAACTTTGCAGCCATCACTGGACAATACACAACTTCTACACTCAAGCCAGAAGCAATTAAGTTTGGATAGACAATGAGAAAATCTCCAAACTATTTAAACCATAAAACTGGAAGAAACAGAATGTTATGTTTTATTGTAGGTTCGGGAACTGCAGACACGTTTGCAAAGCGTGCAGGCAACAGGCCCGTCCAGCCCAAGTCGTCTCACTTCTGCAAATCGGCCCGTTAACCCCAGCACAGGAGAGCTGAGCACGAGCAGCAGCAGCAATGATGTTCCCATAGCCAAGGTGAGCTGTCATGTGTTGCAGTGATGCTTCTCACTCTCTGGGAGAAGCAAGCTTCATGTTGCACAGCTGCTGGGCAAATGCGTGGTTAACTAGGAGATACCTAGAATCCTCAGTGAGTTTTCTGGAGTCCTAAGCAGGCCCATGAACTTGAGCTGCAGCAAGAAATTGAGTGCTAATGATTGTCATTCTCTCAGTTACAACACAGGTGTCAATTTTACAGTAGTGTACTTCAGTTTTGCAAGTGCAGCTAGTGAACAAATGCATTTTGTGTACCCTTTGCAAAGTGTGGGTTCCTGCGTAACCTGTGCAGCATTCTGACTTACAGATTGCTGAAAGAGTGAAGTTGTCAAAGACAAGATCAGAGTCTTCATCATCTGATAGACCTGTCTTAGGATCAGAAATCAGCAGCATAGGGGTAAGGATTAATAATTATGTGCATGCATAATACCTCCTGAAGACAACCTGTGTGCCATTTAAAGCAGCATTGTTTTCTTACTAAATTAATGTATGAGCTAACTGAAAATACTTTGAAATATATTTCTCAAAATAACTTTTAACGGAGCACATTTAACCCAGTATTAAGATCCTGTTTTCTCATAACTGGTGGCTAGAAGTCACACTCTGCGTGACTTTAAGGGGATAATTTTTGGGTCAATTCCTGCAAAATATTATTCTTCAAGAAAAGACCATTCAGTTGCTTTTCATAACTTCCTATCAAGAAAGAACTGGGTTCTGTTTTGTGATGGCAATGTAAATCCATATAGCTGCTGTTACGGTGTGTTAGTATTTGTTTCACTGAAAAACTTAGCTCTGACCTTTTGCTAAGCTTTCAAGAAAGTAACTAACTTACATATTAGGCTTTAAAAATGTATGATGAAATAGTGGACTTCACCCTTTGGTTAGTAGAATTTTAAATCAAAATAGCTTCTTAAAGTGGAAACTTGTAAATGTTCTATTCAATGTAAAATTCATAACAAAAACTGAATAATTAATGTCTTGAAGTGAATGCATGCAAGCAAATGCAGCTCTCAACGCAGACTGCCTGTGGGGGGAATCCAGTGGGTTATCTGTTCACAATGATCTATTAACTGCCCTGGGCAGGTGTCTAGCACTGTGGCTGAACATTTGGCACATTCCCTCCAAGACTGCTCAAACATCCAGGAAATTTTCCAGACTCTTTATTCACATGGATCTGCTATCTCTGAGAGTAAAATCCGAGAGTTTGAAGTGGAGACAGAGAGATTAAATAGGTAAGATTGAAAGTCAGATAAGCTCAAATATCTTGTCTGCTATTAGCATTGTTAAATTTACTACTATTTTATACTTTTTGAACATCTCTTTAGTTCAGTCCCAGCTCAACTGCGGCAGTTCCAGGTAAACATGGAATGTAGTTGATGAAGAGAAGATTGAATCATATGCTAAGGGTCCTTTACATTATTGGGAAAGTTTGGTCATGCATTATTAGATCAGCATGGGACCTTCACCTGTGACTATTTGCACTGTAGAGTGTCCTTCTCTATGGCTGACCAAGTAGTCATTTTTTTCATCTGACACATCACTGCTAGAAATGAGGTTTCCCACAATTTGCTCTCCATCATTCTGTACTTAGTTTGCTTTGTTTTGTCCTGAAGAAACAGAATTATAGCATTAACTGCATCAGTGAATGTATTTATGGTGTGGCATATATACCCGTAAGTAGCCTTCCACTTGGAAAAGAAAGATTGCAGCTTTTTGCTTGTAGTTAAAATATGTGTTGTGTTATCCTTCAATAAGCATTGTCAAAACTAATGTTTCATGTATTCTTTGGCACATAAAATTGAAAGTGTGGATCAGGGATGGGAGAATCATGTCTCAGCATGTTTCCTTCCAAGCTTTCTCCTCACTGTGGCTATCTCAAATTTAGTCTGATCAGTACAATATCTCTTTTATTTGTAGCTCATGTTTTTATAGTGCTGCAAAATGTGATCCTTGTTTGTTTTTTTTTTTTTCTTTCATTTTTTCTGTGCACTGCACAATTATGCTTTGACATGTATCATTGTAGGATGTGTCAGAGAAGATACAGGAGGTGAAGTACATAAGAGTTCTAGCAGCTAAGAAAATCAGGGCTTTATTCTGATCACTGAATAAATGGCATACTAGCCCTTCTTCTGTTTGTTAAGTAGCCAGTGATTTTGAAGTTCTGATGGCACTCATTTCTTCATTGCCTCACTGAAACTTTGTCCCTATTTTGGAAGTTACCTTTCTAATCATAATCAGGATGTTAACTCCAAGTGAAACGATTATTCTAGATGTTCCAAAGGAAAGGAGCCTTTATGCACCTGCATGATTCCTACAGACATCCTCACATCGCACTCACATCGCACTTGAAACATGAAGCTGGTGTGGTAGCAGCAAGTCAACAATAGAGGCAGATACATTAAGCAAACAATAGAGGCAGATACATTAAGCAAAAGGTTAATGTGAAACTGTCCTACACAGTTGTATTGCTACAAAATAAGGGTACAGCTTTCTGCTTGCTGCTGTTCCACAGAATTATGATTACATTTTATGAGAAGGAGAAGGAGAAGAGGCTGTGCTGAGAGAAATAACTGCCCTCTTGGCCCTTGATAGGGGACACAGAACTCAAAGATTTTGCTATCTTCAGTAAAAACCTTGTGTAGACCAAATGGTATTTGTTTTTTAAAATTATGATTGTTCTAGAGTTTTTAGGACAGTATCTGTGAACTAAACTTGAAGGCTGCAAATTACTTCCTTTTTTACAGCCGTATTGAGCACTTGAAATCCCAGAATGACTTGTTGACGATAACACTGGAAGAGTGCAAGAGCAACGCTGAGAGGATGAGCATGCTTGTTGGGAAGTATGAGTCCAATGCCACTGCCCTCAGGCTCGCACTGCAGTACAGGTATGTACCTATGCACAGGGTGTCTCAGCCAGAGGAAGAGAGAGTTGGGGGAGATTTGATAGAAATATTTGAGAGTTAAATTTTTGGTGTGCCATAGTCATACTGTTAGTTTTTGTTTCCTCCCTGAAAAAAATGCCCCTTGGTTAAACTACTTGACACACTACAGAACTGAAGTTATGGTACAAGTTTATTTTGACCCTAGTTCACCAGCCGTAGCGAAAATCTAATAGTAAAATACAGATTTATCTTTTCATTCTAAAATACTGAATTAACATTTGGATTTGGGACTATGCCTAGGCTCGAACTGTCTTTGCTTTTACCAGTCGTAAGATACAGATTCTTTATGTGAGACTGGCACCTTTCATAAGACCACTGGGCTAAGGAGTATTCTACTCCACATAATTCAGAGTGACTTTATATTACATCAGTTGGAATTGTGGATGAGTTGCGTGTTATTTGGTTACAAGTATCTAAATTTGCTTTAAACTAAATGGAAAAAGAAGGTATCATGTAATGTCTTCAACTGCAATTAATTTGGAACAGACATTTCTGGTCTTAGGACAGATGGTGTGCCTTTTAAAGAGCGTATTCTGTTACTATCAGCCTTGAACAAATTACAAGGAAGTGTAAATTGCAAATAGTTATATTAATGTGTATATTTTCAAAACCATTAGAATGCAACAGGAATGACTGACTCACAGCTGTATTTAGAAGCTGTTGTGTTGTGGGGAGGAAAATCTTACAGCGAGGACAGAGAACAAGTATTTATCTTTTATTTTGTTCTTACTGTACTTTGTATAGTATAGTTATATAGTAGAATATAGAATACTGTATTTTGCATAGTAAGAAGGCCTGAAAAAAAGTTTCTCAATGGTATCATGTCAGCCACCATTCATATTGTTGACTGTTTCAAACACGCTTCTGGAGCTCACTGCACATCAGGTCATTCTCTTCTGTTTTAAATTGTCACATTACTTCAGGCCAACCTGGGACCATCATAAGGAAGGAGGTATTATTGAATGCTTCTGATAGAAGCTGTGTGTTTGTGTCATTTAATATCCCTGCTGCTAGACAAGTAGTAGAGATCCATGCACTTCCATCAGCTACCTTTTTTTTTGTTGCTGTTGCGACTTTCTTCCCCTCTAAATTGCAGATACATTTTGTGTGATTTTTGTTTTCTATGGTTTGTTTTCTCTTCCAGTGAACAGTGCATAGAAGCATATGAGCTGCTATTGGCATTGGCAGAAAGTGAGCAAAGTCTCATTCTTGGGCAGTTTAGAGCTGCAGGTGTTGGTTCTGTTGGTAAGATGTCAATGAATCCCTTTATTTAAATATTTTGGTTTGCATGTCATTTAGCATTATTGTTAGTTGTAACAGTGCATCATCTCATGACCCATCCCTTAAGAATGCTCTCTGTTTTTTTCTTGTTTTTAACTAATTAGATCATTTTACATGCTCAAAATTAGGGGAAAAGACAAAGACAGATTGGAATTAAATCATAAAATTCAGCAGGAATTTAAATTAACCTATGTGTACTATCACAAGGGGATGCCTATTCTGGCAATGGCGAGGCTGCTACAGGCGTGCAACTGTACAAAGTGGAATTATTAAACAGTGCTCATGAGCATATGTGGCTTCAGGCCATACAGCTGTGGTAACTGCAAGTACAGATTTTGTTTGAACCAGCAACATTGACCCCCACAGAAGTTGAGTATAGTCTATGAAAAACTGGGATTAAGACAATACACAGGTAGCATTGACTAGTTACCAGGACAAAACAAACAAACAAAACACAAAACAAAAGCCAATCAAACAACAAAAGCTCCAAACAAACTGTTTTTTTCACCCCACATTTTACCTTTGCTCTGAAATGTGAAAACATTTGGTCTTATGTTTTATTATGTTGTCAGAGATACTAGCATATATGTTCTGTGTTTTTTCTTATTTTGTGGATAGTTAATCTTCTAGCTGTGTGGTAGTGTTTTTAACATGCTGCTTGCTAAGTAATAGAATGAGCTACTATCATGGGTACAGTTTAGAAGTGTTTAGATCTTGATGTAGCTGCTGGCTCCACTTTTCTAATAGAGAAGGGTGTTCACACAGTAAATATTAATCTGGGTTTTGTAGTCTCATTCCGTTTACAGATAGGAGAAGGTAGCCATAGTAGTCTTCAAGTAGAAAGAGCGGAAAGCTTCAGAGAGGGAAGAATAGCTCTTCATGCTGTGCTGAGGCTCAGTAGCTGCCTGATACAGTATTGCAGTGCAAGGTTCTCAGGATGTGAATCACTGGGATGTGAACAGAAAGCTTTTAGAGACAAAGTGACCATCTGTCTTTGGAGCCACAGGGCTGACATGGTCAGCCTCTTCTTTCGGATGACTAAATCCACTCAGCCCACCGTTGCTGTGCTGATAACCATCCCCCTTGTTTTGTATCTCTTCAAGTGCTGGAAGCTGTCCTGTCTTGGCCTGTGCAGCGTGTGCGAAACATTAGGGTGGAGGTCTGAGATTTTCATCCACCTTTCTTCCAGACTCCACTCATTCCTTTTCGCAGTGTGCTAGGGAGACTTCCTGCTGGCAGAGATCAGTGGCCAGCAGAAGTGAATTCAGTCTTGGATTTTCTATCCACACAAGTGAGAGAAAGAAATCTTAGAAGGGAGAAATACTTTGGATTTGAGTGGGATTTTATCTCACATGCACTTAGTGAAAGGGAGTGTAGTTTAGTTCTCGTATAGGTATCTGTCTACAGCTCTTAATTATGGTATTATCAGTCACAGCCCTGTGATAGAAATAGCATCAATTTCCCATTATATAACACAGCTTGGAGGAAGTTGTGGTTGGTTTATGTACCTTTACTTCACTGTGAAATTTGATTAAAACACCTAGATAAAATAGCAGATTTTTGGTTTGGAGATCATTCAAGTTTTTTATCAACATCTGTGAGTGGGAAATTAATGGCAGTGGCTTCTGCATCACTTAGAGCTGAGCACATCCAGCTGCTGTTAACAGAATGTTCTCCCGTCCTTTCTTCCACATGAATGTTATTTCTAGTGCACGCACTTAACTTAGCAATAGTGAAGTGTGGGTAATTGGTCTTTGGGTTGAATAAAGCTGAAATGAAAATCTGAGATAGAGCATGCTGGGACTTTTTTAATACTCTGATGTCTTTGCACTGTGTTTGGCAATGTATTAATATATTGTAGCTTTGTTCAGACTTTCATTGTAGCCACTAATGTGTCTTATTTTAATGATTTTACTCCAGCTGGAGTTGGGATTGTAAGAATAGTGACTGTTGTGGTTTCTGTCCTGCCTCTGCTGAAGGGATGGCTTACGAGCTGCATACATGCTACAGAACCACTAGAAATTACAGCAGATTAATAAACACCAGTCCTAGTTTTTTGGTGTATTATGCATGACTGTAAACTCTGAAAGACAGTAAGTAGCTTCTTCCAGCTGGAAAGGTAACCTGTAAGAAGGTGTTCTGGCAGGCCATTAGGTCCTTGTGAGAAGCAGCACTGGAAGCGACTGTACTGTGAAACAGCACTGGACTGATGGGAATAAAGTTCTAATTTAGGCTGAAGCTTTTCCAGTCTATTACTAATTTGAGTATCCTAACCTAATCCTAACGCACAGTGCACAACCTTACAAAACAGACAAGCTACCTAAGATAAAATGTCACTTAAGACATGTACCTGGAGCCTGTGGCTGAGAGGGAGGTGCTTTTAGGCCAGTAGCCCAGTTACCACTGATGCTCACACAGAAATGAAGTTGCTTTTACCTCGTAGATCTTTAATTTATTGTCATTATCTTGATATAAACTGAGACCCCATAAAAGTGTCTCTACTCTTGCCTTAATTTCTATCACCCTCCTCAAAGCTCTGAAACATTGTTTGCTTGAAAACTAGGGGACCAGACAGGTGATGAAAACATCACCCAGATGCTTAAGAGAGCTCATGACTGCAGGAAGACGGCTGAAAATGCAGCAAAAGCCTTGCTGATGAAACTAGATGGGAGCTGTGGGGGAGCCTATGCAGTCACTGGCTGCAGCGTGCAGCCCTGGGAAAGCCTGTCATCCAACAGCCACACGAGGTAAGTGCAACTCCTCTGCTCTCCTAACCCCCAAGTGTTTGATTTCAGACCAAATGTTATGTTGTATTGTATGTGCTGAACTACCTCCCTCACCTCAGGCCACTGACTTCTTTGCTTTGATTTGTAAGTCACCACGCCTCAGTAGTTTAATGGCCTTCAGACTTTGAGTAGCACAGACCAAGAAGGGTTTTGTATAAATTTGTTGCAAATGCGTGACTCTGAACTTTGATCTTCCTCATAAAGGGCAAAACCATTATGTTTGGTTTATTTCAGTGACTTTCTTGCTGTTTGGCTGGAACTGGAATCATGTACTTCTTATTCATACCTACTGTGTGCAGACACCACAGACACACAAAGAACCAGAGACCTGAAGTATGCTTCCATCGGCATTTTGGAGTGCTCAAGAATTGTTTTCTAAATGTTGCAAATCCAGCCATTTTGTTTTAAGCCATTTCCTCTCTCTTCTCATTCCCCTTTGGCCCCCTCCACATTTTTCCTTTTCTTTTTTTTGCACGTGGAGTGGCAAATGAACGTCATGACAGACAGAGTGTATTCTTCCAGGAAAGGCTGGATATTGCAGTTTTTCTGAAGACATATGAAATAATGACACTTAAATGAGCTATTATTGCAGAAGTGTTCCAGTTCAAATACATCTGCTAGCAGCTTTATTTTGAGTCATTGCATGCCTGCAGTATAATTGTACAGTGAATATCTGTGCTTGTGTATGGAAACAAATTTGGCAAGCATCCTGGATAAATATAGATGAACATCTTTCTTTTTAAAAGTTATTTTGGTTTCTTGGATTCACTCTAAAACTTCATTTTAATTTTGTTTTTGAGCCAGTTCCTTATTCCAATGCTGTTATTTTTTGACACTTCAGATATTTATTTTAGTACTGTATTATTTCCTCTTCTTGCTGATGCCTCCTCCAAAGGATCTTATTTCCTGCCATGTGTCTAGCATGGAATAGCTAAACAGTGAACAAAAAGGTAACTTGAGGGAACAGGGTCCAAACGTGAGATAAATTTTAAGGTTTCAATCAAATAAGTTTTATGGTGCGCTTTCAGCCCAGGAAAGCTGTATCTTTATTAAGAAATTAATACGACAGCATCTGCGCTAACAGCACATTGATCACTCATTGTACCAAAAGTATTTACTATCCTTGGAAAGAATTTATACAAAGCTGTTGCAAATACTTGACTCGTCTCAGTCTGCGCGCACTTATGCCATATCCACACCTGCGTGCGAACGTGTGTTGTAAGTGGCCACATGTGGCAACACCTCTAACTAGGGTGAGCTTGCTTTCCATTCTGCTATTTGAAAGGGTCATTTTCAGTTGTTCATAACTACCTCAATGTTTTTCCTCCTTATGAGGTATGTGGTGTGTACTTCAAGGCACACTTTTTCTTTTCTTGTAAACAATTTAGATAGTTTCTGGTATTGACAGGAGGAAATTGGAGCAGAGGAGTGTGTTCCTGTTTTAGTGTCTGTTCTTTTAGGCTTTCACTGAAAGTGCTTGGTAGGAATATAGTCTCTACTGGCGTTGCTTTGTTGAATGTCATTTTTGATTTTTTGAGCAGGAAAATAAGGGAGGGACATGTGTAAGTGTGGGGAAGAAAATCATCCCTCATGCTCACTGTTTACCGTGAACCTTTGGTGGTCAGCTGGCAGTGTATGCAAGTAATGATAAAGTTTCATCAGAGTGTGATTAAAATGGCATAGGACTTCAAACTTCATTAGTATAAACTGTGTCTTGAAATGTAAAAATGCAAATATAAATGCTTCTGTGTGTGAGACAGATGTTTTAGTTTGAGTTGTTATCATTGTAGGATAATTTTTTCTGGCATGAAGCAAGATATTTTACTCAATGAGGTAACTCTTGTTATCTGCTTTGATATATGTGGAACATGAGAGAGAAAAGCTTCTCTCACTCACGCAAAGGTCACACAGCAAGTCAGGAACTTGTTATATGGGCATCCTGATCTGGTCATATATTACTGTCCCTCTCCCCTCCCTCCATGCCCAATGTAATTTGTCTGTACATACATATGAGTGAAAATATTTCTGAAATTTTAGCTTCTCCATGAAAAACAAATACTCTCTTCTTTCCTTCTGTGGCTGTCAGCTGATAGGTGATAGAGCTGTTTTCAGATTTCTCCATCCTGTGGACCCTGTCTCAAAACAGAGGCATCCCCTCTCCAACTTAAAGACACATGAAACTCTGCCAACCTATAGAGGGAAAATCTGTGTTGGTTTGAAAGGCTCACACTGGTCTATATTCATATCAGAAAATGCTCTGTCTCAGGTTAAAAAATTGAAGACTTTGTCTTTAGCACTCCTCTCCCTATAATTCTGGATGCTTTTTGTTTCTCTCTAGGGCACTACTCCTCCATTTTGGAGTTGTCCTGCCCATGTTGCCAGCTTTCTCAACCCATCCATGCATGACCCCTTGTCACTTGGCTTCCTGCCACTCTAGATGGATGTCCCATTGCCACAGACCTCTAGCCCTCTGTGATTCTTTGATGCTGATGGTTTCCATTTCCTTTCATTTTCCATTACAATAGCAATCCAAGCAGAGATAGGAAAGTGAGCTGCATATTTATATCTGTTCCTGCAGGCCTAGTGTTTTGTTTAGGGTTTTGGTTTTTTTTTTTTTTTTTTTTGTCTTAAAGAACAAGCCCACATCACTAGTAAGTGCTATGTGAACCACCATTTGGGGATCACTGCACTGAAATGAAAACGTTTTTACATTATGTGGTTCAAACATATTCCAAATCTGAAAGACTGATCTTTTGCCATAGCTTTTTTAGCGTTGCAGGCTTTTAGTTACAGATATGTATTGCTACCTGTTCCCTTTGAAAGCAGCTGAGTGAAGAGGTAGTAGGATGATGAAACTCTACTTCGCTGAGACTTGTGACAAATGAGTAATTCTTCCTGCTGTGCAAAATCTTGCAGAAGAGGGACTTATAATGGAATTGTTGACCCATCTTTAGCTTTGGCATTTCAAATGAGATTCTGAATGTCAAATTGCTGAACACATTACTGAGAATAAATGCTTGGTGAGCCACTAGTGACATGTGGTTAAAGACTGTAAAAGGGAGCAACTGAAATAAAAAGAGATGAAATGCAATGAAAGAGCATCACAGAGATTGTTACTGGTAAAGTGAATAAACATAATAGCAAGCATCTCAACTCATATGGCTGGCAGCAGCACAATAATGTTGCCAATTCATTTTTTGAAAACAGAAATAGGTCTGCAGTGTAGTTGGGAACCATAATTATTTTAATGGACAGAAGCTAACTATAGAATGTAAATTGCCAACAAGTTTGACAGATTGCACCTTAAGAAGAAGGAAACCAGAGAAAGACTCCAGTTGTAACACTGACTGAAAAGAGTGGATTTTATTCCCTGCAGTGCAGTTAAGCCCAACCTTACATCTGTATTAATGGAGGGAAAGATTGGGTCTCTTACATGCAAAAGGAATTCCTTTCAGTATTATGCAGTATGACAAAATATTTGAACTCAGCCAAATGTAGGACTGTATCTCTCATCAGAATCACGTCAGATTTCAGATGACAGACAAGATTAGCTGTCAGACAATATTATCTTGGCTGAAGTGTGCAAATGAGCTATTTAGAAATATCTCAAAAGATATCGTAATGTTATCTATGTAACACTTCATTGCTGGACCAAACTAGTCTCAGAAGGAAGCAGGGTAGTTTCACCAAAGGTTCCGATTTTAGCCAAATATACTGTTGTTTTTTTTTTTTGGCTGGTTGGAGTACTTTTGTTTCTCAGGAAGTTACTGTCTTTTGGCATTGTGCTGCTTCAGATCCCAAGCCACAGTGTTTACCTAGAAGATAGTTGGCCCACCTATACTGTATATCAAATGCATTCTTTAAAATGTAAGGTTGCATGCAGACATTCAGACAAGTTTTGTGGATTTGGTTCTGACAGTGTTATTTCAATTCTATCAACTTTGTATTATCTACACTATTGCTGAATTGCAGATTTATTTATTGACTTGCTTTTTAACAGATGAACTGAAGCTTATACACGGTTTTTATGGGCAAAATTTTGTAGCCTACAGAAGTTACACAGAGACACTGTTGGAAACCTCATTTATATTCATCCACTGCGTTTTATACACACGGACATGCATGTGGACACACATGTGTGAGAGCAAATAAAACTGCACACTATACTATACCAACCTGCATATTTTCCATAGGCTGTATATGCAAATTAATTTTACATCATCCAGGCATTACATCATTGTAAGACTAGAGAGATGAAGCTAGTGGGATGAGCATTTCTCTTTGCTTGTTCTGCATAAAACAGCAGTGAGAATGAGCAGATTGATGTTATATTGCCTCCAGGTGTGAAGAAATTGTGATCCTTTCCTTACCTACATACTTGAGAAACTGCGCATCTTTTGCAGCAGCTCCATGGGTTTTTTGGATGGATGTATTATGCTACATGTGCATTCTACCAGTCCGTTTTCCTTTGCCCTGATTACTATTAGAAGGGAGAGTGATGCCTGAAATTCAGGATCATATGCTCATCAACTTTGGGCCCTTAAATAGGGCAGCAGTGGACTAGCACTGTGGCTGTTAAGAACTGTATGGTGGGGCTTTGGGAGGAACAGACCCTTGCAGGGCTGTGCTGTGGGAGTTCAGAAACTCTGCAGCATTGTTTCCATCCCGCATCATTGCAGCCTCAATCTTGCAACAGTCCAAAATGGGCTTCGTACCCTGGCTTTCTGCAAGCCATACTGCTTCCAGTCTTCTGGCTGGGGGCTTGCTCCTAAATGTAGGGAGAGAGGGAAGGTTCTTACCTCTTTCTGTGCTGGCTTCCCCTCCAAGCTCCCCTGACCTTCTTAAAACAAAAAGAAAGGGATGGGGGCAGGGGAGGAGGGAAGGGAAAGAAAAAAAAAGAAAAGAAGAGGAGCAGCTTACTCGCAATTCACCAGAGGAGCCAACTCAGCTGCGGACAGACAGGCAGGCAGGCAGGCAGGCAGCCAGGACTGAAGTAAAAGCAGCCTGAGTATCACTGGCAACAGCCGAAACAGCCTTCCTCAGTTTGGACCGCTCTCCCCTAAAATACATATGCATAGCTGTGGATCTTTAAGGGCCAAAATCTCTGGATATCCACCGAGTATGAGACCAAACACAGCAAAACAATAGCCTTTCAGCATTTTTACTCAGGTTTCATTCCCATCAGGAATTTTCTTTCCTTCGCAAGCGAAAACTGAGATGAGCTCTTTGTGTCCCAAGATTTGAAGCCTGTATAGGTTTTAAAAGCTGTCCTTCCTCCAGCAACAGCTGTTCTATGTTTAATCCAGGAAAGCTGTGCAATTGCTGTCTTTGGGTGCTGAGGAAACTTGCAACATGACTTCAGTACAGAATTAAGTATTTCTTGTATTGTCTGTCCTCATGGTTTTTATATCAATATCTACGAGGTAAAGCAAGACTTATTGATTATTTTGAGGTTCTCTGATGAAGAACCAAATATAAACAAAAATCTGTTTCAGCCTGAAGGGTTTTCTATATAGTGTAGGTACTGGGTGTTTTTAGCTTCACGGCAGATGGAAATGGATGAAAACAGAAGCAAAGACCAGTTTACACTTGTGGTAAATACAGCACCTATTTTGCCTAAAAAAACAAAGCAGAAATAATGGGAATTTGACAGAGAACTGTAGTAAAGAACTGTAATGTGATATTTCATGAGAGGGAATGATTTTGAGAAATATTTGTAGACCTGCCAATTCTCAGTCTCCTCCAAGGCTGTGCTTGGAATTTGTGGGAAGACTGGCAACTGTTTGAGGTACTTAGAAGTCGGTGTAGCTTTAGCTGGAGTAGAATCAAAAGAAAAAAGTCAAGCCTATCTTAATAGGCTTCCTCTTTTTCATATGCATATTTTATTTTAGGACATCATCCTGACTATCACAGCATGTAGTGGTGGGGCTTTTTTTCTTCCTACAAAAATGTTGAACAGCAGTGCAATTTGATACAGAAAGTGATTTATTCCCCCGCTGATAACTGAGATCATCTAGCATTCCAGACAAGCACAGTTAATGGATGACTTATCCCTCACCCCGCAGCTGATTACAGGACCTCAGGAGACAGCAGGCAGCTTGAGTGAGGTTATAGAAACAACAGGGCGTTTGATTTTCCTTTTAGTGTTATTGCAGCTATATTCAGCCCTGGAATGCTACAGCCGTGTCAGTCAGGGCCCCCTGAAGCACCAGCGTGCGTGTAGGTGGGCGGGCAGCACCAGGACACCGTTGCTGTAAGACACTAGTTCTGTCTTTCTGTGATCTCTGTGTAAACATTTGTTAGACTAATGGGCAATCATTTGTTTGATGCCTGTAGACAGGAGAAGTTCTGCCAAGTCTGGTGATGACTTTTTATTAAAAATCCTGCTAACTTATGGACTGGTTTTAAATCTCTCCAGCTCTGAAGGAATGTCAGTATACTAAGGAACACACCTTAACATGAACTGAAAGACGCTACCTCCTGGAATCTGCCAGTGGAATTTTGCTCAGGTTGATTCTTACAAGTATCCGTTGAAAATATCTGAGACGATAACTGGTGTTGCCATTAGCAGAGATAAGTGAGGTCTGGGCTGATTCTTTTTTCTTAGCAGATGCATCTTCCCAAAGAAGGTGAAGACTGGCTGGGCAGCAGAGAGAATCTTAAGTGTTTTCTGTTTAATTTAAAAAAAAATTTGTTTCAGAAGGCACCGTTCCAGAAAAAGTAATTCAGTTACATGTCACTGAATATCTGGCTTTGCAGAGGTGTTGTCACATGGTTCAATTTTCTCATGCAGCTTAGAAAATTAATTTCTTTTCTGAATTTGTCACACCCCTCTGCATATTCTAAACATTGCAACATCCAGTCCATGCTATTGTACCCTTTCTATGAACTTTTAAGTAAGGCTTGGATGTGTTGATGAAGTATTGGGAGAGTGTTTGAAGTAAAAATACTGATTTTGTTCCAAATCTTTTTTTTTTTTTTTTTTAATACCGTTCTTTCTCTTTCCAGTACTACCAGCTCAACTGCAAGCAGTTGTGATACAGAATTTACAAAGGAGGATGAGCAGCGGCTGAAGGATTACATCCAGCAGTTGAAAAATGACAGGGCAGCAGTGAAACTGACAATGCTGGAACTGGAAAGCATCCATATTGATCCCCTTAGCTATGATGTTAAACCTCGTGGAGACAGCCAGAGGCTAGACCTGGAAAATGCGGTCTTGATGCAGGAACTTATGGCAATGAAGGTATTTTATTTATATCCAGCAGCCTGACTGCACTGCTGACATGCCCCTGGGCTGCAAAACACACTCAATTACACATGTGGGAGGCTTTGACAGTGAACACTGGGTAGTAAAGGGTTATTTTGTTGAAACAAATAATCAGGGCTGAAAATCTACTACTCGGAAAGTGACAGAAGGCAGTGCATTAGCATTGAGGAGTTGTGTGTGTTTTAAATTAGGCCAGGGCTCGATCTGTGTCTCTAAACCTGGAATGTTCTCCTTGACAAACCAGATGCTCTCTCTAAGAGACGTGGCAGCTGAGTTGCTTGAGGGTGACCAAAAGCATGATACAGCACTTCCCAAGAGACAGTTCATTACTTTACGTACAAGCTTGCAAATGTGCCTCTTGAATATTTGTGAAGTGAAGCAGAACAAATTCACCTCCTTTTAATATTGCCACGGGAGAGAAGGGTGATCTGTCAGAAGCTGTAATCCCTGATGCTCTCGAGTGGTTGGTCACAAGCCCGGAGTTGTGCTAGGCACGGTGTTGCAATCTGTAGCTCAGTTCCGAGCAGAGAGTGTGTGGTGTAATGATGTGCAGCAGCAGAGGTTTTCGAAGCAAACTCTGGTCCCTCAGGCCTGGTTTGTGTGTCCAGTTCTACAGATCTGATCTAGAAAAACTGAACTTTATTGACCAGGTATAGAGCTTATATAGTTTAAAATCTGGCTTCAGTGTTGACCTTGAGAGAGGTGAACTTAAACACAGGAACGTACTAAAGGCAATAGAGGTGTCTATCTGCATTTAGAAATCACCTGATTTTGGTTCAGGTTAAGTAAATTTAATTTCTACATATTATCAACTCCTGTTTTAGTCAACTAATAGGAAATGTCAGATGATGGTATTATGTGGGACAGCAAATCCTAGTTTTTTTGTAAGCTTCTAAAGCTATACATTTTTGTTCAGATGTACTACTGCTAGCTAACTGGTAGCTTAGTAATGGCAGTTATGTTCTTAGTGGTGTTGTCTTTCTGTGATGACAAATACAATTTTGCAATAGTACGTTCAGTATTTGCAGATCAGAAAAAAGCATTGCCTGCTATCAGTCAGAAGATTTAAAGTTGTGTTAGTTGTTTGAATATATTGTGGCCAAGAGCAATATATTCCCTATAATTAAAGCATGCAATATGTACTGGAAGACATTAGTAGATAATCGAGTGTATATTTCAGATATCACACCTGCTTCTCCTCTTTTGCATCCAGATCATCCCTGAAATCTCTTGTACAGCATTCTTACCTGTATCTTCAAATGGATTGGTAAATGCATTCTGCAGAGCTAAGCCTTCTTACTAATGCCTTTACATTCCCTGACCTGACAGGACACAGACGGTGGCATATCGTAATTTCTTGCACAGTTTTGAGTGCTGGTAATCCTTTCATTCACTAAATGATGATCTAACTTGTTTTTGACATACAGTGTCCACTCATAACTTTTGGCTGGATCTTGCACTTTGGGTTTTCACTTGTCCTAAGAAGAAGAAATCTTTCTTCTTGGTTGGTTTCTGTGCAGTGCATACTGGAATAGACACGCATTTTACCAAGATAGCTGAAGTCACCCTCAGTCCTTTCTGGTACAGAGAAACAGACAGTGCTGTTACTCATTGTAAGTTGTTGTACTTCACTGGAATGCACAACTGCAGGAAATCTGTAGGTTTCTGACAGGGATTATGGTGAAAACTCAAGTTTGTCAAAGCTTGGAATGGATAGCGTTCTCCTGCTGCAGAATCTGAAAACTGCATTTCCTCTATGCATGAAGCATTACAAAAGGCACAGCTACACTCTGCATACTTTGGTGCCAAGAGAGTTTGCTACCTTACTAGCATCCATGGTTGTTGCTCAGGTCTGCATTACACCTTGCTCATATGTTCAGCAAGCTATAACATAGCTGAACTTCAGGGCAAGACTCAAGGTTGTCTTGGCTTTCTGACTGTTTTGTTTGTATCTATTATTTGGAACATAAACCTCATACAGAGTAGCATATGGATCTGCCTTGTTCTGAGACAACTGGAGAATCTGAATTTCCTGACAGTATTTTATTTAACTTGAAGCAGATGGACTCATCTGTGCTGCTGAGGACTTCAGCATTTAGCCGCTCTTAATTTATTCCCTCCCTTCCACATTCTTAGCAAGGATCATACAGCTTGATTGAGATGCTCAAGGATTTCCTGCATTGCTGGGTCTTGTGACCTGCTGCTGTCTTACCGAAACTTGTATCTGTGATGGAATCTCTGCTGCATCTTTTCGCGCCTTTCGTTTTTGACTCCCAGTAAAAACTCACCACAACATCAGTCATACTGCTTCTTGCATCTGTGTGTTACGCTGATAAAGTTCTGAAGATGTCTTTACACCATTAGTACTTCATTACTGATGAAAATTATCCATATAAAGATGCTTTGTGGATGGTTACTCTGTCGCCCTGCTTATTTTTTTTTTACTGATCCAGAATGTAAGACACAGTGGTCTGCCAGTACTTCTGTAAAATCCGATTCTTTGCTTCAAGCAATAATTAACCATGTTTCCAAATATATTCTCGTCAGCGATTTGTCATCATTCAGTGGTCTTACTTTGAGGTCAGTTGTTGTCATGCCCCAGTTAGCAAGGAGATTACTTCTGATGGGTGTAAATAATTCTTGGTTCACAGCCTTTCTGCATTTCAAAGGACTTAATCTAAATAAGAAGTTCCAGTGTTCTACACTGATAGTTTTTCCTCTTTTGTGTACAGGTGGTGATAATATCGCTCGCGAAGTGCTTTGAGACTACAGTCTCTTTGCAGAAAATGTTAACAATTCTATTGTGCACCTTTGGTGCATAATTTCATCCTCTTACAAGATGTATATAGTAAAATACAGTTAACTAGAGCATGGCATTTAACTGCTCTGATACTTGGTTTACCTCTGAAGGCTGGTATATTCCACCTTCCATACTGTACTCCTCCTGGAGTCCTTTTTCATGACTTGTAGCACTTTTTGCTACATGAGAGTCCTTGCTTATTTCTCCATTTCACTGTTTTATTCTTCTGACATGATCACATCCACCACAAATTTTAATTTTGAGGCTGCTATGGTGTTTCTGTTTATATTGAGTTGGGATTATTTAAATTGTAATTCAAGTTTTCACCTACATTCAGAATTAAAATATGACTGCAAGTGCAAAATATTCAGTATTATTAGTCTTGAAATGACTGTTGGATTTGGTGTTTAAAGCTTCTGAATTTGCACAGGTTGGTTTAGTCTTCTGCAATCAACTGGAAGAGTGACCACTTGCTAACTCCTCCTTCAGGTTTTCGTTTTGTAAATGCCACTTGTGCTTTAGGTACAAACTAAAGAAGCAGGAATATTATACTGCAAAATGTTTCAGCAGCATCCTATAATTAGAAAAAAAGAGGACAGTAAATATACAAAGGTGGTGTTGTAACTGAAATAAAATTTAGACGCTATCTTTAGAAAATGTATTTTTGTGGAAAAAAATGTTGCAGATGTAGAGACCAATTAACTGTAAATAAACCTGAGCTACTTACATTTTCCCACATGAAACATTACTTTTGCCACCATGCCTCACAGATTGTATGTGTCTGTACCAGAATCCTCAACTGTAGTTTGAATTTTTAACTTCAGCCTTTCCATTAATTCCTCCTCCTTCCCTGAGAGTCTCTGTAAGACACAAACAGTTCTACTTTTCCCCTGCTTTGTCTCTGCTTCTGCACTTCAAAGTCACATTGTCTTGACATGAAAAAACATATGGAGATGCTTTTGGACTTCATGATATGTCTGCTGAGACAGGATGCAAACTTGGGAATTTATATGTGATAGTCTAAGCTTACTGTCTTCATAAACAAAGGAGTTAACCATTGATCCTCAAATTGGTTTTGAGCTAGGGTATGTAGTGCAAACAAGCATCCAGTCTTTAAGTTAAGACTTTCAAGTGATGGAAAAAATGAGTTCCACAGATTCATTGCTGCAGTGGTTAAATTCACATTTTGCTTTTAGGAAATAAATGTCCTTTATTTCTAGGCTAGAAATAATTTGCTTAGCTTCAGCTTCCAGCCTGGGAAGACCTTGTCATGACCATCCCACATAGATAGCCCTCTGTCAGTAGTATCTTCTGTTCACGTAAGTGCCAAAATACTCTGCTCAAATTACTTCTCAGCCTTTACTAAGCAGGCTAAGTAGATTAATGGCTTTAGAAATAGAGGCTTAAGAAGCTAAATACATACATTTAGGTATACCAGACAATCCAGTTCAACTCCTATAACTAAATTTCCCCATCATTATCAGTATTATTTACATTTTTACTGTTGACAAAGTAAATTAATGGTAAGTTTGCCTAACAAATACATTTCTGTAAACCACACTGAGTGAAACTGATTGTGCTTCTAACCTTCAGTTCACAAACAAGTAGATGAATAAATTAATTATTTTAAAGCTTATACAAACCTTTCCAATCCTGAGGGTTTTTAGAATATGGGTTTTATTTTTGCGTGGTTGGTGATTCTGAATAAGTCACTTGTTACTTTTGATTGCTATATGCTGGTTTAAACTGTGCTGCACCTGTGTGCACAGCTTACACTTAATCCAGACAGCAAATTTTTGGTAGGAACTTAGATTCTCTTTTACAGAAAAAGTTAATATGTTAATATGTTCCAAGACTAGTAATTGTATAGTCTTTGCTAATAATGGATATAATACAAAGAGCATTATTTTTGAAGGATAAGGTAAGATACCTTTGATATTTTTGTGACTAGCTTGTTTGTTGTTGTTGAAGAAAATAAAAATAAAACTCACAGAATCACAGAGTGTTTGGGATTGGAAGGGACCTCGAAAGATCATCTAGTCCAATCCCCCTGCCGGAGCAGGAACACCCAGATGAGGTTACACAGGAATGTGTCCAGGTGGGCTTTGAATGTCTTCAGAGAAGGAGACTCCACAACCACCTTAGGCAGCTGTTCCCATGTACTGTCACCCTCACTGTGAAGAAGTTACTTCTCAAATTTAAGTGGAACCTCCTGTGTTCCAGTTTGTACCCATTGCCCCTTGTCCTGTCATTGGTTGTCACCGAGAAGAGCCTGGCTTCATCCTCCTGACACTCACCCTTATAAACATTAATGAGTTCACCTCTCAGTCTCCACCAGGCTAAAGAGCCCCAGCTCCCTCAGCCTTTCCTCATAAGGGAGATGCTTCACTCATCTCTGTTGCCCTGTGCTGGACCCTCTCTAGCAGTTCCCTGTCCTTCTTGAACTGAGGGGCCCAGAACTGGACACAATATTCCAGATGCGGTCTCACCAGGGCAGAGTAGAGGCGGAGGAGAACCTCTCTTGACCTACTAACCACCTCCTTTCTAATAGACCCCAGGATGCCATTGGCCTTCCTGGCCACAAGGGCACAGTGCTGGCTCATGGTCGTCCTGCTGTCCACCAGGACCCCCAGGTCCCTTTCCCCTACACTGCTCTCTAATGGATCATTCCCCAACTTACACTGCAACCTGGAGTTGTTCCTGCCCAGATGTAAGACTCTCCACTTGCCCTTGTTATATTTCATTAAATTTTTCCCTGCCCAACTCTCTAGCCTGTAAATAGTGATTTGTTCCAGGCTGTCCACACAACAAGAAAGTTCGGTCTTTCAGATATATTTACAAAGTGAACAACTCTAGAACTGAACTATAAAAAAGAAAACGACTGTATTAACTCAGTATTCACCCCTGAGGTGACCTAGGTCATGGCAAGCTTAACAGGGTTTTTTCTGTTTTGGCAGTCTTCTGTTTGTTTGATGGTATTTTCTTAATACATAATATAAGTTATGTTTTAGGACTATCTCTTTAAATGTTTTTTGGATGATAGGTGTTCCCAGGTTCAGAAAATAACTAGACATCTTGTGGAAGAAACTTTTCTAAAATGTTGAACACAAAGGGTCTTCTGGTTCAGGATACCCATCAGCTGCTTTTCATGGGAGGTTTGGAGCAACTGCTGAAAGAAGGATCACTGTACTCATGCTTTGTTCTTACACTTCTGCCCTGCCACTGTCAGAGGAGATGTTAAAGCAAAAGTCTGTCCCCAAGTAGCAGTTGTTGTGTTACAGTAGCTGACAGCCCTGTCATAAATATCAGAGTGGGAAGAGAATTACACACAAGAACTAGCTCTCATAACTGAGCTTCTTTCTGTGAAGTTCCAGTATTCATTTTCTGTGGATCACATTTATGGAAGAATATAAGCGAGTGCAATTTTGTCGACCTCCAGTTGTGTATAATTGGGATTCTGGCCGTATAGAGGAGGGATATTAAAAATGGAGATCCAATGGTGCCATACTTTTTGACTGACTCCTTCTACTACAGAGGCTGGGGTTATGAGGCGGGAATATGTGACTTGTGTTTGCTGTCCTAGTCCCTCAAGCCTGTTCCACTGTAATGAGATATAAACCAACTCTAATTCTTCTGTATCAATAAGAAACTGGAATCTGGCATGTAGGGAGCTGTTTGAGAAGAAAGTCAGACACTCCTGGTTTTACGGCAATGGTCTCTGAAGGGCAGAGTAGAACTGAAGAGATTTCCATAGGTGTGGCACCATCTCAGGTCCCTGATACTCGAGTTTCAGCACCGCATTAGCTGCTTTATTTCCTCTGAGCTTATTTCTGAGGCTGATTAAGGGATAGCACAGATCATCATACTGACTTAGTCTCAAGATATACTAGTCTTTTGACAAATGTACTGCGTGATTATAAAACATCTTCCAGATGCTGATAGTGTTCTCCATGGAAAGAACACTCAAGTAATAGGAGTGGATGAAAATCTTGTTTACCCTTGTCTTCCCTTGGGTTGTAGTCCCACAAAGTGGCAAACTAATAATGTTTCTTCAACAGGAGGAGATGGCAGAGCTTAAGGCACAGCTTTACCTGCTAGAGAAGGAGAAGGCGGCATTGGAATTGAAACTGAGCACTCGAGAGGCCCAGGAGCAGGCCTACCTCATCCATATTGAGCACTTGAAGTCTGAAGTGGAAGAGCAAAAAGAGCAGAGAATGAGGTCTCTGAGCTCAACCAGCAGCGGAAGCAAAGACAAATTGGGCAAGGTCAGGAGTCAAAGAAGTTTTCAGAATCGACATAAACATAACTTATTGTACCACTCCCCTCCCTTTAGCAGTCTTTAGCACGTTAATAATTCTCCTCTTTTGTCTATATATACACGTCTTTTCTCCTTTAGTTGTTAGATCATTCTTTTCATGTGGTGACTTACGAGGACTTCGCAGAATTACTGTTAAACCTGGGCTAAAATAAGGTTGTTATTTTGAGGAGTACAACAAGAACACTCTTACCAAACAGACAAGCTAGTGTGGTTGAACATGTTGTGTATTGCCTGTTGCCACTCACTGGAAACAGTGGAAGAGAGTCTAAGTAAAACACCATCCTCCTCATACTCCAAAGACAAAATATGAAAAAATAGAGCTCATTTCTATGAAGCTGATGGAACACTGTAATGACAATCTCTTTTTCCAAGTCAGACAGTTTGTAATTATTTGAGAATATATACTTTTCCCCCCTTAAAATAAACAAATAAACAGGTTTATGCATTTACATTAATAATTCACATGAAGAAATAGCAATACCAAGAAAAACTTTAATCCTGTTATTTTAGTGCCATATCCTCAGAAACCTCTGTAATATATTTTAAAACAAAATCTAAAGCTACTGTAAAACTGTGTCATTCTTATTTTAGTATTTCTGGCAAAGTGTAATCTGAATTGTTTTATCCAGTGCGTCTTTGTTTCAAGTGTGGTGTGAAAAGTAATATAAAGCACCACTAGTTACGCACAATATAGGAGCATTCTGCACATCATTGAGCAGTGGTGGTTTAGAAAACATTTAGAAGGATTTGTGAAGTGTTAATCCGTTAGTCCATTTCTCAGTGTGTTGGTACACTGCCATGCTGTTGTGACGTTGTGATGTTCATTCCACCCCCATTTTAAAAGCAGCTGTGAATTGAAAGGTTTTCAGAGATTTCCCATTAAAATGTTAAGAAATTTCAAATGAGATTACCTTTCCTTATTTCTCAGGAATGCAGTGATGGCACCGCAACACCGTTAACACTAGCTGAGCTGAGACCGTACAACGAGAGTGAACTGACTGCTGAACTGACAAGTGCACTCAGGCGGTAAGCAGCTTCCTTCACCAGGGACATGATTTGTTCTGCAGGTGCAGGACAAGTTTTAGTTCTGAGACTTTGCTCTTAGCCGATCACATTTGTCCTGTGAGAAGGAAAAGTATCGAAGTTCTAACCTCCCCTTCTCTTTTGGTGTTGTTCTTCAGCCAATGGAAGTGCTTCACATGGTGCTCAGTTCCACTCTTCTTACAGTTCTCTAAAATTCAAATTAACTTTGCCCTTAAGAAACCCTCAAAGTATCAGGAATATCCATATTCAGGCAAGAAAATGAAACACAAAACAGTGATGTGGCTCGCTTGAGGGCATGGAGAAAACCTTGAGTGAAGACAGGATTTGAAGTGTGATCTTTGGTTAAGAAGGTTGGTCACAGATTAGAGCTTGGGTAGGAGTTACAGGAGTGGGAGTTGCAGTGATTTTGATGACTCAGATGCTGCGTTTGCCTCCTGAGTATGTAAGTAGATCAACAATTCAGTAATGAGTGACATTGTTGTGTGAAGTATTAGCTTTCCAACGAGAGAGAAAATTGATGTGTTAACAAGCTGCTTTTATCAACAGCCAAAGCCAAAAGCCAAAGCTTTCAGTACAGTTATACATTAACTAGGTGTTTGTGCAGCAGTTTTTGCTGCACCAGCTATGTGGTAAGCTTCATAACAGAGATATTCACTGTTTCAATAGTTGTTTCAGTACTCGTTCCACCTTTTCTAAGATGTGGCTATCTGGTTATTTTATTTTGAACCTGTCAAAAATGCTACTAAGAATTTTAGCGGGGAAGAGTGCATTTTGCTTTTCTGGTGTTTGCAGCCTCTTTAATGGTGGAATGTCCTCTCAGGCAGCTGTGGTGTTTTGTTCCTGAAGTGCTTTTTTGCATAGGTGCAACTCGTAGTGTGCCTAGGGACACTTAAGACTGAAAGGCATTATGTAAAAATCTAAGATCATTACCACTGCAGAATCAATACATCTCATACCATTTGCTTAATAGCCTGACAGTTGCTGAGTCTTTCCTTTGCTTGATGCAGGAAACAAAATTCTGTGGTTAAAATAATCAAAACTGTCGTTTGTGTGTGGGGGTGGATAAAAGCCATCAACAAAGTCATTTGCATAAACATTGCATAGAGCCATTGGCCTCCCTTAAACCCCACACACTCTCATCCCCATGTGAGCAGCTCCGCTGGCATTTTCTGTTTTCACATGAGCTGCAGCTTTTTCCTGTTCTTGTTGTTTATTCCTTGATTTCGAGAAGATGTCAGTGACCTTAGCTAGCAAAGGCCTGAGTATAGTCTTGAAATGTGGTTTGCTGACAACACAGAGAAAAAAAACCCTTTGCTTTATCTACTAGGCCTTAAGTTGATTAGCATGGATTTCCAGCCAGGGGCCTAGCAAGTACAGTTTGTCAGGCAGAAATGGGGAAGAAAAATAATCGGATTAAACTGTACATAAATTTTGGAGTGAAGACTCTCTGTGTAATGGAAATACGACTGTACTAAATGTGATTGCTGCTGCCAGTGGGGCTCAAGCACAGTTCACACAAGCTGCATGGACCAGGTGTTTTTCTCCCTAATTGGTGTGCCAGCCAAATCAGGCTGAATGCTGCATGTCCTTATCATCAAGTTTTCTCTCTGGAAGTCGGTAGAAAGTCTGTCTAGCACATGGAAAAGCTTACTGCAGCCTGTTAAGCCACTGCTATTCTGAAAAATACCAGCAGTTCTTAACTGCCATCCTAGATGCTTGGAACCTCAGATTTCACCATGAAATTTATACCATCATGGATCCACAAAAGAATTTTTTGAATAGTCAGATTGCATTTTCCTCTCTGCAAATGCTACAACAATGCAGAATGGTCTAATATCTTCAGGGACAAATGGATGTAACTCTTTGCACTTAGCACATGCTGATCCTTCAAAGCTCTTCCTGCTTCCATGGGAAAACAAGTGCTGGCACTTTGTGTGAATGAGAAGAGATCCTGGTGGCTCCTCCTATAGCCCACACTCCTCGCCCACCAAAGGAGGAGGGTCAGAGTTCAAAACAGAAAATATTTTGCCCAGTAACTATGTTTGCTGGGGGAAATGTGAAACCAGTGAATGTCGCACACTGAATCTGTGGTCTAGAGGCGATATTTAAATGCCAGTGTTCAGGAATATGTCAGTGCTGATTGCAATTAGTGCACGCATCCAGCAATTGGACCTGCCTGTAGTTACTCCAGGCAACAGACACTGGTGCGGGGGACAGCAGCTGCAAGAATAGGGGCAAAAATCCATTTGCTTTTGAGTCTTTGTCAGATAATGTGATATCAATCAGCAGCCCTGCTTGCTGCCTCCTCCCCATCCTGTCTTCACAGAGACAAAAGCCCTGGCAGCTCCACACTCTGCTGCTTTCCCATTCTGTCCTCCTGTTGCTGCAGAACGGTCAGGTTCTTGTCAGTTAATTGAAATAGAGTGAAACCCAAATAAAACAGCGAGACACAGTTACAGTTTGGATTTTGCTGTGATTTGGAAGCATTTATTTGTTCATAATCTGCAAATGGCTTAGCAGCAGAACAGTCTCATTCACAGAGGTAGCCTATCTTCTATCTGCACATGCGGATTGTCTTGTAAATCTGGAATCCAGCAGCATGTTGTGAATCACCCCCAGTTGTCATTGCTAGTGTCCATCAGCAGAAATTTAAAGCAGGAGCAATTCTTCCTTTATTGTTTCATAATGTATTTGTTCTAGTACGACTCAGGGTTTCCCATAGCAATGTTCAGCATTAATACTTATCTTAGGGGCTTTCCACAGAAATTGCTTTTCTCTTCCTTGACCACTATGCTAACTGGTAGAAATGAAAATTACCTTCAAGTTCTGTGTTGTAAAAGTTATGTCAATGTTACCCAGTTTCTGGTATTGTAGGCTAAGGCCTCTAATGAGAGACACATCCTGTTCCAGCCAAGCCTAAACGCTTTCTGACAGAGCCTTTAGCATTTTGTTTTTCTTTCTTGATGGAATGTGTCAATAGACATGAAGAGTCCTGTGTTTTTTCTCGAGTTTGACACATGCATAAAGAAGCTTGTTTATTCTTGGGAGGGAAAAAGTGTATTCCTGCCAGCCCCATGGCCTGGCACTGACGCCCTGGTGATCATGCCAGAGGCCACTTTTATCAGGGGATCTGGTTGAATACCCCAAAATTAGGCATGTTACACAGTCTCTGATGGGGACTTTTAAATGACATCTTCCTTGCTAGTATGTTCTACTCTGTGGTGGCAGGGGAAGGAAGCACTATAGGTGACTTGTATGAGTTTATAACTTAGTAGACACATACCAGGTTATAAATGCATTAGAGGTGGCAGGGAGGAAGCAGAAAGAAGAATTCCAGATGGGAAACGCTCTTGCTTTAGCAGGATTATAATAATGGTCATACAACTAATCTTTTATTTTTTTCTACTAAGTTATTTAATTCTGTGAAAGATGGCCAAGCTGACAACCCTGAAACTTGTCCCTCTTCCCAGGCCTTATTAGAAATGCTTTGATTGTTGAGGTCCTCCTGCAGTCTGTTCTTTTATTTCCAGTTGCTGATAGCTTTTCTGTCTGCAGAGGGGTTGTGTTTTGTGTATGTATTTAGAAAGTCCTTTATAACTATTAAAATATTGAAGCAGGAAGGTTCTGACAATAACTAGCTAAAGGCCGTGGCAGACAAACACTTTGTAACTACACTGACTGTTCAGACCTCAGATGGGTCATTAGTTGGCAGAAAATTACGATCTCTGATGACTGTGCAGAGTTACATGAATTGTGTCAGTCTAGACTTGTTTCAGTATCTCTCTCATAAAAGGTGACTTTCCATCTGGCAACACAACAAAGAAATGACATATTTACCATGTCTGACGGCTTTTGAACAGAGAGATAACCTCATAAATGACGGTACTAATTGGGAAGTCACCATGGAGGGAGAGAAGGGTGCTAATCAGTAGGGCTGATAAACACTTCTTTTAACAAAAAGTACCTTTTGCACAGAGCTATGGCCCTGCCTGTCTTGGAGTGGAAATTGCACGTGTTTCTAGTAGGATGTGACAGCCAACAGTAGGACAAGGGGTTATGGGTTCAAATTGGAACACATGAGGTTCCAGGAGATTCCACTTAAATTCGAGAAGAAACTTCTTCACAGTGAGGGTGACAGAGCACTGGAACAGGCTGCCCAGGGGGGTTGTGGAGTCTCCTTCTCTGGAGACATTCAAAACCCACCTGGACACATTCTTGTGCAACCTCATCTAGGTGTTCCTGCTCCAGCAGGGGGATTGAACTGGATGATCTTTTGAAGTCTCTTCCGATCCCTAACATTCTCTGATTCATCCTATTGCAGTAGCTTCCATGTGTCTATTGAGACATAGCAGTGTTCTTTGCAGTCTTAGGTCTTTATACCTGTCCAAAGACCACAACCCTGTGTTGTGCCAAACTTCTGTGTTTGAGAGAGCAACTGTTTCAACAGAAAGCTGTGCCAAACCATGGCAGTGGCTATTTCCTGACACAGTGCCAGTCAGAGATAGGTCAAACCACCTTCCTTTATTTTAAACTTCTGTAAACTTCATGTGACATCATCTTAGCCTGGCATGTTTTCAAGGGCTACCCTTATTTTCACCATAGCAGAATCCAGGAGTAGGTAGAAGCACCTCTGAGATTTAGGCCTGTCTTGACCATCAGTAAGGCTAAGTGTTGGAAATGAGGAGAGGAATGCCTAAAACACATCATATTGTAATGATTAAGATTTCGAATGGCTTTTAGGAATTCAGTCAGTAAAATCCTCTTTCTGCATGGCCAAAGTACAGAATGAACATGCAGTGGATAAAAGTGGGGGGAGGTAGGTGGGGCTAGTATTCAGGAGCTACTGGTGAGTTTTTCTAATGCACTGTTGGCTGCTTTTTGTCAGTAACATTTACTGATTTCTGTTCTCGCATTATTGCATCCATTAAAGGGGGCGATACACAACTCTGAGGCATTTGAAAGCCAGACACTGGCATGGATTGCAGTCATTTCAAATTTTGGGGATCTCTCTCTTATTTATGACCCTGCAGTCTCCTCTCATGGTTTCCCTTGGCTGCCTAAGGGATTCAGAAGTGATGACCTGTCTCTGGAAACCCCCTGGAGAGCCCCACTGAGAGAAACCTTCTCACAAGAAAAGAGATGACACATGGTGATATAAGGGACAGATCCCTCAAAAGTGCCTCAGGTCGCTATATTTGCTACACGCATCACAAATAACCATCATTTTCCTCTATTTTTGACATGGAATAAATAATTCTCCATACCACTATGTGGTATCTGAACTGCTGAGCTGCTGTGCACTTGGGTGTAAGTGTCACAGGGAGCTCCAAATACCTCCGGGTCTGGAAGGCATCCAGGCTGGGCTGGCAAAGCTGGGTGGGAGGTTTGAGCAGCAGTTTCGGCAGGCATGTTGAACATGTTCCCTCTTTTTAGCTGCCAGTCTCTTGTTTCCAGGACCACACCTGGCCTGCCTCTCTGCTGCCAGTGGTATAACAGGTCTGTGGTACCCTCTGGTTTTTGGGATCTGCTCTAAGCATCTCACAATCAGCATTAAAACCGTACATCATTTTACACTGCAAAGTGGTTTGTAAAGCGCTCTCAGTCTTCTCAAGAAGACTCCTCTATGTTCTCATGCCCACTGATGCTCAAGAGGGTGAGACAGGAAGATGTGGCACTTGAAGAGGGTGATTTTAAGGCTCTTGTGGTGTTTGCAAAGTGTTGTTTTGTTGCCTCTTTAAAAAGTTCCCTTAAATATTAGTTGTTTTCCTTAACAGGCCAACCGTATCAGTGAGGCAGGCATGCGTCCAAATTGGCTTGGGGATTCTGCATGCAGGTCTGATGTTAGATGTTAGTTTAAACTGCTGATTAAAAGATAATTTGTCTGCATTCCTTTTAAATGTCCAGCTGTTATCTCCTAGAAAAAACAATCACAGAATCACAAGGTGTCACCCTGTTCAGCTGGAACTGGAAAAGGCAGAGGGGGAAGCGAGGGAGCATGGCAGGCTTAAAGCTACAGGAGAATGTCAGGAAGGGCACTAGGAGTGAAGTGTGGGTTGGAAGGTGTGTCCCTCCGCTTCAAAGCAGGGACTGTGCAGAAAGCCAGCGGCCATGCAGGAGGTGCTTCTCCTCTCTCTCTTTCCTCCCAAAACCCTGTGTTCCTGGGGGCTGCCCAGCCTGCACACGGACCTGTGCCCGGGAAACCTGCGTCCTCTGTCCCCTGGGACAGCCCAGCTGCTGCATCAGGACTCTGGGTATGCAAAGCCCAGGGGCAGATGCTGAGCTGAAGCTAAAGGTGCCACTCTGACAGGAGAGGCCGAAATTTAAAGGGGTCTCCTTGTAGCAGGCAATGCTCCCTGGTGGGTAAAAATATGTTCCTGAGGGTGGCAAGGGTAGTCAGGCCTAAAGGCCCCTGGCTCGTGTGCCCAGCTCTGGCATTCTTACCTCCTCTTTTGCTCCAGATTTGGTAAGAGATTTCGGTGCTCTTGACCCCAGGGCAGAGGGATGACAGCTTGTGTTTTCACAAGAGGGGAGTGGGCTGGGTACACTCCAAGCCAGGGGCAGAAAAATCAACTTTCTGTGTGCCAGAGAAGAGCAGCTTACTGTTTGCAACACTGGGGAATTCTCAGTGAAAGGAACAAGGACAGGAAAATCTGCCTGGGAAGACTTCTGGCATATGAAACCCAAACATGTCTCAAAAAGCCCAGACAGGAGGGAAAATACAAGGTAGGCAAGACCTTGCTTACATTATTCGAGGCCAAACATGGTGTCAATGTGCGGAAGCCAAATTGACAGAAACTTCAGAAATGTGCCCGATGTTGTATAGTTTCCTTTATGGCTCTGGCAGAATTCCCCACTGTGCAGCAGTAGCCTTGAAATCGGCTAAAACATCAGGCCCTGTCTGCTTGCCTTTCTATTCAGATCATCCTGTAAGTCTGAAACAGTCCTTGAAAACTGCTTAGCAACTGCCCACGGAGTGTTTTGATTGTGAAAATACAAAACATAAGTCTCTGTTACCAGCATATTAGGCGTTTTGCTGAAAATAGTGTTTTTAGTGGATGTTGGAGTATGGCATGGCAGCTTCTGTACTAGTTTGCTCTTCGTGCTCTGCAAGAGTGTCTGGCAGCAGAAGGCCGTGCCACAGCCGTGTGGCTATCAGGATGTATCAGGAGGATACTCATGTCATTGTCACATGAAATGCAGTTCCATCCCTGCTTCGCAGCTTTGACACATTCTCATCCTTGGAAAATGCCTATGACTAGGACTATTGTTTTAAAATATTCTGTTTTATTAAGCATGTAGTGACTGATGCATCATATCCTGCTGATCTATAATAGCAATCAGGAAAGTGAAGTGGTGTTAGAAATCCAGTAAAGACAGCTACCCCCTGTGAGGCATTAAAGGAATACCTTAGGATAAAGGAGCACCTCAGGATTCATTATCACTCCTGTTTGCTGCCCAGCTAAGCAATCAGATTTGGAGAGACACAAATGAGGACATTTATTTCTGTCCAAACTGAGGTGGTCAGTGATAGAAACGGAGAGAAGTGGGAAGAGATAGCACTGCGAGGCATGGGATTTTTACAAAGGGATAGAGTACTTGCTGGCCAGCCAGTGGGGTACAGCTCTGAGATCTCTCATCTGCTACTGAAATAGAAGATGCAGCGGTGCAGCAGAAATCCTTACATGTTTTTGCATGTACTAGTCGTTAACAAAGTGTATATGCATTTCCATTTCTGAGACTAAAACAAGGTATTTAGTGTGCCTTTCCTGTTGCTGCTGTGTCTGTCTACCCAGGTGTTACTTGTTCCATGAAATGCCTGTTGAAGTAAAGATATTTAGAAAACCATGTTTTACATCAGGAACAGTGAGTGTAGAAGAAGATCCCTGTGTAGTAGTTTTGTAAGATTTTAGGATATTTCAGCACATGCAAACAAACTGCCTGTTATTTTCCCTGAGATTGAGGTGGGAGTAGGCACTACCTAGTGCTGTTCTCAGTGACTTGAAAACATCAAGAGAAGCCAAAAGAACTATCTGGGCCTTATCAGCTTAGGGAATATGTGTGTTTTGCCAATATAAATCTGAGTTTGAGGCACCTATAGATTTGAATTATTACCCACTGTTACCTAGATGGTTCAGAACTAGTATCTGAAAGTTGTTTAACTAGCCTGTGGAGGCCCAGGGTGTTTACCACTCAGCTGGCTCTGTATCTTTGGCAAGCATCAAGACAAGGATATTACAAGCCAAATGTAAAGAAATACCTTGTGATGTTTTAGCTGACTTTGGGACTGAGCATGACTGGTTGAAAGAGTGGATGCAAAATCAGACAAATTGTGATGTAATAGCTTTATCAGGTAACAGTCACCATAGCAGACGAACTTTACCATTCCTGACAAGTTTCTTCAAGTCTTTCCACTGCGTTTCTTTTGCACACAGCTTTTGTTACAGCAGGTGCACTAAGGACTTCAGCTTCAGGAAATTGTGGCTCTATAGTGTTCTTTCCTGTGGGAATGTGTGCAGTGTTTTCAGAGCTACATCAACCTCTTTAGTTTTCTCCCCATCCAGGTACTGGGATGTTTATTCCGCTGGACCAGCTGTTCATGCTAGGTAGCAGCTGGGCACAGAGCTCCTGTGCCTTCTCCAGAGCCCCTGGCCATGGCATTCTTTGGAGCAGACAAGCACCAGATTTGCTCTGCTCTGTTCTGTCCTTGTATGGCCCATATCAGTAGTGTCACACTGGTTAGATAACAGGTCTGGCCTCTGCTAGGTCTCATCTTTTTAATTTATTTTTTGTTGCAAGTAAAAACCTGGGGAGTTTTTGTTCTTACCTTTGCAGAAAACAAATTTTGACCCTAGACTGTGCTTAGTCTTTCTGGCAGCTAAGATATGATATAAAAAATAAAGTTTGTATTTGGGATGGATGGCAATGAGCTTTCAGCCACTAGGGAAATAGAGTAATTTGAAAACTTAGTGTAGAAGCAGATCCCTGTGTCGTGGTTTTGTAAGATTTTTTTCCCTTCAATGAAAGGACACATATAGAATACTGATGATTCTTCATCAACAAGGCCCCTCTTATACCCTTTTTGCTTTGGCGGGTAAACCAGCGTCTGCAGTGTTTTGGGATAAACTGCTGACTTGGAATATTTCCCTGGCTGACTTGGTGAAAGCCCTTCTGTTGCTGCAGTCGGGCGCGGTGGGACGTGCCGCGTGTGCCGTCAGTCTGTCTGGCTGTACCATGCTGCCGTTGCCAGGCCTGCCGCAGAACTGCAGGTTGGTGAGCTGGGGTTCCAGGAGCATCTGTGGGGTCAAAATGGAGGAGCTTTTGTAAACTTCAGGGTATTCATTCCTGTGGGGCTTACTGGGCTTATGTGAGAGCCAATGGTACTTAGGTTTTGGGGATGAAATCCAGTTTAGTTGCTTAGCAGCACTGCAAAAAAAACAGGAGGGAAAAGCAAATCTCTGCAAAACAGTTTTAGGTAGCAAAGCATAGACAAATGTCTCCATACATGCAAACTTCCCAACTGTAAGATTTGACATTGAAAATCTAACTTTCTGCTGGTTTAGGGCCAGCTCTGTGTAATTCTTTTGTTTTGTTTTGTTTCCTAATCTGATGTTTTTCTCTTTGGCCTGCCTGTGCCATGAGGACAAGTCACAGAAAAGGCCTCCTGTGTCTCCACATGAGAGGTGGGACAGTCCCCTGCGTGTACAGGAGCAGGCTGTGGGCAGCCATGGGCCCTACAGCAGGGAGCTCCTGGGAAGAACCACCAGCCTCATGCACACTCACCTTCACTGGGAAATGCTTTTTAAAGGCAGCTTAAACTCCAGGCTGTAATGCTGACTTCTCCCCAGAGCTTCTGCCTTGTTGGCTTTTTCTTTCCCTCAAAGAGATATTTGTAATGTAAAAATATTATAAGGTACCTGCCTTCCATTTTGGCGTGCTTCATGTGATTAGCTTTTGGTTTGTAATTGGTAAGTATTTTAAGTATCGGTAACTATTGGCATTTTAAACCTTACTACTGTTTGTACTCCACTCTCTTGTTCTTAACTTTTCCTGTTTCCCACTGACGCTAGCTTGCTAGATTCTAAAAAACTAGTGATCTACTGTAATACAGACTGAAGCATAAATTACGCAGGTAAAGTTGAGGCGGTAACTGAAATCAGTGGAATTGGTCTGGATCTATAGTAATTTCTAAGTAAAAAGTTTGTTTAGTAAGTGAATAGCAACCCTCATATGCTATATGGTTACTCTGATGTTTTGATTTCCCTTGGTAGTTTTCTTTGCTGTCTCGTTCAAGACACAGTACGTGACATGTTCCAGGTATTCTAAAAATAAAAATGTATCTTTGTGATTATTTCTTAGCGTAACTTGGTACATACAAAACCATGACCCACCAGCGAAATTTGTTTTCTCTTTTGTCTGCTGCACCTGTGATCCTATATTCTAAAATGGTGAATGTTATAAAAACAAATATTTGGAAAAGTTTAATGTAAGAACTCCCTCCTGTATTATCCAAGTAGTATTATGCAAAGTATTTTCAGCCTGTCAGGCCAGCACAGGTAGAAACTTGACCACGATATATGCTTTGGCGAGCTGAAGTGTTATTTCTGTTTTGACAATAGTTTTCTCCTTCCTTTTCTCCTGATCCAGGGAGAAGAAACTGAAAGCTAGAGTGCAAGAATTAGTGAGTGCTTTGGAGAGACTCACAAAGAGCAGTGAAATCAGACATCAGCAATCTGCAGAATTTGTTAATGACCTCAAAAGGGCAAACAGGTGAAGGATCTACCAGCAAATGGATACACTCTTGATTTGTTTGGGTTTTTTTTTACTGTGTTCTGGTAATGTACTGTAATCCTCCCCCTACAAGCAGTTTGTGGATCTTTGCATTCACAGGAATTGACTCTTTAAGGGTATATAATAGTTAGAGATTGGGGGAGGTACAAATCTCCCAGTAAGGACACTGAAAACTATATAGCTAATAGAGTGGCCAAAAGATACTGAGTTACAGTAAATGCATTGTTATTAAAACAAACCCTCCATTTAGTCAGATTTGTGCATCTATTATTTTGGTTAAAATTGCTCCTTTTTCTTTGGCTCCAGCCTCTTTCTTAGTAAGCTGGCTCTGATAATCACACTTAAGTTTTATTGCTAAATCAGTAGGTTTTACTGGCACTGTGTTTGGATGGACTGAGAACATCATAGAATGTCCTGAGTTGGAAGGGACCCACAAGGATCATCGAGTCCAACTCCTGTCCCTGCATATGACAACCCCACAGTTCACACCGTGTGTCTGAGGGTGTTGTCCAGTCTCTTCTTGAACACTGTCAGGCTTGGGGCTGTGACACCTCCCTGGGGAGCCTGTTCCAGTGCTCCACCACCCTCTGGGGGAAGAACCTTTTCCTAATGTCCAACCTAAACCTCTCCTGGTACATCTTCCTGCCATTCCCTCAGGTTCTGGATATGATGGAGTGTAGCTGTCACTCCTGCAAGGAGCTGGTCACTCGCAAAGCACTTTTCATTAATAAGTTATACTTGAAAGCCCTTGTGCCTCAAGCTTTCCTACTGAGGCAAGGTGGAGGCACAGAAGATACGTAGCAGCTGACAACTTAGCACAAGATGCCATCCTCCAAGTCTTACTTTTTAAAATGGCAAATGCAAAATAAATGCTGTATTTTGTAAGCAGATTCTGGCCATGCAATCTTTTTGTAAAGCCTTATATATTTAATGCAGTGGTGTCCTGACTCACAAACAGTCCTCTGCAAGGTCATCACTGGCAACTTCTGGCTGTCACTTTTAAGCCATGTTAAAAAATGTTTTCATTAACCAGTTTAGTGGCAAAGGTGTGCACTCACCCCGAAAAGGATATACAGATTAGCACTGATCAGGGGTTGGATCAGTAAGGTTTGGATCTAACGTGTTTTAAAGCACTAGCAAATTTTAAGATGATCAGTACTCAAATTTCAGAGTACCCTGAAGGTGAGATTTTGGGGTGGATTTTTGTAGCACTTGCTGTGAACAAGCCTTTTTGAATTAACTTTTATTGCCTTGTATTTCTAACAGCAACTTGGTAGCAGCTTATGAAAAAGCGAAGAAAAAACATCAAAATAAGCTGAAGAAGTTGGAATCACAAATGATGGCCATGGTGGAGAGACATGAAACGCAAGTAAGGATGCTCAAGCAAAGAATAGCTTTACTAGAAGAAGAGAACTCTAGACCACACACCAATGAAACTTCACTTTAAATGCGTCTCTTTCAAAGATGCTTAGTGCCATTACGAATTCAGTTCTTTTAGAGGCTGACTTCTAGGTAGCTTCAAGTGCTGAAAGCTCTGACTGTCAACGCTGACACAAACATCTTCTCTGGGATCCCAGAGAGGTACCATGGGGATAATATAAGCGTTAACCAAGGACTGTTTCATAATGTAAAATGGCAGTGCCTGAATTATCATGCTTATAAGTATGTACATTGTCTATGTCATTGTGTCTATATTCATACAAGTTTTCTTCCATTTTATGTATGTCCTGTGGGTGACAGTGTCACATAGCAAAATAATTCATGTTAAGAGGTTTTAGTTTGGGTAGTTCGGAGAGACGACTTGAGAGTTTTACCAATCCTGAGCTGCCTCTGCACACAACTCTGCATTGTGCCCTCAAGACTTGCTGCTGTGGTTAAATCAACTAACTAGGCAGCTGCAGAGTGGGGATATGATAGACTGGCTTGCTCTTTGCACTGTACTTGCAGTACGCTCACTCACAGTGCAGATCAGGTAGGAAAACAAACCCAAGAAATTGTAGCTGCATCTCTGAAACCTTGTGATTCCAATTCCTAACATTCTGTGATTCTGTAATGGTGTATTTCCTACAATTTGTGAGAGGATTAAAGGCTCTGAGTTTCACCATGCCAGGTAGATAGTCTGTCAAGGTTGAGTAAGAAATCACAGGAAACCTCCTGGTTTGCAATTATTTTGTGAAACAAACAGTTGGGTTTTTTTGTTAATACATTATAGCCAAGGTTGTCTTTAAGAAGCTGGGCCATTTTTGTCATGTGTATAGTGCTTATTACAGCTTTTTGAGATCAAGAGGTAGAATATCTTTTCTTAGATGTGTTTTGACCAAAAAAGGTACTTATTAGGAATGTACCTGTTTAATATTGAATACACAAAACTAGAAATGTGTAGGTGTTTGGGTATACAGCCACAAACAGAATGTGAATGCTGATGTCTTCATACAGCTTCTAAGGTTAATTTTTGCTACTGAAAACATTCTCTTGTTTAAGTAAGTCACGTCATGTCACTATATTACCAGTGACTAAATTGAAAATGCTGGCCTATTATGGTGATGAACATTAAGTAAAGCATGGCAATCAGGTTGATTTCTCTAGGGAGCAAAATACCAGAGTCTGCTGTAGCACCCATTTCATTTAGAATTTTCGTCTTTTCTGACCAAGTATGTAACACACTTTCCATGTTAAACAATGCCAAACTAGAGTTCATTAACTTTGTTAGCCTGTTACTATGCTATGCCTCTGCTTTATATTTTTTCGGGCTCTGTTTTCTCCACTGAATCTGATTTCAGTTGTCATCTATCCTTTTTGCTTTACATGTTGAGTTGCACCTCAAGTTTTATTAGTGTATTTATAATTATGATAACTTCTTTCATTTATTCTTCCAATTTCTAGTACTAAGGGAATATTTTTAGAGGACTCAAACTGGTTTTGTCTGCTCTTCAGTTAGGCCAAACAGCCAAAATAGTTGTGGGAATCTGTACTCAGAATGTGGCAGTACTGTTAAGTCTTGGTTACATCTGAAACTGTAGCAGTTGCTGTTCATGGTATCTCTTATTACTTTAGTGGCTGTTTTCTTCTTTCCTTAGGGTAGTAATTCATACTTCTCTTGAGACTGATACATCAGCTACAAAGCCAACATCATACTGACTGCAATAGTGAGTTAAAACAACGCTAATATCAAAATTAAGTTGTAGGTAGTGATGCCCTGGGATTTGGTTTGGTTAGTCCTCTTTCTCAATTTGTAATTTGTAATCCAAACGGAATTTTTCACAACCCAGGCTGTAGGAGGGAACAGGCACATTGATTTCTTACTGTCATCATGGTTTTGCTAAGTATCAAATGATTATGTTTCCCTTTTTGTCCAACAAGTTTCTCACCAACAACAGGAATGTGGGGTTTTGCCATATGGTTCAGTGGTAGATGATCACACTTGTTTGTGAAGAAACACAAAGAAAATGATCCTCTGTGTACTGTGGCAAAAAATGCAGTTACAGTTTTGGCTTCTTGCATCTGAAACACCCATGTAACTTGGGGTCATCTCAAGCTGTCAATGTGAAATAGCTCTCAAAGTGTCTGGAAACCGCTGCTACACTGGATTTTCTCTTAGGATCAATTTTTTTTTTTAATTTCTTGGTAGCTAGAGAAACAGTTAAACATAACACAATGAAGCTTAATGCATTTGAATTTAAACCTGTCTTTAAAAGAAGTATACACATTAAGAAATCATAAAATGCACCTGGGTTTAAAAGCATAAAAAGCTGCAGTGTCCCTCAGTGCCTTTTTCAGGCTTAATGATTTGCTGATTCCACATAAACTGAAATGTTGTTTTACTGCATAGCTTCCCTGCCAACTGTGCTGTAGAAGTGTTTTAGACTAAATTATAAATCATCAGTAAATGTAAGCCACACCCCCTTTCTTCCCTGAGGACTTATAGATGGAAAAGGTATTCATACAGACTCAGCAGTAGCTGCATTTGCCAGACCACCACTCATTTTGCCTAAGTAAGCAACTCCTGCTTCATTTGATGGCATACTGGAAAAGGGCAGTAGGGAAGTGGTGAAAGGTTTACTGCTATTATGAACTTGTTTGATATTAACAACTAGCTGCAGTTCCCATGTACCCATTAAAAATGGCACCAACCCCGTGAATAAATGCCAAAAAAAAAACCCAACTCCTTTTATGCAATTGTTTGAAATACCAGCACACTAGCCTATAGGTGAGCAACCTAGCTCACTAACACTGGTTGTAGAAATAATTTGCAAACCAAGAAAAACAGTTGTTCACTCATTAATTACTCTTAGGGTGTTGGGTTTTGTTGTTTGTTTTTTTTTTTTAATTTCCTAGGTCACCAGAGTGCATGAAGCTTTCGATTTCACAGTGTGTTCAGAAAAAAGTACGCTTTGTTTTCTAATTAAATGTATCAATCTTCACCAGCTTGAATGTACTGTTAGCTATTGCAAAGCACATGTGACTAAATTTGCATTGTCAGTATTGTTCTACTGGTTTTATTAGGATTTTCTCTTCCTTTAATACTGTACAATACATTGTAATTTTAGAAGCTTTTCACCTTACAGAATTAGCTTTAAATGTGCTGCTGCTTTTTAGTTTTCCTAGCTGCTGTAAAATAGCTCTTTTGTGTTTATTTGATATAGAATTTTAAAAACTGCATTTATTTATACAGAGACATTTATAATACTTATTTTACAAATGTTCTTATATTCTGAATAAATTTCTAATGCTGTTTCTTTGCCTTGGGGGTTGCTTTACTGTACCTTGTCATCCCATTGCTGAACGGGTCTCCTTGAAGGTACCACAAACACTTTCTCTGAGATAAATCATGGAGGCAGATGGTATGATACTCTGTGGAGAGTTCCCGTAACAGGGACAGGAAAAGTTCATAAGAACTCACTGAAGATCTGATCACAGGTTTTAGCTGAGCTCAGGAACATTAGTACTTGCCACAAACTCTCCACAGCTTCAATGAACACTTTATAGAAATAGAACAGCACATATGAAACTGTTTCCACACAGCCAGTTCTTTTAATGACAAGTTACAGATACACACACACACACACACACACACACACACACACACAAAAACAAAACCAACCAACCAACAAACCCCCACAACAACAGCACTGTTTCAGAAGTACTTTGAAAGCACTGGTTGAAGTTCACATACTTCATTTCTTCAGTACCTCTGACACCTTCTAAATTTTGTGTTGGATGTGCCCCTGTCCACTTGTACAATTGACTTTAAAAAGTAATTCTTCTTCTACTCACTGTATATAACTAGTGCTGCTGACTGCCTTCTGCAGTGAAAGAATAATCTGTACCAGCATCACAGGATTTTCCATTTCACACTGATCAGCAATGCTTATATTCATACTTCAGTACTTAAGTGAGTTTATACATAAAATCTTTTAATTTTACAAAGAAAAATTAGAGTATAGGAAAAAAAGTAAACTTAATCATAGCCTCTTAAATGGTGTGCTTCAGCTTCTGAATCAATGAATAATAAAATCACAATCATCAGTACAACAGATGTTACAGGCAGTTACAGATTTTATTTACTAAAATAGACTGACACAAACTTTCTTCAGAATAACATAATGGAAATAGGAATAAAATCTGTAACTTTACATGGTTTTAACCTTATTACCTGTACGTACTTTCTACTTAATTAGCACCGATATGCTACTTACATACCAGTGAAGAAAACAGGTAAAGTTCTTGAGCTTCAAACAAACAGGTGGAAGACATAAACCTTCATGCAAGAGCCATATAGTAAAACACTGGTTTCCTATTTTCTGCAAGGCATGCAATGCTGCACAGAGAAGTATAATCTTTGGGCAGCAATACCCGAGTCAGCCTGAGTCCCAGAACACATACAGCAATCTAGCATTATGCCAAAATTAATGAACAAAGTCCAACTTCCTTTGTAGTCAAGTTTTGCTTTTTCCTGTCAAAGTGCCTTGCAAACCCAGTTAAACTGCTCCTCGGGGCTGAAGTATAGCTTTCACACACTGCAGTGCCAGGCAGACACAGTAAAGTTACTTAAGAATCCTGTTCTAGGCATAGGCTTGAGACATATTTGCTGAGAGCTCTTAATCATGCAGTTTTGCGTACTTACACTGCATAACAAAAACACATACCAAACCAGTAAGATACAAATAGTTCTTCTCCCTAGCTTTGTAATTTTGGTCAAATGTGCTTAAAAAAAAAAACTTGCAAAGTAAGTGTTTCTCACAGTGGGAAGTGTGTTGTTGCAGGATCCATATTCTTAAAAAGCTGCAAATGTCTTGTTTTAAAATGATTAATGCTCCATGAGCTGTAATCCTTATCTTAATGGAACTGAACTGTAACCCATAATGGAGACTAGAAGCTAGATCAACAATCAACAATGACAAAATACTCAGTGTTTTCAGTAAATTTCATAGTGGACCTATTCAAAGTTAAATATTTTGTACCCTGTGGAATTTTCTGATTACTTCTAGGTAAAGTAAGCTTTCTTCTTTTTCCTATGAGTAGTGAAGGATGAATTGAAGACAATTCCGGAAGTATTCTGGAGCTAAGAAAAATTTAAATACAAGGGTTTCTGTAAAGTTGAATCTATACAAGAAGTTAGTCTATCTTAACCTAATATTTTCAAGTGAAAAGACAAGTTAAAACCCAAGTATTTAATGTACTGCTGCTAATCCAGAATACTTCCTCTTGTATGATCTTCAATAAATATGGCCAATGTAATTGCTACATATATTGTCTTCCTTATAAGTTCACAATCTGCTTGAAACAGTGAAATGCACACACAGCACAAGTCCTACTGCATCTATCAGTGCTCATGTACAGGATTAAGAACAGTGCAAATACCAGCACTTAGCCTACCTTCATTCTTGAACTACACTATTGCTATAAATGCATAAGAACAAAAACCTATTATGCAAGAGTAGTGACACTTCCAAGCCTCATTTACTGTAAAAGCACCTTCAGTTACTTTGTAGAAATCTACCACATCTTAAATAATTTTGGTTGTTTCAAAAGCTGAAATACTGTAATAACCAAAGGAATCTGAAATTACGAAGTCATGTATAAGCACCAGGTTATTTAACATTTACAGTGCAAGACAATGTCTGTAAATAAACTGATCTTAAATCAACAAGAGAGGCTACTCTACCAGTTCTCAATAGTTTTGACCTTCCCAATACATTTAGAATATAACATTCTAATTTAAAAGATGAAGGGACCTGACTTCACCTTTGGAAAACAAAACAAAACACACTGTTGCTCAGAATTTGTAAAAAGCAGGTAGCCGAGGATTAAACAGCCCACTGACCCAACAACTGGTCAGCCAGTCCCCCATGGAGCAGCGGTGCCATCTTGCACCACGGGATACTAGAGCTTGGATTCTTAATGTAGACTCTCATTCTTCACAACAGAATGACACGAGTGCCGCTATAAACTACAGATCAACAAAAGCAGCTTTTCTACAGTAAGGAAAATTTGGAAAAAAATAAGTTCTTATCTGAAATGACAATCTGAGAGCAAGCCTGCTAGGAATAGCCAGGCTAGAGGCCCGCCTTGCTTTTCAAAGAAACTGTTAGGTTTATAACAGCCACAAGTAGATGAAGAAGAAACTCCCTAAGTATTGTTCTCAGTTCACCAAATCAAATCATACAGCTGTTCCATCACCCTTCCAGGACGGAGGAGGAAGGTTGGAGCACAGCACAGAAGCCTGGAACAGAGACTAGGCCCAAAATTTTGTTAGAAATTACTTACACAAGTTTGACCTAAAAAAATTACATTGTGTTAAAAAAATACACTGTGCAATAAATCAGGCTAGTTCTCATCTTCATCCCAGTACCACTGTTTCCAGACTTCCAACTATGTAAGACACAGGTACTTTCAGAAGCATGCATGTACATCAAGGAGTTTAAGTTAGTATTATTCCAACACAGAACATACATCATTCAATTAGGCGGATCACTCTTCAATCCAAGCTCAAAGTTTAGAGCATTCTGTGAAGAAGAGATGCTAAAAAATCTCACACTAAAGCAGGGATTTATGTAGTACTAGAAAATGCAAACTAGTAAGAGATTGCCAGCACCCACACATTTTAGTTTTATTTTGATATACGTTAGTTTATTTCATGAGTTCTTTCATTTCGAGGACATAGAATAACTATTTATAATCTGAATAACCCCTTACAGGCAAGCATTCTGACTTACTTTAGCATTAAGCATAAATTGAGCAATGTTTGTTTTTCAAGTATCTTGACATCAGCTCTTAGGTCTGACAAGCAAACAGTTACTTGTTGCTCTGTGTCTAGCTCCCATGAAATAAAAACTCATGGAACTAAATTCTGTATGTCACTTGTTATTTCCTCACTGTTTTACAGAAGCTAATGTAAACTGTACGTCTAAACTTAGAAACATAATTAATTATAAAACAATAGTGAAATGAAACCATAAACAAGAGTAAACAATTCATAATGTTCACAATGCAGGGCATGATGGAACCCGTAAGGAAGAACACATGCCACCACACTTGGTTGTTTAGAAACCATACTGAGAAAGCAATGCTACTACAAGAAACAGTACCATTATACAAAGAAGAAAGTTATTGCATATTTATCACATTTATTTGCAACTCACATTAAGGCTAGATTTACTAAAATAATGACATATGTATAAGCCCCACTTTGGGCTGCTTAATGAAGCAACCAATTTCTATTACACTGAACCAAACTTCCACTAAGAAGAAGACTGACCCAGTGAATATAGAGGGCAGCCAGCATCTCCTGTTCATAGAACACGCTTGCTCCGTTCTAAAGGCTTCCGCTGTCTGTGACATGATTTCCCAAACAGTTAACAGAAGCTCCAAGTTCACTGTTTCATCAATATCCCCCTTAATTCACAGAGCACTAGATGAAATATAAGTTGACTTTTCAGAAAAAATACAGTTATAAAAGATTTCCACAGCCTAGTACTTAATCACGCCTTAGGAGAGTCCTGTTAACTCCACAGGCAGTAGCAGCCTCAGGATATGAATACAAACTTCTGCCTCACTATGTGTAAAGGCACTTTTGCTGGGAAATCAACTACTTGCACTAAAGAAGTAACTAAAGATTCATTTTTCACCTGAAGCTGAATAACACAACCTCCTCCAGCATTATGCCACCTCCTCAGTTACTGCCTTTCACCATTTACTGTTTTGAACTGTTTTGAACAACCTTTGGATTTTTTTTTAAAATTTTTTTATTTTTTTTAAGAAAACGAGGTGAGACAAAGATAGATTGAGCTATTTCACAATTTGGTCTTGACAAACAAGGCCCTCAGGACTCTTGTCCTCCAGAAGGAGGAAATGCTGCAGTCTGCTTTTCCTGTTGACTGGTACAGAACTCCAGCATTCTATCACCAAGATTGTTACAGCGTTAGAGCCACTAATCACCTGGTGCTGGGCAGGTAATAAATAAAGAGATAGTTCTAAAGCTACTTCTGAGGAAAAGCACTAGGTAAAAGATCAAGTAGGGCAGATGAAGTAGGGTAGTTGAAGGAAGACCAGGATTTTGGTTTTAGATGACATACAAGTTGCATAAAGACTCAGTGTATGAACGTACACTGTGATGGGACAAGGGCATAGTTCACTCAACCAGTGAAGTCACCTTTGTTTTGGAGAAAGTCCACTTGCGAATCTGCGACAACATGCTTGCTACCACAAGCTGCTGGGACAAGTGAGTTCAAGTGCATGTCTCTCAACTGCAAAGCACACATTCAAAACCCCTTAACTTGAATCATGAAGGTGAGTTAACAGTTAAGTTTGTCACTTCAAACTCTTACTGGTTTTTTGTTTGTTCCCTCCTCCCCCCACAAATCTTTGATATTTTTACTACGAAAGTGTCGTAGCTGAAAATGACTGAGGCTACATCATTTAAATGCTAACTCAAGTGCAATTCAGTACTACTGGATATATACAGAGCATACACTACACAAGAGATCTGAGGACAACAGCAGAAAATACAACACTGGACACCCTTAGAATAGTTATTGCAATCCTGATTAAGCTGTTTAGTGTCACACAATGACTCTGTTATCCATGCACCTGCCTTCCTCCTCAGCAAGATCTGCAGAGGCTTATTTACATTCAGTATAAATTCTACACAAGTAACCTCTCACAAAGTTTAAGCTTTTATTTTTTGAAAGCAGCTGCAACTGGGATAACACAAAACTTGGCAACTTCTTCCTACCCATCTGGGGACAGTGCATAAGATTTGAAGCTAGACTCTTGGCATGGCTAAGTTCTACCCAGTTTGTGTATCCCCACCGAAGACAGGCAGAGTAGGTGCAAGAAGTCAAAATGCTATAGACTTGACTCCAAGTGCTACAGACCACCTGCCAAGAAAAACTATCAGTGTGAAGGAGGGAAGAGAGGAAGATATTTTGGGCAAGCAACCAGGAAAGGGAAAGGATGACTGGCTGAGGCTAAGTTTGAAATGTGCAACTTGGGTTTCAAAATTTCTAGGGCAGACAGAGGAGTTCTCTGAGAAATCAGTTTCATTGCCACTGCCATAATATTGCAATCTACTACACAATAATGACTAACAAGTCAAATAATTTACACCAGAGCAGTTAAAAGTTCAGCAATCTGGTATACTCCAACAGTTTAAAAAAAAAAAAAAAAAAAGTCAATGACATTCTACAAAACACACAGCAAGTTTAAAAAAAAAATGCCCTCTAACGCACAGCCAGGAACAAGTGAACTGAACACTGGAAAGGTATTTTTGTGGACAAAGGCTATACTGCATTTAAAGTGCAACATTTGATTATGCCACTTCCATACCACAAAGAGAACAAACCCTTCCAAATCATCAGTCAGTCCCTGCATTGCATTTAAAAACAAACAAATAAAACAAAAAACTCCTGAGAAAGAGTAAGGCTGGATAAGAAACTCCCTCAATTGCAACAGGCAAGTCTGATTTTCGTTCCTAGTAAGTTTTCTGTCAGAGGTCAAAACTTTTCATTATGGCATCATGGTCAAACTTGAAACTCAAGAAAGCTCTTGATGAGAAAGCAAATTTGTAATGGCCATTGCACGCCACAGACTGTCCCTCTATGTGGTCTGGCAGTGGGTCTTCACTGGAGCAACACAGATCATACACTGCATCTGCTTAAAAAGAAAAAAGCATGAAACGAATTTTAAATAGATAGTTATCAATAAGAATATCAATAACAATACAAAGCCACACCTCAAATGTACATTCGTTAATACTTATGACAAAATCTGTAAGTCTGGTAACAAACAGAAGAAGATAACTCAAACAGCCATATTTAAAAGCTGTCTAATGGCCAGAGCAAATCTTAAGTCACAGCAATCTGGGGACATTTTCAACAGCCAGTTTTACACACAGGTGCTGTTTTGCAATTACTTTATTAATAACAAGGAAAGAAATATAGTGCTATCTCCTCAGCAGTAAGTAAAGAACTGTGTGAACTCTACAGAGTACTCTAATAGCAACCGCATATTATTACTAGAGGACAGAAAGCCTTGAACCAACACTTGGTTACCAGCACTGTGTTGACTCAGATGCTATTTTCTCAAACCAGCTTTCAGGTACTTTTTACTCAGCCACCTGCTATAATCTGACAGGTTTAATAATTAAATAGAAGAATTGCAAAACCAACATGAAGCAGTCATGTGGTCAACCAAATAAAAAAATAACTCAGACTTATAGAAATACAGCTTTATAGCATTTGATAGGTTGGCATACAAGGAAAAGCCCTCAGCCATTATTATTTAGGTGCTTTCAGCCTGTAATGTGTGACAATGCATGTAAAAATCAGACTGCACTTGCCTGTTTCAAAGTTATCTTGAAGTCTTCTTGGATTAAGCCTTTTTTCACATTTCTGGTTAAGAGAATGACCACATTATACAATTAATAAAGAAATGGCATTCTAGTTCTTGCAGGTACAACTTAAGCATCAGCTAAAAGGCATGCTGGCTATACTTGCTCTGACACACCTCCTGATGTTTGAATTATTTTACTTATAACTCAGCATGAATTCTATCATGTTACTTTATCTAGTAAGCACGATTCAAGTCCACAAGTCTTTCGGAATCATGCAGCCTTTTAAGAGTCAACAGATCATTTTTAAAATACAGGCTTATTGGGAAAAATTGAGTGTTTTCTGAATGTTTTAAGCGCGCAAGGTCTTGCATATGGTGGTTTGGAATCAAAGCTGCACATACATAACCCCATTCTTCAATCTACTTTTCCCGAAAAGCAAGGAGAAAGTATTCGCAAACACACAGCTACTGACAATTAAATTAACATGCATTAGACACACAAACTTAGAACTCTCCAGGGAAAAATTAAGTTTTAGTCCCAGGTATGCTGCTCTAAGTACAGAAATGCAGAGGAAAGTATGGCCCTTTGCACTCTGTGAAAATTAAGAGTTCCCTGGCTTCCAAATTATACTAGAAAATTATCACTGGGACATGAAATATTTAAACTTCGTAACACTGACAAAATGCAAACAAAACACCACAGAAGTATTTAGCAAAGTCTGTAAAAAGCCTACAAAGTAAATGTGGAGTATTAACAGTTCCACTTGTTTCCATCAAGATCCTACAGATTCCTGCTACAGTTTTTCTTTTATATAGCCAAATTTCTGGGCAGTCAATTCTTTGACTTTTCGTTCTTCTACTGTTAGACCCAAATATATCCAATTATTTCTCCCTACAGAGAGGATTTTACAGGATAAGAGTTTATGGTTTCTGCACTTTTACGTGAAAAACAGAGAGAAGGTAATAACCTCAAGCCAAAAAGTGAAAAGTCCAGTTAACAGCCAGGAAGCAATAAAATCTAAAGCCTGGACAGGCCAGCTGAGCTGCACAGAAAACTGGGGCTCGCTGATGTACATGAGTCAAAATAGCAGAATTGGAGAGGGGTAAAGTACAGTGGAGAAAAAAAAAAAATCAAGATATTGTATTAAAAAAAATCAGAGATATTTCAGTGAGCCTTCTCCTAGCCAGCAAAACTATGGGGATGATCAGTTACTGCAAGGAAAGGTAACAAACCAAGAATGTCATACTGAAATTTACAAACTGCTGTAGTCCTGTTATATGATTAAAAAATTAAAACTTTTATGCCAGAAAAATAATAAATCTCCATCTCAACAATTTTGCTAGAGATAACAAAATTAATAAGCATATGCATTACCACTCTGCATCTGTTGCACAACAAAACTCCATGTTTACAATAATTATAATACATTAATAAATAAGAAATGTACTACATTGACTTATCAAGACACACTACAGCAGCCTATTACCTGACAGGAACCTGGAAAGCTGCAGGACTGTCTACTGAAACAGCTGGCAAATTTTAAACTGCCAAAAACAAGACTTCCTTCCAAAATGGAAACTCTGTGAAGTTTAGTAGGCTTGTCTATTGATGTATATGCATATGAGGTAAGAAATGTTGTATTTCTACAAATACATAGCAAATATTCTGATCAAATAAACTTTTGACAGCTACACACTCTACTTTCTCTCAGTGCAACATTGGCCTGGATATTTGTTAAGCATTACTGGAAGCTGTTAATAAGAGTCACTGTGTGTTTCTTACCCAGGCATGGTTTTGCTTAACTGGTTGATTGTGTACTCCATTTGTTCGCTTCTTTTGGCTGGAACTATCTTGACACTGCTTTTTGCCATTGCTTCTCAAGCTCTGACTCTGCCATTATGTCCAAAATGTAGTAAAGAGAAGAGGTTAGATGACAGCATTGAACATAATTGCTACCTATTAGCTATAACTTTCCTCCAAATAACCTCAAACCATGTGAATGGTATATTTTATAGACAAAGCGAAACACACTGAAATTAACCACACATGCACTCTAGTTACAAAATGTCACCAGCTACTAGTTAGTCTCTCTTGCACTGCTACACACACTGTATTACACAAGAAGTTCAGTTCAGTGAGTTCCCATACATTGATGAGTATTAGTGAGTGGCATCCAAAATATATCAAAATGGTACATGAAGAACACCAAAATGATGGGTAGTAATAGCTATCTACACCTGAAACAACATGACTACCACCTGATACTCACCACCACTAATGTCTGATGAATCTGAGAATCCCCTAGTTGTTTTTTTTTTTAATGTGTTTGTACTTTTGTGTGCTATGGTGATAAAATTCAATGTTTCTGTTCCAGAGAAGAACTTTTTTGAATGAAGACATCTGTTTTAAATAGTTGTCCTGGATTCAGTGGGGACAGAGTTAATTTTCTTCACAGTAGCTGGCATGGGGCTATGCCTTAGATTTGTGCTGGAAACAGTGTTAATAACACCAGGATGTTTTAGTTATTGCTGAGCAGGGCTTACACAGAGTCAAGGCCACTTCTGCTCCTCACACAACCACACCAGTAAGTAGGCTGAGGGTGTACAAGAAGCTGGGAGGAGACACAGCCGGAACAGTTGACCCCAACTGATCAAAGGGATATTCTGTACCATATGACATCATGCTCAGTATATAAAGTTGTGGGAAGAAGAAGGAAGAGGGGGACATTCCAAGTGATGGTGTTTGTCTTCCCAAGTAATTGTTATATGTGATGGAGCCCACCTTTCCTGGAGATGACTGAACACCCGCCCGCCCATGGGAAGTGATGAATGAATCCCTTCTTTTGCTTCGCTTGTGTGAACGGCTTTTGCTTTACCCATTAAACTATCTTTATCTCAAACCACAAGTTTTCTCAATGTTACCCTTCCAGTTCTCTCCTCCATCCCACCAGGGGTGAGAAAGCAGCTGCCTGGGGTTTGGTTGCCAGATGGGGTTAAACCACAACAATAGTCCAGATGCATATGTTTGCCTAAAAAACTACTTACCTTTATTTTCAATATTTCAGACATCTCAGGATTATTATATGGCTTCTGTGGCTGTTTTGGCTTCACCCACTGTTCTGCTGAAAAGCCATCTGTAAACACCTGCTGACTACAGCGAATTTTGGATCTAATACGGGAAAACAAACAGTTCACAACAGAACTTCAAGCCTATTCATAGCAGAAGAGAAATATCAAAGAATTTTCTGCTTTTTGAGAACAACATGGAAGACAAGCTTAAGTAACCTAGTGTGGAAATTTTAATAATGCTTACTGCATTCACACAGCATTGTTTTGCCTGCTGGTAGAAAACCTGTGTTCTGCATAAACAGCAGGATAGGTCCACATTAGCATTAGTCCAGTTGTTGTTAGTGTTGATGCTAACCTGACTCACATTACTGGATCACAGCCTTTTCTTTGGGACTACAGGTTTTAAAGTTTGCTCTTACTGCTTTTGGCTCAGCTGAATCAAAAGCCAGCAGCACTTGTTTCCCTGCTGAATCCCACAGGTTTTATCTATCTAGCTAATTCTGCCAGTATTTTACAGTCCTACTTTATAGAGTCCCATTTTAACTCTGAGTAAGTGCCAAAAGCATTGAACTTGAAGCACTGAAACTTGTTTACTTGTTTTGGCTTCTGCTGCTTGGGTTGCCATAGTCAGGACTCAAGAATTTCTCTCATTTCTCACACACATGAATATTTACCAAAAAAAACCCCACACAACATACATATCATGACATTAATTAACTTCTCATCCTACTTACAGTCCTTTAAGATATGCCTGCAATTTATTTATTTTATTAATCCATTCTATTACTGGAACACAAATACTTGAACAAAGAGAAAGGCAGCTTTGTATGACCAGAGTTTTATACAAATGATGCAATGAGGTTAAACTGACCTGGTTCTTACCTAGCTTTTTCCAAGTTGGGTTTAGAGGGTGTGCTCCCTGTAGATGAAAATCCATTGTCACTATCCGAGGAATCTCCATTCCTTCGTGAAATCCATTCCCTCAATGGCCTGTGTGCAAGCAGGATCTACTTACTAAAACAAATCTAAAGAAATTGAACTCTTCTGAAAGGCACTGGCCTAGCCTTTGCCTCACCTCAAACATACCTGATAAAGGGAATTGCCATAAAAAATTTGTTAGGTGCCAAACCCAGCTTGGACTTTGGAGTCATATCATTTCTGTGGCATGGTAATTTGTCAATGGAAAACCATTCAATATTCTAGAAAAACAAGAAATAGAATAAAAATACGCTCTACTGTAGCCTTACAGAATGTTACAAATGCATATCAAATGTAATTATTTCCCTTAATGAAAAATTACAATGGAAGACTTTAACAAACAACAGGGTTTTCCACAAAGGTTAATTAACAATGGGATCATTCTTCTGACTGCAGCTACAGAGTAACAGATGGTACAGCACATATTCATTGCAAGATATAGCACCTAAAATATTATATGTTCCAGCAACTAAATTATGAATAAGTGTTTCAAAATACATCCAACCCATGGCACACTGAATGCTATAAACAAAGGCAGAATCTTTAAATAACTTTCAAAGGTGCTACTATTCTTGCTATTTTTTCTTAAAATGTCATCAAAACTAGACCAGAGATACTAGTTCAAAAATTATCCAAAAGAAATGCATTTAGTTTGCAGATTAAGTTTCATTTTTTGTTATAAAAGAAAAAAACATAGGTAAAGGCTAGGATTTGTGTTATAATTTATACATTATCACTTCAACCGTTAAAACTCTATACTTTGCAGAATGGGGGTTGAAATGTGGAATTTGCAACATACACAGTGCAGAAGATCCCACATCAGCTTTTCTACTGCAGAATCTAACCCCAAGTCCAGATAAGATGCATATTATGGAAGGAAGTTACAAACTGAACAGGTTTTCAATACAGCTCTACAGGGAATACAAAAATGGCATGCTCAGTTGTATTAAGTCAGATGAAGACAGTGCTTAAACATTGAGACAAAAATCTGTCATGGTAAGTGAAATCTGCCTGGATATGATGAAGTTCTGTTATACAAAGTGCGTATTTACAGTACATTTTAAAAAACCTCAAAGTTCACCTCTTCTACTTGGTATTTTGAAAAACGAGTCTCTAATGCAATCCTGTCTAGTCAACTACAAGTACCTTTTCCTATTTATAAAACCCAATGCCTTATTCAGTGGCACCATCTACATGAAAATATGGGCAGCTGTTCTAAACTGAATTGCAATACAAGAAAGACATTCAAACTTCAAAGATTATGTGTATCAGAAACAAGGCTTCCAACAAGCCTACTACCTCAGTCATAGCTTCTCCCTTTCACAATACCTTTTAAAAGCCTGATGGTATACAAACCATCCAAAACAGTTCCCATTTAGTGTCCCCTTCCCAACCTTCTCCTCAAAACATGCTGTTCTTTAAGTCTGGATAGCATTAGACATGAAAAACAGAACACAATCCTTTTCTCCTTCTGATATGTAGGCTTTTGTATATCACCAATCAATAACTACATCTTCAGAAGATTATATAGTTAAACATGCATCTATAACTATGAATAATGTGAAATTATTAACACATATACCACCTAAAAGAACAGGAGAATTATAGTTTGACAGCATGCACTAATATTGTTTTCATTATCAATGGAGACATCAGACAGATGGTCAAGAATCAGTCTTTGCTGCAATGCTGCAAGAAGTTGACAAGACCCTACAGTGAAGAGAGGCCATTTGTAAATAGTATTTGAGGCATTCATCATGCTTTCTAGTTTCATTATTTTACAGACTATTAGCTTTAAAGATCAACCTCCATAACAAGGTTACTACAGATTGAAATAAAATAACACATACCCGAATTTCCCTTCTGGTTTTGGGGTTGAATTTTGTGTTCTTAGGAACTCCTGGAATGATGTACAACCGTGCTAACTGATCATTAATTCGCAGCTCAATGTATTCTTCTTTGCAGATATAATCTTTAATGTCAAAGCCAGTTTCTTCAAACACCTGAGAAGCACACAGATAAAAATCAGTACAGGTATTCAGATTTATCCCTTCTGAAACTATCATAACAAGGGAAGGAATGACTTTTTCAGATCTATCCAGGAAAACAGGCCACTGCTGGAAAAAACAAGCCTTTACCTGTAGATGTAGGTTCAATAATAGGCAAAGTATTATGATCTTATGTGCTTTACATTTCTCTAAGACAGACAGACCTGTAATAAAAGTTGAAACAACTCTATTACACCTTCATGTAGCAATTTGTTAATAGGGATGGAGAGACTCTGGCTGCTCCTACATGCTGCTGGGTGCATGGAAATCTTATTCACAGCAAAAACTACTACTTGGGGAGTAAAGACACCTGCAAATTCTAGCAAGTTTTATTTGCACATCTATTTTTCTTCTCTTACAACAACCCTTCTAGCCCCAATACATACAGCCGTTTTTATACTCATAACAAAATCCAGCAATATGCTAGCAAAACTTCTACTACGAAGTTCAACTGCACATTCACACTGACAAACTTAAAACTGCATTATCAGCTACTCTAAAGAAAAAATAGTATTATACCTGCTGGAGATTACTAGAAAGATGACAATATTTGAAAAGAACAGGGTTTTTTTTTCATATTTTATGGTCTATGTCTGCACTGAAGGATCATAGTTCACAGAACGGTTTGGGTTGCAAGGGAATGTCAAAGAGCATCTAGTCCAGCCCCCTGACATGGACAGGGACATATTGCACTAGATCAGGCTACTCAATGCGCCCTACTTCAAAATATATGCTTCTGACACTACTCTCAAGTATACAAGGTTTGTAACATAAGAAGATTCACGTCAAACACACCTAAACGCTTAAATCACATCATGTCTCCAAGCCTGCTAAGTAAATACTCTTTTTTTAGAAACTTCCTAGTTCTCAAAAATCTCATGAATACCTCTCTGGGGAGCCTGTTCCAGTGCCCTACCACCCTCTGGGTGAAGAACCTCTTCCTAATACCCAGTTTAAACACAACCTTCTCAACTACCAGCTCCTGCATGTATGTATAATGAAAAATAGAACCAAATAATTGTATATAAAATAATAGCAAGAAATACTCAGAATACCTTATGCAAAATACCAATGAATTCATTGGTATCATCAAAGTGGTTGTAAATTTTTGAAAATGCAAAGGAATTTAAGCACAAATATAAAAAAGGTAAGTGTTTAATACAAAGCAAATAACTGATCAGTCAATCTTCAATCAGAATGTACAACCCCTCTTAAACCAAAATAAAAAGCTAGTCATCCTCCCATCTAACTACATTACTACAGACCTTAGGGAAACAAAAAAAAAAAAATAAAAGGAAAACAAACAAAACACAAACCAAAATCCACAGACACCAAAAAAAAACACACAAAAACCCAAAAAAAATGACCACACACTGTCTCAAGAGAAGATAATACTTCTCCTCCATACTTACTGCTAATATGAATGTTTGCCCTTCTTAAATGATCTTTCCAAATTATTTAAGTGAATTTATTGTAGAAACTCCTTTTACCGAAAGAATCATCCATTTAGTATGGTTTTGTTTCCATCAGCTTCTGAAACACTACTGCACTGTGTAGGCATTGCACAGTGAAGATCTGTTCAATTATACCTTATACAGATGCAGTTTATGGTTTTAGACCTGCGCTGACTTCAGTAAAAGCAGTTAAAAGATTTATGCACAGATATTGCAGACATGCCGATTTCTGGCCACATGCAAGCCATGAAGAACCTGCTAGTTTATGCACAATTACAATCTACCTTCATGGAAAAAGATCATAGCACCAGTGATGTTCACTATTATAATCTAAATCAATTCTCCAAATTAAAAAAAAAAAAAATCAAAATATTTTCCCCAGTATTATTGTGCTGACTTTAATGCTTTTGCTAGCCTAAATTGAAGTAAAGAGGAAGGCATACTTCACGTCATCCCTTCATGAAGCAGTTATACCTAATTTGTCCTGTCCCTTTGTGCTGTGGTCAATACATTTTTATGGTCTTCTCTCCCTTCAGTTCAGTCTTTTAGACCAGCCCTAGAAGGATCTGACTTGTAGAAGTTTCACTTAGCAAACTATTTATGGGGGACGGGGAAAGAGATATGCGTTGAATAATCAAGTTACCGTTATAAAATCCCTGCTCATCTTTCCCAAGCCCTTGAGTACTGCAGTGATAGCCCACTGCATTTGCAGATCAGGTGTTTTACTCTTTGGTACCATCTAATACCACATAAATAATGCTCTACACTCACAGATCAGTAACTGCTAACATGAAAGTGTATTTCATCTGTGTCCATTGCATAATAGTGCAATGTTAAGATCTAACATCCATATTAAATTTATGAGTGGTATGGAAAGCACCACCAGGGAATCAGAAATACAGAATTTTTCATTCATGTCTCTTTGACAGATATATTTAAAAGAAAAAGTCCATTTTTTCTAAGATACTGATTCAGTCCAGCCACGAAGAAAACTAATGCATCTTGCTACTTTCCCTCATCTTTATTTTTCCTCTCAAAAATTCTGGATGTATTATGTTACATGAACATTGAGTAGTATATTTTTACAGGCTATTCTTAACATACATCTTCACTATATACTTAGGTCTCCAGCACCAATAAATCCCACAGATTATTTTACTTTTAGATTTTATTTCCCATATATGTTGATCCTTGTTCCTGCACCACTGAACAATATAAAAGTTCTTCACAACTTTTACATAATCTTCTACAATCTCCAACTCAACTCTTTAGTCTTTTTACATTGCCCAGTGTACAGATGCTAAATCCCATTCTTCTACCTTTTTACAGTTCTGGTGGTACTTGAAATAAATATTCAAAAAGCCACAAAGTACTAATATTTCCCAAGCACCAAAAGGAATACTTTAAAGTAAAACGGTAATTCAGTAGAGAACTTTCAAAACAGTACTCACTTAACTTAGCAAGCTAATGCAAAACCATCACAAACATCAAAGAGTGATTTTTAAATTATCTAACCTCACCCTTGATTATCACTCTGGAATTCAGAAAAGCACTAAAAGCTACAGTAGAAGACTCCTGCAAGAACTGACTATTTATTTACCTGCTTTCAATAAATATAACCTAAGTAAAATGTCTTTTCATTAAACACATATAACCTGCTCTCAGAGAGATTTCATTTATTTAGCTTAAATTTAAGGGAATCAAATATAACTTACCTCTCTAGCAGCACAGTCATGAGGAGCCTCTTCTTTATTTACTTTCCCTTTTGGAAATCCCCAACCAGACTTTGCTAAATAGCCCTGAACCAAAAGAACCTGCAAAATACACAGGAACGCAACTGTTAAACACTCACTATTCTAACCAATGTCTTTGAAATGTCTTCCCTTCACTGTTCTCTGCTTCTCCAAAATGATCGTTTATCCTGGAGGAAAGAACCCATTATGCTTTCTGTATTCTAAGAACAACTGCAAAATTTTTTACAGGATCATGCAACTCTGAATAAAAATAACAAACCCGAGTAGGAAAGGAAGCAGAAATGTCTTTACTGTTTCCTGTATTATATTTCTGTACACACACAGTGTCAAGTAATTGTCAGGTCTTTGTGAATCTGAAGCACTGCTTTGTGGTTTGTTTTGTTTGTTTGTTTGGTTTTTTTGTTTGTTTGTTTTGTTTGTTTTTCCTCACCAGATGAAAAATATAAACAACAAAAAGATTACTTCTGCCAGCATATGCCATCCTTCCCTCTAGGCCTTCACAACTATTTCCATACTTACATTTTCAAGTGTCTCATCAAGAATTATTGCACCATAGGTTGGCACTCCCATTTTGTATTCTTTCCACTCCTCTAGAACCTTCTGTACATCTTCACCTTGAGGCAGTAAAAAAGGGCAGTGATTGAAGAGTACAGCAGCATGTTAAGGAAGATAAATGTAAGCATCCAGTTTCAAATCACATGCAGGCACAAAAAATTCAATGTATACAATAGCCACACTCCCTCTCCTAAGTGCTTTCAGGATATATTCTGTTGGAAGTAAAAAATATTATGAATAACCTATTACCAAGATCAGAAATTACCCGTTTTCCACAGTTCTTTAACAGTCTGAGAAACATCTCTTTTGTAGATGCTACAGAATTACGAAAGCAATTAACAGATAAAAATCACACACCTAATGATACTTCTAATCACTAACACAAACTGATATTTTGCTGCTGCAAGTATGAAATTTTATTAACAACATTCATTTTGCTCTTCATTCACTGAGACTGAAAACAATCACAGTATTAAAAAGGATATCAGCTTTAGCGAAGTCTCTTATCCCACACTGAGGTAATCCTGGTGTGTTTTGCATGTAGAAATCCAAGTAAAACCAATGGGCAAGTTCAATCTGAAAACACACTCTGATTGCATTGTCTCTCTCTTCACTTGGAATGTGTAAAATAAATCGGCTGTTAGGAAAGACAGAAGAGTAAGATTAGCCAAATATACCAGGTTGGACAAATCTAAGAACAAAAATGCATTGCAACAGTAGAATTTCTGATCCACTGGCACAGAGCAACAGACCACTGGTCTTTCAGGTTGTCTGGACAGCAAAAGGTTTTCACATCAAAGTAAAATACAATTTTTAAAGTCAAGAAAGGGAATGGATCATGATGTTCTTTCACAAAAGCCAATTAAAATAAACTAAGTAAATAAACTGTTGTGAAAACAGGAACAGTGAGGACATCCTACATAAATGGCCATATTACAAGAAAGCATGTATTTTTACATGCTCAGTAAAGAACATCTGTAAACTCTGATAACAGAAGTCGACGCTTTTTTTTCTGGACACAAGTTAACACGGCTACGTATTCTCACTTAAAACTACAGCAACCTACTGATTTACGCAGGTTTTAAAATTCAATATGATCCTATCAACTTTCTCAATCTGAAATAAAACATGGACAATTGGTTTATTTTTCAAGTCTACTTTATGCTTTAGCTCAGCTACTGGCACACAAATAGAGAGTCCCAGAGAAGTGTAAGCAGAACTGTGTAACAGCTTATTGTACTCAAGCAGAAGCAGCTTTACTTATTTATTTGTTAGATCCAGAACAACAGAATTTTTCTTCTTAGCAGTTTAAGGTTATCCACTCCATTGAGCTTAAACCATTGGACAAAGATCTTTCACATTCAAGTCTTGAGCATGACCGGGTAAATTCCAAAAGGACATAATATGATTGCCAGAAACAGAAATACATAAGACATCTTTATTTAGATTTTGACGAGTATAAATTGTTCAAAGGTGTCAAAAACGGCTGCCCCTCTCAGCCACTGTGGCCAAGGACTCTCAGGCCTAGGCAGTGTGGCCAGCCCCATGCCCTGGGGTCCTGCCCAAGCTGAGGGACACGGCTGCCACTTTCCCTTCAGCAGATTCGACCAGGAACAAATGCCAGCATATATGCCAGGGGCACACAGAGGACACCAATACAGGTGGTCCCACAGGCTGCCACAGACAGGTGCTGCCTTCAACAGCACCTATATAGAAGACTCACAATACACAAGCACAAACTGCAAACTCCCCTTCTCTTCTTCAGCTGGCAGAAGCAGAAGGTGTCCAGTGCAAGCACACACTTGACACCCTTCAGGTTCACAAGCACACATGTGTCTCAGTTTAGCCCCAGCCCTAAAACCACATGCTGCTCACTCACCCCACCCCCAGTGGGATGGGGAGGAGAATTAGAAAACAAAACGCAAAACACAGTGTGATGGGATAGAAACAGTTTAATAGAACTGCAAAAAAAAATGGAAAAATAAGCCCAAACAAATAAAAAATAACAATATACAAAGCAGGGAGTACACAGCACAGTCTCTCATCATGTGGTAAATCCAGTATTGCCGTTTGCCTTTTCCAAGCAAACAATTCCTCTGAAGCAGCAACTGTGAATTCCCAACTGCAGCCTGCACTGAAAATTCCCTGATGTCCCAGACAGCAGCTCACACACAAAGTACAATAGCACTGAACCACACAGCCCAGAGAGAACAGAGAGCATCCTGGACTGTCCCACCCTCCAGCAGTGAGAAAGAAAGAGACCGTCTCCCTGGCCAGCCCCCCTTTTTGTAACTGAGCATGACCTTATATAACACTGTTTCCCACAACATTCTCCTGGAGAAGCTGCAGCTCATGGCCTGGATGGGTGTACTCTGCAATGGATAAAGAACTGGCTGGATGGCTGGGCCCAAAGAGTTGTGGTGAATGGAGTAAAATCCAGTTGGTGGCTGGTCATGAGTGGTGTTCCCCAGGGCTCAGTATTGGGGCCAGTTCTGTTTAATCTCTTTATCAATGATCTGGATGAGGGGATTGAGTGCACCCTCAGTAAGTTTGCAGATGACACCAAATTGGGTGTGAGTGTCGATCTGCTGGAGGGTAAGAAGGCTCCACAGAGGGATGTGGACTGGTTGGATGGTTGGGCTGAGGCAAATTGCATGAGGTTCAACAAGGCCAAGTGCTGGGTCCTGCACTTGGGTCACAAGAACCCCAGGCAGTGCTACAGGCTTGGGGAAGAGTGACTGGAAAGCTGCCTGGAGGAAAAGGACCTAGGGGTGTTGATTGACAGTGGCTGAATATGTCAGGCCAGGAGAGGAAGAGAGAGCGTGAAGCAGCAGCACAAACCCCAAGGTCAGAGAAAAAGGAGGGAGAAAAGGTGTTCCATGGCAGAGCAGATATCCACACTGCGGTCTGTAGAAGATCCCATGCTGGAGCAGATGGATATTTCCTGAAGGAACTTCAGCCCATAGGACTGAACCCATGCTGGAGCAGGGGCAAAGCATGAGGAAGGAGCAGAAGCAACAAAGTGTTACAGAGTGCCCATCAACCCCCATTCCCCATCCCCCTGTGTTGCTCAGGGGAAACGAAGTAGAGGAGTCATGAAAGAAGGGGTGAAGTTGAACCTGGGGAAAACGGGGATGTCGGAAAGCTGTTGTTTAAATTTTCCTGTCTTTGTTTTTCTATCCAAATCTATTTTATTTGGCAAACTAAATTATTTTTCCCTAAATCACATCTGTTTTGCCCGTGATCTTAATCGGTAAACAACCTTCCTCTCTCATCCTGAGCCACAAGACTTTCCATTCTATTTTCTCCTACACCACACTGAAGAGGGAGAATGAGTGGCTGAGTGGGCATCTGGCTGCTGGCCAAGGTTAACCCACCACAGTCCTGAAGTCAAAAGATGGGGTAACAGTACTTGCTTATAGGAGAAAGAGAGCACCAAGAAGCTCAAAAACCTACATTAAAACTCAGTACCTCCACTTATTTATGCAGTAAAAAACAACTCAGTAGCATAACACAGCATGACAAAAAAAGATGTAGATATATGTGATTTATTTAGCAGAAGGGGTCAGAGTGGTCCTACTACTGAAGCTTAAACACACAATAACTTACCAGAACTAGAAGAAATAGTATACTGGCATTGCATGATTCTAAAACAGCCTAGAAATTCAACAAATGTTTGAAGACATTACATAGCTGGCTTTAGCTTTCCACTTGTTTTCACACGCTGCCAAGAAATATTTTGCTCTCTGAATAAGAATGAAGGTGTAACATTTCACTCTCTGAATACAAATTCTAAGTGTAGAAGTCTCTTAATTTAGTTTACTAGCAAGGAAAAACTGTGAGAGCTTGGAAGGGGGGAAAAAAAAAAGTTGAATGAAAGTGCATTAGACTGGTATTTTTAATCTTATTGTCATGCTTAGGAGACTGGTTGTGCAATGAATGCATTTAACAATAATCACCACCACCATTATCACTTCTGCTCAATTCTCACACAGAACTCTATCACTGAATATAAAAGCCTACTTGTTATTTTATTTTATACTCTTGGGAAAAGTTGTGGTTTGTTTTTTGGGGTTTTTTTAAAAGGTTTTTTTAAGAGCTAGTTTACACTGATTCACTAGTACAGGTTTCAGTGCTGTATAATTTCAGTATTAGATTCTGTGACATCAGCTATGAACATTTGAGTCTGAACATACCCATTATAGCAGGTAACTTTATATGTTGATGTCCACAGGACAAAGCCCAGGTCCTGAAAGCACTTCACCCAATGTACTTGATTTAATAAAGCCAACATGCAAGAAAATTTTTACTAATAAGCATTAAAAATTCTACATTTAAGTTTAGGTATAGCCTATATGAAACTATTACATATTCCACTTCTCACAGCATAGGAAAACACTAAGGTTCATATATGAGAACATACGCAAGTACACACTGCACCTGTAGAGTTGGTTAGTTTTGGATTTTTTTTATCTTCCACAGAAGAAATAGATATACTAAGTTTCCTATATGCAATTACAAACCTAACTGGATAGTGAAAGCTACAGCTGCTACTAAATAGCCAAACTTCACTCTCAGCAAAAATAGATGATCATACAAGTAGCGCAAGTGAAACTTTGTAAAAGCACTAGCCCATTTAGTAACAAGACAACACCAACCCTATTTAAGAACATAATGCAGACACTCCTAAAAGTTATCTTGTCTCAAAACTGAGTTGCTTTTACTGACTAAAGATAATACAAATTTGGAGTCATAGCCAAATTAACTATACAATTGAACAGCATTTGTCAAGGTCAAAACTGATTACTACAGCAAGAAATCCAGCCATCCTGTGCAGCAACTAAAAACTTGGAAGCTTTAACTCACAATTGCAAAAATAAAATAACTCATGCGGTAAAAGTAACACAGCAGTAGGTCTTGGTGGTGTTTGTTTTGTTTTGTTTTGTTATTGGGTTTTGTTGTTGTTTTGGGTGTTTTGTTTGGTTGGTTTTGTGTTTGGGTTTTGGAGGGTGTTTTATGTGGCTGGGTTTGTTTGTTTGTTGTTGTTTGTTTTGCTTTTTGTTGTTGTTTTGCTGGGTTTTGTTGTGGGGTTTTTGTTGTTGGGGGGTATGTGTTTTTTGTTTATTTGGGTTTGTGGGTTTTTTAGCCTATCTGGCTCGACACAAACAAACCAACAACAACAAAACACCACATACACCCCCAAAGACATACCTTTATATGCCTTTGGAGCTAGCAACAGCCATGAGAATTACCTGCAGGCACTAAAACAGCTGTAGCTGTCCCAAACAGTGGAATTATTATTTAGAGTAATTAGCTGAATTAGTTGGAACAGCTGCAAGTGATCTGAGGACCTAAACACCAGCCTCTCCGTGTAGCCTCTGTGTGGAGCCTCCCTGAGCCTCTGCCTACACAGAAGCCCCTGTGAGGAATCTAAAGAAAGTGGTTCAGCTGAAAGTAAAATCCAAACACCTTTTAATTCAGCAATTCATTATGTTGATGGAATTAGCACCAGCTCACAGTGGTCTTTCTGTCATAAAGAAATGTATCAAGTATGTAAAATGGCATATACCATGAGAAGCAATGGTGATTGCATCTCCTGCATACACAAACTCTTAACTAGGAGTTTGCTGTAGAGAATCCAGGCCTTGTGCTTCAGGACAAAGGAAAATATTCTTGTCCAAGGACAAACTGTGGAAGCATGACAGATATTCTAATACCCTCAATATATAAATAAAACCAATAGTTCTGTTTGATGGACAACTAAGATTTAGCTTTGCTTTTTGGTTTTCAAATACATACACACATAAAAAAAACAAACCCACACCTCAAATTACTTGGCAATCTTTACTTGAAAATAGATTTGTTTCATTGTTTAGTTTAGGAAGAGTAATGTGAATGCTTGCTATCTATCTCCTAAAAATTCTCCAATAGTTACTTAGATTTGCAGCTCACGCTGCTACAGTTCACTTTAAAAGATACTGATTTAAAAGATTCCTTTGGGTCCTACAACCTTCCAAATCTGTTATACTGAAATTATAATTATTTTAGTACTGAAGTTTTAGTTGCTGGCAGAATTTTAATAATTAAATAGAAAACCAAAGCATAGGTTGTGCTATAAAGTATTTAAATCCTCTGAATAAGTGAGCACAAAAAAATGCTTGACAATTTCTACCAGAATATCCACTAATATCATATCTATATTGAAGAACGTGGGAAGCGACAGATTTATAGCCAACCACCTGAAGAACAGCACCACTAATTTAATACTTTGTCTACTCTCTTGAGGCAAGATCTATCAGGCCCTGTCGCTACTCCAGTGCACACCAGATTCCTTCCTGTCCCACAAGAAAGTCTGAGCTCTCTGCTCCCTTCAGCTGTCTGTTCATGTCTAAGCAACGCAGCATATTTGAAGCAGGGCTGATCTGTTAGCTCTCATGAATAAGTCAACAAAGTGAATTAAAAGAAGGTGAAGTGCAAGACAGATGGTAACTACAAGCCTCTGAACAACTATTGTAAGGCTTTTATGTTGTTGTTAAAACCACATGCCTACATTCATTCAATTATAAGACAAAACACCATTTCAAAAGTAGAAAACAACAGGACCTCAGATGAACACAGTAAGACAGTGGGACTGACCCTGTAACACTATAAGATCTAATTACTCGTGCCCTTTTATCGGTCACCCCACAGGAACAACACTAATAGGCTATTTCAGTTTTATAAACATTACGATTGCCCTCTAGATTTTCTGAAGAAGTCTTAAATCATGCTTCATATGTAAGCAGGCATCTAAACAAGTCCCATCCGTCTGTAGGGAGCCCAAAGGAGATACAATAGAAACACAAATATGCTTCAGAGGCCAGACTTAAAGAACTGAAAATTTACTCGTGCATTGCAAACTCTGACTCTTGCATTAGAAGCGCAACAAAAGGTGCTGCTGAGCTGAGCCGTTCTAGCTTCCTGTGGTATTCTCATTTCAAAGCATTTTCACTCATTTGAAAACACTAATTCCAGGAAGTGGACTACCTTTCATCTCTTGTAACCTTTCCCTCTTGTACATAAACACTTCAGAAGGGGTCCTTTCGAGGTGGTAAGACAGAAGGGTTGTTTCATGTCAAATATCACATCCAGTTTGTAGCATCGAATTCTGGGGATGACAGATGAATTTAAAAGTTCAAGTGGCTACACTACACATGGCCAGGGGATGAGATCATGCGAGGAAAAAGCACCTCCCCCCTCCCCAAAGAAAACAGAACCCATGTTTTGCAAAAATTTAAATGTGTAGTCTTTAGGACAAGAAAAGCAAACCATTCACTCTGAAAGGACCAACAAGTAGGAGAGGACAGTTTCCCACTAAAGGATATTCCTTTGGCTCTTCTTTTTCTGTCTCACTGCAACAGCCTCTTCCACCAGAGTTAAATCGGCAGAAGATGCTTCCTACTACGTCTGCTAAATGAAACCGAACTTCCAAACTCTAAGTATCACGTCAGTTCATCACTGGGCACGTCATACCGACCATATGCATCTAAATGCTCTTTCACCCGCGCAAACACCGCCGACACAGTTTTGCCTCCCTCGGCCAAGCAGCATGAGCTGCTGAAGCCCGTAAGAAAAACCCAAAACGCACGTTCCGACCTTGCTCCCACACGCAGCCTCTTCCCCGCCGCCGGTTCAGCTCCACGCCAGGTTGTGCCGGCGGGCGGCCTTCCCGCCCCGCCAGCGCAGCTGCCGTCGGGAGGCGGCGCCTTCGGTCACGAAGCCGTGAGGGGGGCGGGTGCAGCCGCGCACAGGCACAGGGGGAGCCGCACCGAGCCCCTTCCTTCCGCTCTCCGGCCGCGGCAGGACTACCGGCACCGCCCCTGCCCCCGGGCCGTCCCGCTCCCCTCCTCGGAGTCCTGCCAGCCCACGGAGCGATTTCAACAGCCCCGAGCAACCCAGGCCACGCTGGCCCAGCGGCCCGATCGCGCTGTGCGGGGGGACGGCCCCCACTCCGCCCCCGCAGCGGACAGCCCGCGGCGCCACGGGACGGGGTCTCCGCCGCTCCGCTACCTGCACAGGTCGTCCAAGACGCTGCTGGGGATCTCGGCCCGTTTGGTCTCCATGGGGAAACGCGGCTCATCCCGACGCGGCGAAGCCCGAACCACGGTACAGCGGCGGGGGCGGGGCTCCTTGGTGCCCGCCCTGTGGCGAACGGGGCGGGGAGGCCGGGGAGTGGCAGCTGTCTCCCCCAATCGCCTCGCTCAAGCGGCTCCAGGGTGCTCCCGCCTGGCGGCGTGGCCTGACGCGGTGGCCCAATCAGCTGGCGAGCTACTGAGGGAACGGGACCCGCAGGTGATCGCGGGAGGCAGCCAATGGCCGTTGCTACCGGACTGGGGCGTCATCGGAGGGGCGGGGCGCGTCACAGGACGTTACGGCAGCCGTAGCGCCGCCATGTTGGCTGCTCGGTGGCGGCTGGGTAGTGCGGGGCCGAGCAGCCAGCGGCCTCCAGCGGCGGCAGGCAGGGGAGGCGCCCCGCACCGCGGCTTTTTCTACTCGCCCTTCAGCTCCCCGCGGCCCATTAAACGGCTTTCCTCTCAGCGAGCGTGTGAGGTAGTCGGCTTCCTCTAGATCGGGCGTTGCGTCACCCTCCTCGTCCACACGTCAAATTCACCTTTGGCGGGAGGCGAGGGGGAAATTCACCCGCTGTGGAGAGAAATACGAAGCCTCTAGCACCGTATTTCTGTTAATTCGTGTTCGTTACCATGGAGGCTGAAGTCAGGAAGCTTAGTGCTTGGAGAGGTTTAAACCGCACACTATGAATAACCAAGTGCAGAAGACATTTTTGACCGCAGTGCGGACGAGGAAGATGTGTTGGATAAAAACGTCTCCGTGCTGGCATCCCGGAGAACGATGGCTGCGGCAGCCGCCAGAGGGAGCCGCTGCCTCCCGTCGCTGCTGCCGCCGCCTTTGATTTCAGCGAGAAGTGAATATTTAAAGCAATTCTCACCGTGTCACCTCCCCACCCCTTCCTCGCAAAAGTGCCAGAGCTCCCTCAGTCCGGACTTCTGGTTAATTTCACTGAGGCTGCCACTGCGGCAGTCCGGTCTTCCTCTGCACTGGAACACGGGGAGCTGGTGGGTGGGGTGGGGGGGCAGAACCTGTAGAAAAATTGCTGTATAAAGTGCATAGTTTTCTACTTCAGCTATCGGATCCAGGTAGGTCAATATCAGCAGCGGAGAGAGGGTAAGCGTGGATGGTTGTGAGGATGATGGGATGATGGCTGCACTAGACTTGAGAGGCTTAGTTGTAGTGAATTTACACAGTGTAGCTTGCTAAAAGCACCAAAAGGAGGATGTCACATTTTGCTTCCCTCTTGTCATGATTTAACCCCAGCTAACAATCAAAACCACAATAGCCACTCACTCATTCACTCCCACATCCTCCACTTAAAAGTAGTGGAGAGAATCAAAAGGGAGAAAATAATGAATTCAGATAAAAAGAGCTTAAAAAAGTAACAACATAATACTAACATACTAATATATAGAAAATATAAATTATACTCAATGCAATTTGTCATGACTTCTGTACATTCTGAGCAGCCAGTCCCAGGAAAACACCACCCTGGTCCCCAACAGCTGATCCTGGGGAGAGAGTGAAAAGGCCAAAAAGGCAGAAAGGCCCAGAGGCCATTACAAAACAGCAGAACAGCAAAAAGCTGAACAAAAGGATCTCGCAAACAGAACTCAATGAGAACAGAGCTGAATCACAGAGTCATGGAATGTTAGGGATTGGAAGGGACCTCGAAAGATCATCTAGTCCAATCCCCCTGCTGGACCAAGAACACCTAGATGAGGCTACACAGGAATGTGTCCAGGCAGGTTTTGAATGTCTCCAGAGAAGGAGACTCCATAACCCCCTTGGGCAGCCTGTTCCAGTGTTCTGTCATCCTCACTGTGAAAAAGTTTCTTCTCATATTTAAATTGAACCTCCGGTGTTCCGGTTTGTACCCATTACCCCTTGTCCCATCATTGGTTGTCACTGAGAAGAGCCTGGCTCCATCCTTGTGACACTCACCTTTTACATACTTATAAACTTTAATGAGGTCACCCCTCAGTCTCCTCCAAACTAAAGAGACCCAGCTCCCTCAGCCTTTCCTCATACGAGAGATGCTCTGCTCCTCTTTGTGGCTCTGTGTTGGACCCTCTCCAGCAGTTCTGTGTCCTTCCTGAACTGAGACCCCCAGAACTGGACAAAATATTCCAGATGCGGTCTCACCAGGGCAGAGTAGAGCGGGAGAAGAACCTCTCTCGACGTACTAACCACCCCCCTTCTAATACACCCCAGGATGCCACTGGCCTTCCTGGCCACCAGGGCACAGTGCTGGCTCATGGTCATCCTGCTGTGCACCAGGACTCCCAGGTCCCTTTCCCCTACACTGCTCTCTAACAGGTCATTCCCCAACCTATACTGGAACCTGGGGTTGTTCCCACCCAGGTGCAAGACTCTACACTTGCCCTTGCTGTATTTCATTACGTTTCTCCCTGCCCAACTCTCCAGCCTGTCCAGGTCTCGCTGGATGGCAGCACAGCCTTCTGGCGTGTCAGCCACCCCTCCCAGATTGGTGTCATCAGCAAATTTGCTGATAGTACACTCTATTCCCCCATCCAAGTCATTGATGAATATATTGAATAGTACTGGTATCGGTACCGACCCTTGAGGCACTCCACTAGATACAGGCCTCCAAATAGACTCTGCCCTATTGACCACAACTTTCTGGCTTCTTTCCTTCAGCCAGTTCACAGTCCACATCACTACCCGATCATCCAGACCACATTTCCTCAGCTTAGCTGTAAGGATGCTGTGGGAGACTTCGTCAGATGCTTTACTGAAATCAAGACAGACCAAATGGGCCTCCTGAGCTGGAAAACCCAACTCCCATTAAATATGAAGCATGACACTAATGGCATGGAATATGCTCATTGATCAGCCTGGGTGTCAGTCAAAGTCTGTCCCATCCAAGTCCCCCTCTGTAGCCGCCTCACACCTGCAGATAGAACAGATAAAGAAGTCGGTCAGCACATCTAGTCCCTAGGACATTTTAGTCCTAAAATCAGAGCAAATAGCTTAAAACATCAAAGTGGAGAAGCAAAGATCCTAATTTGCATTAGTTGGAAAATAAAGGCAGACAAATAATTAGGATACAAAAAGGAAAAATTAAGAATGGAGGACAATAAAAAGGAAAGAATGCTGTTACATGCCATTTTCTTTCAGTTCCTTTTAGAATGCAAGCCTCAGTGGGCAGAATATGCAGCCTGCCAGTCTGCATGTGGTCTGAGGCTGCAATTCCTCTCCCAGGCCAGCTGTGTTATGTAGCCTGTGACTTCAGATGCCAGGCCTGGTATTTCATTATAATCTACAACTAGAGGCAGATTAGCCTGATCAAACTGTATACTACTGCTTGTGCTTTGGCTCTGATACCTAGAACACCACTACTTTCAGAACCCACAAGATGGGAAGGCAGTTGTCTCTTGGTCCACCACGGGTATTCCTGCTGTGTTTTTCTGCTTCTCCTCATCTCCAGCAGAAGTTCCTTGAGCAGGTCACGCAATCCCCCTTTAACCTTGCTCTCTAGGCTAGCTCCTTCACACCAGTGTTTTTCTTCCTTGTTCTTAGTTTCAGGCTTTTCTGGGAAGAAGTAGAAGCACCACCTCATATTGTGTGTTCCCTGTATTGTGTTGGAAGAACGTTGGTATTGTCTACTACAGTGCCCTACCTTTTTTTCTATTTGCCTTTCCAGTTTGTTTCTTCTAAAAACTAATTTTTCTCTTGCTCCTTAACAATTAAAGCATCATAAGCAAAATAGTTATGCACGTCACAGTTAAAAGGAATTTACTCAGCACATTGTAGTACACTGAAAATGTTTGTCTACCACAGATCAACTGTGGAAGACATCTGAAAGCATGCTTTTGAATAAAAGAACAAAAGTGCAAACAAAGTTATTATGAAAACTTAGGTGGAATTCCATTGTTGTTAATCTTTTTATTAGATAATAATAGTCATCATAGTTTCTAGAATAGTTTTGTGTGTTATCTATTCTCTTCCTCAGTCCTTCAGTCTGTAGCTATGATGAAAAAACCCAGAATTTTTAGAGGGACCTTATTTAGCGTGAGGAGAGCATGGGAGAGAAAACAAAACCCAAAAGACCAGAGTAAGTTTCCATGGGGCTTCTTGCATTCCTGCTTAACATGATCCACGTCTACAGATCCCTATTCAGTTTGAGAATTGCTCATTTAGAATTTAGCAGGTCCTGTAATTTCTCCACATCCCAGCATACCCATAAGCAAAATAAGACTGCTTTCTGCATCTTCTGGTGATGCTTACCTTGTGTCACTTTCAGCTGTTATGCACATCAGAATAGCAAAGCACTCTTAGAAGAGTGGGGAGGATTGCTATACAGCAATCTCTTTATAGAATTTTGTTCTGTCTGCAGCACACTTCCCATTAGGGACTATTTCTTGCAGATATCTGGCACTGTTGCTAGTCATTATCAATTTAAAAGCAGCAGCACCCCTTCATGCAATGTAACACCTGTCCCAACAGCCCCCCATATGCCCTGTAAAAGCCAAGACACATCAGATGGATACGGCAAACAAGAGAAGCAAAGGAAGGGGGCAGGAACGCATGGCATAAGAGGGTCACAGATTTGGGACTGTTGTGCTTGTTCTCAGAAATGAAGGCTAAGTGGGGACATCAGATTGCCACCTTCTGGACGTTGAAGAGACCTAGACCCTCCTCAGAGGTACAGAGGGCCAGGGCAAAGGACAAGATGAAACGGTCACACATTACATGAAGGGAAATTTCAATTTCAAACATGAGGAAAAAAAAAATCTGTGATTGCGGTTAAGCACAGCAATGGGGTATCCAAGTAAGCTGCAAAATTTCCATCTATGAAGATTTTCTGACCCCAGTGGTCCAAACCCTGAGCACCATGCTCTAGCTTTGGCACTGGCTCTGCTTTGAGCAAAAGACTTGAAGACATAACCTCCAGGGATCTCTTTTAACTGTATTTTATAATTCCACTAAACAAGATGAAACCTTTAAATCTTGAAATTACAGGACAAACCTTTTACCTGGGGTTATGAACTAGGTACTATTCTCCTCGCCTCTGCCCTTAATAAGACAGCTACTTGAAAGAAGAAACGGTATTTCAGCAGTTAAACAAATATGTTTTAATTTCTTTGCAAGATGCCTTCCCTCAAAATAATGGCAGCTTGGAAGCAGAGTGTGCTATTTACATTTCAATTTTTCTTAAGATGACACAAAACAACTTTCAAAGACTTATTTGTATCTTCTAGTTTGCTTATGAGTGACACAGCTCTGAAGAAGGCACGGAGAGTCTATGTTATAGTTGTAATGCTGAGTCAGATGCAGAGGAGTTGCTGGGAAGTCAGCCCAGCCAAGGAAGTTTCCAGGACTACATTACAGCCAGAAATCTATTTTTAGTTTTCAAGATCTCTGTGCACACCATAAATTCTAGGGTACGGTTACAGCTAGGAGCTGCTGTCCTTGGTGTAGTCACACACCTTTTGGGTAGCCATGCAATGACGTTGCTGCAACCTTTTTTCCTACATCATATCAGTTCTTACCATCTGTTTCTGACTTTTCCTCACCACACGTGGAAGTAGCCATAACACACACTGGTTGGGGTTTCTTCGTTTGGTTGGGTTTTTATAAGACTTTAGAGCAATGTTAGGGGCCTGGAGCCGGCCATGTCTGCAGCCTGCTCCTGCTTAGCTTTGTGTACACAGGGGAGCGCCGCCCTCGCAGGGATGTCCCAGGCCGCCCGACCTCCATTTCACGGCGCGGCACTGCTCCGAGGGCCGGCGGAAGATGGCTCCCAGCTCCCTCGCGCCCCGCCCCGGCCCCGGCGGAGCGACGCCCCCGCCCCGCCACCTTCCGCCACCTTCCGCCGGCCGGGTGTGCCCGCGCGCGGTGCCGCCCCCCGCCGCGCCTGTGGGTGGGCCCGCGGGCGGCGCCAGGGGCGGAGCGGAGCGGAGCGGAGCCTGCAGCTCGGCCGCCGTGAGCCCGGGGCGACAGATCGGGCATCTCGACGGCCTCGCCATGACAGCGGCAATGAGGCAGAGGTTTGACCGGTTCCTGCACGAAAAGAACTGCATGACCGCCGTGCTCGAGCGGATAGAGAGCAAGACCGGCGTCAGCCGCACTTACATCGCCACCGGTGAGCTCCGGCCACCGCCCGCCCCTCTCTCTCCCGCCGGTCTCCCCGTCAGGCGCTCGGGGCCGGGGGCGCCTCGCACAGGGGCTGCAGGAGAGGGGCGGAAGGGCCCATGGTGTCGATCGTGGCTCCGGGCGCAGCGGCCGCGCCCTTCCCGCTCCTCCTCGCCCTCCGCGGCGGCGCTGGGCCGTCCCGGGTGGCGCGGGGGCGGGCGGTGACACGTCCCCTCAGCGCCGCGGGGCGTGGGGCCGTCCGCGCTAACGGCTCTCTGCTCTCTCCCCGCGCAGCCGTCGTCGGGGTGGTGGCCGTGTACCTGGTGGTGGGATACGGCGCGTCCCTGCTCTGCAACGTCATCGGCTTCGGCTACCCCGCCTACATCTCGTGAGTGTCGCGACTTGATCCCTCTGGTCACGGGGATCGCGTGTGTTACCCGCAGGGGGGAAGAATGCGGTTGCAAAATCTCAGCCCTGCCCTGGCGCGTGTCTGTCACAGTGGCGTTTGAGGACCGCGCTCCCAAAATGATGTTTTCCCGCCCAACCCTTTCCCGTAGCGCCTATGGATGCAAGGTGCCGAGTAGAGGATGAGGTTTCTTCCACCTGGCAAATGCTATGTAATAAATTACAGCCGGGAGATGCCGCGTAAATTCCAGTCTTGCAAACCAGTGTCTGTATGTGCTGCATTTCATCTTTGGGTTCCTGGCTATGTCATCTGGGTGAGAAGCTGGATTGCTGTGTCTCACCTGCTGCTAGTAACGGGAGGGAGAGCTGCTGTTGTAATGGTGTTTGCTAAAACTCATACTGTTATTTTTAGTTGAGGATGCTTCCAGATAGGCAGGAAGGCACTGGTGCAGTGTCAGCATATGTTTAACACAAAGCACAAGGTAATGTAATAAGACAGAGATGCATTAAGGAGTGCTGTTAACTCCAAATCCACCTAGCTGTTGAGAAGGTGAAAAGGAGGACACTGTAGCTCCTCTTGGGTGTAAAAGTCTTAAAAATATTAATTTTTCAAAGGAAAGCCTTCTTAGATGTTTTGGTTTTGCGAATACGTAGTATCTTTCATAGTCTTTATATTGTTATTAGACCAACATGGATTTCCTGTTCGGTAAGACCACAGTGGAGTGTGTTCCAAAAGACTTCAGAAATGTACTAAATAAAACCTTCTGTGTAATTGAACACGTTTATAAAATGGAAGTCCTTCCCAGCTTTACTGCTGTGTTGTTGAAACACAGTGCTTGCATTTCATGTAACTGTTTAAATACAGTCAGCAACTTTTAAAAATACATTCTCTGTAATTAGCTGCTGGGCAATAAAAAATAGGTTCCTTCTCTTCTGTTTTTCAGAGATGTCAGGGACTGACTTAGTCTAACTATCTGGAAACATCTTATAGTTGTGATTCCTAAAACTAAGCAACACTTTCCTAAATACTGTTTCCAGCGGGCATTAATTCAAGAGATTATAGGCCACAAACCCTGGAGAAACTTAGGTTTTATTTTCTATAAGGCAATTTTTAGTTGAAATCTGCAAGTGAAAATATCAGCCAAGAAGGCTTCAAAACCTTAAAATAGTTGCATAGGATTTATGTTTATGTAATATTTTTTGTCTGAGTTAGGTCATTTATAAGCTTACATAATTACTTTATAAAATCCTATTTACATTTTTTAATTTGTTTTAAAACTGGTTTGATATTATATATTAAATCTGCTCTTATGTTCTGTGGTGAATAAACTGATAATATAAGCCCTTAAGAGTTGTGGAGGCAAGACAGTAGCAAATTGAATATGAATAATGGGGTTTTCTCTTCCAATGTTTTTCTTCTAAATCTGGATATTAAAAAAAATAATTTTTGACTGCATACCCTTTTTCATATTGGAAAGTGGCTTTACATATATGTTAATGTGAAAAGTTACCTCCCAGATAGTAGTACTATGGAGTGTTTTGGGTTGTTTTTTAGTAATGAGTACATATGCCACTGTCCTTGGCTACAGTTTTTATTTTAAAAAAAGAAACCATTAATAACTTGCATATGAATACAATGCCGGTTTTGTTTTTTCCAATTCACGCTCAGTCAATGCTTTCCCTTCAGCTGTCTTTTTAATGCTGATACATTTATAATCTTGGGTGAAAAATCTTACTTAAAATGCATGTGACGTGCTGCATGCCAAGCGTCTTTCAGGAGCAGCCTGCAGTCAGGCTCCCGCTCACGAAGCAGCCTGCTGAGAGCACTGGTGGGCTTGGTCCCCTCCCCAAGAACAGAGCTGGTACGTGATGTTTTCCCACACGCACTGCTCTGCCCCAGTGCCTGCAGAGGTAGCAGCCCCCTGTGGGTGCAGAGGAGACGTGGGGGGGCACGTGGCAGCGCACACGTTTTCATGGTCCTGTTTAGTGTAAACTCAGCATAGGCAGCATTGGCCTTGCCAGCCTGTACAGGGTTATGGGATCAGTCTGACAGGGGCACCTGTCCTATCCCCTGAGATGGCTTTTAGTCTGAAGTCAAGCATGGGGTGCCTGAATATGAAAAAGGGCAAGACTCCTCATTGATGATTACTCTTATTCCACTATATGGTTTCTTTTTGTTTTGGTCCTACCATGGCGCTGTCCATGTCTACTGTAGGATCTCTATCCTAATGCAGGGCTAAGCTGTGAGAAGATAAAGCTGAAATACTGGAGTGATTCCTGCTTTTATTTTTGCTGCTCTGGATCCCATACTGCAGTCAGGGTGCTGCAGAGTGCTGTCCCCCATGCTCATAAAAGCATAGAGACTCAAAGCATAAAGAACACTAACCAGGGTGGTTTGTTTAGTCCTCTCTTCTGTTCGATCTGCCCCCCTTGAAAAGACAGCTGAAGAGCCTGCTATATGAACTCTCAGTAGTGAGACTTGCTTCCTGGCTTTGGCTAGAAGGCAGTTTTCAGCTATTTTCATCAGCTGCAAGCACCCTCAAATGGCTTTTGCTGTATAAGCTGTGGCTTCTGGAAGAGGTCAGGCCCTGTAAAAGGAACATGTTCACATGAGGTGTTAGTTTGATGTTTACACAGGTGTTTCAACAATGGATCCAAGCCTGAAATGCCTCAGAAAGGTACAGAAAGAGTAAACAGCAGATTTCCCCAGTTAACTTACATTGATCTACTTCATAACAGAGGAAAGTATCATTTCTGCCTTGTCATTGACTGAATGGTTTAAAATGAAAATCTATTAATTACTCAGTCAGTCTTCAGCAGAAAAGACATTCGTGAAGGAGTGGGACAGATGTCTGTGTTCTGAGACCACTTCCTGTCCTTATCACTGTTTAAAATGGCAAGGAGGCGAACGGTTGTGTGACTCATTTGGAATGTTTCAAATCTGGTTTATTAAGATTTTAGTTTTGGGTTACCTTGTTAGTCACAGTGGTTACTGTTCATCTCTTTGCTTGCCTGAAAGAAAATACATTGGAAAAAAAAAAAAAACCAAGAGGGAAGGATGCTCAGCTCAGATTTCAGTCTGTTCACACTTGAAACCAGGACAGTTTTATGGAGGTACATGTACCTGCCTGTCACACCTTGTATAATTCTGTAGTTTATTTTCTTTCATTTATGTCCTTCTCTGTGTTCCTTGTCTGTTTGTGCCGCTCAGCAGGTGCGAATTTCGGCGGGGAAGTGCTGGAGGCTGTGGCGGCTCGGTCAGAGCCAGCAGATGGGGAGCACCTGGCTGCTGGCGTGACGTGGTGCAGCTGCCTGCAGTCACACCGGTGACACCGCTGGGACCTGCCCCAGCCAAGGCTCAAAGCCACGGGCCAGGGGAGCAGGCAGCTCCAGGGTCAATGCCAGCTACAGCAGCAGGCAGGCACGGCCGTTCCTCTGCTCCTTCCCCCTTGTTGGTGTTCACCTTTGCTTTGGCCAAGTCTGTAGTGGTTTTATACATGGAGGGGGTTCTAATGATACAAAGTCTTCTCTAAAATCTGAGTCTTCTATGCTGTGTCCCCAGCAAGGGCCTGCCTGAGGCTCTTAACGTAGGCATAATTCCGCAGTAGTTTTCCAAGTAAATGCTATGTGGCTGTTTCCCAGTAAATCAGGCAATCTGGATTAAAGTTTCCAATAAAACCCTAGTCTGCTTCCCTAAAATTCTGTTAAGTGCTATGTGATGAAATATAAAATTAATTTTAAGTTGAAATCTAGTATTTGTTTGCAGGCTTTTGTGTTTGTAGTAGGCCAGTATTTAAAAGTTTACCACAGATAATAGGAACAGCTTTTTATAATTCTAGCGAGTTTTAACTGCACAAAGCAATATTCAGAAGAATATGGAAGAAGTGAGTGTTGGCAGTGTATAAATAACCTTGCCAATATTTTCACTGCTTCTCTGAACTTTCCAGAGCTAGCCAGTTAAAACGCAGCTCCACCCATAGCCAGTGGTGGTGAACTGCCTCAAAAAAATGAGAGAGCAAAAAGGACTGGAGCATTTGACTAAGAAATGCGTGCAAAGCACTGGAAGTTCCAGAAGTGCTGTTATGTTTGCAAAATTGCAGAGATGAAAATAGCTTCAGGCAGTAAAATGTCTGAAATTATTACTGGTGCCTTCAAGGGAGAAAAACAATTTAGTACAATCATGTCTCCGCTTTGGCTAATTGGCTGCTATTACTTCAGTTTAGCTGGTTTTACTATGTAAGTGCTACTTGTGGCATTTTACAAACAGGAAATAATCTAGATTGATTGTAGAGACATATAAACACACAATTCAAGTCTTAATTTTAATACTGTCATGGTGTCTTGACCCTTCCCTTGCCTCTTCCATACCTCTAAAAGGAAAAACAGATTTTCTTTGGTCACAGTTTAGAAAATGTAAAATTGTTTCTGTATTTGTTAAGAGGTAGGGCTGCAAATTTGCTTTCTCTTAACAAATTTTGAGGAGAACACTTACTTTTTTTTTCCTTCACAGAAAATGCTGCATGATACACTAATGTTCACAAGTGATGTTCTGTTGCTGCCTTATGAAAGTGATTTGAGAGAGCTGGTGTATCTAACCAGATTCACAACACTCAGTATAAATATAAGTAGAAAGTTTCAAATCTGCCTGCACTTAAACTGTTTCCTCTCACAGCTGAGACTCTTTCCTGGGGCTTCAAACAAAAAAACACCCGTATTTCAACTTTTTGTGTGTGTGTTCTGCCAAATCAGTTCCTCCAAACATATTTACTTTTTGTCTTCTAGGTTTTAGAGTGCCATGATAAAACAAAAACTCATGTATCTGTCGGTTGGTCAAATGGTGTACTTTCATTCCTACAGATAAGAAGTAGTTAAATACAAGAGAGAGCCTAATACTATGGTATCTGTAGGAAATTTGAAATTTACCTTTTATATCTTAAGTGCAGGTTAAAAAGGTAAAGGTCTTTGTATACAAATGGGTCCACAATCTGAATTAAACTCACTGAAAGATTTCCAGCTTATAATTGATGCAGATACTATTTTTAGGGACTGTGGATATGTTTGAGACATACGTGACATTTTGCCAGACCTTTTTGATCAAGATGCACTGCATTACTGCACCTTGCATGCACTCCTCTCTCTTACTCTGTTGATCTCTAGTGACTTGGTTGATGCAGGACTACAGATGTTAAAGCAATAGTTAAGAGTGACAGCAGTGGGGTTTGCTGGAAGGTATTTTTAAACTACCCTTCCTCCTGCTGAGTCACAATGCTTTGAACATTTGATGGGTAGTATGTCAATGCTATATGCTGAAAAGGTGAGATGGCGTAAAAAAGTGGGATTAAAAAATGTGGATTATTTTTAGTTGTTTTTCTTGTTTTCCTTTTTATTGTGTTGTGGTGATGTACTCTAGCTACAATTTTAAAGTCTTTGTTCACAGCTATGGTGCTGTCTGACACAGGAGAGCTGGCAACATCTTGCTGTCCCAAAAGGAAGGAGGCCGACTTGCCACTATGTGTACAATGAGCAAGACACAAGTTTTAGATTAGGATAATGAGACTGTCTTCAGCTGTGAGGAAAAATGCGAACTATCGTAAGGGCATATGAACATGAGATAAAACTTATTTAAAAAAAAAAAGTTACAAAATTTTATTGCTACACAGGAATGAAATGAGAAGATAGCTGTTTGTTTTGTGTTTTCAGGAATCTAGCTTTGTGCTGATTTAAAATGTCTGTAGGACTCAGTTCACTGGTGGGCAAAAAGGCATGTGTTCCTTTTGTTGCCTCAGTCTCAGTTTCCTTTGAAGAAGTGGAGGTAGAACCCTTCGTACTACTGTCACGTTGTTTGGCGGTGTTTCCTAATAATGTCTTTCCCTGCGTGGACAACGAGCCCCCTTGCTATCCTTCATGAATTTTTTGCTGCCATCTTCTGGATACACAAAATTTTGAGCAAGGGGAGATGGCAGACGCACACTGGGGCAGTTGTATAAGTGCATTAGGCAGGAAGATGGTTTTGGTATCTGGAGATGCATGATTCTGCTATTGTAGTCAGTAAGGAGGAAGAAAGATGGAAGGCTGGATGAAAATGCAGAAGACAAAATAAAAAACATGAATACAGAAGCACGGGTACTTGTTTCGCTGGCAGATGTCACCAAGGCAACCTGCCAAGATAAGTCTGAAACGAGTTAGACAGGGTACCAAACTGAGGAAGTCTGTGGTGCAGTGGAGTGTTGATCCCACAGTGGTGTCTGGATAGATGGCAGGGAGTAAATTATTTTTGAGCCTCCACAACCTGCTCTAAAAAGTTGGTGTACACTGTAAGAATAAGCTCTAGAAGTGTAGTTAATTTCAGTGTGTAGTTTCAGTTGCTTGTTTTTGTTATTTTGTTGTTGTTTTTGTTTATTTGGTTGGTTGTTTTTGTTGTGTTTTTGTTGTTGTTTATTTGTTTGCTTTTTAGATAAACAGGAGGAAAAATGAAAAGTGTTATATTTGCCTAAGGGGGTCACAAATATGCCTGCCTACTCATTTAGTATAGCACTGACTAGAAAACTGAAGGAAGGATGCACAAAATTATCTAGTCTTCTCTAACTGCAGCATGAACGCTAGCCTTATTGGAGGCTAACCTTTTGTCTTAAACTTTTAACTTTATTTATACAAGAGTCATCAGGTACACCTTGTAAAATTGCAGGGATTTGAGTGATAACTTCTTATGAGATGACAGTGATAAAATTTGGCATTTCTTTATTTCTGACTTCCACATCTTATTAGCTAGACTCAGCTAAGAAAAACAGAAAAAGCCACAGCCAAAACTCATAACTGGTGTACTTATCATATGCTTATTCTGTGAGTACTGTATGTGTGAATTAACTCTAACAATGATTTGTTATGCCAGAGCTAATTCAGGAGTGTATAATAGCTTCTTCTTGGAAAAGAGCTGTTTGTTTGTTTGTTTGTTTGTTTGTTTGTTTTAATGAGTCAGATGCTTTAAGTGAAAGAACTTGGCAGCTTATGAAAACTGGGCTGGTATCTGTTACTATTACTTGACCTAGAGTTCAGTTTGACTGATTCTAGGATGCACACAGTCAAAATTGAGCCAGTACTCTGACGCTGTGTCTACAAAGCTGATACAAGCCCAGGGCCACTGGAGAGCGTGGCAGCCTCTGCCTCTGCTGTTGGCATCACCAGCTAGCAGGGTTACTGAGGAACAGGTCTGGCTAAAAATGAACCTTTTACTTGGCTCCCCATCTTGTCAGCATGAGTTGCAGTGCTGGCCAGTGGCAGGCCATTAGCACCACTGGACAGGCATCCTTTTTTAAAATAACTGAGCTGTGATGTTTACCATCTGGTCTGCTGGAAGCTGTTCCTAGTGACTGTTCTCACCTCTTACATGCAGAACTACTGTAAGTAGTTGTTTGGGGCTTTGTTTAAAGTTCTTTGCAGTTGGTACATAAGCACCGTATAAAATACTTTGTGATGTGTAATTACTACACGTCACTAATATGGACAGCATGTGTTTTATTTTTAAATTTGAAACGATAGGTTTTGGATGCACCTTCCTTTGTTGGGAAATCTTAGTGTTCTGTGCTAGTGAGACTGACTTACTTGCTGTTGCAGCATATGAATAACCATTACAAGAGGGCTACCCTAAAGCTGGATGTACTACTGGTGCCTCTTTGTGTATCTTTTTGCTCGTTGATGGAGATTGCATTTTGAGTATCAGACTGATTGATTAATGAGTTAACATGGAGAAGAATAAAATGTTCTTGGCTTGAAGTAACGTGTGATCTGTCTCCTAAGGTTAATTGTACAGAGCATTACACCAGGATAATACTTGAAAGTTTTTAGAATAACTTATAAAAACAAGTCCAATTAGGGTGCTAGCAGATGCAGATGTTAGTGGGTGTTGTAGGGGTCTGCCACCTGAACTTGTCCCATGGTGCCTAACTAGATCAGGTAACATAGGAGGAGGAATGTGCTGCTTTCTACTGTGTGCAAGGAAACACCACATGTGGATTTAATGCTGTGTATGAGCTGATTAAATCAGACCAGTTCTTGTCTACTTGTAGTATCGCTGCTTGTGACTGTCTGAACATCGAAGTGTCCATGTATTCCCTTCAAGACATCGCCTTAAAGTACAGTAACTACAGCAGCAGGTGGTGAACACGCAAAGGGAGTGCACCTGTGGCACTGCAATTCTGGCACTCTTCTTAAAAGCCATCTGCTTTTACAGGAGAGAAGATAGTAAAGCATGCCTCTTAACACAATGATAGGTCACCTGCCCTTCACCACAAAATTGAAGATTCTAAGCTTTTTTAGGAGAACTTATTTTCATGATTACTAACGTGACTGCTAACAAAAATATAAAAATGCTTCCTTAAAGCTGTGGATGGCTTTAAGATGACTGGAAAAGGCTTAAGATGACTGGTAAACAGCAAGACTCTTAGCAGTTTCACTGCAAAACTTTCTCTCGCAAATACCAAGCTAGCATGCTTATTGCGGTAAAGTAAGCCTCCCCCTATGGCTCTAATGGAGAAGTCGTCAGCAGAAGCAGAGAAATTCACATGATGAACCCCTACAGCAAGTTTTCCTTAACATCGAGAAACTTTTGCAATCAGTTCCTTTCTTTCCTCCATTCATCCACCACTCCCTTACTAGTCACGTGTGGTTTTTGCTTTCCTTCAAGAAGTATGGTTTCACAGCTTGAAAACAGATCAGTAGTGCTCTCCCTTACCTTCTGTGTGTGTTCTGTTGTTTTACAGGGCACTCTCACCCAGCAGTATTACAATAACTGAGAGGTGCAGCTGTAGAAAAATGGTTACGAGTGGGTGGGCAGGAGCATCTGAAGTTGGCACTGCCTTTGAGCAGACCGGCTGTACGACTGTTTCCTAACGCTGTGCTGTTAGCATCAGCAGCAAGCACACCTGTTGCTGTCTGCTTGTGGAAACCTGTTCTTCCAGTAGCGCTGGTGCAGAACCTCATTAACAGTGCCCTATTGTGTATGGTGGAGTAGGGCAAGAGCTGTTGCTCTCCCCATCATGGGACCCTGCTAGCCTGCCACAAACTGTAATGGAAAAAATACATAAATTAAGTATCTGATCCTCATATTGCATTTCAAAGTAATTCAATCCAGTAGCTACAGCAATTCTCTCTGCATGTGGTGGGTTTGCCAGTACTTTTGCTAAAACATAAGGCATGTCACATGAGTTTGGTTTTTTTTCTTCTTAATTTACAAAACTAGGAAGTTACACAGTCCAAAGTGTTTGTTGGTTACAAACCAGGAAATACAGTCCCAGCGAGCCATTTCTTCATTTCTATTTTGCAAACTTCCCCGACTCTCAGTTTTTTTTATGAACTAAAAGAAATTTGCACCTTTGGTATATCCTACAGATGTGGCTTCAGCAACAATGTAGCTAATATTATGGGAATAAGTTAGAAAATAATTAAAATAATTAAACTGAATATACAGATTTTAATCCTATGGAATGAGTGGAGAGGACAAATGCTTTTTAATACTCTTAAGCTTCATATTATCAGGCTTACAGTTGCTAGCATTTCCTTCTAAAACTTCTTAGAGTGCTAATCTGGCACTTGGTGAGTCTCAGGCTTCCGCTACTTTTACTGAAGAAAGCACATGTACTTCTTTCTTTGTCTCCTATTTTTAGAATTGTATAAACTTAACTCTCCTAGCAGCTGGAGAACAAAATCCTGGTTAATCATTATGCAGGAAGCCCAAGAATTTGCTAGGGGTTGCTCCACCCTGTTCGTAATACTGTAACCTACACCAGAATTTGTAAATCTTGCAGGAGTGGATTTGTAGAGCAAAACGATTGGCGATGCAGATATTTAGTCCTCACTGTATGTGATGGGTGGGTACTGGATGTCCTCTGCTTCTGTAGGCTAAGCGCATGTTAGTTAGAGCAAATCTTGTGATTTACCTTTCCAAAGAGGAATCTAGTATATGTACATATCAGTAAAGATATTTGAAATTCACTTCAAAATCCTGACGTAAATCTAAAATTTTAATGTAGATGCTGTTTGCATTGGGAGGTGCTGGTCTGTTACCATCCCAGTAAGAAAGGCATTCAGATTCTGTGAAGCATCATTTAAAATGCTATATATTAGACCTAACACTATAAAGAAACAGAATAATATAGTGAATCTTATGTCCCTATAGATGCTGGGAACTCCAAGTTGCGCAGCGCTGAAGTGGCCTATGATGCAGCATACTGTGCACACCTCACCTGTAGAGAAGGTTAACCCATTTTGATAAATTAAGCTACTGTAGGATTTTTGTTTCAATACAACTCTATTCATGGTACCTGCTGTCAGAAAGGAAGGATGTTTATTCACTGTTGGATGCAAACAAGGCCAGGCAGTTTGTGTGATTGCTAGTACCCAGCAGGAACTGCCTGTGGGCTCCTCCATTCCAGTGACCCTGCTGAGTTCATCCCACAGCCAAAGAGTTTGTGCAGCACAGCAGAGCCCTGAAAGCCAAGCTGAATGTGCAGCACAGAGCACCTACTTGGGTTAAATGTCATGTGGATCACTAGCGCTTTCATGTATAACAGTGTTCTGGTCAGGATTACCATAATGCATCCAGGGCTGGAACTGGCAAAAGATTGTCACCTCTCTTCCCTGTCCTGTGAGCTCTCTGATGAATGAGGTGAGGATGCTCGCATTTTTTGTTTGGCTTTCTTTTCGCAATCAGAGCTAGAAATAGCTGAAGTATCTTTTCTTTTTGAAGTCTTACATGTTGGGAAAAGTTTGCTGTCCAAAGACCTTGGGCACGTTGTATGACAGATACTACTTAGTTCTAATCTGTGGAGCATATAGAGAAATTAAATTATGAGGATTCACATGGAACAACAAATTTGAGTCATAAAAACTTCAGCATCGTAGATGAGACTGGTGCTACTGATCTGCTCACTTGTTTTGTTTTCCTTACAGAATCAAGGCCATTGAAAGCCCCAATAAAGATGATGACACACAGTGGCTGACTTACTGGGTTGTGTATGGTGTTTTCAGCATAGTGGAATTCTTCTCTGATATCTTCCTCTCCTGGTTCCCTTTCTACTACATGCTAAAGGTATGTTAGTTCACGTGTTCCCTCTCCTAAAGTGAGATCTTTGATATAACTGATTTAATGTCTTCAAGAGCACATAGGTTACAAAAAAATCCCTCGGAATCATTCCTGGGTCACACTGTATTTTTAAACGGTGGTTACATGTAATTTATTACTATGGAAGTGATCTGTTTACTGCTGATGGTTTTGTGAGGCAAGAGGGGAAGTTGGGATGGGTGGCAGGAAAAGGTCTGCCATGTTTTCGGGAAGAAGAGACAGTGTAGATGTACCATGGAATAACAGTTCTTTGTCCTGGTGTTCAGGTAAATCAGGCGAAATTACAGCATGTGGTAAACACTACAGGATGGTTCAATTTTTTTCTTTTAAGTGCATTAGTGAAAGTGGAGAGTAAAATCACAAAGGCAGCAAAAGGAAATATTAACTTCTCTGCTAATGGGAGCAAAGGAAATTGCAACATAAAAATAGTTTGAATCACACAGACTTCATTTTTAATTAAGACTACTTTTCTAAAAGGAAATGGCAGGTATCAGAAGAGCTTGTTGCTAATCTATATTTGTTAGTGTAGTTTAACTATGGACAGTTATTTGATAATGTGTTCTGAGCTTTGTTTGTCAACTAAGGTGTGGCTGTATTTATTGCAAGTAAACTTTAGCATATTAAATGATTCTAGGAGATAGCAAATTAACATGTATGCTAGAGAGTCAGTTGTTTAGCTTAAAGAACTGTTACCTGTTTTCTGTGTCAATGAGCTGTTCTATTCCTTCTCTTCTGCTTTGCTAGCCTAGTTTAGCCCCGTCAAAGTTCTTGAAGGGATTTGCATGCAAGCTATTGTGATGAGGTAATTTAAAATTTTAATGGTAAGGTCCGATGCTGCCAAATGGTTTTTCCAGAAAATGCCATGTTTTGAAAACAAAAATTGACTTGGACAGCTCAGTTACACTTCAGCATTGTTCCTTTTGGATCTTTAACAGGCATCAACTGTGCAATCAGTTGGACACATATTTCCTCAGCTTCCCAAGAGAAAGCACATATTTGAACTGTTGCTTCAGACTAAAAATATGATAGCCTGTCTCACAAAGTTAGTTCTCTCCCTCTTTTTTTTTTTTCCATTAATCAAAAATGAAAATATGTCTTTCCACTGTAAGCTTAATGTTTTAGGGAAGTTCTTAAGAAAAATCTGCTAATTTTGAAGTTTACCATGGCGAAGCCATATGTGAATGTTTTACTGTTTTAATATATAAGGACCAAGCCAAATAGTGAAAAAGTTCATTTGATCTGAATAGGATCCAAAGGGATTTCTTATGACGCTGGAAGAATCTGGTCTTAACCATTTACACAGTTATTTTGCATTCCCAACTTCACCTCACAGTTTAGCAGGATAATGACTTTGCCCATTGTCTGCAGTGATGTATATTTGCAGTTCTGTGAAAATACGGTGTATTTTCAGAGCTTCTTTCCTACCTTGGTGGTAAAAGCCGTGACGATGATTTCTTCATGCCAGCACAGCACAGTATGAAGAGCACACAGTTGAAATTCAGGCTGAGTTAGCAAGTAAAGACCAACCACAGATGATTCTGATAACACTGTCAGAAGTACCACTTTTGCTTACAGTGGTACCATCAACAGTGAGGTACTTTTATTAGTTCGGCAAAAGGAAGCAGTTATGGTAAATGCACAGCTTTCTGTAATAACTGCCAAAGGCACAGAGGAGTCAAGTGTATACTTTCAGTAGTGGATAGGAGGAGAGGTTTACATCTGTGATACAAAGGCAGATGGAAGTTGCTGGCTGAGAATCAGAAAACATTGCTGACTGAGTGGAAGGATGGAAGGTACTGCATGTGGGGAGCAGAAGGAGGCTGCTTCCAACTTCCAACCCATCCACAACTAAAACTTCTGGTAATGCAGCTTGTGATGTTTCCATGCCTCTTTTGTGATGTTATGAAATAGAAGCCCAGATATGTCATTCATTCAAATTTCAGGCTTGCTTTCATTTTCCAAAAATGCTAAGTTTGCATATTCACATTTATTTGATACAACTTGTAGCTTGCTCTGCAGACTGAGTTTCAGCTGCTTAGTATTTCTATATGCCTTGACGTGCAGGATTGAGCCATGGATCATAGCTGCTCCTGTATTAAGCATGGGCTATGCCACCTCTAAGTTCTTAGCACACTAGGAGTTTTTACATAAAAGTTGGTGAAAAGCATGTGTAATAACTCCTCTGAATATGTGTTACAATGTTTGCATATATTTTTGTTCCTCAGTTGAAGACTGTTTTGAGTTTTCTTGGGCTTTGTGGGTTTTTTTGTAATGCTTGCTTCTTATTTGGCTGTGCTTTTTTTTTTCTCTGAAGCACAGGTGTCATGGTTTGATTGCAGGGCAACAATAAGCCATGGCAGATGCTTTGTTAACCTCCTCTGCCCCTCAGTCTCTCCCCTTCCCACTGAGTTGATAGGAGGAAAAGAGAGACAGACTTGCAAGTTGGGGGAAAAAAAAAAAAAAGTTTGACTAATGCTACTAATAAAATAGAGAAAATAATATAAAATACACAAACCCAATGTCGAATTGTCCCAGTAGCTCCGCGGTGCTCCAGCAGCTGCAGGGCAGGGACCTGGAAATCCTGGACTGGATTCCGCAGCAAACCGGAACCGGATTCATGGATGCAGGGTCTGTCATTAGCCCTCAGATCGCAGGGATGACTCACAGGGTCCTCCCCACATGCCGGCCATAGTCGAAGACAGAGTGAGACCCTCGTGATTGCCCATTTTTATATGGTGTTATGACATGGATGGGATGGAATACTTATTTGTCAGCTTTAGTCGCCTCTTCAGTTTGCGTCTCCTTGTCCCTCTCTGCTTACGGGACGTGCATCCTTATTTGCGACCTACATTCCATTGCTATGTCTACGAAAACGTGTCCACCTACAGAAAAGTGCAGTTTCTAAGAAGAACTTAGCTGAAAGGAAAATTCACTAAAAGAGAAATTGGTCTTGTTTTTAACAAAACCAGGACAACAGAACACACATACAACTCACGATTTCATGTGTATGTGATGTGTTTTACAATATTTCTGTTAACGATGACAATATTTATTTGGCATTCAGGTATTAAAATTCTGTAGCCAGAGAAAATAGCAGAGGTTATCCTAGGAGTATTCTTGGTAGTGGAAAGGGAAGCAGACTTCAGACTCTGCTAACAGTTCTGTCTTCATCTATTAGAACAGAATTTCTGAACAGGATTCCTAGCAGACACAGCACACTGCGTGCATTATGCAAACTGCCACTACGAGGCACTCAGTCAGATGAAGCAAGAGGAGTTGTTGTGAGTGTGTTGAAGTGCCTAACGTGTTGATCTGACTCTGATTTAAGACAGATCTCTTGTGCTTACACCCCATGTAACAAATTATTGATTTCAGCTAAAGATCTGCTTCACTTCCCTTTGTTTTAATGACTGCAGTTTCCTGTTAGGAGCGTGTTCATACTTTGTTCCCATGATGCATGTCCTGGGTTTCTGTAGTCTTCTGTCTCTAGAAGCTTGGAGCTGGCCATGGGCCTGCACGCTGTATTTCTCTGCTGTAGTGGCAAACCCAGCTCTTTGGTTTGGTGCTGCCAGGGCAAGAACAGCTGTTAGTACCAGATCCGAGTGGGTTAGACCCAGCCCAGGCATCTGCTTGAGGAAGTCACTCCATTTCACAAATTCCATTCCCTCTGCTGGCTGGTCTGGAGGGTCACAAAGAACATAGTAATTTTTTTTTTCCAGTTATCAGTTTTATCACTCTGAACTATCTGTACCTTCTAACAAACCACTTTATTTTTAATAGTCTATGTTCAGTTTCACAAGAAACAAGGGAAGAATAAGTTAACAGTCTGACATTGTCAAGTTTTGAAAAGACTGAGACTTTCAACTTCGGTTGTGTGTCCTTTATAAAATGTATATAATCATCTATTTCAGTACATTTCAAAAGCAATCGGTACTTGAGAACAAATCTATAGCTATAAAAGATTTTTGTTGTTGTTGCTGACTAGATTGGGACAAAGCTGTGAAATCAAAATGACTAATTTTGTTTCTAGGCAAGAAATTGGACTTCAGAGGAAGTTGGACTTACAGCTGAGGGATTGGAGAACTAAGTAACATCTTTGTGTATTGGAACACCTAAAATAACTATCAGTAATCGGCTAGTTATTTTTTAACAGAAAATAACATCAATATACATCTTAGCTTTTAATGAAAGATAACAACATAAGATACTACATTTTATTCTTTCTGTTATATTAACTTACAAATAGTAGAAGCTTTTGCAAATCTATATTCTCTCACTTTTTGCCTTTATTTCCTCTGACCATGCATAATGATACTGCATCAGTTGCTCCTTGCTGGTCCCAAATTTTATTGTATGTTGAATTATTTCTCTTGGTTCATTGAAACGTTCCTGGTAGGCATTCTTACTGGTGGGCACTTTACTTTGAAAAACCTTTCTCTTCTGGGACAACACTCCTTCAATTCATTCTGTTTTGACACCACGTCCAAATAGTTTAAAGCTTACCTAAAAAGACGGTAAATTATTTTGGCAATATCTTCCGTAGAAGGCAATTGTTATCACCAGGAATCAGTGATCCTTTTTAAAGAGAAAGCCTTCCCAGCTCCACGTGTATAACTGGGTTTCTCTAAAGGGAGGGGAATGAAAAGTGGCCTTAAAGAAAGGAGTACCACTCTCCTCCAAAAACAGTAGGTTAAAGATGTTTTCTTCAACTGATGTGCATCAGGGGGGTCAGTTTTATTGTGGTGTGCCCTGTCGTGAAGACAAAGCCAAAATTTTACAGGTGTGAAGAGCAGAACCTATAGCACGTTCAATCTCAGTATCCCTTATCTGATGAAGAATAGAGATATAAAATATTTGGAAGGTTTGCCTGAAGAAGACTTTGTGTTTTTCATAATTGAAAAGGGATTTTATTGTCTTTTTTTTCTTAAATCGGAACCGTTATTGATGTAAATCAGCTTGTAATGGTCATGTTGTTGAGGAGTTTCTTATGCAATATGAAAACAAATAATTTGGTGTGGTTCTTTGTGGTTTTACAGTGGGAAATCAAACGTGTGATGGAAAGGAGAGGAGACCGAAATGTCTGGCTGGGCACAGTGCAGTTCTGAAAGGGTACTGTGATAGAACTAGTTTCTAGGAAACACTTCTGTGCTATGCAGTGTACTGGAAACCTCATAAATAAGTAACAAGCTTTGCTTTTTTCATTTAAATGGCTTCCAGAGACTCTAGCACATGCACTGTAACATCTCTTTGGCTGCTGTGAACACTGCCGTGAAAACTGGAAAACGTGGAAGTCAAAGCTGTATAAATAAGTGCTACTCTATTTAAATGAAGACTTTTAAGCTTGTGCTTTTGTTGTAGTTTAAATGATTAGTGTGATTTTTGGTGCCTAACATAGCTAATTGTGTGGTCAGATGGATTCAGGAGGAAGAGTTGAGGTTTTGTTGTTGTTGTGTTTTCTCCCTCTACTCCCAAACATGCGTGGAAGTCCTCAAACATTTAATCCTGTCTAGCATCGAAACAAAGCACATTTTGTCTGAGCCTGGGGTGGTTTGGTTTTGTGTTTCAAGATGGTCTGTGAAAAGCTATTCTGCCTTTATTCTCTGGAGTGGCTTTTGACACAGAATAATATTGTACTATTTGTGTCTGGAAAGAACTGTACAATTGCTGAGAAAATTTGCTTGATTTTATTGCCGTTTTATTTTGTAAAGGATTTTTATATTTGCTTGCAGAGCTCAGGCAAATGTATTTATGGCACTATCTGCCCTTTAAATGTTTTGAGCTTGTTTTGCATAGCTGTCTTTGTGTTGTGTATGACAGTGGAACTGAAGCCAAATATAGGTGCTTCAGTAGTGAAGGGTAGATATTTGTAATACATTTAATAGCCTGTTTTTCCAATCCCCTTTGTAAGGTGTAGAAAGATTACCCCACACACAGTGGCGGTGTTTGCTTCCCAGAGAGCAGATTGTGCTACAAAAGCGATACCTAAGCTGTGCAATCCAAAAGCGTTACCCTTGTTTGCGTGCTCTGTGTAGATTGTGACATCTTTCCTCCTGGTATATGTTTTGGCTGGATTTAAGTGATGTAGGGACCTGGGCCTTGAGTCAGGCCTGTGCCACATATAGTTTAGAAGTAGCCAGAGACACTGATGTTTTGTCTAATCAGGTTTTATACTTCTACCTTTTTAAAAAGCAAACAAACAAAGTACATGGAGTCTTGATACACCTGCTACCAGAGCAGCTTTACTGCTACAGTCCTCCTTTTATCTTGTCAGTATCCATGAAATTATTCCAATATAAAGATTCACTGTATGTAACTAAACGGATGTGCATACTGATTGACTGTGACCTTAGCACATGAAGGGGATGGTGCACTGTTTTAAATATGCTCAAGTCTGTGGCAGAGTTAGGAATGCACACTGCGCCTTGTCTCCTACTCGTTTCTTCTACTTACGCAGACGTTCTTGTTCCTTCTAGTGTGGCTTTCTGTTGTGGTGCATGGCTCCAAGTCCTTCTAATGGGGCGGAGTTTCTCTATCATCGAATTATCCGGCCTTTCTTCCTGAAGCATGAAGCTCAGCTTGATAGTGTTGTTCAAGACCTGAAAGACAAGGCTGCAGAGACTGCAGATACCATCACTAAAGAAGGTGAGGAAAAAACTGTTCACTAATCGCATCAAGTAGGAGGAATTGCCCTGGGCCACTCTAATATTTACAGTTCGTATTCATCATTTTCGGGAAGAAAAAAAAGTAAGAAGACAATGTAAATTATAAGGGAGATAAATTTGGGTAAAGATCCAGGACAATATGATTTTAGTGGATCTCACTTTCTAGGAGTGCAGTTATGGTAGAATGAGTGTGAACTATGTGAGTGGAACAAAAGATTAATTAGTTTGCATGTCTTCCCACCATACATATCACTATAAACATTCTCTCTAGAGGCAGATCCAAATGTCCTCACAAGATACCTTCCATAAATACAGATATTGTTTCAGTGTGTTCTTCTGTCTTCTAAAATACCATCTCAAATGTCTGATAGTACAGAAGGGCTGCCAGTTGTGTAGTAAAGCATCCCATCCCTCTAGCGTGTGACACCACACAGCTTGGAGTCAGCAGATTTGCTGAGGGTATTAGTGTTTTAAGTAGCTAAAATAAAGGTTTATTTCACTTGAAAGGAAATTTATTTATAAGGTATTTTGAAGTGCCTTGTGTCTCCTTTTGCCCAAACACTGCAATGCAGTCTTCATTTCCTCTTATCAACTTAAGCAGTTTTCCCGTTGGTATTAAATTATCTGCCTTTTTCAACTATGCTTGTAAATTTTGCTGCGTGACCCTTCGTCAATCACTATTATTAGACAGGTATCTTAAATAATGTTCTTCCCTGTTGCACATGGGATTTTTCTGTCCTCATTGCATCACTTAGTCTTTACATGTAAAAATCGCAAAGATTTCCACATACATAGATTTCCACATACATAGATTTTCTAAGAAATTATGTACACACACATGCATGTACACACACATACCTTAATGTTATTCCAGCCCTGTTTCATCAGCTTGGTAGTATAGTTCTTCCTGTAAACCTGTATGTCCTAAACACTCTGATCAACTCTTTTATTGATACAATAGTTGTAAGTGAGTCTGTGCTGTTTATTGCGCTGTTCCTTGCTTATGGTTTATTTTTTAAAATCTTTGTATGACCATTTTTATCACTGTTTGTGTGTGTATGTATACAAAAGCTGTCGTCTTTCTTCTGTGATTTTTTTTTTGTGACCTAAGAGGATTTTTTTTACCAATGCAGCTCCAGAACACTGAACAGGCCATTTAGTCTATAGGCCTCTCATGCTTAAACCTGCTTTTATTTTCCTGCAGCCAAGAAAGCAACAGTGAACTTACTGGGTGAAGAAAAGAAGAGCACTTAACTCTTAATTGGATAAAGTTTCCCTACAACCTCCTTTATGAAGCTTGATGTTATTGGGAACTGTGGTCTAAATTCAATAATATTGCCTTGGAAACATTTTGATATATTAAAGGAATGTGTCATAAGTTTGCTTACTATTTTGCTCTGTCTGTATAGAAAGTAAGAAGTCTTACTTAAAAGCAATGCAGTGGGCAGCATCTGAAGCTTAATGAAAACATTTTATTCATCTTCATGCAGAGGAAATCTTTCAGTAATCTCTTCCTGTAGTAACATAAGTAAAAGTATATATCCCACAGGATCTGCACTTCAGTTTTGTCTATGTGTGTAATGACTCTTAACACTTGGACTGTGCTGTGTCTGGTCAAACATGAAGCTATCATGTAAGAAAATACTGGTCTCAATGGATGTCTTGAATATACAGGGATTTATGGTAAGAGATGGCATAAAGGCTGTATTCCCCACCAATAAAGTTGTACATGATGAAATTACATGTTCTAGGCACCTAAAGATAGAGATTATTCACTGTTGCATGTTTTGTTGTAACACAGTATTTGGTACAGTGTATGTATTCTTAAATGGATAGATATTAAGTATAGGAAAGAGTAACTTTAAATAAGTCATGAAGCCTATATTAGTGTAAAGTAGTTTGCCAGAAATGGATGCATTAAATTGCACAGGACTAGCACAAGATGGCTCAAGTACAACTCCTTGCCTCTTCTTGCTAAAGAAAGATGTCATCTAGAGTTGTTAATAGAGCGCCTTTTAGGATCACACTCAAAAGCCGAAACCACCTTTCGCTAAGGAGGGATACCATTACAAACTTTTTCCTGGAGTCCTGTTGAAATATTAACTTCCTTGGATGTCAGTCTCCCGAACTACATCATTAATGGGATGGACTACATCCTTCATGAGCTCTTTCTGCTACTAAAAATCTGCAATCTCTTTTGACTGTGCTAAGAACGACTTTGCATTAGCACTGAAACTGCCTGAATAGAGATGCTTTTGTCATTACTTGCTATATTCCTGACCAGCCAGTAAGAATGCAGCCAAAGTTGTTAAGAGAATAAAGGCTTTTGTGCAGTCAAGGAAAAATATTTTTTTAACTAATTCTGTATTTACTCTTTCGTAGTGCAGTATTTTCAACAAATTCAGCATGAATTACTAAAATCTCCTTGTTGTAACCTCCGTGGTGGTGTTTAAAGCCCACAGTAATACTATGACAATTCTTAACTCACAGAACACGCAGAAGGAAAGCTTAAGCTTTTGATACAATGAAGAGTGATTTCTGGTCCACAATCTTAAATCCAGAAGATTTAACCTTAAAATAGACTTTGAAGACTTTTGGCTTTCTGCAACAAGTTGGTGGATAAACATTTACATAAAACTGTAAATTTTCAGATGCAAGAACTGCAAAAGAATGAAGCACACAGTGTAACTCAGCAGATCAGTTTTAAATTTGGTGTGTATTGCAAGAAAAGGTGTAAAAGTGTCTTAAAGCATTGTAGGCTGGAAAGCAGCCCTTAGGGCTCTCAGCTTGGATAGGCAAGTATGAGACACACTGTGCATCATTTTCTGCAGGACAGCATGCAGCTTGTTATTTGAAAGAAAAAAATCTATCACAGGTGATCATTCCACGACAACTTTTTGTTATGAGTGGATGTGTTGAAGAGGATAAAGTTTACAACAAAGTTGGAGATGTAAGCAAGTAAAAGGTTTGAAGTGACTCGCCGTTGAACTGGTTTAATTTCTAGTGTTATCTTTCTCCGTCTTAAACCCAGAGCAATTTTCTGTAGACCATATTAAACCCCAGTGTTGTGTTTTAAACACCATTACCTGAGTATATCACAGTCATGTGCCCAGTCTTAGTTTCACCTTTTGAAATAATAAGTAAGAAATAAAGCTACTTAATTTTCTATTTGATTTAGGTACAAAGTACCATGTAACTTCCTTCTTTAAAAGCTGCTAGTAAATTTTAGACTTTCCAAGGCTAATGAGCTCTGCACTAGAGACAAAACTTATTTTTCACTTCTCATACTACTCAACAGTTGTTCTACTGTTATAAATGGGGATAAAACAGTTCTAGGTAAGTGCTGAAACATTAATTCACATCTCTCAGATTTTAAGCTAGGCTTTAAATAAACTTCTTGTCTTTACAACTTCGTATTTCGTGACCAGCAGCTAAATTCAGTGCTCCTGTGTCAGATTTCTACTTGAACTGGAACTACCGCCTGTTTTCAACAGAACTTGATCTCATTGCTTCCTTTGATGCAAGTAGAAATGCCTGAATTTCTGCAGCAAATTATCCTTTCCCGCAAGTAGCTCCAGGGGGCTGGCACTTTGAGAAGTGTTCTTCTCAAAGTCTTCTTCACAGCATTTATGTGCAAATGTTTGTACACACATCTACTCCATGTATGTGCTGAAGTTGTAATGTGCTAAATAAAAATGGACACAAATAAAGAAATTCTTCCAGGACTGGTATGCCGTGTCAGTATTTCTTGAGAAGCTTACACGACAACAGTGAAAACCTAAAGATCTTTACATGATATTAACTTTTTTTAGTCCAAACATCATTACTGGGGAACTAGTAAAAATATCTTTAAGAGCCTGAAGAAAGTACTTCTGCTTCATTACTGGATCATGGGGTGTGACAGGGCTGTCTGAGCATTAGGCCTTAACAGAAGAGTTTGGAACCCACCTCTGTTCTCAACAGTGAGCACCACAAGTAGTTGCCTACACAGTGCAGCTTCCCAGACTTTGTAGCGTTGCTCATCTACGGAATGATCAAGGTTTAGCCTTATTTAGAAACACGGGGAAGAAAAGAAGTAAACTACAGGGATTTCAAAGTTTTTTCCTCACCCATTGATTTTCTGGTGTTCTGTAAGTGACTGAAACAAATAATGGTGCACACTTATTGGCAGGTGTGGGAGGGGTATGCTTAGAATTCTTTCTGCTACCACTGTAAGTAGGACATTCCTTCTGCTTTATCTTATGCATTTCCAAACTCAGCAAAAAGGAAAGGAAAAAAAAAAGTTCAGAAGAACATTAAAAAAAAAAACACCCTACAATGAAAACATTGCCACTAGTGATATTAAAATGAAACCAAATTCTTCAAACGAAAGCAACACCGATAACAAAGAATAGAAATTCTTTTAAGTGGTGGAAGATGTGACTAATTACTTGTCAGGTCAAACCATCACAACTGTTTTAATTTGACAAAGTTAAGTGTCTTGAGCTCACATTCCAGCCTTTTCAGCTCTGTTGAAATAGCCTGAAACTCAGCACAATAATATTATGACTTAATTCTTTAGCCATCTCCCACCCCTATTTCAAATTGAACCAAGAATAACTTCCTTATGCAAAGGAGGGAGAATAGCGTTTTAAAAAACAAAATCACAAATTCTTATAGGTCATGGGACACTGTCAGTATTTCCTGTAAACTGCACATTTTGGCAACCATGCGAATATAGTGAACACCGGTCTTGTCTTTCCAGAGAACTTCTCTGTCCAGAGTGATGGAACGAAACAGTACCCGAGGACGGACAACCAAGGACCACCAAGGGAGTCCTCAGTTGTACAACCATGTTGACAGAGCTTTCTGAAGAGCATATTGCCCACTGTACATAAAGCATTAGGCTATTCCAGAGCAAAAAAAAAATCCTCAAGATGACCACATGAACTCGTCAAGTAAAAAATAACTGAAGATGAACTTTGGATTGTCTTTTGGAAGGCCATGCAGTTGATGCCTTTGGTGAGGCTGTGGAATTCCACAAAACAACACTTTGTATACCCACCATTTTGTATCAGTGCATCCTTGCCAGAGAATTCTTCAAGCGTTCGATTAGATACGCCTAAATTCTGTTATCTGGAAAAATAACAAAAAGCCCCCACGCCCCCTAAAAGCCCCACAACAACCAACCAAACCTCCACAGAGAGAAAAAAAACCAAACACAAAAACACCCACACAAATACCAACTAACCAAAGCCACACATACTGTTTCATAAGAAATAGCACTGCAATGCCTACAATGCAGGCTCCTCAGTTCCTACATGCGGTGTCCCACGCTCTCTCTCAGGTCCCACACCAATGACTCCCCAACACCAACCGCTGCGGTGTTTCAGTTCTCCCATCTTTTCAGGCCCTTTAGGAAACAGCAGCTGACTTGGTGGGGTTTTTTTGCCAGATCTAATCTGCACCTAATCTGTGACTGCATGAATCATCATTAAACTGAACGCTCATTAAATGCAGCTTGGTCAGAGCAAACTGCCAACCGGAAAGGATAAACACTCATTCCCTTGCCTTTCCTTGTCTCATTTTGGACACAGAAAGTCTCTTCACTGACTGATGCATTAACATCATCTTCCATCCTGGTTTGATCACTCAGCTTCATGACTTATGGGAACTTAACGTTTTTGAGACATCTAATCTCTTTATCATGTCAACCAAATGACCTGACAGGCTCAGAATAAAGCAACAGATGAAGAGAGTATTTGTATTATATTAAAAAAACCCCACAACCCTATTTGAAAAGCAAAATTATTTTATCCTAAGAGGTATTAAATACCCCTGTGAAGGCCAGTCTGTAACAAGAACCAACTAAATAACAGGTATCCAGTGACAGGATATGTGAGAATGGTTCCAGCTGGGCCAGGGGAGGTTTAGACTGGACATTGGGAAGTGTTTCTTTACTGAGAAGGTGTTCAAACCCTGGATCTAGCTTTCTAGAGAGGTGGCTGATACCCCAAGCCTGACAGTGTTTGAGAGGCATTTGGACAATGCCCTTAATAACCTACTTTAGCTTTTGGTCAGCCCTGAAGGGGTGAGGCCGTTGGACTAGATGGTCATTGTAGGTCCCTTCCAACTGAAATATTCCACTCCATTCCAATACAGACACAGCTGCAGCTACAGAGCGAAGGAAACAAGAAGGTCACGCCATCTTCCACACTCTCAGTACAGCACGCATGAACATCCCAGATAAATATGCTGCCTCAAAGAAGAGTTCTGGCTAAAAGACTTTAAGCCTTCAGTGCACACAAGGAATAGGATATACACACGGACAGCTAAGTTTTTTAAGAACTCCTATTTTCTGCAGAGCTGGTCTTTGAGAAATTTACTTCATGGCTGAAGGTGGAGAACTACATACAGTCATACCTTATTCTTGCTTCCCAAGTTAAAACACATTTCAAAATAACCTTTTGAAACTCACTTTCTTTAAACCAAGAACTGAATAATGATGGTTGTGCTTCTGCTAAAGCAGCTATGTGCCCTCTTCCATACATCTGAAAGAATAAGACATCTATCTCACAACAGTTCTGAATTTTCATTTTTAATAATTTCTTTGTTGATTGCCTCTCTTCAGACCTGCTTAATGCCCAATGTCAATGGGAATGCTGCTGACACAGAAATTGCTATGAGGATTGTTATGCAGATTCTGAGCTCGCATGTCCATTTCAAATGTTTAATCTTTGTCTAGGTACCAAAAAAAGAAAAGTATAGGAAAAGACAAGTGGACTAGCATCTTCTGGAGGGACACCATCTTAGATGCAGAGCAAATTCCCACTCAGCGATGCACATCTTTGTTGTTATTGCCATCTACAGGAAACCACAGACCTTAGTGTCTTTTTAGTAACTATGCTGCCTAAGCAGATTCTCAAAGAAAACTGTAACAGACAGACAGGCAAAAAGAAAAAATTGGAAAAAAAAAGACACCCATTATCACACAGCTTGCCCCTCAAAAAATTATTTTCTGTAGATAACATTGAGAGCAGCAGTGGTAATATTTCTGTGTTTTTACAGCAGCCGTATCTCTCCTCCCAGCCCCGCAAAGGCCTCATCATCTTCCCTGCTCCAGGGACGGGGAGGGTGAAGGGGAGAGAGGAAGTATGCTGAGGAAGAGGGAAAGACCTGCAGAAGAACCCGATTTACTGTCTTGACCCACTTGTTTTTAACCCTCTAAGGAACTCAGTTTATTAAAAAAACATGAAATACAGAAATGAAAGCCTTGTTTACAAGCTTAACCCTGGCAGGAGAGGGGGAGTTGTGTTGAACTTTCTGAGGCCTCATTTAGGAACGGATAAGGCTCGTGTATTGTAAAGCCAGACAGAAATCAAAAAGGGCAAAACAACGCACTCATTTAGAGATGGGGGATAAGCAGGCAGGGGTTGGAGGAACAAGACTTCACCTCCCTAAGGGTAATAATCATCTGATTTCCTAACAGTGCACAATTTGCTTAAAAATAAAGCCAGCTTTACTCAAAATACCCATAGAGCTTTCTTTGTTAATCTGATTGAATCAGAGTTTTATTTATTTTAGCTCAATATTACTCTTTTCAGAAATCTTTCTCAGTCTTTTGTGCAAGATCCTTGCGCTTTAAAATAGCTTCACTATTTTTGGTTCTTTGATTGGGAAACTTTGGTAAGCAATGCCACTAAGGTTCTTTCTCAATACACACACACACCATAGCACAGACAAGTTCTTATGATATCTAATTTCTGGCCACTGAAAACAGATCTCCCTCCACATTTTTCAGCTGTCTGTGGTCTAAAGCTCTGACTTAGAACACTCGGGCATAACATGATCATGACTTGGCTGGAGTTATTCCCCCCCACTTGACACCATGCAGCTGAGTTATCTTGTACCAATTAATTTGCAGAGAGCTCTCACTTTAAATACAGTTTCAGAAAAGTTACTCAGCACTCAGGAAAGCCAGGAATAACTTGAGCCCCACAATCCACGGGCAGTTACAGTCTCTCATGTCACAAGTGTACCTTCCACTCTTGCTTGCATACTTCACTTGGTATTTTTCCCCAAGTTGCAACCAACCTGTAGCACTTTCCTAACTCTGTAGAGTGCATGCAATTAGCAAGCTCTGACCATATCCAGTCACTTTCTGTAACAAAAAACTTGCAGACAGCACCTGTTCCCACAGCATTTCATGAACTCACAGATACCAGCTAACTAACTTCCCAAGATGGTGTTTTCAAGGCCAGACACTCCAAAGGTAACTTGTGGAAACTACTAAAGCAGCAGAAAAAAACCTGAAGACATCTGTATATGACCACAATCAATCACAGCCTTAGAACATAGTATTTCTTCTCTTAAGCTGTTCTATTTCAGAGAGCCTACACACCTGTAGAGGGTTTGGTTTGAGGTACTTTGTCAGGGCAGCTTTTGGATTTGTTACAACTGCAGTGAGAATTTGCCTCCTTCACAAAACAATGCAACAGAAGAACCACACTTACAAAGTACTACAGACAGGAAATACAATTTGAACTATTCACAAGTCAAGGGCTCTACGCAGATGCACTACTGGTACCCATCGATACCCACTTCCAGGGGCACTGGTAACTCACCATCTATTTGAAAAGATGCAGTTGTGTAGAACAAGAAATATAAGGATATAAAAAAACTCAAACAACCAGCACAAGTAACTTGAGTGGGGATCTCGTCACCAAGAACTTCATCAAGTTTCATTACTTCAGAATAGCCATTAAATGTCTAGATACATTTTGTATGCTATTTATCTTTACAATGGGAAAACGGTGATGCCATAGAAAAGCATACCACATAGACAAAAAAAAATAAATACAAAAGTAGAACATTGCCACAAAAAATTATTTAAAAAAAGAAAAAAAAAAAAAACAGATAACTTGCTGTGAAAGCATCCAATTTACTTTGTTTTCCTATAGTAAGGATTAGAAAACTCATATAGGATTTTTGTTTTTAAACTCTAAGCAGGTACTGCTGCTTCTTTTCCAGTCTCATATTAACTGAACTAGATCTCATTTAACTTGCACAGTACATTTCCTAATTACTTCAAAGGAACCTTGTTACTGGACAGCTGTTCTGACAAACTCACCTTCTCCAAATAACTTTTTGTCCCTGTCTGTATACTACTTTAAACAAAACCAAACCAACCAAAAACCCCAAATATTTTAAGTTACCAGACACTGCAAGTCTCAGACATCTGCAATAGGATTAGACAGGTAGAAAACAAAGCTATGTCTCCTAGCCTCTCAAATAACAATCCAAAAGAGGATAATATAGCATCTCATATTATACAAGACACAAAAGGGAGCTATTTTGTTTCAAATTAACTTAAAACTTTACAATATTATCATTACAATATACATCACTGACTTCTTTAAAACAGGCTGTGGAGGAAAAAATAACTTCTGGAAAAAGTATTCTATAAAATTACATGTTTCATAATTAACGTTACCTTTATTGGTACACTTGATAGCTGTGAAAGATTAGCAAAGGAAGTTTACAGAGTGACAACTTAATCGGTTTACATTTTTCTGCTAAAGACTCTCCCGAGCTAAGACAATCACTTCTCTAACATAGAACAATGTTTTACTAAGGCAACCAGTTTTCAGATATCTAGTCTGCATGAGAATATTTATTTATCAAAAGCTGCATATTTCTTCTGGAAATAATAATACTCCCACCCACCCCATTTGCTTATGTTTCTCTCCACTTTTCAAAGGGAATGCTAGCTTCAGACTTGCAGGTTGTGTGTGAAGACAGATTTGTTGTTACACAGATGTGAGGCAGCTACATGCATTCAGTTCCAAGAAAAGCAGGCAGTTCTCCTCAGCTTCACCTGTTTATTTCTTGCTTGTATCTTTCACTTCAAAGTTGTAGGAGTAATGTGTCCCTCCGTATTTGTGGTAAGTACAATTATGTGATACAATAATTATTCCAGATGTGAGCTCATTTCTTTTTCTTCCCTTTACCTTTCTTGCCTCCCTCTCCTTGCTGAAGATTTTGATCACTCCCTCCCATCTTTTGGGTTCTTGTTTTCAGTTTGGGAATGGTTTCTGCAGCATACAGCATCACTGATTTACCTAAAAATACACAGAGAGATCAATGTACACCTACTATTTTAAGAACATCTGCATAATTTAAGTTAGAAACTTCAGCCCCACTTTAGATTTCTGTTTATGTAGATATAAAGTCTAGGAGTTCTGCTTCTTTTCCCTGTGTAGCTAGATGTTTGTGAAATACTCCTTTCAGCATTTTTTTTTAATTTTAAAAAAGTGCAGGACGGATAGAAGAGTGGAAAGGACACATAATCTGACAATCTCTGAAGTACCTACACTCTTCCTGTTACTCTTTCCATTCAACTCATAATGGCCTAAAATACTTGGGACAGAACGACCAGGCAAAAGCTACAAGCATTTTCAGAAAGGCACTGCTGTCTTCAAGCAGGAATATGGTTTTAAATCACCTCCTCCTGACCAAAAGCACTCCTATGCTACTCTAGACTCAGTATTCTTCTTGCTTTTTAACATATTTGCTTCTTCAGAGATATATTTACTTTCATTTTACACAGCAATTAATTTTCAGGAAAAATGCAAAAGACTAAATTACTTTTTCAAGATGAACTGTTCCTATTACTTAGTTAAATTGTTAATTTATGAAAATGGCCAGCAGAAAACTCAACTGAAGTCAGTATTTTATTTTATCAATTTTGCATCCATACTGGTGCCTAGCTGATGTATGTAACCTAAGAAAATGGTGGAATTTAGCCACTTTAATACCAAATCCTCTGTTTTAACTGTGAAGAAACAGTAAGCCAAAACTGAACGGCTGCTATGTTCAGCATAGCAATCACACAACACTCCCCACAATCCCCTCCACTGTAAGCACTGAGAAACAGCAGGGTCAAAGACAACAGCATTTTTACAAACTCCACCCAGTGCTCACTCACAAACACGACTTGGTTGATTTATGCAGGCAAAGAAATTAATGTAAAGTTTTAAAATCTGTAATAGTAGAACTAATTAAGCAAGCTGGTAACATAACAAGAGAAACAGTGACGTTCTGTTTTCTTAGCAGCTGAAGTGCCTAACCCAGGTACTCTACTCACGTGTTGGAAACTGTGGTAAACACGGGTTGCCATCATCTTGTTTGAGCTGGATTCGTACTCTACCTCTGTACTGCACATCTCTGTTCCACTCTCTAGGATACATCTTGTTTTTCTGTCACACCAAAGGAGAAACTTACTAGAGTAAGTATTGGAATAATTTTCTGCAAAATTTGTCAGGGAATTGATCTAAGTCATAGCAGCCTGGAATTCTGAGCAGCAGCTCTCACCCACCCTTTAGCCACTGCAGTAGCATCCAAAACTATAGCATAACTTTTTTTGGAAGTACTCCTGCAATCAGGTACTGGTACTGAACAGTTTAGCAAGTAACCTGCTAAGGGAATTGTTTGACTCCCCCACCATTCTGCACTGCAGAGACACAGGTTTTTGTTCCTTCTTCACAGCTACAAAACCTTCTGGACACATAGACAGAGTATGTCAGTATAGCACAGCCTGAAGCCCACTGCTTTTGGATACTCGTAGACTTAATTTTTGTTAAAACATTACAGATTTCTTACTGGTACTGGCCATTTCACTGGCTGGTATGAGCTAACAGGATTATACTCAACTTCTGAAAAGCAAAGTAATTTTATAGTGGTTTTTGGATACCAGTCACACTCTTACACGAGGACCTGAACTCTTTAGTATAAAGAAGTGATAGAAAATAAAACAGCATCTTGAATTAACCATTACTTCAGAAAATGAACTGCAAAAAGACACCTGTCTAGAAGCTCAGAATCACTTCCAAAGAAAAAGGTAACCAACTTTAATTATTTAAAGAGCAAGAAGGTATTGTAGTAAAATAACAAACAAACAAAAAACCACAACAACATTCTCTGACTAAAACGGAACTCCAAAAGACCCTGAAGATTTCAAGCATCAGAATTCTGTTCCCACAGGACACGAATTCTGAAAGGTAATAATCTTTCATTAAAACATGCTTTTTAAAAAGCTTAATTTGCAGAGTTGCAGCTTGCAAAATCAGCTTTTATTATGACACACTTTTAGGCATCTAGAGTAGTCTTCTCAGGAGGATTGTTACATAAAAATAATTTTTTTAGAAGCTTAGAAGAGGCATCGTCTCAGAGACCTGGGTTACTCCTGCCTTGCATACAGGTTTCCAACATTTACTGGGTGCTTCAAAAAGATTGACCAAATTTGAAATCATTGTATCTCTGCAACCACAAACCACCCATGAATGAAACTCTTACAGTGCATACGACAGACAGAGGGAATGTTGAGCATTTATAAAAAGGTTACTAAAATCTGATAATTCATTAAACCACTTGCAAGTTTTCGTGTAATTGTAACATGCTGGGTCCACCTTTTTGAAACACCCTGTACTTCATTATTACAGTCAGTCATTACTCAAAGCGAGCAAATATTTTGTCTGACAATAAAAACTTCTCAATTGTAATCTATCCTGTAATAAAAGATAAAATGAATGAAAGAACAGAGACACATACCAAGGTGTGGGGTTTTTTTTGGTATGTTTTGTTTTGTTTGTGTTTTTGAATTACCTCTAATAGCACATTGAATCCAGCTGCTGCACATACATCTTGGATTTCTGTAGATGTAGGATTCTCAACAGCCTGTTGAAACAATGTGTTACAGTTAATTGTTTTTCAATTATGAACTACCCATACAGTAACAGCTAGCAGTTTCCCACCTATACTCTATAACTAGAAAAGTAGATGGGGGAACAAGGTACTTCAAGTAATGGCAAATCTACTGTAGAAGTCATCTGTGAGCTCTCCTATGGTCTAGAAAACATAAAAAAATATACAAGATATCTGTAAAACAGGAAACAGATGAGACAGAACATATTAGAGCAGGAACAAGTAACAGAATTGCTTAGGAAAAAGAATTTAAATTAAATAACATTTATTGTATTTAAAAATAAAATAAAAAAACAACACTAACACAAAAGCCATGAATCAGCAACAGCAAACTTACAGCAATGACAGGAGAAAAGAACAGAAACCTTCTAGGTACAGGGCAGCAGGTTCCTCCCATAGACAGATCTCTGACAGGCAACTTGTGTGCTCAAGAAAGATTTTAATTGTTGTCAGAAAAAAACCCAACCCTAAGCAGTGAGGCAAGCCCTTTATTTCTTCCAGAACTGCTTGTTAAAATATTATAAAGGAGATGATGAAAAACTATGTCCAGACAGATTAAAAGCAACAACTACCAAATCTATGTGCCATAAGCATTTTAAGTTCTATCTTTCACAGCAGCAAAGGGGATGGGGCACAGAATACAGGCACATACTGTCAGTCACCAAGTAAACAATCTTCAGCTAGCTATTCTTTGCATCACGTTCAGTCTTGGCAAACTACTTATATATAGAGGCTGAGTGCATTAAGTTTCTCATTACTTCACCTGCTTTTCCTATGATGACACTAGGTTATCTTCAAATACACTGTAATTTCCAGTTATAGAGCTGCTTGTCATAGGGGATAGGAAAGATCAACAGCTTTTAGGTTTATTTTCCAAATCTCTGCACACTTATGTACAGCAAAACAAAACACCATTCTTTCCCTGCCACCCAGAAAATTACTTTGTCTATAGGTATCCTTCTTCCTTCTGCTATTGTCTTCTTGTTATTCAAATACGCTGGATAAATGCAGATGAATCTAAAAGGAGAAAACAGTGAGTTTAAGTAACATCAACACCTTACTTGCTTATGCAACATTTTCTTAGTAAAATAAAAAATCTCATAGCTACAAAGTTCCCACAGCAGCTTAGAACCACATATTTTCCCTAGACCAACCAGTGAGACATTGCAAAACCCTATTTTTGAGGTATCCAGGACGCTTTATGACCATATGGCCGAAATGTTCCTTGCACGACGCCACTTTTCAGGGCACAGTGTGTACGAAGCACAGCACTACCTATCTCGAGAAAAAAAAAAAGGTTAAAAGAGAATGTTTTGACCCATTTCTTAAATCCTTGAAACATAGAAGAAAACACACGCATTTCCCTGAAAATAACTAAAGAAGTCTTCCTGAAAAGGTTGTAGGACACCAGCTGCTGACAGAAGCAAGAAGCAGGTTTTTCTTTTCTTCCATGGATTGGCTTTTTTTTTTTCCCAACTCACACACATAACAACCCAAATCTGGGCAAGCTATAAAGCCTCTGAAAAGCCATACTTAGAAATTTGTTTAAGATTTTTCATTAGCTTTAAGCCTGTTGAGTACATACAGGTGACAAGAAAGACAGAACCTCAATTATACCTCTTATCAGACAGAAAAATACACCTCAACTAGCTGAGGCCTACAGGGAGAGGCTGCAGAATACCTACCTTTGAGTGAGAAGCTATAGTGCCATAATAAGGAATCAGAGGCTGAGAAAATAATCTGGAGTAGACTCATATTCAGTTAGCTGGAGACACTGCTCCTTACAGCCTCCAAGGAAACATTTCTCACTGCCTCTAAAACTAGCCTCAGTCATCTCAACTTCCATTACTCTTCCAAATATCTGTTCACTGCCATTTTCCTCTTTATAAACCAACTAGTACTTTTGTGTAAGTGGCAGAGTTTTGCACAGAAACTTCCAGCCTCATTACTGACATTTACAGCCGTGAACACACGGCACTGACCAGCACCTCCTCTTGCTCAGTTTACCTTGGTTCTGAGCTTTAAGTGACACAACCCGTCACCAGAACGGAAGGACAGTTGGGCATCAAGCGCTCCAGAACCAGAAGCTGCCAAACTCCGACCTCCCGCTTCACAGCTTTCCCCGGCGCAGCGCGAACCCGCCGCCCCGACCCGCAGCGGGCGGCCCTGCGGCCGGTTCCCCGCCTCGCTGCGTGCGAAGGGAAACGCGGCCGCTGCCCCTGGACACTGTGCGGGGAACCTCCGCACACCAGCCACACCGCGCAGCAGCCTGCGGCCCTGCTCCGTGACGGGTTACTGTAACAGCCCCGCACACACTCGGACAAGTTACCAGAGCCGCAGGCCTGGCCCACCGCCCCGGGCCGGCACGGCCCTTCCCGCCTGGGCCGCCCGGCCCCCCACCGCCGCCGGTTGCGGCCCTGACGCACTCCCGGTCCCGGCCCGCTCCGGCGAAGAGTGCCCACAGCCCCCACTGCCGGCCCCAGAGGGCGCGGCTCACGTTACCTCTCCTTATCAGCTGGAGAAGCCGCGGTGGCAGCGGCAGCCATGACAGCGACGGCTCCACACCACGGACACCGCCAGCCCGCACCAGCCCCACTCTCCTCCCCTTCGCCAGGAAATCCCGCCCCCGCCCTCCAGATCCGGGAACTCCATTGGCCAGCAGTGTTGTCTCTAAAAGCGCGTCACCCTATAAGGAAACGAAACGTAAGCTCACCGCGCCGCGGGTCTCCTCTCGCTCATGCGCCTTTGCGGGGGGAGCGCGGGCGGGGCCGCGGGAGGCTCGGGTGGAGGAGGGGCCGCAGGCCCTGCGTGGGGGCGGCTCCGTGCCGAGGCGGCGCCGCGGCGCTCACTGCGTGTCGGAGGCACAGGCCGTGCCGCCGGCCGGGCTGCGCGAACAGACAGCTTGAGAAGCCACGCGGCGGGCGAAGTGTGACGAGCGGCCCGCCACTCGGTGCGAGCGGACGGGTTGAGCGGTGTCTCCCATACGTGACGAGTCACCAGGGGGTGACCTTGCGCGCCTAGGGGGCTGTTACAGCGCCGTGCCCTGTGCGGGGCTCGGCGGAGAGGAGGCGGCGGGGTCCGGCACTGCAGCCGGCTCTGCCTGCCCGGCGTGGTTTGGGAGGGTGCAGCCGTTCGCACTCCCGTGCGGCAGAAGTACTGGTGAAAGGTGAGCCCAGAGGGCGGCGATCAGCGGCGCAAAATCTAGTTGGAAGCCAGTAACTAGCAGTGCGCCTTGAGGGTCAATAATTGCATCCAGTGCTGTTTAACATCTTAAATAATGCGCGGTATAATATGGCAGAGAGCGCCCTCGGCAAATTTGCAGATGACACCAAACCAGGAGGAGGGTCTGATACCCCAGAGGGTTGTGCTGCCGTTCAGAGGGACCTGGACGGGCTGGAGAAATGGGCCGACAGGTACCTCATGCAGTTCAACAAAGGGAAGTGCAAAGTCCTGCACCTGGGGAGGAACAACCCCAGGCACCAGTACAGGCTTGGGGCTGCCCAGTTGGAAAGCACGTGGGAAGAATAGAATTTGGTTCCAAGTTGAACATGAGCCAGCAACGCGCCCTTGCAGCAAAGGCCAGTGGTGTCCTGGGCTTCTTTAAGAGGACTGTTGCCAGCAGGTCAGGGGAGGTGATGGTTCCCCTCTACTCAGCACTGGTGAGGCCACACCTGCAGTGCTGTGTCCAGTGCTGGGATCACGCATACAAGACAGACAAGGACATACTGGAGAGAGTCCAGCAAAGGGCCAACAGGATGATGAAGGGACTGGAGCATCTCTCCTTTGAGGAAAGGCAGAGAGAGCTGAGACTGCCAGCCTGGAGGAGAGAAGGCTCAGGGGGCTGTCATCAATGTATGTACACACCTGAGGAGAGGGTGCAAAGAGGACAGAGCCAGGACCTTTTCAGTGGTGCCCAGTGACAAAACCAGAGGTGATGGGCACACACTGAAACACAGGAGGCTCCTCCTGAATATGGGGAAATTTTTTTTTCCATGCGAGGATGACCAAGCTCTGGCATAGGCTGCCCACAGAGGTGGTGGAGTCTCCATCCTTGGAAGTACTCAACAGCCATCTGGACATGGCCCTGGGCATGTTCTAGGCTGCCCTGCTTGAGCACGGGGTTTGGACCAGATGACCTTTAGAGGTCCCTGCCAACTTCAACCACACGGTCACTCTGAATCCCACATGGCACTGTTGTGCACTGTTACAAGTTAAACTTCATGCAACAGATATGTACCAGGGCAAAGAACTGAAGGTATTTATTCAATATTTATTCATAATTTTTTTTCTGCTCCACCAAAACATCTGGCTCCCTGTGATGGAAACAAGAGGAGCGTGCTGAGACTCAGTGCAACACAGTGGTATTCCCAGGGAAGAACTGCAAATACCATTCATGAAAACTAGGGAAAGTTATGGAAAAGCTTCAGGAAGAATCATGGTGGCATTTGGCAGCTATTACGTTATTTGGCCTATTCAGTCTTTTGAATGATGGGCAGTTTTGTTTTTTGTCTTTGCTCTCATTATGTCAGAAGTGAATACACTGTACAAAACACTACAGGAAATAAATATGAACAGCAGCTTTTAAAAATGTGATTGCAGCTGTCTGGTAGCAAGGCAGTGATTTGGCAGCAGCTCACAAACATGACTCAACAAGCTCCTCTGCTAAAAGAAAAAGGTTATGTGAGCTTTGTTGAGTTACAAAGGAAGCTTTTGATGCAATAGTTGTCCAGTGCTAATGACAGATTTTTGGAAGGTGATCTCCTGAGTTCCATCAAGCTGCTGATAAGAGTTGAGTGTACCTAAGAGGTCATCTATTACAATATTTTTTGTTGCTTAAACATAAAACATTCTCATCTTGTTATTGCTAGTTGGTAATGGATTTCCTGTGATCTTTGCACAGTGTTTTTCTTTGAAGTTTCCATTTCATACACACACACACACGTGTCTACTAAATGATTTTCCATTGATATCCCACCATCTAAAAAGTGTTAGAGCCACCATTACCTTGGGAGTTGCCCAGATTTTCAGTGGTTACTCTGTGCATCAGCCACAGTGGCAGAAGCTTGTTTTGACAGCTGCGGTTACCTGCGTTCAATAAGACAGAGGTGGCTGCAAGGGAGATAAGGAGGGACATGGGCAGGTCAGCAGTCTTTGTAGCTTTGGCCGACAAGTATTTCGCCTGCATGCCCCCTGCATGGCAAATTGGATCCCACACCAGTGGGGTTGTCCTTCCCAAACACTGGGCTGTGGTCCCTGTGCCTGCAACTGGGGAGAAGGAGGTCCTGAAGCTAAAAAAGGCTTCAACAACCATTTACACCATTTAATCCTCCATGACTGTACACACAATGTGAACTGTGGACAGACTAGCTTTCATTATATTAATTGTGTCTCCATGTGGGCATGCAGTATGCAGGGTATACATCTATCTGACCATTGCTTGAAATATGGTCATCGCTACACGTTACAAATCAAGCTCGTTGCTGTTTGGTTTCATCAAATAATATGTATAGCCCTTTCCTTCTGGTCCACATAAGTCTGAACTCACCAGAAGGGTATGAACGTAATTCTCCCTCTGAAGGACAGTGCTCTAGCAGACTTGAAATTGAAGAATGCTCTAGTGTTTTTAGGAAAAAATGCTAAGAAATACTGATTTGGTATTATCCCAGCTTCATATACAATTTAAAAAAATAGGCTAAAATGTAGTGAATCAATCTCAAAATTTACTTCTTCACACTGTGGTTGGTTTGTTTGTTTTGTTTTTTTCCTCTTCGATTTCTGCAATGTTTTTAGTTTCTCAGTTACTTTGTAAGGCAATTGGGCTACCATTGGACATCACCATACGAAACAGTGCTCTGACATTACCTTAAAGAAGGCATCAAATACAACTCCCGTCTGTGAGTAGCACGGTACCATTTTGGCATATTAAGACTGCTCTCAGTCCACTTAACTCAGGACACCAAGAAAGATTTTGTGTATTTGTTTAATGTTGTTATATTTGACAATTGCATGTTATTTTTTTCCTTTGAATTCACACAGCTTTTTAATACCAACATATCAGGTTAATGGCTCCTCTTTTAAATCAATGTTTAAACTTACTGTAACAGAACAAAAACCACATATCCTGTATTACTGGCAATGACAAAGTATTTTTTGCATTTTTTCACATAGAAAAGTAATCAAAAATGTATTGGAAATGGAGTTTGTGGCATTATGGATTGGATTATACACCCTACATGACTGACCACAACAGGGGGAAGCATGTTGTCTTTTCTGCAGATGCTGTTATCACATACCAATCTCCTAATTGGTGCTCGAATTCACAATCTCTTGAAACTAGCATGCCTAAAATAAAGCACTGGGTACAGATATGTCAATTTAATCCCTTCATCACTGTAGAATGACTTCATTGAGTGTATGGCATCCTGTCACTGCATTTTTTCTAGTGCCATAAAAAATATATTTCAAACTCGAATTCTGCATATTTCCAGCCTGAGGAATTCAGAGACAGAAGTAGGTCACAAAGCACACTAGCTCAGGCATGTTGTAGCTGCATGTGCTTCCCAAATCTCCATTGTCCCTGACCTCAGAAATTGAATGGTAAGCAATCAAAACCTGACAGCTTTTAAAACTGTAAAGCAGTGTGGAGGGAAGGTGTAATTGCTGGTGAGGATAACACTCACGTACATCTGTAGTAAAATTTCAAGACTGCAAATAACCCTTTGGTTAGTAGCAGGGATCCTACTCTCTGAAAGCTGTGTTAACTTGGTGAGGTTATTCCATTTTATGTAACTGGAGTGGAAATGCCAGGGAATGAGCACTGCACCACAAGCATCTCAAGCAGAGAATTCCCTCACTGCGGGAAGCTAGGTGTCCTTAGTCATACTTTTATTTTAACTGTTAAGGGTGTCTGGGAAGAAAAATAGCAAAACCCCCCAAAAACCCAACACAAACAAAACAAGCCAGCAAGAGCCCTGTACAATTGTGAAAAAGAAATTCAAAGTAGTTGTGATACAGGCTGGTACATTTCACTTGGGATAAAAGGAAATGCCCTAACTAGAAGTGGGGTCCCAAGAAAATGTACATTATTTGAGCTGACAGTTTCTCTGTGTTTTACTGGAAGTGTCGCGTGCAGACGCCAGCTTATTCAGACCTAGCTTACATGTTCAGTTTTCACTAACCTGATGTTACACTGTATAGTCTAAACATGCTAGAAATACCTATATAATAACTGAACTAGCAGAGTCATTTGGGAGAAGGTATATTTTCAGCTAGACTGGTGGAATAGCTCTATAGTGGAATGCAGATAAAACACAGAAAAAGGGGATGTAGAGCAAAATCTCAGTTGTTTCAATAGACATTGAAGGGAAGGGGGCAAGCTGACCAGGATTTTCTCCACAATCTTTATAAACAAGGATTCAAAGTATAGATTTTAAAATGAAATACAGGGGCTGAAGAAAACCCCTAAACACCAGGAAAAAACAAATCCCCAAAACTGTTGAAAATTGAAACATACTTCATGAAATCTGCCTCTTAAGGTAGAGGTAATAGACAAGTTTGAAGTAGGTACGTCCAACAGAGAACTTTTAACAGCTTAAAGAGAAAATAATGCTGTACTTCATCTAGTCTCATAACACTGGTATTTGCTTATCATGAAACTTAACTGTGCAGAATTAACCATACCATTCTTAGTATATACCACTTCTAAAGGACTGTACACATCATTTTCTGAAAATAAGAGTTTATTTTAAATCCATAGACTACCCCAGTTCTTTTAACAATCCAAAATCCTGTCTTCTACGTGTTTTCTGAAGAGGCACTACCTCATGCCTATTTCCTACAGAGGCAGCAGCTACACAACTCTATTACAGAGGAAGCATCACTTTTGTTCATCTCAATGGTAGAGGCCAATAAACAATCTTGACCACTTGCAGATCCTTAAAAAGGCATGAACATCTCTAAGATGATGTTCATGCCTTTTTAAGGCACGTGGGATGTTCTAAAGCCACATTAGGCTTGTTTCAATTTGTGTAAGTGCTGCAGCACTAGAGCAGCTGACAATCACGAAGTGGCCTTGAAGCAGCTGTCCTGATCTGTATTCTGTTCAGACCTAACTCTTTGGTCACCTAGACCCAAAAGCCTTTACATACATTAATTTAGAAAGTACAGCAGACAATATATCCAGTATTTCACTGAGATATAGGGGAGACTATTGGGCACCATATTGCCAATATCCGTTTTTAGCTGGCAATAGGAGAACTGGAAAAGTGGAAATAGAAAAATAGGGATTTCTACCCATCTCTCATTCTTTCATATTTGCAAACGCCATGTCTCTTAAGTATAGACTTCAGTTTTACACCCAGTCACTCTTTCGCCTTCTGTTTTAGCTTTGTAGAACAGCTGACAGCTGCGTAAAGTCACAATTGAATACAGTCAGTTTGTAAGATCAAAAGGAACCATCAATCATCTGTGTGTGACACAATAATTCAATATTCGTACTAAATTCATAGTTTTCACTTAAACTAGGGGATTTCTGCTTGTAAGGATTCCCAATGACTTAAAACACTTAAAAGTGTCACATAATCCACCACGGTTGTTCAACAACTCAGTTATAGTAAGAAAAAAAGATGCCAACTCCCCTTCATCACACAATGGAATAATAATAAAGATTTTAAAAATGGGACTTTTCTCACCATCCATATTTTGACTTAACTTTCATATCTACTTTCCTGCTTTTCCATAGCTACTTCCTCTCTTAATGTGTGCCATCACAGATCTTACCAATAATCTAGGCCAGATGCATAAGCAAATCTGAATTCTGTCTTATTATGCTTCTCCCCCACTGCCCCAAACAATATGCTTTTTGTACAGAGGATTGTGAGAAGGGGCAGAATTGGGCATAATCTACCTTCATTTGTATTAAATGTAATCACTCAAAATCGCCTTGTTTTCACCATCACTACTGACTTTAGTAATTAATGCTTTTCCTTTTTTCTGAATAAAAATCATTAAAATTAATTAATAGCAAGGGAATTTAATTTTTTGATATATATCAATACTTAAGTGCATCTTCCTCTAGAACACTTCAAAAATAAGGTACCAGCTAATCAGTCTAGAAATTAGAACTCATCTTCTCAGCTATAAACAGAGCACTATAAATATTGGATAACAAAGGGTCTTAGTAACTCAGCAACGGTGTCTTTTTTTTTTAAAGTTCAAATGCTTCCAACTATGTCAAAGCCTAAAGTGAATATAAGAGTGGAAAATATGTGTGCATATATAAATACATGTTTATGTGTTTTGGGAATTAATCAATCTAGGTCCCTTAACAGTCTCTAATGAGGGACTAAAGAATGCGTTCATTATGGAAAAGAAAGACTTTGGAATTAACTGAGTCTCTGCTGTACTTATGAGTCATAATTAAATAAGCCTTCTTGCAAGCCTCTTGTAATTCAGAGATTATGGAATTACACTGTAGTGGAACTAGGTGCTGTTTTATGCAGTTTGTTCTAAAATGAAACATGGACAAGAACAGAGCGCTCTACTGCTGAACCACGTCTCTCGGCTTCTTTTTTCTGCTTGTTTATCTGAGAAGTGACTACCATCAAAATGAAAACTGCATGTTTACAGCATTTGCTCTGATATGCTGAATCATTGCTGAAGTGTCTTAACAGCAACTTCCTTTTAAAACGAAATTATGTTTCTAATACAGCAAACAGACACCTGACTTTCAGTAGTAGCCAAGAAAAAAATTCCACTCTGACAAGGTGCAATCAGGAGGAAATTTTATGTAACACTGCAAGTAATAAATAAATTATGCATAGCAAGACTAAATTCAGAATTAGTATACTGTGAAACAAAATACATTAGAATAGTTGAAAAAAGAATTAATTACAGAGTTAGGATATAAACAGTAATGCATCTCAGGCAGAAGCAAACAACAAAACTGAAGGAAAGATAATTGTGGGCTGAGTTTGTTAAACAACATTTACAGGTGGGAAAATGCATCTGACCTCAGAGAATGACACCTTAATTACTTGCAAAGAACCAGCATGAAAATTCCATGCATGTGAAATCCCACCAGAAAGCAGGGCATTAGAGATACCGTTTGTAAGCATGGCTTGAGGTCTCGACAGAAGTGCATTTTACTGAGTGAACAAGCTCTCTCTACATCTTCCTGACATTATAATTGCAATTCCACAGCCACTAAAAGCAAAAGATGCTTTCACAAACAGCAAAATTGGAACAATTTCTTGAAATCTTGAAGTGGCAGAAATTCATAAATACATAAGCTTGTAACTATGTGGAAATTTCCTAAGAAAAGTTATTTGCAAAACTATGCTAGGGAGACATCACCCAGTCTTAGAGTAAGTAAACAGCACATCTGGTAAACTGAAAGTTGACAGCAGAAAACCTATGCATTAACTACATACTTTATATTCATCTTGGCATAACAAATTCATTGACACCTACATTAATTACTGTTGTGAACTCTTAAGCTCTTCAGCACCACACCAAATCCCCTTGCAATTCCTATATGTAACCAAACACAATACATAACCAATTAACTTACCATTCTGACTAAAAACTCAGCGTTAACTACATTAACATTCTCTATAAACACATTTACAGATACAACCTTTTATTCTGCATATAAGAGACTATGAAGCAGGAATTATCTTTCTATATGTGATTTAAAATGAAAATAGTGTGGGCACCTCTTCTGGTTATAAGTGCAAACAAGATGGCTGTGGAACCAGAGAGTGAATACATTTGGGTAATTTGGTATTAATAAGATCCTCAAAGTTTTAAACATGTAGAGGAAGTCACGCTTCATATTAGCCAACACTTTCTGATTCACAGCTTCATCCAAATCACACATCTCATTGAGAACAAAGCTGTCAGGTGGATGAGACTTCGCAAGGCATTACAGTAGAACTGTGAAGTTACATTTAGGTGCAAGTCTACACGATCACTGGTGACACTCTGACGGCTGTTCATGCTACTTAATGAAAGCTACATGAGAAATGACAGTTCAGGAGCCATCTGGTAACAGAAGAGAATAGAAGAGCTTGTAAGAGTCCACCAAAACATTTTCCAGATCATCCCTACAAGTTGTACTGTCTTTATTAGGGAAGGGATTTGTTCTCTCCCTCTTCAAGCCTCTTCCAGAAAACTAATTGCAATAAATATATATATATATATATATATATATATTATTGGAAGGATTTACTACATTGAATTTAATAATGCGAATTTAAAAACTGTCATCTAGAAGTTTACATACAGTAAAACAATTTGTTTTTTGTGTATTTTTGAAGTACTTCTTTTCCACAAGCACAAACTACAGACTGTTGTAATACTTTTGAAGTTACTTATCAGAATTTCCAGGATGAAAGACTTACCCAAACAAAATATATTTAAATGCAAAGTGCTAGCAGCCATTAGGCAGAAGTTCAGAGCGAACAATAGTTAAAGAGTAAGATATCCCCAACTTTAATTTGCTTTTGCTGTCTCAAAAAGGTTGAAGACAGGTCTGAAACTTGGCATAGTGGCTTAAAAATGCCTGTAATAACTTGATCCAACACACTGACCACCCATAAAGGAAACCACCCCAACCTTCTTCTACCAGCCCTAGCTGTTTATTTTCCTTGCTGCTGGCTTGGGTGGCACTTGTCCAACACTAAGGCAGCATTAATCCTACTCCCCCAGCAATTCTCCTAGGTAAGGGAGGAGCTGGTCCACTGAAGGGTCAGATAAGTGCCAAGATTCACAGCTAGGGACATGGGCAGGAAAAGAAAACGTGACTTTTAATAGTGCATGCTGTTGATTCTAGAAATAATATGGACCTTTATCTTTAAGAGGAATGAAAAAGCTAATACACTGTTCTCTTGGTAATCTCAATTTCTGTCAAGAGGGTGAGAGGATGGAGTTAGGAAGCACTCCAAAGCAGCCATCAAAGAATTCAGCTGTCAGATTATCAGACAAAGTTTTGCATTTTCATGGTGCACTGGTACACTCTCAAAATAAAACCTCATTAATTTGTGGACAAGTTGTTCTCTCTCCTGTGCATCTTATACAATACAATTTACTGGAGAAGATCTGAAAGTCCATCCCTGGGTCAACATGGCTGAGAGTCTCAGAAACTGTCAGTTTTCTTTCCCTCCCCCTTCACCCAAGTCACGCAACTTCCCAAAGCCACTAAAGCTACTAGTCTCTGCTGAATACTGCTGCCTACTGAAGCTCATAGCATAAACTATACTTGTATTCTGCAGAGAAGCCCAATGTATTCCAATCTCATCAGGAAATCTTGGCAAGGCTCTCGATTTTAATCTGTCAACTCTGACACAGTGTCAAGAACTAAGATTTCGGGGGAAAATATTCAGCTAGAGAACTGCACATGAAAAATACAAATAGATCAGTTCCCCTTTAGAGTTTGCAATATTTAGTCAGAACAGCTTGCACAGAAATTGAGCACTAACCTTAGTTGTGGCACACTGCAAGAAACTAAAATCAATGTACCTTTAAAAAAGTGAACTAATTAGAATTTGTGGGGAGGTTATAGCTCTGCTTTTCACATCAAGAGGATGAAACTATAAAATCGGTCTGAAATGAGCTTTACAAGTCTATTTTCAGTATAAACTGATTTTTAAGTACAAGTTTGATACGTTCTGGATATGGCAAGCTAATTCAAGGACAACTAAAAGTGTGAGCATAAGTCACATAAATTGTACCAAAATTGGTAGAAAGAAAGGCAGTGCATCCCATAAGAACAGTAACACTAGTCTTTGTTTCCTTAGCTCCTTGCTTTTCTTTGTTTTGCCTTGACATAAAAAATGTCCTTTTACCTGCTGTGGCAACTTTCTAAAAATAAAACCAAGGAACGGCAAATCTTTAGCAGCATAAATACAATCTATCACAAATCCACACATCATTAACAAAATCCAAGACCAAATATACTTATTACAGCCATTTTTCATGTTTGATTTTATATCCCCATCACTAGCATAAATCAAACATCATGGATGTCCTTAAATATTCTAAAAGGCTCTTAGTGGACACTAAGTATTTTAGATAAAGAATCAGAGAAATGTAGATGTGGAAGGCATTTCAAAAGATCACCTAAGCCCATCTCTGCACACAGGCAATATGAAATATACTACAGTCCATCCCTATGAGATGTTTCATAAACCTCTTCTTAAAACTTCTATAATGGAAATTTAACAACTCCCATGGGAAGCATATTTTAATGTATCACTACCCTTACAGTTTGAAAGTTTCTCTCATCTGTCTTTGCTACAAATAAAGGTTGGTTATGAGGATATTAAGAGAAACTTCCCAATTATAATGATCATGAAGTACCTCCAAGACTATCTAGAGAAGCCACTACAATTTTCAAAGACATTCTGGTGTTTGATACACATACAATTATTTATTGTTTCACCTCATCTTCTGATTCCATCACTTATAAAACTGAAATCAGAATTCCTTTACTGAGATTGACTTTACCTTTAAATTCTTAAATGGACAGGACATAGATGTAAAGCTGGCATTAAACAACTATCCTGGATTACATGGTGTAACTTCTTATTAGTAGTTAAAAGACCAGCACAAAAGAAGTATCACATAATTTATAAGAAAAGTAGTCTTGCATTTTAAACTCAAGGACGGAGTTTTGTATTCTACTCCACTAGCAAGTCCTGACTTTGAATACATTATATAATCTGTCTCTATTTCATCTTTAAAAGGGCACTAATATTCGTTAAGTGAAGATAGTGTATGCAAAATATTACCAATGCCTGTTAACAGATTCCCCAAATGATACAGAAACATGGCATATCTCTAAGCAAATCCGACAGGAAGGAAAGAACAAAAGAGCAAATAAGATACCATTTTTGCTGAACAGGTATTTTTGGTATTGGCTTTTATCTAAATTGACTTGCATCTGCTGATAGAATCTCAATTCTGTTCATAAGCAGTACATCCCATGGTGAATTCAAGATAAAAATGGATTCACTTCAATATCAGATAAAGTACAAAAGCCACAGATGTGATACACTCTGCAACTGTCTAAAGCTACCATAAAGGTAAACTGCTCTATTTCAGGGCTTCCTGAAATCAGGGCATTTTGAATCCTGAATAGAAATTATTTAAAATGCTAACTTCAGAACAGTCCAGTTGAGATACAACAAAACTGACATACCATTTCACGTTTTGTTCAGTCATGCACAGAATGTTTAATGTTCTGTTCTCTCATGTTTCTACTTTAAACCAATTCTCATCTAAATCCAGGCTATATTTATCTTATTAAAGGACAAATCTATCTTCTCGGCATTGTTCTAGCATGAACTGTATTTGCACATCAAAAAGGCTTGAGGCAGCAAATGTCCTGGTTTGTGAATAAAACATTTTTTCTACTATGATAACAAATTTCTTACTTCCATGGGATTCTTGCAATATTTCCCCCTTCACAATTTTTAAAAAATAAATTTAAAAAATGCACGGAGATTTCAAGTAGAATTAAGATTTCATCTTATAGTCACTATTTCACATTCTATATTATATCCCCAAATTAAAACAAAAAATCTTGTGTTTTACAAATATTATTTTTATACATACAATATTGTTTCAGGCTTGCAGTCAAGAAAACAATTATACTGCTTGGCTACTGGAAATACCCTGCCTTTAGCCTTGTTATGCACCTGAGATGTGTGAAAACTGTCTCACAGAATATATTACAGAAGACCTAGGGCCTGATCCTGCAACTGTTACATGCATCCTGCAACAACCATTTGCCAGTGATAAGGAAGAACGAATACTGGAGGTGCAAGATTCTGCCGGATCAGGCCTTAAGTGTACGTGCATTATACAACACATTATATGGTGACATCTCAAAATAAAATACTGTATTTTTATGTAATGCAGAAGTAACACACACAACTTACATATAGTAATAATTTATTCTGAAATGTCCATTTTAGCCTCTGTTGAGACATCACCCATGTCTCATTAATAAAAGAGCAGCCATCTCACCTCAAATACCAGAATATACAACAAGTTACAGCATAGCAAAAAAAAAATCTACCTACTTTAAGAGAAAATCTAATTCAGGTAAAATAATTTTCTTCAAGGTTTTACAGTTACACAGGTTTCTTTTTTTTTGTTTTGTTTGTTTTTTTCAGGGCACAAAGTGTAAATTGTTACACCACAACTATCTATGCACATTATGTGACCACAGAAATGTTAATCATTACTTCAGAAAATGAACCATCAATTCCATTCATGCAGAAAAGCAGGCTGGGAAAGCTTGTTCAGCAGAAACCATATTACTGTGAATTTCACAGCCACATGATTAATTATTGGGTTAGATGGACTCATGAATATTAAAACTGAGTATACTTTTTTGCATAAATAAGACCAGTTCTTCCCTGATGTAGTTTAAGTCAGTCTGTAATCTAGAAATGATCGATAAAGCAATATGACTGTTATCTCCTCTATCTGCAATGTTCCATGATTTCAACAACAAGCAATATTTAAAGTATTATGGGATGGGATGCTAATTTAATACGTTAAACATACTGTACAAATCTACTTGCATTAGCAGTTTTATTCCAAACTGTCAATCAGGTATTCCTCCAAAATATTACCAGTGAAGACAAAGTATACTATCAAATATGGCTTCCAGAACAAGGACCTTCTAACAAGAATCAAAGCTATTTACAACAAATAGAAACAGCAAAAAAAAAAAATCAATCCCCATTTTTTTTAGTTTCATTTGAAACAAAAGTTCTAAGTAGCTGCTGTATATAATACATCAGTTTTATTTATTTTTTGTTGCACTTAAACGGAAGTTACCAGGTAGGAGCCAGAGAGACGTTTAGGACTCTGAGTTCCACCAGAGTCTGGATTTTCAGACTTGGAGTCACGTTTCTTTGTGCTGTTATTTACTGGTGTTGGTATTTGTGATGGCCGAGCAGAACTGTTGTCCACACTGCTCTTCCTGCGGCTTGGATTGTAGTTGAAAGGCGTCACTCTTGCTGCGACAGCACCAATGGGGGAGCTATGTTTGCTCGAGCTACTGGAACTGAATGGTGTACGCTCACTTACAGTACTTTCATTGTTTTCTGGTGCAGAGACAGGATTATTCTGCAGAGGCTTTGTTTCAGTGCCTTTCTTGTCTGGACTGTCCATCTGAAAGAAAGAGTTCAGACGATTTTCTAAACCAATGGTACGAACAGAAACACCTCCATTCCCTGGGGTTTGTTTTTCTTGAATCTCTTTAGAATCTTTACCATTCACACCCCCTTTTTCTGAAACGCTGTCAATAACAGGGGGAGTATTTCCAGTTGGAGACCTTCCAGATCGAGGATTATTAATTGGGCAGTCCTCTATCCTCACCCACACATCCTCTGTCTTGGAGACAGCTGGTGCCATCTGATAGATGAGAGTTTTGGAATCGGAGCCATTTGTGGTACCCGAGGAAGAATGCTGAGGATCATTTATTATCTGAGGAATTTCGTTTTCTTTTATTTTTCTCCAAGTACCTTTTGCTGGTACTTGGCTTTCTTTATTTTGCTTGTGTCCAGAAAGAGAACTTCCGGGTTGCTTCTCATCTTCACTTTTTGCCTTTTCACTGGATTCTGAAGAGGCTGACAGAATTGAGGAGGAACTTCCAGTTCTTCGCCAAGTGCTTACACGAGGAAGCGACGAGGAATGCTTACTATGTTCACGCTTCCAAGTTCCCGATCTATTGATTGGCAATCTAGATGGACTCTCAGAATGAGAACGAGCTATATCATGACGTTTTGCTGGTCTCCCATCATACTCTACAGAAGGGCTTAGATTAGGGGGTAATTTTCGCCAACCACTAGTCTGGGCAGTTGAATGAGTGGATATAGACATATCAGGAAGAGATGGACTTAAAACTGGGGTCTGTAGTTGGGACCTTGTGGGAGAATCTGGCCTGGAAGGAGACAGAGATTCGAATGAAGCTGACTCTTCTAATTTCCGTCTTAGAGTTGGGCTTGGAGCTTCTTTAATAAAAGTTGACTGACGAACGAGAACAGGTCTCTCGGATCTGTCAGATTCACTTCCACTAGATTTTGTGGATGACATTCGGGATAGCTCAGTCTTTTTGTTTGATCCACCACTGCTGAGAGCTTGGTTTAACCCTTTTGAGGCAGACTCACTTCGTGGAATGCTACTGGTACTCTTAGGTAAGGCAGTTTGTTTTGTAAGGTTTTGCTGGCTCATCTGCCTGCCTGGTGATGTGTACGACATTCTACCTGAACTTGAAGATTTAGTTGAAGCTGTGCTAGGAGATGATGTCCTTGGCAACTGAGACAGTTTGTTGGGAGGACTTATACCGTTCCTTCCTGGAGAAATTGAGGTTCGGCCGGGAGATTGCAGAGGCCTACTTAATGGCTGCTGTTGAGGTCTAGAAGGAGTGGAGTCTCTGGATCCTGATCTAGAAGGTCCTTTACTTGACCCACTCTGGTTCAACCCTGATGGCTGCCTAGTCACAGGAGATGGCTCAGGTTTCACTGATGACTTGACTCCTCTTGGAGAACTAGTCAAACTTTGGCCTTCACTGGGACTCTTGGAATTTGTGTTTTTCAGTGGGGGACCTTTTTTGGAAACAGGACTTGTACTTGAAGAACTATTCCGAACTCCTGGAATATGGATCATTGTCCTACCACGTGAAATTGAAGGCACACTTGTCTGTTGTGGTTGCTTCAGCTGGCTTGAAACTTCGGAATTGGAGCGAGCTTTTCCTGTAATTATACTTTTATACACTTTCTTCCCTCCTTTGATTCCCCTACTTTCAGATTCTGCTTTTTTAGACTCCAGTGTGCTCTTCTCTCCCGGTTTAAGTATTCTTGGACCTTTATTACTAGTAAAGGGTTTTTCTTCTTGGTCTGGGGTAAGATGAAATGGTGACCCTAGAGAAATACCAGATTTTAATGAAAGGATAGAATCAGAGTCTGAAGAAGCCTGTCTAGACAACGATGCAGCAGCTGCAGCTTGATGCAAGCTACTAACTATAGAATTTGCACCTTCTTGTATAGCTTTCCAATCAAAGTTCTCTGAATCAGGTGAGAAACCATGTTCTGAATCTGGCCTCTGTATCCCTCTCAAATCCAGTGTTAAGTCTTCTGCCGATATACCACCTGTGTTTCTGGGATTACTTTTTTCACTTTCACTCTTTATCCTTGAGGGTTTTTTCTTTTTAGGCATAGCAGAACTAATGCATTCCTGCAAAAGATCGTCTTCTGAGTCAATGCTAAGAGAACTCAGAGAACTGTTTCTAGAGAAACATACAGGAGTATCTTCAACATGAAATGATTTAGGTGCATAACCAGAAGTCTGTGGTCTGTTTGATTCCATCTGTGAATCAGGAGCCTCAGTTCGTTTTGCAGGTTCCCCTTCTTTGTTGTTATTGTTTTCTTGATCAATATCACTGAGGGAACTAAGAGATGAATTGCGAGAAAAACAAACAGGTGTGTTTTCAATAGCAAAATTCTGTGTCTTCTCATCGGTAGCTGCTCCTCTGTCTGGAATATCTTTAGCTGACTGAGAGAAAGTTTTAGGTTGACTTCTGCTTGTTGGGTGTTTTTGGCAAACTTGTGTCCTGTTACTTGGTTGCTGACTTGAAGATTGTTCTGGATTAGTGCAGTCTTTATTTTCTGTTTCCTTTGCTTCTTTTCCTTTTCTTAATTCTGCCTTCTCCCTTGAAAGGTCAACATCATCATCATCAAAATCTAAAGAACTTAGGGAATCATTCCGTGAAAAACAATAAGGAGTTCCCTCAATAGGTGTGTAATGATGAGGGGAATCAAATGCAAAGCTTCCTCTTACACGTTCTTCATTATTTGGCAATTTGTCATTAAAATCTCTTGAATTATTTTTAAGATTCTGTTTCTTTGCATCTCTGTTCTCCGGATAGCTTCTTTCATTATTAATATTGCTTTTAGGCTCTGTGGTTTTTCTTATACGTGCTCTGTATTCATTATTTTGGGCAACAGGCTTTACTGGTGATGTTGGCTTCTTTTTCTCACCTTCTGGCTGGTTTTTATTACTTAGCGATGAAGATGCTTGTTGAATTTGATCCATTATCTTCTTCACTCTGAAAGGTTTGTGACTTTTTCCTTTTGGCATAGCTGAATTAATGCACTCAGCCAGAATATCACCCTCTTCTGTTTTGTCATCATACAGGCCTGGGGAAGTCACAGCTGAGCTTTTTGCTCTCTGAGAATCATCATTACTTCTACCTTCTGTAGGAATGGTGTCTCGCTTTTCAAATTCCCCTGAGTCTGCTCCTGTACCCACATTGTCTACATTGGCCAACTCACTCGGGGGCGATTCTATTGTGAGATCACTCAGAGATGTAGCTGTTGAAAAATTTATTGGGGTACCCTCAACACAATATACCCGTGGCATATCATCTCCTGGTGTAAAACTCACGTGCTTCTGGGATTGCAATCTGCTTTGTGAAGGCAAAAGTTTGTAAACTGGCAACTGGCTAGGCTTTCTGGCTACAGGAGGAGGCATTTTTGGAGCAGATCCTTGGGAAGGCTTTTTGGCTTTACGTGAAGACTTGGTTGGCATTGCAGAAATAATACACGCTTCCAGTATTTCAATATCATCATCATCATCAGAATCATCCAAAATGTCTTTTTCTGCTTCAGCAGGCTTCTCTGCTTTCTTCTCTTGGTTATCCTTTGCATCATCTGATTGTTCAGGTTCTGCTTCGTTTCCATGTTCATTTTCATGAACTGGAGGCATTATTCTTAACTCTACATCTTTCTGTATAAACGGCTCATCAAGACTCAGAGCACTCAGGCTAGAAGAGCAGGAAAACCCATCCGGTGTGCTTTCTGTGGCAAAATGTAATAGCGTATCAGCCTCTGGAAGTACCTGAACTCTTTGAACAGCTGCATTTACAGCTGCCTGTCTAGGACCAGGGTCTCTCTTTTCTGCACAAGGTACTTTACCTTTAGCTACCTCTCTTTTTACTTGAACTCCTTGAGCAGGGGGTGGCGTTTTACTTCTGCTTGGAGGCATTGTTTGTCCCGGGCTATCTGGAAGGTCACTGGGACTTATAATACCACTTACCATTCCACTACAAGGCTCACTTTGAACTGAACTAGCAATTGAACGGCTTTCAAAGCTATCCAGGGAACTTACAGAAGTACATCTGCTGAACATGAGTGGTGTTTCCTGCACATAATGTTCTGGTGGGCTTTTAGGAGTCTGTGCACCACTCTTTGAGGGAGATTTGGCACCTGAAGAAAATTCAACAGCTTTATGTCTAGAGGAATCAGAAGGAGACAAACTAGAAGTCTGAATTCTGCTGGATTTTGTTCTGATGTGTTGTGATGTTGATGTGATTTCACTTACTGCCCCTTCTGTAGATAGAGCCCCACTGTTCTCCTTTAGTTCTGCTATCTGCAGTGTGTTATTAGCATCTGTCACACGTGTGGATTGATCACGTCCTATTTCATCTTCAGCTGATGACAAAGACGACAAAGAGCTACACCTTGAAAAACATATTGGTGTATCTTCCACACAGTAAGTCTGTATAGTTTCCTGATTAATAGAGGGAGTTTTACAGGAGGCAGTCTTTTGCGCATGACCACCTCTGTTCTGTGCAGAATTTGGGTGAAGCTGATTCTGTCTCTTTGAACCAGCTGAGGGGGCTGATGTGTTCCCACTGCTTGAGGAAATATGGTCAGTTTTAGTGCTTTGCACTGAAGAAGTCTTTGAAAAAGTAAAAGATGGCTTCTGAGAAGAAGGAGGAACTTCTGTTGAGTATTTTAAACTATAATCAATTGGCTGATCAACATGATGTTCCTCTTCATTGTACTTTATGCTATAATTAGTTGGTCTGTCTTCCTCTTCATGTTGTTCCTCCTCAGAGTAACGTTCACTATAGTTGGTTGGCTTATCATCGTCATAATCATCAACCTGGCACAAGGACTGGTTTACCTTCTGATTTATTCCAAGAGTTGAGCCTACTCTGTTCTGATCTGAGCCATTGGATCCTCTTGATCGGAAAGAAGAAACGCACTCTTGCTGCCCAAAAGGTGACTGATATTTCATATGTTTATCATCTCCACTGTCGGTGTACACAGGGTAGCTTGCATTTTGGCTCCTTGACTGCCTTTGTTCACTTTGTTTCATTTCATCATCTATTATATGCTTAGGCCTTGCCCATCTTTCATTCTGAGAGGGACTTTGTCTTCCAGAATTTAACTGCTCATCTGAGTATTTAAGACTATAATTAATAGGGGTGTCCAGCTCTCCATCATTGTCATCCATGTGATTCGCACTATGAATCTTATGTGCCAAGTCAGCTGGATACTGACCATAACTACAGAATTTACTTTCATCATCTTCAGAGTAAGATTCAATGGAAGGTTTCATTTGGCCTCTTTTACCATAACCATCACTGCTGCTGACGCTATTTAAGCTATCGTTTGAAGCTCTCTTGTATTCCATTTTTGTATAAGGCACAGGACACGTCCTGCTTGAATTCTCAGATTTAGGAAAGTACGTATTTGAGTGAGTATGGGCAGTGGCTGATCTCCTTGGGCCATTTCTGTCTTCTGTCAAACAGTGCATTTCAGTAGTGGAACTGGAACTTCTGTCTTCTTGTGGAATATGCATGCTTGTTACTTCTTCCATAACTTTGGCTATCTGAGCTGCAGCAGTAGAAATCTGCATTCCTATTCTCTTAGAGGAGTTCCCAGTATTCTCTGCAGCTGGATGATAGGTATTTAAACCTACTTCTAGATCCCTATCAAGACTTCTGTCTTTCTCAGATCGAGAATTTTCTATGTTTCCCCTACTGGAAGAGGAGGAGCCTGGCAATACTGTAGTATTTAAATATGGTGAAAGTACAGTCATATTACCAGCATTAAAACTCTCTGATCTGCATACACTATCATCATGCCGACTGGAGTCCAAGACGTACTCACTGTATATATTTTGTTTATGTCTCTGCTTATTACGGTGAGATGCTTTTGGGCTTAAATTATCAATGTTGTCAAAAGTCTCTGATAAATGCTGAGCATCTAATTCTGCTTCCAGAGCCTTTTGTTTTCTGACATGAAGAGATGGTAAGCTTGATCCTGGAGACATAATGTTAGCATCCTTATATTTTGCTGGCCTATTTGCCATGAGGTTTCTCAGAGCTGCAGCACTACCCATGGCTATCATTTTGTGTTTTGAGTGAATGAGATTTTTCAGCATGCTGACTGCTCCCATGTCCCACAGCGCCTCCTGATCCTTCGCGTTTCGTGCAGAAAGATTCCACAATGTCCCACATGCATTACTGACTATTGTCAAACTGTGCGACTTCAAGTGTTGTAACAAGGTTTGTAAGCAGCTGTTCTCTCGCAAGATTTGCCTGGTGTTGAGTAATTGAAAACAAACATCAGTAAGTGGCATTTCAAAAGGATAAGAGACAATGCAAAACAAAAACCTATTATGCTAGAGGCAAGTTTTGCCCTTAGAAAGGATAATTATGAGTTCTCCAGTGTAAATTTATCTCATATTTCATCTGAATGTTAATCAAATCCTATTACAAATATGAATAGTTAAGCTTTTAGTACAGTTCACCATTAACAAGCAGCAGGTATTAATCCGTTTGCATATTCCTGTTATGTGAAATACTTGCCTTATCAAATGCATTCAGATTAACTACACTTCATCACTACATTTAATACATGCATTCATATTAAGACTCAGTCATAGCAACTGTTACTAAAGAGACAGAAAAAGTATACCCACCTGTGGTCCTCATTAGTAGCAATTAAGCTAGAAACATTTCTTAATATTCCTCCTCCACTTTCTATGATGGCTAAAGTGTTTGTTTGGCTCCGGTATGTCAGTGTGCCAACTAGAAATGCAAGAGCACCATCAACAGCACATATATCAGCTTTGTTCTCAGTACAGTGTGCTGACAAATTCCATAAGGCACTCAGAACACTTTTTAGCGTGGATTCCTAGGAAAGTAACAAAATGACAGGATTAGAGAAGCTTTGAACTATTGGTCACAAGCTCTCAGAAACATAAGTTAGCTTCAAGGAGTTATGCATGTTTTAATTTCTGCTTTCTGGGCTGGTAAGTTAGATGCAGGCAGCAGTGAACACATAGATACTTTTGTTTGCTTCTTTCCTTCAGCTATGGATTTGGTGCTGCTTCCCTCAAAGTTTTCAGAAATATGTGCTACAATACTTGTTAGCTGCCATAATGGTAAAAATGGCTTGAAGAGTAATTGGCAGGGGAATCTGGGATGGAATATAATAAAGTCTGTGTACCAAAAATATATCTAAATATTACAGAACTGGTACTTATCTATTCATTGACTCGAAAGAGGTTTTATTAAGTGCCAAAATTATAAAAAAGGCTATTGCAACAACACAGCTTATGAAGCTGAAGAGTAAAAGCTGTCAACCCTCAAATAAAAAGACAGTAATATTAGTAGTTTTGAGATGCCATTGCTACATTATGGTGTGTTGCCATGTTAACTCAAACCAACTCCCTTCTTCAAAGCAAGTTACCTAAAACACCCCAAGTATTTGACAAAGTGCTTTTATCAAAAAGGACAACAGTATTTGTGCTTTGTGTATAATAAATGCAATCTCTCCAAAATTTATCTCAATCTTTTATACAGGATACCTTCTTAACTTCTAAAGCGCATTCCATCAATGCTTTCACACTTCCAACTTCTCTTAGAGTCTTTTTACTGTTTACGTCTGCTCGCCAGGACAAGTTCCTCAACACACTTGCAATGACCTGCAAAACATGAAAGAAAATTAATGTATCTCAGTATAGCTACTTCTTTAGCAAGTCATCTGACTTTCCTCCTGGATTTCTAGAATGCTATGGATTAATTAACAGTGACCATGCTCAGCTACTGAACTAGCCCTTTGCTACAATCTGCTTTTTGTTATCTTGCCCGCTAGACTGTTGTAACATTTCAGGATGAAATTTCATCAAAGGTACTGGCTTTTGTGTGTGGGTACCTAAAACAAAGACTTGAAATCATGTTCCCTGCTTTCCACACTGGTTAAAAAATTCAGATTTGTGCTCTACTCAGATGTTTGCACTAGATATACATACTCTCAGGAGAGAGACTGAGATAATCTTTTTCTCAGCTTTTCTGCTTGTAAAATAGAACAATAACACTTGCCTCTCAGATGGTTTATAAACATTTGATTAATGTTTTTAAAGATCTTTGCAATATTTTAAAAATACATTGTGTGTTTTTCAATAAGAATAGTTATCTATAGCAGATGAGTAGCCATTCAGCCTATGTCCTTGGCAGCGGCCAGACTGAGATAGACTGTCACTTTAGTGGACAGTCATTACGTAGTAAACTTTATCTATTTATGGGCCCCACTAACCTAACGAAATATATTCCATGGAAAACTTTTACCTACAGATGTTCTAATCGCCAAAGAAGCGCGTAAGCTCCCCCAAGGGAGCCAACGCAGGCAGTGGCAGGCAGAAGAGCCCCGTGATACCCTGCTCTGGCTGCTCTCCTAGGCCCACCACAAGAACCTTCAGCCCGTCAGAGGCTCATGTCAACATGCCCAGAGGAGCACAGGGGACCCACGACAGGCAGGAACACAAACTGAGAGCTCGGAGGAGGGGGCACCCTGTCCGGGCTCTTCCTAGGGCTCTCCCGGGAGACCCACAGCCCCATGGGCCAGGTGTGACACCCATTCAGGGGAGTCGGTGGGAGCAGCTTGCTGCACCTTCCGGACTGAGGCAGGCCAGTGCACAAGTCCTGGCCTAGGGATGTGTGACACTTTCTGGGATCCATGGGAAGAGCATTCTGAGCCTGTAGAAGACTTCTTATGGGACGGCAGGACCCAAAGGTTCCAAAGGCAGAAAAAAGGATGGATTCTATGTGATTTGGGGAAACACAAGGGTAAGTGGACGGAAAGGCACAGCTGCATCTAAACAGCTGGCTGGCTGATACGCTCCTCTGGCCATGCCCTTTGCCTGATGAGCATGGTCAGTCTAATTTCTGATGTTTCAAGAGTGAGGGACTTCTTGCTCTGCCCACGTGTGTGTGTACAGGGGTCCTATGTGCCAGTGGCGGGAGACAGACCACGGGTCAGAGGGCCCATGTGTCTGTGACTTCCTTTTCAAGAACAGTAAATATACTTGGTATCTGCCCTAATACCCAATCAGACAGTTTACTCAGTAACATCTGCTGTAATTCTAATAGTTTTCTCAGTCATAACTAGGTACCTGTTCTTCTTCTAGTGGATAAAAATTTTGTGAATGGTACTTTAAGAGATAAAGTCAATTTTACATAAATCTGATGATTCACTCAAACTGCAAGGAAAACAGGGTTTTCCTTTCCAAAAGCTGTTCCAGGTTGTTTACAGTATTTATTAATTAAAATGGATTATAATTTAATATTTAATGGTTTTAAACAAGTTTCATGTCAATGAAGAATAGTTCTGCACTCTCAACTCTCAGGATCACTCTAAGCACTTATTTTCAGGCTGTTTTCTTTACATGGCAGGAGCCATTGGAAGAGACACTCAGGTGTCACTGAACACTTTGGTCGTACTTAAAAAGCTTCTTTGGGAGGTGCTGGAGTAGTTATGTGTGACTTGTTAAGTCAATGCAGGTTCTCTTGAAATACAGATTCTTCTGCTATTATTACCCTATTATTTACTTGCGACAAATGCAGGAGGAGCCACAATACTGTATTAACCCTCTGTGTAATCCCAGTCCATTAGCACCATCACCAGTAAACTAAATTAGAGAATCTCAGATTGCTCAAACTTATCTTTAAAACTGGATTTCCACTAAAAGGTCAGCATCATAAAAGTGAGTTTTATAGCCCACATGTCATATGTGCTTTGGCAAAACAAAACAAAAAAACAAACACCAAAACAAAACAAACAAAAAAACCAAAACAGAACATGACCCACAGTTAAGCACTTTTACAAAACCGAAGATGTGCTTTATAATTTGTGGAATGAGTACAGGTACAATCTTTGCTTCAAAGTTAAGGCAGACAAGACAACATAAGAACAGCAATTGTTAAACAAAACAAAACAAAACAACAAACAAACAACAAAACTCAAGCAAACCAGTGAAACCACCAAACAAACAAAAAACACCAACTAAAATCAAACCAAAAAAAATCCCCCAAAACCAGGCTGGGATAAATGAAGTATATTTCAAAGAGAGCTTAATTAAAAAAAGAGAGGCTGGCTATGGACAGCACAGACAGAGTTCAAGTATAAAAAATAACCAGTGGCGAAGCCGAATGAATAGAAAGAAGGTAAATATTACGAAAGGAGAGCAGAAATACAATATTTTAATACAATGCAATGAAATTCATGGAAATGTCCAGGCTGAAGAAATATTTCATAAGGATGTTACCTGCTGTAAGTCTTCACTTTCAGATTTCAATTGGGCTACAAGAGCTCTCATGCAGCCCTTCATAGAACATAATGTAGCCTGTTCGGAATAATAAGAAAAAAGTGAATAGTCTTAAATGTCAGGTTAGGTGGCTTACTTCTGCACAGTGTCTTGATATTTTAAGCTAATCATATCTGAAATGCAATAAAAGCTTAGTAAAATAATATCGCCTACAATAAACATTTGGTTTACAGCTACTAAAAAATTAAGCATAAATGTCAGTATCTGTTCTGGACAATACATAAGTGGTAAAATTGTGCTAAATTTTATATTTTTTTACAACAGGTCTATGACTTGATCTGGAACTTTACTACCTTACAAGCCACCTTTTATTATGTGCCAGATAAAAATCACCTGTGAGCTGGCCATGTGTTGATGTCTACTGGGCCTCACAATATTTTTTTTCTCTCAAATAAACATAGTATGAAAAATAATATGAATATTTAAAACTGATAAATATAGCAACATTTCTCACATTTGAAGAACAACTTTTTAAGGATACAATAGCAACAGATAAATTGAAAGGCTTATGTTGGAAATTGTGACAGATCACAACCAAAAATACTTCAAAAACAACATATGTGCTAGAACTGTACTACTAGTCAGCTGGACAGCATATACATTTACATCTCCGAGTAGTTTAGTTTATGCTATATGCTATAAACCCAGTAACTTCAACCCTGTAGCGGTTACTGATTGGATGATGTAAAGAGCCAATATGTTGTGAAGTAATTCACTTGCAGCAATTCACTTTAATCTTGGTCTAAAACTGGGAACAAAAAGCAAGTTACGCGAATCCTGTCATTTCCATTCACTTCTGAAATGTCTTCCTCTAGAGCAGAAAGATAAAAGTCTTCCCAGTATGAAGTTATTTTAAGATCCATAGCTTGGCAAACTCTGGGGCAAGAAATTATTGAAACTATTCTATCTTTTGAAAGCAAGGTCCTTGTTAGAAATCAGAGGACTTCTTCTCTCTTATAATAATTTGAAGTAGCTCCCATTGTAAGCCAGATATGCTCCAAATATTTAAAAGCAAGCTCCAGCATGAAGAAGTTTGCAAAATTTCAGACAGTAATAGTATTGTTAAATAACTGACAACTTTACAAAATTTGACTCAATTAGTAGCTCTAGTTCAACATCCTCAGAAAAATCAGTCACTAACTGTAATCAGTGGAGAGACCACCATCATTATATGCTATACTAATTTAGTGCTCATAAAAAAATAAGCCAGTAGACAAAATCCTGACTTCCAGTGACAAATTAAAAGTGATATAATTTAAGTGTTTATACTATACTTGCATAATACCATACTCAGTTTGTGGTGCTCTGTCAGAAGCAGGATGGAGTGACAGAGGTACTCTGAACTTCTGTCCTGAGCTCAAATTCAACATCCTATCTTGGAGATTTTCATCACTCATCTTAAGAACTACAATTCAAACATACCTATGAACTGAAATTGCTGTATGCTTAAAATTCTACTCTTACCTTGTTTGCCACATCTCCAAAAGTTAGGTTTGTCAGAGCCATTCCAGCATACCTCCTCAAGGTAACACTATAGTGATCATTTGTAAGTCCATACATTTCACAATCCACTTGCAACAGTTCAGCAATGGCCTGCAAACCTCCTTTAAAAACCAACAAATAAGAAAATAAATATATCTGTACCCTAGTATCACTAGCGCAGTACATATATACCACAAGCACATTGCATTTATATATACGGAACAAGTCTCAAACGTCTGAAAACCAGAAGGCTCAGAAAGGTAAATAAATTGTTAAATACTGACTCTGGATCTTGAATCCTGTGTTTAGTAGCAGCTGAAAGGTATGACAGCATGACACTGACATGTCAGGGGAGAATGGGAACAGGAGGAATTATGAGGAAGTAAGAAGCACACTCATCTTTTAATTTCACCCAGCCAAAATCACGTTTGACCAATGAACTCGCACCGGTTACATGAAAGGCTGTTAGTAAATCTGAAAATTACTGATTCAATTATCACTGAAAGTTATTTTCTGAGAAAGATACATAGCATATTTTCATTGATAACAAAAAGCAGCAAATTAAAAGAAAAATGCATGCACAGAATTTACTGAGCATGGCCTAAAAAATTCAGGCTGTTAAATAGGAACCAACTTGTGACAAAAACTAAACCAAAACAACAACAAAAACAACAAAAATCTCCCACCCTGGAACACAGTCTCCATTGAAATTGCAAGTATTTCCACAGTAAAATACTTTTCCAAAATTCACAGTTAATGCCAGAAAAACGAGTAACTGACAATAATTTTTCCACTGGGAAATGGTATGGTTAATTTAAACTGCATTAATCACTTAGAAGACAACAACTGACACCAATGAACTGATGATCTGTTTAAACTAGTAGTAAAAAAAGCCGTATATCCAGTGAGGCACAGCAGGAGTGTCAGCGTTTCCTGCAGACTTCTCGAAGTCAGAGAAAAGCATTTGGTCTTACCAAGCTCATTCATCGCATGCCTGTGCTCTTCATCAAATGAAAGCTTCATCAAAACACACACTGCAGGACAGATTTGATGATCCACTGGAGCAGGCACTGATTCAGAAATAGGTAACAATTAGTATTTCCTAGGTGATTTTGTCTAGTTCATAAATTTTCCAAAGCAAACCTAATCTTAATATAAATCAATTACAGATTTGTTCAGGGTTTGCATGTCCCCAGTAATCTACAAACAATTAGTTAAGAACATTACTAACATGTGTACTAGAAATACATCTGAAGCTGAAAAAGAAGCTAGGGAAAATCCTGAATCTATGTATTAAGTAAGAAATATGACTCCCAGTACAAAAAAAACCATACTTATTATTTCTTTGGTTGTTCTGTCCTTATGAATCATTAATTAAACTCTTTGTTTCATAACTGAGAAGATTTAAAGTTCGTAATTTTGTGAGCTGGGTTCCGGCTAATGCACAAATGGCACTGGTACATCTTGTTCCACTCCTGCTAAATGGTTTTTGCGGTAACCTGCAGCACACACACCACAGCCCACTGATTTGAGTAGTGCTCCTGTTACAGACACCAGCAGCATATTTACAAAATGCCCTCAATTCAGAAAAGCAGGTAAGCAATCCAGGAGGTTAAACCTTTTTTCTATCTGTTCCCTGAGAAAATTCCTATTCACTTACAGTATCATCTCTCTTGTATTTTAACACTGAAATATTTCTTAAATACCACATGATAAAAACCAGTTCATATTATACTGAATAGATTGAGATTATGTAATTTTCTATCTCTGTCCCTCTCCTAAATGAAATGTGCTATCTCCTGAATGTATCTGTATGAAAAGCAGCTTGAGATTATTTATCTAGATATGTTTCATTATCCCTTAAAATGTAAAGCAGAATGATTGCATATTCAATATTATAGATTATAAGTATAAAACACTAGAACTGTAATCCGGAAAACACACCAAGATCTATGATTAAACTATGAAGCTTATAAATAGGGTATCATACCCATAAACGATAGTATTTCCTAACACTACCTCAACCTAAAAAAAATAGATATATACACACAACATATATAGAAGAAAACTCACATACACTCACTAAGAAGACAGATTAAATAAGCATTTTCTATAAATTTACTGTTTTAAATATATACGCTTGAAACACTTTTATACTGCTTGCAGAACCTACTTGGGTTTTTGTCTTGGTCCATGCCTTGTTCATGTGCCTCCTGCCATTCCCAACATGTTTCACAGTATGCACGGATCTGCTCCAAAAGATGGAGCACGCGGATTTCCCGTCTGCCTCGCTTGTCATCAGGCTGAGAGTGAATGATGTTGTGCAGGGCGGCGCTGGCTCTGGCACGGGCCTCTTTACTACCACGAGAGTTTCCTAACAATACAGAGTCCTTATCGTTGCCATGTAAGAGCTGGATGAGGAGAGGAAGACATCCAGACTGACGCATGGCTATGCAGCTGTCTTGGGAGCTAGACATGGCTAGCAACGTTCTTGACATGTCATCTTTATCATGAGTACCAAGCATTGATAACAATGAATACACCATTTCCACCTGCAGGTCAAATCATTTTAAAAATACAGTTACATTTTAAAAATACACATTAAATGAAACTAAAATTAAATTTTAATAGAACACATGAGCAAACCCCCCTTATTTAACGGTGCAAAAATAGTGCTGTTTAGAAATAAATAAGCACTATTACTACTTCAGCATTCATAATCTTAATAATTTCATGTAGTGGTTAAATGGCTAGGTGGTAGCTGTATTTAACTGTTTTAATCTACCAGACCAATGGCAAAGACCTCTAAATGTCCATTGTACAAAAAGATTAAATAACCATACCAATAAAAGTGTTTCAGAAATCTAAAATATCTCTAAAATCAATTCAGTCTTTAAAAGTGCACTATATGAATCACGCTTTCATGTAAAGATGCTCTTCAGTGAAAAACTATGTAATGTGGCATTAAATATGATGATTCTCGACTAATTATGAGAATGATTACATTAATATTTGGTTTACATTGTGCTAAGAAAAAAAAATCTTACATCCATCTATTTTTAAGTTTTCCTTTAACACTATTTCAAATTAACGAATCATTTTTTGTTAGGATGACTTGCATATGGACTGGATTATTTACAGCAAATACAAAACTGAAGTGTTAAATTAACACTTTCAAGTTTATGGGGATAGAAGTAGTAAAGCAAAAGAATGCCATTTATATATATGTAAAACACTGAGCATCTGTCAAACTAAATCAAGCCATGAAAACCCAGCATTACACATTTAACCTGGAGTAACCAAATTTCTCATTAAAAAAATAGCAATTATTGAGGGATTCCCTTGGCTGTCAATACAGTGATCAATGCAGTATTTGGTTTGCCTTTCCTGTTTTGTTTTCTTCAATAATAGCTTTAGATCAAGAAATGCATTTGGTTCTTCCAGTGAACTTTCAGTAGAATAACAGGATGTAGAGGACGATGTTCGATATTATCTAGGAACTCCAAACTCTTAAAGCCAAGGTAAACAGGAACATTCGTGATCAAAACACAACACAAAGAAACTCTCAAAGGGAACTGTGAAGTAGCTGTGTGTGTTTCTTTAGAATATACCAATTAAGGAGGAAATGAGACTTTGGACTGTTAACGCAAAGTTTTCTACTAATAACTAGATAATTGTACTGGTTACCAGACCAATGAAAGATTTTTTCTGATTCTAATGTGTCTGGAGATGGGTGCAAATACCGAGTTATAAAAACCTGGATAGCAGCAGGTAGACTAAGCATGAAGTCTGTTAATGCGTACTGCTCTAAATAATGTTGGATTGCTGAAGCAATAAAAATCTTAGAATGTGTGCAACTGTATGATCCTAAGCAAAATCCACTGAAATAGACCTGGAGCCAATTTTATGTCAGATTAGCATCCCGCTTAGGAGATCCTGTCTTCTTGGTTTGGGAAAAATCAAATACAGTATTAAAACAAACCACTTGGATTCTTAAGGCAGCGTGAATTTAATATGCTTCATGCATGCCTCTTGACAGATATTTCAAGCGGCAGCTTTAATCCAATGTTATTTAGAATTGGTATGTAAAGTTTTTGACAGAGAATAGGGCTGTAAAACCCAACAAAATCCAGCCTCCAGGTTGTGGCAAAAATAGTATAGGAAAAACAAAAAATATTTGTCTGTCTCTTGCTGTATACACACACTGCCCACAGAGACATCATCTTCTGCATCTGTAAATGCATCTTCTCATGCATTAATATTAAGCTTTTCCTATCCCACAGCACACTCAGTTCTTTGGCCATATCCTTCCACACTCAGTCCCTTTACCCTGCCTTCATCAGGGCTCTCCTTTTATCTCCAGATTTTGGGAATTCTACAATTTGCAATGAAAACACAGACAGACATTCTAGCTGATATCATTTAGTACATGCATACAGTGCAGGACTGAAATTACAATATTATAACACTGTTCTAAGGCCCAAAGTAATTAATACTATGTCAAGCTGATAGGGTCTGCTTCCCAGAAGACTGTGCTCAGCACAACACCAATATTATCTATCCTGTTGCTGATTCCAGAGGCAGTGTGAACTCCAGTGGTTCATTAACTCAATTCTGTGTTGTAGATTTGCCCTTTTCCTGCCCTCTCTTTTTATGCTATATATATACTTTGAGCACAGTCTTTTGTGAAAAGACATCATGGTGAAGGGACTACATAATTTTTTCTTGTATCTCTTTTTTGTTTCCTGTGTATTTAATTTCTTAGAACTTGCATCTGTTTTGTGGATTTGGCCTCTGGATAACTATTCAAAGCACTGCTCTTAAAAGTGTTAGTTTTCATAACAGATTATAAACCAATATCACAGATTTTTAGATATTTCAGTAATTTCTAGCAATCATTTTTTCCTTACTGTAACAACTTTTAAGTGATCATCAACAAGTGAAACAAAGAATTTCTGTGCATATATCTTAAAAGTGGAAAAAATATTCTAAAATTTTAACTCCATAAAATTACTGTGTGTAGATAGATCGTCAACTAATATTAGCATCACTGGCAGAAACAACGAGGTTATTGTATTAGTAAAAATGTAGCATTAGCGACCTGTGGTTTGTAATCTTCGGTTACCTTGGTACCCAGATGACTTGTCAGTCTGCGAGGAACAGAATAGTTACTACCAGAGCTCATAACACTGGCTGTCTCATGGTCCATTCGAGCAGCAGAACCCTACAAATTTAAACAACAATTCAGCATAAAACAAAGTCTGAGTGAAAAAGCAACTATTGCCTAATTCAGTTTCACCACTGGATGATGAAGAGATTTTACTGACAGTAGTGAACTGTCAACTTATTTTTGCTTTACGTTAGATCCTCTCTCCCCTAACTCAACTTAGAAGTCACCATTAAACTGGGTTTTATTAACCATTTTTCCTTAAATTAATTCTCAATAGAGTTGTATTTTCAATGGAAATATTTCATAATTACTATTTGCACCAAGAAGGAGGAGAACTGCATTTTGCAACAAACCAAATTATAACTTTTACAGAGAGAAAAAAAACCAGACTCAACTTTTATGTCAGATTATGTAGTGCACAGGAATAAGTCTGTAGTTCTTCAGAACACAACCAGGTATGCAAGAACTGACAAGTAAAAAGATTTATCTGGACAGGGAGTAATCCTATTTGAGTTTGTTCATATCAAAAGCAAATAAAGAGCAGATTAATCTATTTATTTTTTTAATCAAAAACTATAAAATCATGCTGACACTACTTGCTCTAATTTTCCTAGAAATGACTGTAAATAGCATACTCCTACCTGTAGTAGTAAGACCCGTATTTTAGCATCTTTGTTCTCTTTTAATCCATTTTGCCTGTTTACATTTCCTTCCCCATGCCCTCCCCCCCCCCTTTTTTTTAACTATTCTTTATCTACTTCTCTTTGCAGTTTTTTTTCCTTTGTCATGGCTTGCTTTGTTTTGCTCTGCCTCCTATCTGAGAAGTTTTCCCTCTTATGTCGCTACTTTTCCATTTAGGGAACTTAAAAAAAAATACGTACGAAGAATGAACACTGTTAGTACAAGAACACTGTCTTTCTGAGGTAGTCACCAGTCGTTTGTCGATCCTCTACAAAAGCTAAAATCTGTTCATGAAATTATTAGCTTAATTTGCAAAACATTTTCAACCTATGTGGATCAATGATTATTTTATTTTTTTTCAATAAAATTATGTAACACACTGAAGAAAACTGTATGAAAGGCACTTTGAAATAATTTCTATGTTTTTTTCTAGGTGTACCATAAAGAAACAACAATCTTGCCTGAGTATTTGCTGTTCACACAGGTCAATATCTTAAATTTGAAGCTGACAGTCACCAGTAGTAAAAGGTAGGAATAAGTTCATGTCGCATTTGAAAAAATTCTAGTTATACTGGAATATTTAAGCACACAGTATTATGCCTGTTTCACTCTCCCATTTGAATCCAGAACATTTCATGTGTGTTCCTTAATAAGTATTATGCAAAGAGTAAAACTAGAATGATTTAAATTCACACAATTTATTCCAATATACATTTCCTACATAAACAAGCCCTTATTTTCTCTGATGACTACAGCAAACATTCAAAATATTAAAGCTTCATATAAAAATTATATTGGATTTTCTAAATTATTTACTCAAATAATATGCAGTGCTAGCCATATGGGAATGAATTCCCAGAGTTTTACACTGAGTAATCCCTTCGTAGTATCTTGACCTCAAAGTACATTCAGAGGATTACAGTTTCAACATAATGTACATGCCAGAATTCTCCATTAAGTTCAGTATGTTTGTTTTATCCAAAAGGTGAAAAAGACATACATTTGTAGCACTACCTATCAACATTTATCATGGTGTAAAGAGAAATAGCGTAATTTTCCTATTGTTTCCCCAAAACTCTACCAACTTTGATTCAGATAGCTATTTCCTTCAGAGCCATCATGTGGCCTTGCTTCTTTGAGGATGCCATGATGCTCAAATGAAGCGAAACTACATTTGTCAATGGTTCCTGAAGACTGGTGTGAAAGAACTAGTGTAAAGTGTGTAGCCGTTCATTGGAGAAAATGGGAACTCATGAGATGTTATGTGCACCCTTCTTGTGTAGAGCCTTCTCCTTCAACTGCACCTTATTTTCTACTTTTATACTTCACTGTCTTTCACTCATTGTTTTACTATGCTTGCTATTTATGCTGTCTATTAGATAATGTCCCCTATTTTGTGGCACATTTTCTTAACAAAATAGACGATCTCACTAAACAACTTTAGAAAACTTGCAAAACAAAGGTCTGAAAAAAAAATTTACTTCAACAGCAGGATAATGAGTCTAGTGGAAAAGAGAAGACAGCTGAAAGATGGTGCAGAAAAGGACAACACTGAATCCTGAAAAACCCTGGATGCAATGGGCAGTGCTTCAATTAACCTTGATTATATGACTCCAAAACCAATTAGAACCAAATGATTTGGCTAAAACTTTTTTTTTTGCACTCAAATGAATACTGATGGCTCCAAGTATATTGAGCTCATTTATCAAAAATAAATGTTACGCCCAATCCATTAAACCTCCCCTGTCTGGACTTGCATTGACAGTAAGTAATCTCCAGATGTCCCTTTTAACACAGATTCAGTGCCCCAGATGTATTCACCTCCAGGAGGAGAGAATGTGCATGTCTGACACATTTTTATGAGGCAAAGTTCAAAACTGCGCAAATCCTCAGCAGATCTCAAATGAAGGATGAATGAATCTCCCACTTGCGTAAGACTGTCAAGACACAACAATCCCTTCTCCCTTCCCTCTAAAATATCTGTTGTTCAGAATAACTCCTGATTCATATTCTGAAGATGGATGATACATCCACAGTTCATCAATGATTTAAATACAATATGCTTTCCGCCCCAAAGCAGCACTGAACTGTTTTCTTCTCAAACAATAAAGCTGCCACAAGAATTAGAGTCAGAGTCTCAAGCAATTGTTCAGATATGGCTGATAAAACTTAATTCCAAATGGTGATCAAACATATTTCAAAAGCAAAATTATGGGCTGTGCTTAATGTTTAATCAAGTTATATATTCTAGCCAAACCACAATTCTTTCTGATAAATCTTCTTATACAAGACATTTTCAGAAGGATTTAAGTAATTCTACTTCCCTGGAGTAGAAAAATATTTTGCATATATGTTCAACCATTAAATTTGTAGTATGAATTTTTAAAAACCCCATTACTAGTGGGAATATCTCACCTACAGTTGGAAATCATAAAGGGAATGATTATTAGCCCACAGTAAATAAATAAAAGTCTTTTTAGCCAAAGAGCAAAGTAATAGATTTTGATAAATATTTGTTTTAAAAGACAAGTAGAGAATTTAGCATAGCTCTCAAAATATCGCACTAATGTATTTACTTAATAAAAGGACCAGCAATGAACGATTATTTAAAAGCATTTAAATAACCCTTCAGCCCAACACTAGGAGATTATCTCATTGATACTGTGGCTTCAAAGCTGTATCTAAAATAGTACTGAAGAAACATTAATTATAAACCTGCCATTTGGTTCTCCTATTTTTTAAAAATCACTGATATTTCACTGCTATTTTCTAAACTGTAAATTTGAACAATTTTCAATAGTTAAATTGTATTTCTAAGATTACAGTTTACCTACAAAAGAACACATTTTCTGTAGTCATTCTTGTTATCTCCTTCATTGTACCAGGCTCATTAATCATTTAAACAAAAGAAACATGCTCCCTGCATTACTGAATATTTATACTTCATGTTATAAAAACATTTCTTTCCAACACATACAAGAAATTTCTCTTTTATAGATGGAAAGAAGAAAAAAAACATATCCTTCCAAAACGAGCAGTTTATACAAACACTGTAAGGTAAACACCACTATATTCAGCATTTTACATTTTGAGTATTTAATTATATTATCAACAAACAAAATAATAAATTTACCTGGCCAGTACTGCTAGTTGCCATGCTGATTTCTGCTGCTCCTTGACCTTCATTCTGCCTCTCTGTATCATGGGAACCTGCATCATGCTTGCTTTGAGGCGCTCTCTGTTAATATAAGAGTTTATGAAATTACATACAGAAATGAAGTACACTTTACCATTCAAAGCCCTCTAGACCATGAATGCATCAATGCTGCACCCTCACAAAGCCACTGAACAGTACTTTGTATTTCATAATGCTTAGACTCAATAATTAACAGCTGAGACTGCCTTCGAAAAACTGCAAGATGAAAGTGAAGCATGTCCTCTGAGGATTATAGCCCTACAAGACAAAGGATTTGCTGTGAGACACAGAAGCACCATTTTCCACCAGCTGTGCTCACATCGCTGTCAGAAATGTAACAGAACTGGAGCAAACAACTGTCTTCTCTGCACTGTCACGTGATCTGTGCATTCACTGGAAACTACAGCTAGCACAGTTCAGTTAAGCTCCACATTCACAGACAAATAATTTCTGCGTGAACAGAGGGATACCTGTACTGTACAAATCCTAATTTTTAAGGACAAATCACTTTGATGCAAATAAAATTTACATATAGCCTGATACTGATCCACCTAATAATACTGTAACAAAATAAATTCAGCTCATCTTGCAAGCTGGTACAGGACATGTTTCAGCTCCTTCAGGAGACCAAATTTTCTATACAACTATACAAAAATCAAGCTGGTGTGCCTGTGACTGACAGGAATCATGAGATCAATACGAAAATCAGGCCTTTAGCTTCTTAATAAAGCAAATAGAATAACTGAGCACAAATGAAGTGTGTGAAGTATCCAATATTATCTAGTAATGTGTTTAAAATGTTTCAGATATTCAGAAAGGCATAAATAACCCTGTCCTTGAAAGGTGCTTGATGTCTGGAGGTGGAACGTTATCACCTTACCTCCAAAGCACAACTGTTCTCATAGTATTTGTTCTGATGCCAAATCTCATTTTTCAGACTCAGAGGCTACTACCCTGACACCACTCTTGCAGAACCTCTTAATTAATTTAACTACACTTGCTACATTAAACTCATTTTCTCTGCGTGTCTGCAATGTCCTTGAGCAGTATAGCCTATGATAGCATAGTCTGCCTCGTCTTGATTTATGGAAATGTCTCTTTCACTTTTAGCAGAAACATACTTCTCTTCAATGTGTATACACTGAGACAGGTTAACCTGCTGATCAAACTCCTATCACTGCAATCAATACTAGCTCTGTTTTGTTCATATAAAGTCATTAGAATCTCAAGCTCAGAAAGTATTTAATGTTGAACAGAATTTCAGAAACCAGTAACAAACTAAATACATATTAAGTAATAATTTTGGGATAAACTTAGAAAATGAAATCTATACAGTTTAACTAAAGGAATAACGTATGTCAAAAAACACAGTAGTATCAGAAAAAGTACCAGCATGAGAAAATTGAAAACAATGATGGTTAACATTGTGTGTTCAGTGATGGAAAATGAGTAAGCCACAAAGCAAAACTCACAAAATATTTTAGGAGACACAGTGTTATTATCCTTTTAAATCAGATCTGTGATTTTAAAAGGCACCATCTGTGTCATTGTGTATGAAATGAAATTGTTACTGATGCTCATACAATGACTACAGAAATTTTTGTTGCCAACCTAAGAGTGAGGACCCACTCAAGATCAGGCCTTCTGTACTACATGTTGAGTTATATGCTGAATCCCCACCTTACAGTACTTCAACCTTGAATAAAGTGTAATGATAAGTTTGACAAAATCTAGATCTAAGCCTCCAGTATAACTCATGAAAGAATTTTCCGGTCACTAGGTGACAGTAATTTTCAACCCCATGCAGAAAGTAGTACTCAACAACCGTTCATTAGCCACCCTCTGACCTAGTGGGTCACCTGAGGGCGAATAATGCTATTCTTCCAAGAATGCTCCTGAGTTTGGGGCAATATTTTTGGGTGGTGATGATGGTGTATCTATTAAATAGTTTTGATGCATCTAGAGCACAAACACAGGGGTATTTCATTCTCTGACAAGAAAAGTTTCTGCTCTCTTCAGCACTCTCTGACCTTCTCCCATTCACATACATTTTGTTTGCTATGTGCTATTTAGGAAAGACATGGCTTCCCATTCCACCCACTACAAAAGGCAGTCACCATAACACTCAACGTAATTTATAATTATAAGGCATTTTTTCACAGTTACTAGGCTTACCTAACTTCAAATGCAGTATGCACTCACAGCATGCACACACATTACACACAGGCCATCAGCTGGGCTTGAATGTCAACTCTGCAAGTTCACAGTGAAGAGTTTTTACCACTTCAGCTACTGAAGTAATTTGAAGTGAGAAGCTGTTCTCTTCATGCAGACTGGCCCAAAGGAGTTAACAATACTATAGGCAGCAGATAGCAGGTATTTATGGAAAATGGAATCTTCATATAAACAGATATTTTATAATAGATTTATATAAAAATATGTACCCCCCACATATGGATGATTATATTTTTGTACATATACAGCATTATTGTAAATAAATGCATATTAATCTGACAGACTGTGGATTAGTATTTATAAACACAGTATAATCACTGCGAGTATGCTGCCTCTTCACGCGACCTTCTGACCTTGAAAGGGAGGACCTGTGTATGTATACACTATGAACCACATCAGCAAGGAACCAAAGCAGCAGACCCTGTAACCTCTACATGAGGTTCAGCAGTTAGAAAATGCTGCACAGGTCCCCGGTGCTAAACAGCACCACCTGTTTTGAAGAACCATTCTTGAGGAGGCGTAAGCTGGGTTTATAGCCCTCTGCCATGTCTGAATTGTGGCATCACACCACCGAAGTCACTTTCATGCAGTATGCTTCTTTGCTCTCACAGCAGAACAGTGCAAGACTGTATGTGCCTGTCACAGGAAGACAGAGCCACTCCCTCCATCTTGTTTGCCACCATTTTCAAAGTGCTACCGCCATATTTCTCTGTATTTACTAGGAGAAGAGAAATCTCCCAGTATTTTATGACATTTACAAGCATTGTAGGCCTTGATCATTTTGCTAAGACAACAAATTAGAAATAATTTAACCTAATACTTTGTCAACATGAGTTGCCAAAGCAGCTCCTTGTGTATTTATTAGAAGATTTTTCTATGCATAAACCACTGTTTTTTTCCCAGCATTCCACTACTCTATTATTTTACGTGTACCGAAAACTACACATACACTATTATTTTCTAAACATCAGAAAATGTATATTTTGCCATTGCTTCATATTAAACACAATACACCTACAGCTATATTAAGAAGGTAAGTCAAAGAATACAACAAACAAAAATAAGAAACCATAAGACTGAAACAATTTTGCTACAGTCAAGTCAAAGAAAAAAGACATTCTAGTGAGTCAAATCCTTGAGAGAACTCCTGTCCATGCCAGTTTAAAGATTGCTGAGCACAATCTCTGTACAGAATAAATCCTTCACATTTTATCTACAGCAACACCGCCCAATGGAAAGACTTCATTTATTTCAAACAAGAGATATTCTAAAAGAAAGGCCTATACCACTTCAACAAATCAAAACCCCCGTATTAAACACTTGCCAAGAATGTCTCTTTCCTTTAAATAATTTCAGATTTGTACCTGAGAGACAAAAAAAAGTTCTTTGGAGGGGTCTAACTCTACAGGGGACTTCAAACATTACTATGAAAGTCTTGCAACATTTCTAACAGAAGTCTCACAGAATTTGAAGCTCCCATCACTTGCAGGCAAATTACTTCAACGTTTTCTAGTAGCATTTACAACACTTAGTAATTCACCAAACCTTAAAAATTTGCACCAAAATTTTCTCTGCTCATTGATTTCCAAAAGCTATTTTTATGAGGCAGTACTGTATTTGGTCTTACTCTACAAGATATATTGCACTTGGATTCCACAATGATTGGCTTCACCATAGGGGCCAGCTGTATCAGTAGACAAGCTATGGTACTTATAATTGCTGTTACTATATCTTTATAAACATAAGGAGGACATTTGATTTGGGTATCACTATATCAGGCAGAGTATAAAAATCTAATAAATTCCTCAAGTTTAGATTTTTCAGTTATATGGACTCTGCAGTTTGACTGCTACTACCTTTCTCCTTGCTACCAGGCAATTTCAGAACTAGATCCAGCTGCTCTCCATAGAAGATGGCCATCCTTTGGAAATTATTAAAACACACCATAAAGTATTAATAAGTATGTAGTGACTGTCTCCTTTACCACCATCACCCTGGTAACATCTAACTACACAGCTAGACCTCCAGACACTTCATGGATAAGACGCACCACAACAACATTTTGATATATTAGAATTTACATGTATTCAGCAGCCAAATAACTTGGTGAAAGGCATGAAGAACTAAGACAAAAACTTATTTAATCCTGTAGTTGCATCTCAGTGCATTTTGCGTTCTTGAGCTTAAGTGAATCCGAAGTATAGTGATTCTTTTTTTTTTTTTTTTTTACCAGAGGAAGAAAGAAACACTCTGGGGACAGGACCTGCCCAACTAAATGGGGCAAAGTATCTGTTGAGAGACTGGCCAACCAGGTAGGGAGAGCTTAAAACTAGGAACGATGAGGGACAGAGCAATTACTCAATAAACAAGTAAGGAAGCTGGGGACAGGGCAGGCAAGGCAAGGGCCCTGGCTGATGGGAACACAAGGGCAAAGCCACACAACTGGGGTGGTGAAGTGGAATCCCTTTAAGCACCAGCACACAAGGAGGGAGGTGCAGCAGAACAATCTCATGGGGAAAGCTCTCAAGCCTGTGTGGGGAATCGGCACACCTGAGTGCCTTGACACTAATGCATGCTGCATGGAAAACAAACGAGGAGTTAAAGTGTGTGCAGTCATGGGGCTACAACCTCATTGAGACCACAGAGAAGTGCAGTGGGATAGCTCACATGACTGGAAAGCTACAATTGAGAGAGAATACAGGTATTTTAGGAAGGGCAGGCTGGGAAGGCAAGGAGGGGGGGTTGTCCTTTACGTAAGAGAGCAGCTACAGCGCACGTAGCTTTGCCTAGGAGTGGGTCAGAAGTCAGTCAAGAGCTTGTAGGTGAAGATTAGCAGGCAGACCAGCATGTGTGCTGTTGTAGTGGACATCTGCGAGAGACTTCCTGATCAGGAAAAGGAAACAGATGAGACCTTTTCCAAATAAACGGAGGAAGCCTTGTGTATACATGCCCTGGCCCTCATGAGGAACTTCAGCCACCGTTGTATCTGCTGGAAGGGCAATACCAGGACAAAACATTCTAGGAGATTTCTTGAGTCCTCTGATGACAACTTCCTGACACAGGTGACTGAAAAGCCAACAAGAAGCGGTACGCTGCTGGACCTGATACTTACAAAACACTGGTTGAGGACATGAAAGTCAGAAGCAGCCTTGGCTGTGATGACCATAAGATGGTAGAGTTCAGGATCCAAAGAGGAAGGACAAGGGCAAAAACCAGGACCACAGCCCTGCATTGCAGGAGAGATTTCACCTTCTTCAGACATCTGCTGCAGCAACAGGTGTGGTTGCTCGTGCAGTAGGACACAGAGGTTCTGCTCTCTTTGCTTGTTAGATCTCTCATCTATTGGCAGTGTCCTAGACTGCTGCTGGCCATGGTCTCCTCCAGGAAGAGAGGTTGCCTGAAAAAGGCTGTGGCGACTCAAAAAGAGACCTTACCCCGAACCATGGCTGTTCAGGTCACTGGCTGGGGAGAGTGCCAGAGCCTGTTGCTGCCAGGGGAGGGAGGCCAGAATTTGACCTGTGTGCGGTGTGAGCAGGTGCAAGGTCTGCTCAGCATGGTTGCAAAACTCAAGGAGGAGGTCAAGACACTAAGGACCATCAGGGAGTGTGAAATGGAGATAGACTGGTGGAGTAACTCCCTGGCGTGCCACTCAGAAAGGCCTCAGGGGGATACCCCCCAAAAGGTGGCAGACCTCCTACCTTGTCGGGCAGAGCTGGAAGACCCAAGACAGCTCCCTGCCCTGTTGCTGTCACGCAGAGTTAAGTGACCTAAAAGATGAGGAGGATTGGAAGCGAGTTCCCGTTCGGAATCACGGGAAACCCCCCTCCCTACCTGCTTTACTTCCCCAGGTGCCCCTCCATAACAAGTTTGAAGCCCTGGAGCTTGAAGAGCAGGTAGGTGAGGTAGGTGAGGACACGGTGCAAGATCCGCCTACAGGGACACGTAGGAAGAGGCAGTTAACTCCACACCTCAAGACTGCCTCTGACAAGAAAGAAAGAAGGGTGATTTTAATAGGCGATTCCCTTCTGAGAGGGACGGAGGGCCCAATATGAAGAGTTGACTCTCATCACAGGGAAGTTCGTAGCCTACCCAGGGCCCGGATCAGGGCACTCCCTGACTTGGTGCACCCGACAGAGTACTACCCACTGCTGATCTTCCAGACAGGTGGGGAGGAGGCTGCATCCCACAGTATGAGGGGCATAAAGAAAGACTTCAAGGCTCCGGGACGGATGGTGAAAGAGTCTGAAGCTCAAGTGATTTTCTCGTCACTCCTTCCATTTTTGGGTGACAACATGGGATGTAATAGAAGAATTCAATCCGTAAATGATTGTCTTCGAGACTGGTGCTACAGGCAGGGCTTCGGATTCTTTGATAATGGCTGGATTTATAGGACACCAGTCCACACAGTGATGCGTGGGAATGGTTTATCCCGCAGGGGCAAAAGGATGCTGGGTCAGGAATTAGCAGGGCTCATTTGGAGAGCTTTAAACTAGACTTGATGGGGGATGGGGTTCTAGGTGGGCTTGCATCAGTGGGGCAGCATTCTAGAATTGATGGGGACAGGGAGGCCTCTCAACCCCTAGGGTGGAATCAGTATGCTCAGCTCGCTCCCTGAAATGCTTGTACACCAATGCACACAGCATGGGGAACAAGCAGGAGGAGCTAGAAACCTGAGTTCGGGCAGGAGATTATGATCTGGTGGCAATTATGGAGACATGGTGGGACAGCTCACATGATGGCTATGTCCTCTTCAGGAAAGACAGGACAGCCAGGCAAGGTGGTGGAGTTGCTCTTTACGTGACAGAGCAACTAGAATGTATTGAGTACTGTCCTGGCACAGATGAGGAGCAAGTTGAGAGTGTATGGGTGAGAATTAAGGGGCAGGCTGGCAGGGGAGATACTGTTGTGGGTGTCTATCACAGACCACCAGATCAAGATCAGGAAGCTGATGAGGCCTTCTACAGGCAGCTGAGAGCAGCCTCACAATCGCAGGCCCTGGTTGTCATGGGGGATTTTAACTTCCCTGATGTCTGCTGGAAGGACTACTCAGCCAGCCAGCCACAGTACAGGAGGTTCCTCCAGTGCATTGAAGATAACTTTCTTATGCGAATGGTGGAAGAGCCGACCAGTAGAGGTGCACTGCTGGACCTCATCCTCACTAACAAGGAGGTTGAAGCGATAAAGGTTGAGGGTTGCAGCGACCATGAAATGGTGGAGTTCAGGATCTTGTGTGGCAGGAACAGAGTAGCAAGCAGAATTGCAACCCTGGACTTCAGCAGGGCAAACGTCGGCCTTTTCAAGCAATTGCTAGAGAAAATCCCATGGGCAAGGCTGCTTGAAGGTAAAGGGACCCAAGATAGTTGGTTAATGGTCAGGTATTTCTTCTACCAAGCTCAAGATCAGAGCATCCTGACATGTAGGAAGTCAAGGAAGGGATCCAGGAGACCTGCATGGTTAAACAGGGAAATGCTGGGTAAGCTCAGGTGGAAGAGGAGAGTTGACAGATCATGGAAGGAGGGGCTGGCCACTTGGGAAGAATATAAGGCTGTTGTCAGGGGATGTAGGGAGGCAACTAGGAAAGCTAAGGCCTCGTTAGAATTAAACCTGGCACAAGGGGTCAAGGACAACAGAAAGAGCTTTTTCAAATACGTGGCAGATAAAACTAACACCAGAGGCAATGTAGGCCCACTGATGAATGAGGTGGGTGCCCTGGTGACAGAAGATACAGAGAAGGCAGAATTACTGAATGCCTTCTTTGTTTATGTCTACTCTGCCGGAGGCTGTTCTGAGGAGCCCTGTACCCCTGAGACCCCGGATGAAGTCAGGACGGTGCAAGAATTTGCCTTGGCTGATGAGGACTGGGTTAAGGAACAATTAGGCAATCTGGACATCCACAAATCCATGGGCCCAGATGGGATGCACTCACGGGTGCTGAGGGAGCTGGCTGATGTCATTGCTGGACCGCTCTCCATCATCTTTGCCAAGTCTTGGGAGACAGGAGAGGTGCCTGAGGACTGGAGGAAAGCTAACGTCACCCTAGTCTTCAAAAAGGGCAAGAAGGAAGATCCAGGTAATTATAGACTGGTCAGCCTCACCTCCATCCCTGGGAAAGTAATGGAACGACTTATCCTTGGTGTCATCTCGAGGCATATCAAGGATAAGAGGGTCATTAGGGGCAGTCAACATGGCTTCACCAAGGGGAAGTCGTGCTTGACTAACCTCATAGCCTTTTATGAAGATATAACGAGGTGGATAGATGATGGCAGGGCGGTGGATGTGGTCTACCTTGACTTCAGTAAAGCATTTGACACAGTCTCCCACAGCATCCTCACAGCTAAATTGAGGAAGTGTGGACTGGACAATCGGGAAGTGAGGTGGACTGTGAACTGCCTGAAGGAAAGAAGCCAGAGAGTTGTGGTCAATGGGGAAGAGTCCGCTTGGAGGCCTGTATCTAGTGGAGTGCCTCAAGGGTCGATGCTGGTACCAGTACTATTCAATATATTCATCAATGACCTGGATGAGGGACTAGAGTGCACTGTCAGCAAGTTTGCTGATGACACCAAGCTGGGAGGAGTGGCTGACACGCCAGAAGGCTGTGCTGCCATTCAACGTGACCTGGACAGGCTAGAGAGCTAGGCGGGGAAAAATTTAATGAAATATAACAAGGGCAAGCGTAGAGTCTTGCATCTGGGCAGGAACAACCCTAGGTTCCAGTATAAGTTGGGGAATGATCCATTAGAGAGCAGTGTAAGGGAAAGGGACCTGGGGGTCCTGGTGCACAGCAGGATGACCATGAGCCAGCACTGTGCCCTTGTGGCCAAGAGGGCCAATGGCATCCTGGGGTGTATTAGAAATGGGGTGGTTAGTAGGTCCAGAGAGGTTCTCCTGCCCCTCTACTCTGCCCTGGTGAGACCACACCTGGAATATTGTGTCCAGTTCTGGGCCCGTCAGTTCAAGAAGGACAGGGAACTGCTGGAGAGGGTCCAGTGCAGGGCAACCAAGATGATTAACAGAGTGGAGCACCTCCCTTATGAGGAAAGACTGAGGGAGCTGGGTCTCTTTAGTCTGGAGAAGAGGAGACTGAGGGGTAACCTTATTAATGTTTACAAATATACAAAGGGTGAGTGTCATGAGGATGGAGCCAGGCTCTTCTCAGTGAAAAACAATGGTAGGACAAGGGGCAACGGGTTTAAGCTGGAACATAAGAAGTTCCACTTAAACTTGAGAAGAAACTTCTTCTCAGTGAGGGTAACAGAGCACTGGAACAGGCTGCCCAGGGTGGTTGTGGAGTCTCCTACTCTGGAGACATTCAAAACCCGCCTGGACACATTCCTGTGTAGCCTCATCTAGGTGTTCTTGCTCTGGCAGGGGGACTGGACTAGATGATCTTTCAAAGTCCCTTCCAATCCCTAGCATTGTATGATTCTATGATTCAAGTTTGGGATGACAGAAAAACTGTGAGGAGAAGCTGATACACCAGACAGTTCAGCCACTTTTCAGATGGATCTGGACAGCCTGGAGAAATGGGTTGATAAGAGAATCTTGTGCAGTTCAACAAGGAAAAGTGCAAAGTCCTGCATCTGGGGAGGAACAACCCCAGGCACCAGTAGATGCCAGGGGCTGCCTAGTTAGAAAACAGCGTAGCAGAAAAGGACCTGGGGGTCCTGGTGGACACCCAAGCTGAACATGGACCAAAAGTGGACCCTGTGGCAAGAAGTCCAACAGCATCCTGGGCCGCATTAAGAAGTGTTTTGCCAGCAAGTCAAGGAAGGTAAATCCTCCCTCTCTACTCAGTGCTGGTGAAGCTACATCTGGAGAACTGTGTCCACTTCCAGCTTATCCAGTACAAGAAAAATTTAGACGTACTAGAGTCAGTCCCGTGCAGGGCCACAAAGGTGCTTAAGGGGCTGGAGCATCTCTCATGTGCAGAGAGGCTGAGAGAGCCTGGAGAAGGCTCAGGGGGGAACTCGTCAATGTGGCTTAATACCCGGACTATTTAACATGGCAAAAGACCACACAACTTTAATTACACACACTAGTGTCTGCTTCACTTACAAAACCAGATCTTCCCCAAAACCCTGGAATTATGAAATCATAATTTTTCAAAATGGAAAAATACACAGCCCTTAGTAATCAAAATGCTGATCTGAGCTTTCACAGTAGTTATTTTGGGTGAAGGCAAACCATAAAATATTCAGGTCCAACATAAAATTCATATTTAATTTACCAATATAAGAAACTGAGTTGACCTTGGAATTTCCACTGTGAGAGTAGTTTTTGTTAACAGCAATTACTAACATGGACTTTGTAATTTACAGCAAACATTATCTTGTACTTTTTAATACACAACCCAATACTTAAATACTAAAAACATGCCAGGCTTCTGTAATAAAGTCTGATAGAAGCTGTATTTGATCTTTTTTAATCTTATCTCTCTCAAAAGATAAGCAAACCATGAATGTGCTTATCAGAGATTCATATTTAAAAAGGCACGTACAACTGATTGTTACAATTATTTACTAAAACCAAGACTCAGCCTTCATAATACATTGCACATCAGTTAAACTTTTAACTGATACATCATTAGTGATTAAAGTTCAGTAGCAGCACAAAGATTAATCCAAGTATTCCACCCTCAGTTCACTGGCCAGAGAGCAAGTAACAACCTACTAGTTGATTAACTATTATATCACTAGCTGATGCAAATAATCCTGCCTACCATTTTATGATTTTTTTTTTTTTTTCCCCAGAAAAAGATACCATATTCAAAAGAAGGCAAGTAACTGCTCACTAACCTCTGCTTCAGCTGCTTGTGATTGCAGGAGCTGTCGAATACGAAGAATGTCCTTCTCTATTTGTTGAATTCTCGCCACCCTCGCCTGAAACGAATGCATTTTCATGTTTGATTTTGTTCAAAAACTCCTTTTACATACTGTATAGAATGACAGTATGAAGAGTTCTGTGCAAATACCGCTGACTACAAAACAAAACTACTTCATTCATGCGCTAATTCAAATGTTCATAAAAAAACACAGGCATGATTGCAAACACTGAAAACATAGCGAGTAGTTCGGTTTTTAATAAAACTGATACTCGTTTGGATATAACAGGCCATCACACGGTATACACTCAAGTACAGGAAAATGCTCCAGTTAACTTGTACAAACTTCCTGTTTCTGAAACTGACATTTTGTGCAGATCTTTGACTTGATCTCCAATATTAGACTTCTACTTGCCTTGAAGAGATTTGAGGGAGACTTATATTTGCGGAGTTTCTTGAAGGTATGAAATTCTGAATTACTTCTATTATATTCAGGTACTATAATGATTTCAGAGTTTTTCTTATGCACAGCCTCTGAATATTTTTCTGCTCCTAAAAATCTCAAAGAATTTACAGGCCGAGTATGAAGAAGAAAATGACATACTGCTTCTTTGGTTTGCCTGGGATATTATAGAAATTTCTGAATCAGTCTTTTACAGCCACATTGGTACTCATTTCCCACTGCAGCCATTCTGTGGTTAGTAAAGGGTACGATAAAAACCCAAAATGTTACAGGATACATATACTCCATAGAAGTTGTACTGTGAGGCACAGGATGCATTATGATTCTGTGAAACAGTAAGCATATGAAGTTTTATATTCGTGTATAAGCTTGATAATAAACTGAAGTTATGTAACTTTAAAAGTGAGCAGAAAGTAATTAGTCAAATAGTATCAGGATATGAACAGAACAATGAACTGATTAAGTAGTACTGTTTGTGTGATGGACAGCTTAATAAAAAGGACACATAACTGAAAGAAAAATCCTGATTCTTTCTGCCTGGTTAATGTTTACATTATACTAAAAAAGGAAAGGCTTTGGGCATCTAGTGGACACCGCAAGGACCAGCACTATAGCCAATCTTATTTAATGTCTTTATAATCTGAAAACAGAAATAAGATGAACTTTCAAAAGGTGCTAATGCCAAAAGATACACATGGAATAGAAACACAATGTTATATAGAAATTTTAGAAATACAGAAAAAAATAGCATCACAAAATAGAACTAATTCCTAAAACATGCACCATAAGCAGCTACAGGAAAAGCATCATAAATATTAACATTAGAGATGCAAAGTGATGAAAATTAAACTATAAATTTGATTTGAATTTGTAATGCAAAGTATCAGAAAAAATGCCAATAAAACTGGAAAGCTGCACACACAGAAGTTCCAGCATAACATGAGGCAAACAGATAATTCATCCCCCCCCCTCTTTGCTCCTAGATCAAGAAATCCTTAAGTACTGATGCAGCTGCCCAAACTGAGACCCACTTCTTAGGGAAGTTTAACCATGGCCCCAGGGAGGCATCAAAGATGTGAAAAGAAAACTTCCTGCCCTGGTTAGGCCCTCAGACTACTATCCTCTACTAATTTTTCAGGTAGGTAGTAATGAGAATGAAAAGGAAAATCCAAAGGCAATCAAGAGAGACTTCAGGACCCTGGGATGACTGGCTGCAGAATTGGGAGCACAAGCAGTGTCCTCCTCTGCTCCCCAGTTGCAGCGTATGACGAGGAAAGATGCAGGAAGACCCAAGAGATCAATACCTGACTGCGGAACTGGTGCCACCAGCAGAATTTTGGGTTTTTTGATCATGCTCAGTTTACATGACACTTGGCCTGCTGGTAACAAATGGGATGTACCTGTCTCAAAGCTGGAGGAAGATCCTGGGGCAGAAGTTAGCAGAGCTCCTTGAAAGAGCTTTAAACTAGATTGTAAGGGGGAAAGGAAGGAAACCAGACACAGCAGAGGCAAAGCCAAGGGCAACATGCCAGCATTTGTGGGAAGGGGTGCTAGCAAGGCCCTTCCATCTGCTGTCTCAGTGGAGGTAGGGGATGGAGAGCCATGTGGTAGAAAAACACAAGGGTTATCTATGTGTTAGAAACCATGGAAGCCCCTGATGATGGTCACAAAGGAAATAGTCCTCACCAGAAAAAGGTGTCATGATCAATAGTCCAGCTGAAGTGCATCTATATGAATGCACACAGCATGGGCAACAAAGAGGAGCTGGACACCATTGTGCAGCAGAAAAACTATGATGTAGTTGCCATCACAGAAACATGGTGGGATGACTCTTGTAACTGGAGTGCTGCATTAGATGGCTGTAAACTCTTCAGAAGGGATAGGCAAGGAAGGAGAGGAGGTGGGGTAGCCATGTGTGTTAGGGACTGTTTTGATTGTCTGGAGCTTGATAAGGGTGATGACAGGGTTCCACATCCATGGGTGAGAGTCGAGGGGAAGGGCAACAAGGCAGGCACCCTGGTGGTGGTCTGTTACAGACCACTCAATCAGGGTGAAAAGGCAAATGAAATATTCTGCAGTCTCCTGATCGCTAGCCTTTGTTCTTAAGGGGGACTTCAACCTACCTGATGTCTGCTGGAAATACAACACAGCAGAGAGGAAGCATTCTAGGCTCCTGGAGTGCATGAAAGACAACTTGCTGACACAGCTGGTTAGAGAGCCAACTAGGGAAGGAGCCCCACTGGACACGTTGTTTGTAAGTAGAGAAGGGCTCATAAGCAGCATGTCAGCTGGAGGTCACCTTGGGCATAGTGACCATGAAAAGATCAAGTTTTCTACTCTGGGAGGAGGAGGGTGGTCAGCAGAACGGCTACGTTGGACTTCCAGAGGGCAGACTTTGACCTGTTTTGGAGGCTGTTTAGCAGAGTCCCTTGTGAGGCAGTCCTGAAGGACAAAGGAGTCCAGGAAGGCTGGTCACTCTTCAAGAAGGAAATCTTAGAGGCGCAGGAGAAGGCTGTCCCCATGTGCCAAAACATGAGCCGGTGAGGAAGAAGACCAGCCTGGCTGAATAGAGACCTGCAGCTGGAACTCTAAGAGAAAAAGGAGTATGTATAACCTTTGGAAGAAGGGGCAGGCAACTCAGGAGGATTACAAGGATGATATGAATTTATGCAGGGAGAAAATTAGAAGGGCCAAAGTTCAACTAGAGCTGAGCCTAGCTGCTGCTGTAAAAGGGGACAAAAAATACTTCTGTAAATACATTGGCAACAAAAAAAAGGCTAAGGAGAATCTCTGTCCTCTGGCGGATGCAGTGGGAAGCATATTGAGAGAGGACAAGGAAAAGGCTGAGGTACTAAATGCCTTCTTTACCTCAGTCTTTAACAGTAATACCAGTTGTGCTTCATGTACACACCCCCCTGAGCTGGAAGACAGAGATGGGGAGCAGAATGAAGCCCAAATAATCTGAGGGGAAATGGTGAGTGACCTGCTACACCACTTAGACACTTCAGTCCATGGGGGCAGATGGGATCCATGCAAGGGGCACTGAGGGAGCTGGCAGAGGTGCTCACCAAGCCACTTTCCATTATTTCCATCCAGCAGTCCTGGCTAACGAGGGAGGTCCCAGTTGACTGGAAGCTAGTCAATGTGACACCCTTCTACAAGAGGGGTCAGAAGGTGAGGGGTCTGGAGCACAAGTCTGATGAGGAGTGGCTGAGGGAACTGGGGCTGTTCAGCCTGGAGAAAAGGAGGCTGAGGGGAGACCTTATAACTGTCTACAACTACCTGAAAGGAGCTTGTAGCATGGAGGGTGTTGGTCTCTTCTCCCAGGTAGAAAGTGATAGGATGAGAGGAAATGGCCTTGAGTTGCACCAGGGAAGGTTCAGACTGGGTATCAGGAAAAATTCCTTCATGCAAAGGTGAACAGGCTGCCCAAGGAAGTGATGGAGTCACCATCCTTGCAGGTGTTTAAAAGATGTGGAGATGAGGATCTTAGAGACGTGGTTTAGTGCTAGATTTAGGTTATGGTTGGACTCAATGATATTACGGGTCTCCTTCAACCAAAATGATTCTATTATTCTATAATGAAAATATATTCCTGGAAATAACTGTGCATTGGTCAAGTAATGCATGACTGACACTGTCTTTAAGAATGGCTTGAATTTCCCCTAAAATTAGTTTCTTTCTGCATAACCAGCAATTTATTCTATAAAGTGCATCAAGAGAATCTAAGTATCTGTACATATATTTTTGTGCAGACAAAAAAAAAAAAAAAAAAAAAAATTATATATTGCATGATTGGCCCAGAATCACTGATGGAGTCCTCAAAAAGGACAGGAATTCAATCCACCCTCCTAATTTTAGTCCAGAGATGTAATCACCAGACCATTCTTCCTTATCTCATCATCTGTATTAAAGAAAAATTGAGGAGTTATTAACTGAGAGCATTATTCGTACCAAACACACTGTACAAGCAGAAAAAAGAATCCATTTCCTGCCACAAAGGCATACAGCCTAATGCCAAATACACAAAACCAGAGGTACACAATTGAAGAAGCACCAGGAATGGTTTTAACTTCAGAACCTATAGGAGAAACATCGCTTTTTATTCCTGTTTGTTCACAGCATATTCCCAGTTACATTTACTAATGACATTTATTAACATAAAACTGTTGAATAAAGTAATTTAACAATTACAAGTCACCAATTATTTGGACTTTACCGCTTTAGTAAGACTTATAACAAAAAAAAAATTCTCAATATTCACAGTGATAGAAAAACAGTAATTTTCTAGAAAGTAAAAATAAAGAATATTTTGTTCTAAAACACTTCTCTTTTTTTTCCAAAATAAAATATACATGACAGACAAAAATATTAATGGGTTGGTCAACATTTACAAACAAGACCACTGTATGCAGATAACAGTGCTGAAATCTTAATCTGTGAAAGACCCCGGAATCCAAATTTTCACATATCTTTAGTGGTCTGCTGTTCTAGCAAACTTTTAAGGATCCTGAGATAAATTCTCATATGAATAATCATTTCTTGTGAGATATTAGGTAACTATAAACCTAAAAAAAATATCAGATCCTTCTTGTTCTGGCATGAAGGAAAAATAAATGTCTTGGACACAGGACCTGAGGGAATACTAAGTACGTTCACTGATGACACAAATTGGAAGGAGCTGTTGACATTCTCAAAGGCAGAGAGGCCCTACAAAGGGATCTGGACAAACTGGAGAACTGGGCAATCACCAACTGCATGAAGTTCAACAAGGGCAAGTGCCAAATTTTGCATGTGGGACATGGCAGCCCTGGCTGTACATACAGACTGGGGAACTGGAGATGCTGAAGAGCAGCTCTGCAGAGAGGGATCTGGGGATTCTGGTCTATGGCAAGTTGAACATGAGCCAACAGTGTGTCCTGGCAGCCAAGAGGGCCACCCATGTCCTGTGTGCATCCAGCACAGCATTACCAGCTGGGTGAGGGAGGTGATTGTCCCGCTCTGCTCTGCACTGGTGCGGCCTCACCTGGAGCACTGTGTGCAGTTCTGGGTGACACAGGATAAAAAGGGTATAAAGCTACTGGAGAGTGTCCAGAAGAGGGCTACAAAGCTGGTGAAGGGTTTGGAGAGGAAGCCGTACAAGGAGTGGCTAAAGTCACTTGGTTTGTTCAGCCTGAAGGAGACTGAGAGGAGACCTCAATCGCAGTCCACAGCTTCCTCACAAGGGGAGGAGGATGGGCAGGTGCTGATTCTCTCTAGTGACCAATGACAGAACCTGAGGGAATGTCAGAAAGGTGTGCCAGGAGAAGTTTAGGTTGGACATTAGGAAAAGGTTCTTCCCCCAGAGGGTGGTGGAGCACTGGAACAGGCTCCCCAGGGAGGTGTCACAGCCCCAAGCCTGACAGTGTTCAAGAAGAGACTGGACAACACCCTCAGACACATGGTGTGAACTGTGGGGTTGTCATATGCAGGGACAGGAGTCGGACTCAATGATCCTTGTGGGTCTTGTCCAACTGAGGACGTTCTATGATTCTATGATAAATTCTATGTGAACACAATTTAATCCTTGGAACTTTTACAGAAATTAAAGTTTGCTTCTTCTTAATAATAAGTATAAATGCCACAACATGTAAACAGTCAAAACACAGACAAGCATGGCTTTGGTTTTTCTACCCCAAGAACTACTGTGTGTAGTTATAAACTTCAGGGTAGATATAATTACACTGTAGTTATACACTGCAAGTAATTAAGCATGGTAAAATGAATTGCTAACAGTCTTCTAATGCATTTCTGAGTGACTGTTACATACAATCTTCACAAAAGATAACAAATGGTGAGTTGCTGTGAGTTAACTTGCTTCAAAAGAAAAGGTTAAAGGAAATAATGACACATGAAAGAGGGAAGAGGTCCATGAGAAAGGGTGGCTAGTGCAATAACTACTTGAACAACAGAAGGTTATCAGCTCTTTCACAGAATCAGTCTTTGTGACTCTTAATACAGAGATGTCTGCAATGCCACATTTCATATAGCTGAACCATTCTCTCTCTTCAATCTGCATTTTGCATTGAATTGTGTGTCACAATTAGTTAGGGAAGGAAACCACAGAGCAGAAAGTTGAAACACCAGGAAATTCATTACACCTGCCAAATATGAAAGGTGCAATTTGCACCTTTAAGCATCACAGTGAAATAATCCAGAATTTGCTTTTATGTATTCGTACACCAATGAACTTCTACAAAGTTTTGGCACCTGTTATTGGTAAAATAAAACCAAAGGGAATTACCACTCCAATTCACAAGAAGCACATGCAGAAGTAGTTACCTCTCATTTTCCCACCTTCATATAATCACAACAGACAGTGTAATTTTTTAAAGTACATGTTATACACATAGATAGACAACAAAACAGTTGTGATAAAACCATGGGGTTATTAATTCCGAAAACCATAAAATCTTTCAATGTCTTCTTGGCAAATTGTTTCTCTGAAAAAATTCACTTATTCTCTCCCTGACTGCATTTAGAATTTTGCCAGCAGCCTACCCTACCTATTTAGCTTACTTCACCTTACTCTAGCTTAAGCTTTTTAGCAGCAAGAGAACTTTCCCAGAAGTTCTGTAACAGGGCTAAGCAGACATCCACAGACAATCCTGACTTTGATCTGCCTTCACCCAGGACTGGCTGACACCATTTGTATAGCTGAATTTGTGCAGGGCATCACCACTGCTGATAAACCTCCATAATGCAGTAATATAGCTTCCAGATCAGAGCCAGTTATTATCCAGGCACATTAAACTTGGGTCTGACAGAGTAGGTCTACATAGGCAAAGCCCTACACAGTCTTTATGTACACACCTCACAATTGAAGGATATCTCTTCTCCTAAATACTTACAACCATATGAATTTTCAGAAAAGTCCTACTAAACTGTTAACTTTGAAACTTAAAGCAGCTTTTCTAGTCACAAACAAAAATAGAAATGTTTCCTTACGTAGCAAAATTTTGTGTTGAGTAAACTTGGCGAGACAAGGCAAGACTTTTATTGAAAGTAACATTTTTGTATTTTTGTAACATTCACCATTTATAAAAATATCTTAGCAAGCTGGTTATTTAACATCTCTGGAAATAAATGATAACAATGCAAATTGTCGCTTTGTTACTGTGGGGGGAATAATTTTTATAACCAGCAAGCAACTGATCTCTCCATTTACAGGTTCCACACAATTAGATTAGAATTATACTTCCAAATGGGTGTAACACGATTTGCATATAGAATTCTACATCCCCATCATGAATGCAAAACAACTCTTGGTGAGAGCAACCAGCTTCCAGATATGTATATGAATTACATTTTACTTGAATACCTTGTTTGCAAAGATTATTCTTTGATACGTGGTTTCTGGTTAAAGGAACTCAACCATAGTAGCTGGATTTTATTTTGAACTTAAAAGCATGAAAAAAACCAAACATGATAGATATAAAATAAAGTAGTTGTAAATACTTGTTTGTTTGAAGCTAAAATGGTAATAAAAATAAGCAAATAATAATTTTAAAAAATATATTTTTTAAGAAATTGTCTACATCTGTGTACTCACAAGTCTTCTTTCAAAACATGCAAAGGGTACTTTTTGCTGTGTAGTTATTTCCTATGGCCTGATTCCTATTTTTGTATTTGAAAGGCTAACTAAATGCTCTAAGGTATCACTGTGTTTACACACAGTTGTAAGATACAACTACCAATAATTTAATAAAAATGCAGGAAATTTTTTTTTCATCCCTTCTAATAACGAAAGACAAACTATACCTGTGCTCGCTTCTCCATGTCCTGACAAGTACCTAGTTGTTCCTCCATTGCAGCTCTGATTTGCCTTGCCTCATACTCCAACTGCCTTCTGGTCATATCTGTTTGTAAGGAGAACTGAAATTAAAGTACAGAGAAGGCATTTTAGTAAATAATGTTTATGTGAACTATATACTTCTCTGAACATAAGCAGAACAATTACTTTTCCACACCAAAGTTCATAAACAAAACACAATTACAGATCCCTAAAATATGACTGCATTATTAAAAATAAGAACACATACTGTTGTAAAACCAACAGACTACCACCAAGTTCTGTCAAATGACTATATTACATAAACGTTGTGACAGTGTAATTCATTACGTGCCTGGAACATCTGGCTACTAAGATCCATCAGCATACAAACAAAACTATAATGCATGCCATCTGAATTAGTATTTTCAGAAATATTCAGAGGTATCAAACTACTGCACACAGTGACGGTTTTCATACTACTGCTATCTACCCTATTTTTAACTCTCCTGTGGAAAAAGCACAAGTGCTCAATTCATGCACAACACAACTTAAGAGAAGACACTACAACTGACATGTTTTTCAAGACAAGAGCAAAGCACTTCACTAGTTTTGGACAATTACTCAGTTTGCAAATGAGTCTCCAAGAGCGGTCCTTCCAGCAGACTTCCCCAAGGTCAATTTAGAGAGTCAAAAAGAGACAATCATCTATCTACAAATATGGGAAAAGCAGGAAAAAAGAATGGGAACTGTCCCTCTATTGTGGCTGAAGTAAGTAGCACGGAAGAGCTTTAGTGTAGATGTTAAGTAAGACATTCTAATCATAAGAAGAGATAAGTTAAACTGATTACCTATGAAACTAGGTAGACAATCTTAAAACCTAAAACAGAGTGACTCAGATACAGCTGACAGTGCCTTTGGGGAGGGACTGCCCTTCCTCAAGATCCTTTTCAGACCTCCTTGCCTTGCTTCTGGGGTTCTGATAAGCTCAGTTACAATTCAGTGTTAGATTTGCTCAAGTCCAGCTGCTTCACTGCAGTTACAGAAACATTTCCACTGTCTGTTTCCACTTCCAGGAGGCTGACTATTCCTGATCAGGTACGACTGTAACAATGGGCAACCAGGACTTCCCAACACTGTATGTGTCAAGGAATGCACTGCAAATATATTCCAGCTGCTGAGGTCTGACAACAGGAAAAACTGTGTTATCTATGATATCAGATATCTTCGTTAGTCGAAATAATTATGACTTGAATGTAAACAGTTTGGAGATGCCAAGGTAAAAGCATGGAGCAACACCACCTACACAGGCTATAGCACAACTTTACTTGCTGTTATTAATTGACAGCTCCTGTCTAAGTTGTCTCTTAGGCTAAAATAATCCATTAAATAACAGAATGGATGGAGAAAAGACCTTTGGGGAGAGAGTTATAGAAGCAATGTACTGACATGTAATTAATTTGTCATAACTTTTCAGTGCTTTTCTCTATCGCTGGCATTTATACTGACAGGTATGAATTTTAATGTGTAAAATTACATACGAAAAAATGCATGATTTAGGATAAGGTTGGCTTTACATAGTGAATAAATATGTTTTAAATTAAAATGATAGTAGAGAACATCACCAAATTCATAAAATATACACAGCATCTAAACAAAGACCATAGCATCAGATACATGACTAAGCATACCGAAGGTACTTACATTTTCAGTAAGTGGGAGACTATCAATCCTTTTAGTCAGGTTCTGAAGTTGGGCATAATACCAGTCCTTTTCTTTCTCTTCCTTCTCAAGCTCCGCAAGCAAAAGAGATCTATTAAAAACAGAAGGAGGAAATGTCTCACTAGATAAAGACCTCATTACCATATGTGGGTACAGAAACAAGCATTGATATCCACAAAAGAAGTTTAAAAGAAAAACAAAGTTTGAAGAGGGCATTAAGCAGACATTTGCGAAGGTGGGGGCAGTTCCCTGGTCCCAGCTAAACAACCTTTCCACTCCTCTCTGCTAATCAAGTCACTAGCTTCTTGTATATCAGGACCACATCTATAGAAGAGGAAAATACCTACATTGCTCTACAAAACCATTTTGAAACCTAAAGCTGAGGTATTTTGTGAAAGCAAAAAAGTTAGTCGTGTGCTAACTTGTATCCTGCCTCTTTTAAACAATATGCTTTGTACAATGCATCGAACTACATTTAAGGGCCTGAATTTTGTAGGAGCATGTACATCCCTGAATAACGTTACTGAATTAAATTCCCATCCATCTTCACACTGTCTCCTTCCTAACTTTGCCACCTTTACCAAAACTATGGGTAACACACACAAAATTAAGGTATTACTATGAGTATTAAAAACTACTTCAAAGAGTGTTTTCCATCAAATGTTATAGATAGGATACATTTGCAATTGTTTAAAACATTTAAATAGGTGCCATAAGCATACTGTGTTCCTGAATAATATATGAGGAAAATTAATATATGCAGAAGAAAATAATCTATTAACAAATTTTATATACTATTTTATCAATCTCGCATGAACTACATTTACACAGTTGTAAACTTTATCAATATAGATATAGTGTTTACTGTTACAACACTTTCAAAAGGTATTAACATTTTCAGGCAAAATCTGGCTAGGAGGGGTATAGAGAAAACCCACTCTTGGTTGGTTTTGTTGTTGTCATTGGTTTTGGTGAGGTTTTTGTTGTTGGCTGGTTGGTTTCGGTTTTTTTATACACAAGTTATTGATTTCTTATAAATGTGCTTTGTGAGCACTCTTCTGCCTTCTAACAATTTAATACTGCTCACTAGCATTCATGGAAATGTTAAAATTAAGACTTAGTCAGAGAAGAGAGAGCTGCATACAACCTTTTCCAGTATTAGTCCCCATAATTTAACTTCTGCATCCCCCTCTCTAAACACAGGTTGTGGATTTTCTGAGCAAGAGCTAAATGAACATTTATCAAGCACACGAACACATTACAGATAATTACTGGAAGTTGTTAAAGAACAAAAACACAGCATACAACAAAAAACACAAACTTCCCTGACTACTTTGATAATGCATCCTAATCGCTATTTGAGATGAAGATACTCAAACATGCACGGGAGAGAACTTCACGCAGAATAAATAATTCAACAATACGTGTTTTAAAAGATCTGTTCGACCTAGTTCCTGCTTTAAAAGTGTTTCAAACTAGTTTGATGACTTGACTTTTATATTCCATACCCAATGCAAGTGGCCTGACCAGTGTTCAAATGGAAAATTAAAATTGACAAAATCCCTCATTACAATTGCAAGAGACTGAAAAATTACACACATTTAAGAGTGCTAAATGTTTTAAAACATGGATAGAATTACACAAATTTCCAGATTTGATTCAACAGTTATGTTGAAACAGAATTATTTTAAGAATCTCAAGACTACACACTGAGTCATTTACTGGGCAGCTTTAACAACAGCAAAGTATACAATCAAAATTGATTAAAAGAAACAATAAGTGACAATTACCATACCATGGCAGGTAAGTGTAGCAGGATTACAGGAAAAGAGTAATTCCTCAGCTACAGGGATGGGGCTGGCAAGAATTCCTTAAGTCCTTTAGAAAGACTGAAAGAAAAGCTAACAGATGGTGCTCAGGGAAGCCTGTGAGGAAAGTAGGTATTTTTGGCCTCCCACCTGCCCCTCCTGTTAACACACGCCCTGGGCGCCTGATCACATTCTGCAAGACTCCCCCTTTTTTCCACCTTGGGTGCTCACGCGTCAGTTGTGTCCAGTTTGTGAAATCTAATTTGCAAAAACACAATTAATGCAATCCTTATAGAAAGTATTTTTACTGTATGAGGATTTGCAAATGTAAAAGGACTAATTCTGCATCTGGATGTCAAAGAACTGGTAGTAGAAGCCAGAGGGATTACTTTTGGCTAAGTGAACATGTGACTAAGATTCTCTTGTGAAATGTGGGGTTATTCAGTTTATGAGACACTGTGTCATTCTATCTGTTTTGACATGGACAGTTGATGCTAGAACCAAGAAGAGAACTTAGGAACCACCAGTGCTCCATAAACAACATAATGTATGACCTGAAGGCAACTCCTTTAACGTAATAGTGTCATTTTTGCTTACGAGTAATGCTTTATTTGAGATTACTAGTTTTGTATCACTGCTTCATGAGAATTCAGGTTTTAACAATGTCTTAAGGTCTCTCAGCAGGAGCCTTGAAGAGTTGGTACAACTGTAGCAGGTTGCACTTCTATTTCCTTGAAAATAAGCAGCAAGTCTCTGTAGATGTGTCTGATAAGCTGCTCCCCACCCACATGACTATCCGACACTATAGCAACCAGAAGTATAGCTCCTTCTCAGCCTTCTGGAACTTCTTGAGGTTAGGAGGGCATTTAAGGTAGCAGAAGTGTTACTGATTATGGAAAAAAAAGTGATGGAATAACCGAGCTGGGTCTTTCCACCTTTTTAAACCCTAAAATTTATATCAGGACTTTCACAGTATCAGAGAAAATTCTGTTGTCATACGCTGTCAAGTTCAATGAGAATGCAACAGGGCAAAAGAAGCACACTTCTGGAACCTTATTTTTATGAGTTAACAAAAAGTTTACCATTTGAACTGCTTTTCTGAAGGGTGGTTAAAGACTTCTCTAATGTGGTGTATTTTTGAAGCTCCTGACAATAGATTAAGCTGAATGAATGCAGAAAACTGGTTTATTCTTTTGGAAATATTTTCTGCATAATTATGTCAATGTTATGCCCAGTTAAAAGGGAAAAGGGAAACAAACGGTATGCTACCCTACTTGCATTATGTGAATTACAAAGATAATTAATATTGTCACTTCATTTAGAATGTGATAAGATCTTGAAAATAAAACACTGCTGATAGATGCTGTAAAGACTTAGGTAAGTCACTTAGTCAAAGGGATGTAAGAGAGAGAAAATGCTCAAAATCAACATTAAGAAAATAAAACAAGGAGTGGTGTAAACCAGAAGGAATAAACACGGTATACAAACATTTTCAGAAACAATTTATGATAAGACTATAATCTTATTTCACAAAGGTGAGATTATTAAATTCACTAAATTGCAAAAGGTAAACCAACACAAAAAGTGACCTGCAGTGTCCTCTGAGAAGTTCAGTTGTTGGTACAGTGTCTTACCACATACACCCAACAAATGGCCAGAGAGAAAGCAGGAGATATTTTTAAAATAATATATTATAAATTGGTAACCTAAAAACACACACCTCCTACTTTTTCTTCTTTTTTTTTGGGCTTTGAAATTAGAGAAGTAAGCAAATGAGAAACAAGCACACAAATATATCTTCATTCTGGTAAGTGAACCATCTGATTAATTTTCTTCCCCTCAGAAGATCACTTCTAGCTAAGCTTAAGTAATTTTTTCAATACAAATGAAATTTCGCATTTTTTCTTGTTTCTAAGTTGTTTACACTAACAAACAGTGAATTAGTTTATTAATAAACATCTCATTAATTTGCCAATGCCCTACACAACCCCTGAAACAGCATGAAGATTACGACAGTTTGGATCATCCATGATTTCACTAATAATGAAGCCAGATGTGATCTGGCCATGCCTATACAGACCGTCTTCACAGCACAAATCTCTACCCCGTCAGCTGCAACAGTAACACTGCCTAAAGCTCATCTGAAATAAAAATATCCTTATCGCCTTTTTTCAGCACTACTTGGAACAAATACCAGTTCACTGCCTACACTGTCGTTATCACTGAGAGCAACGTCCAAAGAACTTATCACCTTAGAATTCAGGAGAGTCAGAAAGAATCACAGATCCTACATCAGATTTGCTAACCACCATGAAGAACTTCAGCTTCTATAAATTAATACTCCTTGTTCCAAGTGACCTGGAGTTCACTTGAACCGTAACTGAAAGTCCTATCTGTACTTAAAGATTTTAGTATCGCAAGCAGTAAAAAACAGCACTGGAAGAATACAAACAAGTAGTGTAGGAAAGGCCCTTTAGAGGAGAGGTTTCTGAAGGGCTGCCCACAAACCACTTATTGCCCACCATGTTTTATGTTTTGAAAGTTGGTTTTTTTGCTTGTTCATGACTACTAGACATAAAAATACTGTGTTGCTATTATTTTTGTTTTGCAGCCCCCAGCGTGACATCCTATTAAGTAGCTGTCAACAACCAGATCTTTACGAAACCCTGTCTGATAGGCAGGCCTCTGAAAACATCTGGGACTTTAGTCAGGTTCATTTTAAGACATAAAAATGTCTTCAGTGGAAACAGCTGCATGTCTCTTACTCTGCATTTCCTTTGCAAGTGATTGATAAAGCGCTATATATCTGTGTTATGGTCTGAATGTGTGTGCTTCCTATTAAATGGACATCACTGCCTCCAAGAAAAGAAATCTCATTATTTTGTCAACACAAAACATCAGATGAGAACAACATATTGAAGACAGAATAAATAATTTTGTTTAGCTGACATTTTTGCTGAGACACCAGGATCACTAGGTAAATGTCTGATAACAGTAAATAACTAATCAACCAGTTACAGCAGTAACATTTGCAAAAAAGATAAAGAGACTGCACCATCACATTGTAAGGAGTTTCACCACTGAAGGATAGTAGTGATGAGGTATAGAGGTGTCTGGGATGCTCTCCTCCCACTGTCTAAATATATTTCAGATGTTGACAATCTGCTGATCAAAATAAAATAACCTTCAGCAACGAAGATTAACAATGAAGCGCATATACGATGAAGCAGTAGGAATTGTATGATGTGTTTTAAACTTTTTTACTGTGCATCTAAATATAATGCAGATTCCTGGCTTCCTCACCTGTCAAGATAAACACACCAGTGATCAAAGCCATATGCATTATAGCTAAATACTAGGTATGTCAGTAAACTTACACGTTAAAATTATAAGTCAATCTATACTGGATGAATAAACAAAGAAAATTACCTCTCTTTTTCTAGCTCTTCTAAATATCCAGTGCTTTCTCTGCTTCCATTCATAAATCCTCTTCGTGGAAACGATCCCATGGGAACAGGACTGCACTCTCCTGAACGGCTTGACACAGATCCTTCCCGGCTCCCATACGAACGCACGGACACCTTTGGCCTTAATTTCACTCCAGGGAAGTTGGTACTTTCCAGGTTCAATTCTGGATAAGAAAAAGCAAACACTTTCAAAATTGACGTTCAGCAGCACAAATTTAAAAGATAATTTCTACCTTAATTTCTTATTTCCCGAACAACTCCATGACTTTGTGATGGAAACATTTTGCATTGGAACCACCGAAGAACACAATGTGAAACAAAATCAATCTTAATGGTACACTTGGGAGAACACTAGTAGTCTGAGCAGACAGCCAAACTGCAATCCTGACAATCAGAACAGCATCCCCAACTGAACCTGCCTGCCTCTTTCCCAGAGGACTTAAGAAATGGGTAAAGCTTTGCATAAACATGATATGGATTGTTCTCGTGGCCCACTTCTTAATAGCTTCTTCCTCAGAGACCCTGCAGATGCTTCATTGTCACGTAAATGATGACAACTCTGTTCACCACACGGCCCATAAACATAGACATTCCCTATGACATTTCTGGTTCAGTGGCAGGGATAATGGATGTATACATGCAGTATCAGTGGTCTGGGCTCGCTTTGCACATCCGCACATCCCATATAATGGGATGGTGCACATTCCAACACATGCTCTAGGGAAGGGGGCATCAATTTGCAGCATGACAGATACAATTCCAGTAATATGCCATGGAGGAGGCAGTGCATCCAAACAAGTTGAGAAAATTGGTGGAGCTAATCCATCATTAATTTAAACAGATGTATTTTTTCTGAAGAACTGAATGACATGCAAGTTATACCAAAAGCAATTCATATGAACCCCTAAAGTAATAGTAGCAAAAGCACAAAAGCAGCATAGGAACGTTTTCTTTTTTTTTTTTTTTTGAGAATGTGTCTTAAAATGTTTAGCAAAAATTACAGGCACCAAGTCTATCCCTAATCAAAGTCAGCATTGGAAAGAACATGCAGCTGAGTTTAAAAAATTTATCTCAAAGAACAAACAACTGAGAAACAAATGAACCTACTTACAATATAATTATACATTTACCTTTAAGTCGTTCCAGTAAGTCTATTTGTCCAGAAGACACCATTGCTTCATCTTCAATACTTCCTTGTAGCTGTTTCAGCACCTCCTGTAAGAAATTAAGCTTAATTAAGAAATCTTTACAACAATAAACCACAAGGTAAATATGTATTTTTCTGCCCTTAAGTGCACATTTCTGTAACAGCTACTGAGATGCTGCTGTAAAGTGTATTTCGTGTAATCAATGATCAGGTGTCATACCTTTAACTGCCATCAAATATAATCCACACTATTTCCCCAAACAGTCATGGTGTAAAGTATACCCCTCAGTAACTCATTCTCTCTGATAGTGAAATCTATTGGCTAACTTAAAAGTTCTTAAAGTGAATACCAGTTATTTCGAGTTTACAGATGGAGAAATGAAAGCACAGAGAAATTAGTTAGATTACTCCATTTGTGTACCTGAAGATAACCTTGTAAAAATGAAACCTGGATATGTAACTAAGAGTAACAAAATTATCTTGAGCGTCACATTTTTAAAATCTCAAATACAGCAGAGCAGAAGTAATCCCCCAGATTTATCTTCTGCAATGCTTTAGCAACCGTGTAAACCAGCAAGAACAGTCACATTATTCTTACTACTGCTACCACTACCAATGATACAACCACCACACCTATAAGGAAAAGACTTAAGATTCCTTCATGGTGTAATATTATTTGGCTAATTACTACTACTACTACTACCACCACACCTTCAAGAAAGAGATTTAGGACTCCTTCTTACAGCTGAAGCTTTAAAGCCAAGAACATTGCTGTGTGCTACTGAAACTATGTATGATAAAATTATACAGCTGAAGGAATATACTTCTAATGCACAAAAAGATTTATAATAAACAATGACTGCTATACTAAAAGGGTCTTGTAGGCCCCCACGCCTAAATTCAGAGAGAAAACCAAATGCAAGTTAGGGAATGCCTCTTCTATATCATAATAGCAGATACATCAATAGCAAAAATAAATTGAAAAGACTGGCCACAAAGCTAAAAGCCCTTACAGGAATTTAAAATACAATTTTTCATACTGTGCCATAGAAAGTATTTTTAGAAACAGCAATAGTCAAGACTTTTTAGCAGGGCATGTTACTTTTCATAGATAGACTCTACAATCAGAATTGTACTTTCTGACCAGACCTGAAAATTAATTAATTTTCAATGATGCAAAATATGTCCACATGACTATTTTGCTTTTTTAGGAGCCTAGCATACCATACTGTCAACATTAATAGTTCTTGCAACTTGCACAGGTAACCTTAAAATGCATTTTGCTCTTTTCAAAGGAAAAAAAAACCAGCATCTATAAGTAAAGATACTCTTCAAACCAACACACTGCTGAGCATTCCTGTATTCAAAATGGTGTTCTTGTACAGAGACGGAGGAAAGAAAAGAAAAAAAAAAAGGGGGGGGGGGGCAGGCAGGGCAGGGGAGGAAAGAAAAATATTTTGAGTAAAGAACTACAGAGGGTTCTGGAGAAATAATCTGCAAACACTAGACTAAGAGCACACGGTAGCAGCACAGTCGCTGCTGCCACCAACCATGTAATGAGATGCCAGTACTGTAGGAAGAGTAATACTGGAGTACTGACACACTAATTATGTTTATACTGTTTTGTGGCAATAACCTTGCGGCCAAATTTCCCAGTTTACATGTTGCCTGACTGGAGTTGAGGTGCATGGTCACATTTACATTTTAGTTTGGATCAGCCTGATGCCAGACTCCCATCTGCCCAACCAACTGCACTTGTTTCACATTGCAGGGTGACTGCAAAGTGTGAACTGAATTCTATTCCAAGCAAACCAAGCCAGCAATTGCACTCAAGACTGTTAATGGGCATTCACACCACAGGACCTGGCTGGAGCTAGTCCAAAAAGAAAATCCCCTGCAACATATATAGTATGCACATTGAGTCCTTCACATAATGCGTCACAGATCTGCTCTTACTGCACTACCTGATAATGCTGGCACAGCCTTCAGTATCACGTCTGGTGTGATAAAACCACTGTTTTCAGAAACACATCTCCACTGAGCTTTTGCTTTTAAGTACATCCAAGGGCATCTTCCTTAGCCATACGGCTCAGCCATCTCTATACATAACATCTGCCTTGTCAGCAAAGTTAGACAAACAAGTAATGTGGTGTTTTTCAAAGGAGGACTGCTACATTATCTAACATAAGGGCAGATAACATTTGCAGACATCAGTCTTAGTTTAAAAGCCTAAAAGCGCAATGTGGATATGTGGAGTGGTCCTGGGAGTTTTACAGGCTTCTTCAAGACCTGTCAACTCAGTTAAAATTAGCAATAACTAATGAATCCCTTTCCTCTGAGAACAGCACCTTGGTGCAAGGAAAAAACCCAACCCGAAATTCCAACGCCTCCTCCTGTTCCCTTCTCAGAAGCCCATTTCTCACCTCTCTGCGTGGCAGTTCTGCTATTTCAGAAATGGTAACTTCAGAATACTTTCCTACATAACAAGTCTTCCTGCTTCAGAAGCCAATATGAACAGTTAAATGGAAATACTGTCACCTTTTCCTGTGCTACTAAATTACACAAGTGAAGTGTCCAGGCAGATAGGGACTGTGCTTTCTGGCAACAGTTAAAACACTAGCATACGGGATCATATTTCACAATTTTCTCTGCTACAATTCATTAATTTAAGTTGTAACTTCCAGATTTTAAATTATTCTCTTTTCTTCTACATCACATGCATTTTTTTTTTTTCCCAAGCTAGTAGGTAAAGCATTCTTTTCTATTTTTCCTCCCTTCTTTTCTATAATATCATTGCTAAGGTAACAACGCTATTATGGATGCTATGACATCAGTTTCAAACTCAATCACAGCACACTTTGAAATCTAAGCTGACGAAGCAGACAAAGGTTAGAGAGGCAGCTGCAGCCTAGGGGCCAAGTACTGCTAGGAAACGAGGCAGTGTGCCAAAATGCCAAATTGGGGAATTTACTGTTTTATTTGAATAAAGGAACAGAAAAGTCTTCTGCAATAACCCATTGGAGAAACGCAAGTTATCTCTTACTGTGATAATGCACATTTTTGTTTATTCACTTATTATAACTCCAAGACTCAACACTAATGCTGCTTACGTAGAGTTCTCCCATTTTTTCCTCCTGTCCTGGTTTTGTTAAAAACAAGACCAGTTCTCTTTTAGTGATTTTTCTTTCAGCTAAGTTCTTCTAGGTGGCTGTACTTCTCTGAGTTTTAGCCTGCATATTTTTCCTCGGATGCTGTACTTGGTGCTGATAAGAGACCAACGGAATGCTGAAGAAGCTCATGTTTAGATTTATCACTATGGTAGCCAAGAAAGACTGATAAGTTTTCCCACATTCCATTGTGAGAGGGGCGTTTTTGAGGAGGGGTGGATAGGACAGGTGACTAGAACTGACCAGCTGAGTATTCCATCCCATAACCATCATACCCCCTATATAAGATGGGACCACGAGGGTCTCGCTTCTCTTCGACCGTGTCCGCCATCTAGAGAGGACCGTGCCTGTCTGCCTGTGACCTACAGGCCTCAGGCCCCGCATCCCTGAAATCCAGTTTCCGGTTTGCTGTGCAGTGCCGCCCGTGACTTCCGGGGCCTGAGCTGCAGCTGCTGGAGCCGCCAGCTCCGCACACCCAGCTCTGCTGCTGAGTGGCGCCAGCTCCACATCCAGCACTCCAGACTGGTTTTGTGTATTTTGTATATATTCTCTATTTATTAGTAGCATTAGTAAAACCTTTAAAACTGTCCAACTAAGTCTAAGCCTTTCTTCCCTTCCCCTTATCTTTCTTATCATCTTTGTGATCTAAAGGAAGGGGTGGTGAGAGGTAAAGGGGATAACAGGGAGCATCTGCCACAGTTTATTGCTGCCTTGCCTTAAACCTTGATATCCCCCAAGATTAATACAGTACTTTTCCACAATAATTTTATATTACTTTTGATATCATGTCTGCTAAATAGTATAAAATATTCTGCACAACTAAACCTGAATCAATTTAAATAAATTTAAATTTATATTCTGTTTAGTTATGCAAGTCTGAATAAATAAATTAGTAGTGGTTTATAGCATTATTCTACGCAAATTCTTTGCTTAGTGACTTACTGATAAAGCACATAAACATAAATGTACCTATACAGAAGGCTGCAAAACTTCTTTTCTGTTCTTTTAAAGAATGTAAGTCAAATTATTTTAATGGTCACTTAAATATAACCCAGTTCATCTTGTCCTGCAGAAGAAGTACAAATGAATGCTTTTGGAAAAGGATAAGTCCTCATGACTCATAATAATTTTAAAAGGTTTCTGTCTTCACAGTCTTTGGACTGTGAAGTACAGAAACAATGTCACTTGTTTTCTTTTGTTTGTACTCTGTGAATACAGTCCTGACCTTATAACTACTTCACAAACAAATAAAACAGATCAGACCCATCAGCAGGTAACTGGAAAACTACTGAGAAGAAAAGCACCTTAACCAACAGTACATGCACCCAGTTAAGTGGTAGTGATTGTCAATAAAATTGCTTAAGGGCTGTGAATTTGATCAAGCTGTTAATAAAGAACAAAACTGTAGGGGAACAACACTAACAATGCCAGATTTCAACTCCCCGTGAGTTAAGATCTAAAAGTACACTCAATTTTTAGGACTACAGGTATAAATATTAATATTTAGAAATATTTCAATATATAGTATCTGTAAAAAGACATTCTGGTTTAGCCATATACCTCTCCTTTGGCAGGAAGGCACACTCATGACAATTCAAACAAATCAGATACATTTGGTTTTCTGTAAACACTACTTGCTCGAAGATCCACCCCCTGCCCCAAAATGGAAAGAGCTTTATCGCTAGTATTCACTTTTCAAAGAGTTTTGTGTATTCAGCAAATGTCAGAACATGTGAAAATCGTCACGAAAATTAAATACATTAAATTGCTGGAAGCAATACACCAGGCCAGTATCAGCTGAAACAGTAAGCAAACAAAAGGTTTTGAAATCTCCTGGACCTTTTAAAGGTAAGCATGAGTCTATCCATCAATTTTAGTAAAACACTCTTCATACTTGTTCATCCCTTTAAGCTAATAACTATACTTGGGCCTGTATAAAGAGGCATTTCTGTCATCTACATATATATATATATATATATATACACACACACACAGAGACTTCACCATGTATTTCCTTTAATGTTTGTAAACAAAACCCAAACTGAAATATCCTTCAGTTTAGGTTTTTTAGGTTACACTTCCCTTGGTTACCACTATATTTACAGCATTTGAGTATAAAAATAGTGTAATTGCACAAATATAGAAGGTGTTTCAGACTGTTTCACACTGTTTCAGACAGCAATTGACATCTACGCACCACACCAGTTGACAATAATGCACACTGAATGACTCAGAACTATTATTTTTAACCAAATCAACAGTATTTTTGAATGAGAATATTCCTGACAGAATTTGTGCTCATGTTTTTAAATCAATATTCTGAGAACTTAATATACACTCTGAACTGGAAGTGATTTCTGAAGTTCAACCTGGTGTTGGACATTGTTTCAATTACTATTGGTTTAAAAGGGCAGGAAAAAGTAACATACTAAAAGCACATCCATCACCAAACAAAACCATTACATATCAAAACAGCGGGGCAGACAGACACCAGAATACTATTTTCTATACATTTATAAGCAGCATAAACTTAAGTTCAAGGTCCTACATGACCCCTTAAAACCATATGAACTTGGCATTGACTTAATACTGTCACACGCAAGACGGCACTCACAGGGAACAAGTGACAGCTATGGAAAAGGCCCTTTACTCCCATACATTTTTGCAAATTCCACTGCTAGTTAATCAAGTTTGGTAGGAGCCCTTCTAATTGCCTGAAGCACCAAGCAAACACTCTTGTTGCTCAGCCCTATAAGGAGGCCCAAATGATGACAGCAACGACGACAGCACTGCTGACCGAGGTGAAACACTGCAGCAACTCAACTTTTAACCTCGTAGAAAAGTGTTTGTTATGTGAAATGACGTTGTTCATTTCAATTTCCAACAATGTCATTTTCTAAAAGAAAAATATACACTCCGTGCCAGCATGGTCAAGAGCTGTCACCTGCTGTAACCACATACTGAAGTCTACTAAGTTGTTAGTGAAGCCCACTGTCAGATCAACTAACGTTATCTGATTTTATGCTCAGAAAGAATGCTGTCTGAAGTAATGTCAGCAACTATATATAACACCACCTAAATGCTAAAAAAAAAAAAAAATCCAACCAATTTGGATAATGGTAGAATCTTTAGAATCACAAAGATAATGCTAAAATATTACTTCTTGTGAAATCACACCAACAAACTTAAGACGAGGCAAATCAAACACAATATTGCTGCTCCTTATTTATTGCTTCAATACTCTGATATATGTCTGCATTTTGTAGCATGCTAAATGACTTTCATAAGTACATTTTTGGTTCACATATAAAGAGTTATTTGGAAATGTCTAACTGCATTAGTTGTGCAGTCACCAAAGAGAAGTAGGTCCCAGAATCCATAATTTGATTCAATTTGAAAAAAATCAGTTCACCTTACAGGAGTCTCTTCCACTCACACATTAGAATCTATCAAATGAATAAAACACACTAATGTTTTCAAAATTACTTTTATTTTCCACAGTATTTTCAGAGGATCTATCCATTGCACTATCCTTTGCATATTTACTATAATACCAGTAGTCTTCTACCCTGTGTCACAATCCTTTACGTGCCTTGAGACTCACATAATCTCTTCCCTCCTGAAAGGCATGGGTGTGTGGGGCACCACAAAAACATTATGCATGTCTGAAATCCAGCTCAGAGTAAGGGAATTTATTTGAGAAAGATGATGAAAGCTCCCATTATGGAAAAAAAAAAGGGGGGCAAAAAAGCAGCATGTAATATTTCCTATGCCAACCATGATCACAGTTTTCCCTTGAAAGAAGGGAAAGACTTAAGTTCAAGCACTAACACATGGGGAAAGGACGTATTCAAAATAAGTGGAAAACAACCGTACACTGGAAAGAAGATACCAGATGAATTCACACAGCACAAGCTACAGGAGCTCAAAATTTAGCACCTATTCCTTAAAGATTTATACAGGCAAAGAATACTACTGCTGAATCAACACCTTTTCACCCTGCCTGTTCATCAAACAATGCATTTGTTGAAAAACACTGGAAAAAATACTATTTCCATGAGTCAAAAGTAAAATTTTTAGAAATTTAGCCTTAAATGAGGCATTGTTTATATCAATGGAAGACTGCTAGGCAGCAAAAAGATAGTAGCCAGTACGCTGCTGACTTGTCCACAAGAATTCTCCAAATTAACAATCTTTCTGCCTAAGGCTATATACGCAGCTCATTTCACTCTCATATTAGACTAGCCAGCTATTATCATGCACAGCAAAGACTGTTCTTGTAGGCACTTCAATAAAACAAACATGAAGACTTGTCTAGTATGGCTACTCAAAGAACAAAAACAAGGTGCCACCACATTCTGTCCATTTTTATCACAGCTGTTTCACAGAATGGGATGAATACAAAGCTATAATAGGCCTTCACCATGAGCAGGCATATATGCATATCTGCTGTGCAAATGCCTATATGGCCAAACATTTGTAAGAGGACCTGACTTTCAAAGTGTCAGATCCTACGCTATTACATTTTAAAAGGTCTCCCTTATTAAGTAGCTATAATGTGAAATTTCTACATCTAGATGATTCACTACAGTGCACAAAGATGACTTGTAGCAAATTTTTTAAATCTGTATCATTTCAGCATACTAAACATAATTCAGTTACACTGAAAGCAAAATATACAGTATTATTGCATCAAAATATTCTGGTAAGTTGTACTGAATGTAATTGGATTTTGAGCACTGTCTGCCTGGGAAGCCACAGCGCTATGTGAGGTCTATATCCCACAACTCTCAATGGATTCTCTGCTACCAGGTGAGCTCTCTCCCAACAGTGTTTCTGATGGTGACTCTAGTCATGCAACTCCCATGATGTACGCAACCCCGACATAGCAAGACCACCGTTCATTCAAGGAGACACGGTTTGGCTAAGAAATCCAGCTGACAGAAAAGCATGGAGTTTTAGTCTAGTTTTAATACTGTAAACAATAAATAAATAAATAAATAAATAAAATTTCCTGCAGTCTGCACTTCTGTCAAGAAGTAACTTTCAAGAGAGATACCTAACCCTCTACAGATCATTACATACATGAAAATATGTGTTTAAAAACTTCATTTGCAGACGTAGATCAGAAAACAATATTATTTTATACAACAGTATATTTTCAGTCTGTGAGCATTGAGCATGCTAACTTCGGAAGAGTTTTTTGTAGAATAACTGAAATGGTATCATAGGACGTACAAACCAGCTGACAAAATCAGGGTGGCATCACTTATCTTAACGCTGGCATTTCATTAATATTTGAATGCGCAAAGTCAAACAAAATGCATTTTAAGTCTTCTTTGGTGCTATTTTTTTAATCTAAAGATTAAAACAAGATACAAACAAGAATTTAGCAGAAATTAATTTATGCTTTTGATTCATTGATTCCCTACCTTAGCTTTCTTGGCAAAAACAGGAAACTTATGACACAAACTTCTCATTTGCTACTGCAGCTTGAGTTGTTCTTCAAAACACTTCCAGTTCCTTCTAAATTTCTCTTTATTATCTGCTAGAATTTATGTTCCTACTTAGAGCTCCCCAAAAGCTGGGCCACAACAAAATTCAGTGAAGTATCAACAAATTCAAGACAAAGCCTCTACTGTCTGCCAGACAGAGCAGGTGTCACAACAAGCTTTAAAAAAAACATAATGAAGTTCAGAGAAACGCCAAAAAATCAGTCAGACAAAATGAAGTTGGCGCATTAGAGTTGGCTGGAAGATGCAGGCAAACAATGCTGGGACAAGGACAGATTCAATACAGGCACCACTTTCTGAGGTACACTACTTGCATGGTAATGAGCAAATGAAAAGCAGGATAGAAGGTTCTCATCAGTTGGTTGACACATAGGCTAATTAAGGAGGGAAAATTTATGTCCAACTGCTGCGAGTAGCAAGCAAAAAGGGAAGTTTCTTTCACTGCCATCTGTATTCAGGTAAACCGGATTCTTCACCAAAAAACTGAAAGCCAGGCATGCTCAGGCAGAACTAGGATGATGCAAAAAAAAAGAGAAAAAAATAAAAGGCCAGAACTCAAGGACACAGTGAAAACAGGTTACACATCTGCAGCACTACAGTACTGACATCACAGGATGACCCTGATGCTTTGCAACTGCTTCATAAATTGTAAAGTAAATGTGGGATCACATTGGCAACTTACTGGGTCGGGGCAACCCCCAGTGTCAATACAGGCTGAGGGATGAAGGGGTTGAGAGTGGATGAAAAGCTGGACATGAGCTGGCGATGTGCGCTGGCAGCCCAGAAAGCAAACTGTATCCTAGGCTGCATCAAAAGGAGCGTGGCTAGCAAGTCAAGGGAGGTGATTCTGCCCCTCTGCTCTGGTGAGACCCCACCTAGAGTGCTGTGTTCAGCTCAGGAGCCCTCAGCACAAGACAGACATGGACCTGTTGGACATGGGCCAGAGGGGGCCACAAAAGTTATCAGAGGGCTGGAACAGCTGTGCTGCGAGGACAGGCTGAGAGAGCTGGGGTTGTTCAGCCTGGAGAAGAGAAGGCTCTGGGAAGACTTTATTGCAGCCTTTCAGTCCTTAAAAAGAGCCTATAAGAAAGACGGGGACAGACTTTTTAGCAGGGCATGTTACAATGGAATAAGGGGTAATGGTTTTAAACTAAAGGAGGGGAGATTCAGGCTAGATCTGAGGAAGAAATTTTTTACTATGAGGTTGGTAAAACACTGGCTCAGGTTGCCCAGAGAGGTGGTAGATGTCCCATCCCTGGAAACATTCCAGGCAAGGCTGGACAGGGCTCTGAGCAACCTGATCTGGTTGCAGATGTCTCTGCTCATTGCAGAGGGGTTGGACTAGATGGGCTTTGAAGGTCACTTCCAACCCAAACTATTCTATGAAACTTCCTGGACCTTGATATAATAACCTAATAACTCTCGTTTCCTAAAAACCAACCAACCAACAACAACAACAAAAAACAGCAAAAACCCATGAACCAAATGAAAAATCCAAACCAAAAACAAAACCAAACCCAAAACCTACCACTTTTTAATGTGACAAAGTTATCCTAGTGCCACCTCACACAGAATTTTGAAAGTTAAATTAACACATATTGTAGTCCCAGTTGACATAAGAACAAATTCTCACCAAAAATACTTTCCTGAAATCATTATCTGAAGTGTTTTTCAGTAAGACAAAAACTAATGCACTGGGGACCATGCTATTTTTCAGGTGCGCACAGCTTTGTGATGCATCTGCTTAGAACTACAAATTAACACTTTCTGTTGAGCTCCCGAAGAAGACTGAAGAGCTTTTAAATGAAACAAAACACTAAACTATCAACCAGGATAGTCAGCAAACCTTTTAATTAAAATATTAACCATTTCAATTAAAAAAAAAACCACAACAAACTGCCTGAGGAGACACTTCAATTGCTGTTCTTGAGCCTCAGTACGACTCCCGCACTGCCTGCTGTGCCCTTGCAGGGCAGATGTGAGCTGCTGAGCGCTACCTCATCCGCAACACGACTCCCCATGGCTGGCCAGGCAGAGGTCTCAGTTTCCTACTCTACCACCGGCTCTTTGCTGCTGTCCTTCAGCCACGGGCTCCGGGGCTGCTGGTGCCCCTTCCCCCACCTCTGAAGGCCCCTCTCCTTCACAATGCTCTGGAGGTCTAGAAGGGAGGGAAATTCCTCATCCTGCTTCCTAAAGGAGCATGACCCAGCTGGGGAAAAAGAAGAGAACCAAGAGCAAATGCTGCTCTTCACGCTTGGACAGACCAAAGGCCTCTCCATATTTACAGTATCTTAAAGACCTCTTTCTATGTTGTTGCCATGCTAATTCAGAACCCCTCACTACATGTATAAATTTAAGACTGTTTTCTGTCATGATTGGTTTACACTTTGGAGCACTGGATTTTATTTGTCAAGTACTCAGTTCAGTCACTTGATACCTTAAGATTCTTCGGCAGCTCTTCACAATTCGTGTTCATTTTTATCACACTGAAAATCAATTTTTTAATATCTTTTTTTTTTTCCAGGTAATTTATGAATATGTTGAAATGTTCTCTGCATAGTATGGAAATATCCTTATGCTTCATATAAGCAATTACTGGGAACATATCGCAACACTCATTTTGATTCATGAAGCAACTATAATACATTATGTTATATCTGACTTGACCTCTTAACAGAAATAGCATACCATATAATTCAGATCACTTGGAAATCAGATTTCCAGTGACAATTATGGAAATTGCACTAAGGATGCACACCAAAATTCCTATCATACTAAATTCAAGATTCAGATACAATCATCCCAAGTTATACCACAGTTTGCTTACTATGTGTAGCCTATTCACCAGAAGCAATTCCAGATCAAACATATCTATTTTAACATAAACATTTATTTTCTGTGTACTGAATGCTCTGCTTTCATAGCTTAACATAATCTTTAAATTATTTATTTCTGTATGCCCTGGTGGAACATTTTACTCTGTGCGATGTCAACCAAAAATCTTTTCTCCAAAGATAAAAGGAAAAAGTCAAAAGGCAAGATGAAGCTAGAAACACCCTCCCTTTGGAAAGAGATGGGAAAGTCCTGTTATGTGACACAGTAAATATCCCCAGCAAAATGTGTGATTTCTGGTGCCTTATTATGAAAACTGTTGTCAGATTTCTGAAGATGGGACGACAAACATTGGTAATCACTGAATGTATTTATTTACCATCTCCTTGAGGAACCTCACATACAGATACATACTCACTACATATGTATGCAGCATATAACAAAACTGTTAAACTGTAAGTATCAGAGGTCTCTGTGAACATGTTGGCTTCAAATCCTAATTTGCAAACACATGGATTACAATGAGACATTCAACTAAAAATTCTTGTGCCAGTAACAACAGTATCTCCTAGCACCTTCTGTGCTTTACAATAAGGATCATTAAACACAGACAATCAGCAACAGCTGATCAGAATAAAGTACATTTCCACAGTAAAACATAAATAAATGGTGGCTAAGCAGATTGTGTGACCATAAAAAAGGGTTTGGTGAGTTAAAATGTGATAATCTGCTTATCTAATCAAGGAGATACCTGATAAAAGCAGTCACACGTTCCAGAAGAGAGAATCCTCCAGCGGCCATTTTAAAGCAAACGTTAAAATTTAGGCAATGGGGATAAAGAATTCTAATAGTATCTGAAATCTTTTGTCACTACAAGTGTAAACTTCTGAAAAACTGATGTGATTCAGCCACTGGTAATCCTAATGTAAATTATAAACACTATTTTTTTTTAAACTCTTATGGCTAATAGATCATAAAACGCTACTTCCATACAAGGTTGACAAAGAGTTCATGTCCAAAAGTGTAACAGAGTGTCAAAACACTGCAAACCAGTTAGTTCCTGGAACTTTCTGAACATCCGTCTTCTGATTTTATAAACAAATGGATGCTAACAAACTCCAAGCTGGAAGCAGTACATTTTTCAGATTCCCCCTCTTTAATGAAACTAACAAGGTACTGTAACTGTTAAGTTGCTAACTTGCTAGTCAGTCTGCTATTCCAGTTAAGTATTTGTATATTCATCCCTTTAAACAGTCATAATAACATATTATAGGAAGTTATACTGGCAGATAAAACGCAACAATCATATTTAATTATAAAATTACACAGTTCTAATAAGATATAAGTTTTCTCATTCTCACAAAACCATCATAACAGAAACAAGACGAAAAACAGCACCATGCATCTTCTTTAGCACACTTTAACTCTGCTAATTTGAGTATTAATCAACCTCATACAGTATACACAACACTGCAATAAATCTGGGTTATTATATTCTATAGGCTAAAATATATTTTGCAACAACATAAAATTATGTTAGCTTACTATTATACAAACACATTCAAAATCAAAATCCTCAAAAATATCTTAGCACTTGCTTTTTATTTCATCATTATCCATTCCAATACAAAAAACAGCATCACAAGGTTTATCACCCTGCTGTCTAATTAGCAGAAGAAACCCACGAACACCATCCAGTCTTTGGACCTACACTGGACACCACAGTAACTAGCTCGCTAGGACTTTGTCTTTTAAACTTGAATTCCTTCAAACAAAACAACATCTGAAAAAAACCTCACAGAAAATTATTAGTACTAAAACCTTTATATGAGGCCAATGATCTACAATAAAAAAAAAAGCCTCACCAAAACAAACCACTGTAAGCAACCCCCATAAATAAGTAGCTCATGATCTTCTGAGAACAAGAGCTGAACCATTGCCCTGTTGCTTAACAACATCTATTTAGCTGGTTAGAACATTTGCAAAATACTTCAAGAAATCTGAATCAGTTCTGCACACAGCCTTCCTCCTTTATTATTGATATGTGTGATACAATACAGAAGACATTAAATAAGCTAGAAAAGCATATGTAGAATTTTAAGTGTACTACATAAAGATGAAATACAGAACGTTTTGCCCTCAGCACATCACATATCATAAAGATGGCTTTCTTACACAAGGATAACACACATTACACATTGACTGTAAAATCCAGACATAGCATGCGACAATCAAGCACGTCATTATTCTTTTGCCACTTCCTCACTACTTTGAGTTAAGATACATATACCTATTCCCTCCCAGATCTTATACATGGAAAAATGCTGATATGAATTAGCTATGACATTAAAAAAAAAATTAAAAAAAAAAAAAAAAGCCATCCTTAACAGAAAACCAGTTGTCTTTTACAAGAACCAGGTGTGACAGCCTTTGTTTGCAATGTCTGTCTCAAAATCTGAGGTCTTTTTCTGACGAAAAGTCTCCTGCATTTACATGCACAAAGTACTACTGTTGACACCGGACGGCCCTTTGTCTCTTTGTGAATTTTAACGGGTTTTGAAGTCAAATGAAACTATGTTCATTTCTTCTAAATTCATCCACAGTCTGTATTTTTGCAGTTACTGTTACTATCTACATCTAGACAATGAAACCATTCTTCATTTATGGGCCAACATAATTATTTCATTGAGCATCAAAAAGTGTATTCGTTGATTTAGAGAGAACATTTTATGATATCAAACTGTTCTATTTCATCTGACAGCAAGTCAACAGCAACAACAGAATTTCCCAAGTTAGTCATAATACGCTAAGGGATTGCTTTTGTTTGAACAGTTAATCCCTACAACAACACTAATTAAAAAATAAAGTGGACACTTTTACTAATCATTTTGGCACCCCTGTTATCACATCAATCTTTGTTAATCCATCATATTGTTGGGTTTTGGTCAGCAAATGGGCAGTTTCACTTTTAAATATGAAATCTAGCTTTAAACACGAAGCATTCAGACATCATTTTATGTAGGTCAGTAGTAGTTTATAATAAATACATGCGCAAGATGAGCTCATGTTAAGCTTTTAATTCCAGTATGATTACCTTACATTTTTGAAATGGAGTGACTATAAAGATAAGGCACACTTACACAACATTTTAACACTACTACTTCCAAAAACAATTTATTTAAAGATTCAATATAGTCTTCAAAATGCTCTTCCTAACTATTGGCTTTTGCAACTGATTAAACAATATAAGGAAAAAAGAGGAGACACAAGCAAACACACTGACAACACAAAGAATCACTGTGAGATGTTTCTGCACTAGCCCAGGGATAAAAATTCATGGTGCAAGAACAGTGATGTCTGCCACAGAACGACAGCCTTTTTCCCTCACTGCTGCTCCCCTTCTCCAACTAGTATTTGGGATTTTACTTGGTGGGAAGGGCTGCTAGAGCTCCTTGTGACATCTTACATGTTCCCAAAGGATCATTTTTTCCAAAGCATTTAGAGTTTTAAGTGCTTACATGGTAGCCAAAGGGCTTTCAACCTCCACTGCTCTGGTTCTTCTAAACACTCTTCTTGCAATAATCCCTAATTATGGCACTGGAACCATACAAACCGTGCAGTCTCTTGTAGTGGAACAAAGCCCATACTTTCTCCAAAAAAGCACACTTTCTCCAAAAGCTTGCAAAACTAAAATTATCTTCCGACAAAACAGAATTCTGCAATGATCCCCATTAAACTTCATCCACAGACTCCAATCAGACTCCAAGACCATTCCCACACCATCCTTCAGGTTCAAGTCAAGTCAATACTCAGTTTTGACCCTTTCCAAACACATCTGAAAAAAACAAGTGAAAGAAATAACCTCATGGTGCAGGAGCAAGCACTCCTGAGAAACACAGCTGAGTTGTATTTCTGCACAGAATATGGATTTAAAAAAAAAAAAAAAAATCAAATTAATCTGAACAATCACCCCCCAAAATGAAAAGAAACATATTGAGTTTGATATTTGAGTTAAAGTTTTTGGTTTTTTCAGGATAAATTCCTTAGATGTAGAATAGCATTTCAGGAGGTGGAAGAAAAAAGTGACATCTACTCTGAATATGCCCATAACCCCTGCTCTGTGGAGTGCAATAGAGCTGCTTTCTGTTTGGTGGTCTGCCAGTTCTGAAGTAAGGACAGAAAACTGTTCCACATCACAAATTAATGCCCTGGAGACCAGCTTATACAGCTGGTTTGTCTCTAGGTCACTGGAAATTTAATTATCTGTACAAAAGCTAAGAGAAAAAACAACGACAACAACAACAACCACCAAAAAACAAACAAACACACAACCGAAATACTGTATGTGGACAAAGAAGGAAAAAAGACACGCTTTGCTCTTCCTTTTTTGAAGTATGAGGAAGATCATCTCTCCTGTTGTTCCCTCCCTTATTTCAGACTGCACTGACAGGGAGGGGAGTTACTGACAGATCTGTTTTAATATTATCTTAAGAAAAACAGTGTGACAGAACTAGCTTTCAGATACACAACTGAGCAAACAATTTTATTTTTCCACAGCTGCTAAAGGCAACCACTTTTTCAAGCAGCTGCTGTAAAGGACTACGATTTCATTTTAATTTAGGTAGCAGACCCATTTTCAATTTTTACACTGCAACGCAAAGATTAAATGTATCTACAAAAATTGTGCTTTCAAGTGTCGGAACTAGTGACAGTGCTTCAGAACACTATCATTTTTTTTTCTCCTTACAGTGAATATACAGGTCACAATCCACATGCTGGTAGAATAAAAGTTGAGTTCAAAGTATTTTTAATTTTCATCAGATAATATTCATCAGATTACCATATTAAAAAAATAAAGATGAGTTATAAAGGAACAATAAGTGATACGAAGATTGGAAAGAAAAGAGATGGACATGCTTAATATTTAGAATATGCCTACCCAATACAGCAGTATGTGCAGAGATACCAACAATTTGAGCTATATTAACTGAGGTACCAAAAGTAGTGTGGTTTTCCTGGCTGTTAGCAAAAGCAGCAGCATTTGTCAACTTATGAAGAGCACTACATTAATGCAGCTATAATGCTTGCGAAATTCTGCCTTGTCTAGTGCAATGGATGACACAGATGCAGCTGTGTATGTATCTTCCTACTGATCAAGATCCACCTAAATTGCAGCTGAGGCTAGTGTTTCCTCTTGGAGAGGTGGCCCTGAAGGCTTACACCTAGCCAGTAAACACCAGATGGACAAAGCAGTGTGAAATTATTAGGTATGAAACTAGTGTTTGGGAGAGGCTGAAGAACTTGTGGTCTTATTTAAAATGAACTTTTCCTTTTGGGACATTAAATATTGTAACTGCAGTAAACCCCAAAACTTACCTTAAAATACAGAAAACTTCCATGCTCTCCCATGTTTTCAAGAGCTGAATAACACTTGCTTTGTCAAACTATGTCATCAGACTGTATTTCGTGCTGAGAAGTATAGCAGTACTAAAACAGTAGTGCTTATCAAGACACACCAGAAAAGGAGCTTTGAAAATAAAAAGCTGTTTCTAAAAAAAAGTTTTGTAATATTTAAATTTTCAAATAAAATATTCACTAAGTAGATTGAATTGTTTTCCCTTACACAACTTGGAAAAGGAATTCTGTAGGAATCTAAAAGCACACAAAACTTGTCGAGCAACTATCAGTCCATGACACAAAAAGCAGTAAAACAAACATTGAGGTATGGAGGCACAGAGTTTGCAATACCTTCATATTAGATGCCTCGGTTTCCAGTTTTGTTAGGTGATTTGAGTTATCCTCTAGCTCTTGCCGAAGGTTGGAGTTCTCCATCTTTAATGCCTCAACTTGCTTTAACAACTGATCATAAGAAGCTGCGGCCATCCTGGGCTACCCTCAGCCCTGAAGAAAGAGAAAATATTAAACATTTTAGGAAAAAAATCCAAATTTATCTAACCATAAAATTATCTCTTGCTTTCCCATTTACCACTCAACTTTCCAAACATTTAATTCATATCCATTAAACCAAACTATCAATGCCTAGAACTGATGCCAGTCAAAAGACGTTTTTCAGTGGGCTTCCATTTAATACATGTGATTAAGCAAATGAAAGCAGTTCATTAACAGTTACATTTGCTATTAGGGGAAGCCAGAATACATGAAAGAAAGCCATAGCATAATACAAAAGCATCATTACTACTCATATTTCAATTTTAACACTGAGAAACTACACAGGTAATAGATCACACTTAATCATTTTTGGATAGACAACAAGAACCACCTACCATATCTAAAAGATGTTGACTGACTACTTATTCTATGAAACAAAAGACAGTCACAGATGTTCAAAATTCCTAGCAATGGCATGCACTAGAGGAGATGTTGTACGAAAGGCAAACAGTAAATATTGAGGAACTTTAACAGAAAAAAAAGCACCAAATGTAGCAGTAAACAAGTATTATGTAAAAATACCCTCCAAGGTATAAAGATCAAACAAATGCACTAAAAAAATTCCAACACAAGAAATGGTCATATTGCAAGGTAGAAGAAAAAAAAAAAGATAAAAGGCTATTCTTGATATGAAGATATCCCATATTATTACAGGTAATACTGTAGCACAGCCCTAGAACACCATCACAATTATTCAGCCATTCTCAAAGGAGAAAGAACCAAATACTCCAACTTAAATTATAACATTCATTTTTTTTTCCCACTTTCCAAACCAAAACCCACTGGAGTTTAGATAACAATGTTAATGAAGTTAACTAAGACATGGCTAAGCACCTCTGAAGCTCTTCATAGTTGAAGCTATCAATTTCTTATTTGTCAGCCATTTAACAAAATAAAAGGAAGCTTAGCACTTCATATACGTGCAACTTAGCCTTCCAGTGTCATTGCAGGGATTTCCTAAAGTATGTAGCCTGTAACTCAAAGGAAAAAAAATACAAAAAGCTTACAGGACAACATTCCTTTGCATAGTTACAGCACTACTTTGGAAAACATGAAACAATTAAAAGCTCTTATTTAGCATTTTCTGTGTATTCTCTCACTAAGCCTTTGACTTCACTGCTTGTGTAACTCCTTATGTGATCAACTTTGCTCTTTCACACAATCTTAATTGAATTATCCAGCCTATTAAAAATAGGTTAAATTATTCAAAAAGGTTTTAGTTCCCCAATACAAGTTTTGAAAATCGTGCTCAACCTTTCTAAATTTAATCTCAATGAAACATAAGGAATAATACACATCATTGAAAACAGGAACAATAACAAGAGCTGTAGTGCATTTGCTTAGACTAGTTTATTTCCTTTTCAAGAAGCAAGTCTTCACACCCTAAACACCTGTCACCATCAAAGACAGGAGCAGGAAGAAGCCTGTCCCTTACAGAATTGTAATTTCCATGATGCTACCAATAAGCCAAAGAAAAAATATCCCTAACAAATTTCTTCAAAATTTGGTTATGCTTTACTGGACACCTCATTTTTACAGAAACGAAGGCAATCTGCAACATATACTCTATTCTGTGAATTCTGTGCTTTTACTATCAGGCTATTTAACCTAAATGGCGGAAAGCTCAGAGAGTTGTAACAGAAAGAAAAAAAGAAGGGGGGCGGGGGGGGAGGCTGCTTCTGTTCCATTTCATATATGTTTTTATTTCATATGTAACTGTTTCCATTCTTATTAATAAGAGCAACAGCTGTAGTTCACATTTCCTTCCAGAACAAACACTGCAGGGACAATTCTGCACAAGCCCAAGGAAAGGTAGACAGAAGTGGAAACACTTTTTTATTAGTTGTTATACATTAGTATTGCACTATAATATTGATAGAAACTGTTGGTTTTGACTCAATTATATCACACATTTATTCATGTACATCTTATTTAAAGAAACCGCTGTGTGCCATGTATTTGACATGCATTTTTTTTCTAGCTAGAATATATTTTTCTCCGATTACTTTAACTAATGATTAAAATGAAGAAACAGGTAATGATAAAAATTATCAAGTTTTTCTCTTTTCTGTCCGCGCTACAAAATTCTCACTCACGACTTCGGAGGTTAAAACAATCAGCCACATTAGCAAGACACATACATAAAACGAAGAAAACAGGGAAAACTAAATGAGGGGATGAGCCAGCATAGAAAGGGAGCAATTGCAATAGCTCTGATATTTTAAATGTTCTTATGGTAAATGAATAAGGACCCAGTTCCTGAAGGGGAAGCTTGGTTTGTCTTCTCCCTCTCCTGATCTAAATTCCTAAGCTTCATTTTGCGTATTTTATTTTTGTAACATGGAAGTAGGACACCGCCACTAAGAGACAAAATTCTGCCTCAGACTAGTAGTCTCTTCCTGATTCATTCTAATGTCTAATCTTATTATGTGAGCTTTCAGATTTAAAAAAAAAAAAGGCTGATTACCATAACTAATCCAAAACACCTTCACTTTTTAGTTGAATAGATGCCCAAATGGGCAATAAGCAACACTTGCACAGGCAGAAACTTGCTCCTGGCAGTTTGGCATCTCTCGGGAGTCACGCTGCCCGGTTGCAGCTCTGCTGCCGGGAAGGCACCTGCACCAGTAGGAGCCACAGCCACGCCGGCAGCTGCTCCCTGCTACCAGCACACCCACACCCTAGCGTACAGCACCAATTTTAAAGCGAAACTCCCAAGGTGGAATAATAATAATAATAAAAAAGCACACATAAAATCTTTTTGGTATCGTGGCGAGGCTTGGGCAAAGCATGTTTGCCCATGTTTGCATCTACACCAAGAACTGAACAGAAGGCAGCTAGTCTCACATTGGCAATAGGCTGCGGCCACCTACACCATCTGCTTACAGAGAGACCTGCCACCCCACTGGCTGAGGCACCTGGACTTGTTGGGGGCACACAGATGCATCCGTACCTCCCTGGCCCTCGAAGATAATTCTCCTTTTTCCTGCCTATAAAGGAAGGACTACCATGTATTTGAGGAGAACAGTAAACTACTTTTTAGAATTAATAGATCTCACCTACCCCAACTGCATCAAAGTGTTTTATGCCACGTGTAAAATGAGCCACAGTTAAAACAGAGATGAACAGAAAAACTGTACAAGAGTAACAGAGTAGCTCAAAGACAAAATCACACTCGACAGCGCTGAAAGTCATATTGTTGGGCTGGAGGGAGACTTAGTAAAGTCCCCCCAAAACTAGTCTGTGACAGGTATTTTTAAATGTTTCATTATTGACCTTAGCAGAAGAAGTGGCATAAAAACTTGCTCACATAAATTCAAGAGGCTTCACAAGGTCAGAGGACTACACGTAATACAAAAGGCATTTCATAAAATGAGAAATGAAATAGTAGAAACAGGGCAGAATTAAACAGCGTAACAATGCACGGTCACTCCTGTAGGAATCTTGTCACCTGAAAGCAGCGGGTGGGGAGGAGCAGTCTGAGCCTCTCAGCAGCCAGACTGCAGAGCACCTGGGCACTGCCTACATGAGACTGGCACACGGAAAGCTAACACGACCTCTGGAGCTATCAAGTCATTTTACAAAGGCATGGGTAAGAAAAGCGAACTTAAGTAAGTGAAGATAAAGATGCTAAGCAATCAGGGGAGTAGAAGGTCTCTCATATGAGACAAGACTTGAGAAGCAAGGCTTTGCTGCCTCAGCAAAACAAAGGCTGAAATGATACAGCTGCACTTTGTTATTACAGAGGGGAAAAACACTCGAGAGGGAGAAAAATATTTATGTTATAACACAATACTGACACAGAACAAATGGGTATAAATCCATCATTTTTCAATGCAGGCTGGCAACATCCTTGTCTAGCTCACTGCACAGGAAGGAATTGGACTTAACAGTTCAGAAACCCCATCTTTTATTCCTAGCCTTCGATATAGAATACTGTACTTATTTCCGTATCTTCAAGCTATTTGTACCTTTTTCGCCTAAAATAATGACATGTCAAAGCCTTTCACAAAAGACACCATTATTTAATTTTAAAATGGAGGAAATGGACACAGGTAATGCATGACCACAAAGCAGCTTAGGCTTCCTGTTGCTGTACACCGCAACAGCTCTCAGGCACTTAGTTCGTAGAGTGAAATCACAAGGCTCCATTACACACAAGCTGTTCCACGTATATTGAGCTAACACCCTCAAAAATCTGCCTCTCTTCTAGAAATAGGTTTTTACGAATTGCCTCAAACTAGGCAAATCACATCAGAGTTTGGGTCCCAAAACTAATCCTTGGATTTATCCTCCAAATTATTTGAGTACCAAAAAAAAAAAAAAAAGACTTAACTTTTGAACACAGAATTTCTGGCATCACTGGAAATCAACGATATCACTGCACCCCCTTCTAATTTCTCAGTGGTCAAAACATTTGCCTTGGAGAAAGAATCAAACCCTGGACCCTCTCAGCCAGACAGTGTTCACAGCCACATATCACCTCATTCACAGTAGAAATAACCAACAACCAGTCCAAAGGAAAACAAGGAATAGCTTACATGTGGACCACTAGCCTAAAGCTGTACCACTGCACATACACACACAAACTTACTCAAGATTATTGGGGCAAGAATCAGCTGAGTCAAGAATAAATTACTCTTCCCCCATACAAAACCACTTCAGTGGGGAGCAGAGAGAAAGGAAAGAACTCTGGGCTCCAACACTCATTTCACATTTTACCCAGCCCAAGGGGAAATGCACAACACAAGCTGCACAACCCACCTTTGAGAAGTTCACTATTATGCTTCAGTCAAGCTCCCTTTTGCCTTCTAACTGCGCTTCTCCTTTGCAGAGTGGTCATCATCCAAAGGAAGGGAGATACCCCTTTCTGTAGATTTACTCCAAGAAATAGTCCTCTTGCAATACAGAAACTTTGAAATATGATTCCTTCATTGTAAGAAGCATCTAAAGTCTAGGCCTCCTACTTCCTGACCCATATTTCTCATCATTAAGAGATGAGAAATTTCCATCTCCCATTAAAGTAAGGTGAAATTATGACAAGAAATTTCATGCTTTACTGAATTAGTAGTTTGCATGAATATACACACAGACCTTCAAGCTGGATATAACTCTCTGACACACTAAAATCAAAATCAATGAGAAGCCCAAATTTATGCAAATGTACTGTTAAGATCTAGATATGCATTCTTCTATATTAAGAAAACTATGCCAGTAACAACTGCCCAGAAATCAGAAACTTAGATGAACCCTTTTTAGTCTTAAATCCCAAGAGACAGGCAAAACCCCCAATACCATCTGAAAACTTATGATGCTTTTAATGATCAGAGCCCCTTTTTCTTTGAAATCAGTAAGCATATATACTCAAAATGCCCTGAAGAGGTTCTACTTAAGGGCCCAAACAATTTGAGATATATTAATTAAATCTCCTTATGAAAATATTTCAGATTCCTGTTACTATTTTTTCATCCATAGAAGCCGTAATTGTTATGAGAACGTTCTGTTTGTATAAAGCAACTTCTGTAGAAAAAAATGAATCTTAGTCTTTTCAGAACAGAGGCTAAGAAGAATCTAAGATATAAAACCCTACCATGTGTTTTTTCAACAGTAGAGACAGAGACCTGGCACTATCTTGATGTAAAGCTAAACAGCATTTTGAGATAATTACAACCTATTTGTTTCAACTTCAGAAATCTTCAACCAAATAATTATTCTCTCACTCAGAGTTAACTGCCTGAGGGCGAAATTTTTAAGCTTTTGTTAGCAAATAAGTTGTATGGCTACTTCAGACATCAAAATCAGTGAATAGTAAAACAGGTGTGCAACTCTCTAATAAGCAAACAGAACTTAGCATTCTACTACCACCACCAGTAAACAGATGTGCTCCCATGCTTTGTGTAACGAAATTTTTTCACAATGTCGTTTATCTTCTTACTACAACAACTTGTAATAATTGTATCTAAAGTTCATTAATATCCAGAATATCATATAGTAAGGTTGGAAAGGACCATCAACTCTGATTTCTTTCTACATCCACAAATTTTACCTCAGTATTCAGTGCTAAGCCCAATATCTTGTTCTTATCATTCTGTCAATTTTTGTCATTCATTCCCATGTGACTAATGGGGAATTGTTTATTCAAGGGCATATGACATTGAATAGAGGTGAAAAAACAGTCATAGTGTCATGAGAATTTTTTTTTTTCCAATTAGTTTATCTTAAACACATTTTAAACCAGATTTTTTTTTTTAAGCACTAGGTCTAGGGGTTCCACTTGGAAGCAGCCAGTGTTAACACTGTGAGGGTTGCAGCCGTGCCTGTCCCCAGCTGTCTGCCCTAACCATCTCCTCAAGGTTCCCAGCCAGGGCAGAGACAAGGGCTCAGCTGCTCAAGTGGCAGCTGCCTAAACCAATGTAGATTACTGCCTAACTACCAAGGTAATCTGAAATAGGTCCCAGTTTAATTTACTATGCTGGGCCATCAACCACAATGGCTCAGCAGCTGTTATGTGGCTATTTCCAAAAGAGAAGCAAGGCTGCCAGGCAGGGGGAAAAAATCCAGCACAGCTGTTCTAAGGTAAGCCAGCTCCACTTACTAACTTCAGCCTTAAATGGAGCACTTTCATATAGTTACCTCAAAAGTGGCACTTCTGATTTGAACATATCAAACCATGCCAATTTGCATTAATTCAACCTCTCTGTTGACTGAATCCTGTATTGGATTTTCCATTTCTCCAGGTTAAATGACTTATATGTAAATATCCTTCTGTTCATCCTTTTTCAACTTTGGCAAAATATCAACACTCTAAGTGCTGTCTTTAAGAACTTACCAAAATAAGCATCAGTGGACCAGGGACTGTCTTATCCATTTTGGTTTGGGGCAAACTTTCCAGGCTTGCTGACTTAAAAATGTTTACCCTTCACAGGCATTGTTCTCCTTTCCTACCCAATGAAAAACACTCCATTGGACTCAGATCATAAAATCCCATTATCTTGGTTCTTTCTAGACAGAGCAGAAAAATTGTATTTCTGCCTTCTCCGGCACCACACTGAACAACCAACCTATTTCCACCTCGTGTTAAGCCTATACTTGATTAAAATGTCTTTTGTTGCCAGCATATTTAATCCTTCTACCCATACCTGCATTTAAAAACAAAGGCCAAAACTTCCAGGCAATAGGAGTTAGAAGGGAGGCTATTTTGTTTGGTTTTTCCTCATCTGGGCTACATGGGAAAATATAACATGGAGTTTGAAAGTGCTGTAAGGCTTTGGGTGTGGTTAAAGAGAATTAAGAAAATATTCTACACAGAATGAGAATTGCCCGTGAGTTGAACAGCAGATTTAGTATCTTCTGCTCATGTTCTCATTTGTTCTATATTAGCATGCTCAGGTCATCGGAGAGATGCAGGAAGAAGAACAGCAATCACAGAAAACTGTTCCGCATCAGCTTGTTTCAGCAACAAGGGCTTTGATATCTGAAAGTGAATTCCAAGTTATGTAACGCTACTCCTTTTAATAAATTTGAAAAAGCTTACACTAAATTACACCAAATAATAATCTCTAGATTAGGTACCCTCCAAATTCCTGGGTTTTTCAGACGCATAGAAAAAACAAGGACCAAACAAAAAGCCATTATTATTATCAGTTATCCTAACACAATGTGTGAAAGGGTTAGTCCCTTCAACAGGAAGCCAAAATAATTTTCTCTAAACCTCAGCCACACTGAGAGGATTTTCTTCTTAGTTTTTCTATCCATTTCTTCATGAGAGTTATCTCTGTTGACAGCAGACTAAAACACTGAAGTGTTACTATACGTGACATTCCTAAACTCTTTTGACTGGGGGGTAGGGTAGAGAGGTTATTTTGTTCTGTTGTTCCATTAATGATCTCATAACTTGGCAAGAGCTTTCAAGCCATTGTTATATTTTGGGATACTTCCTTAAGTTCAATACTTGACCTGTAGTCACCAACCATAAGCAGAAGCATCATCTGTTCTTCCTAACCAAAACATAACTTGGCTGATTTGGGTTCAAAATAATAAGTGATGCAGGTTCCACACATTCTTTAAAAGACCAGGAACAGAGGGAAAGAGAAGATGATGGTCTGAACTCTTGGCTTATGTTCCTTATTTCAGGTCAAGTAGGATGGCGGTCAAGTGCGTGACAAATAGAAATGACCTCATGTTTAGAATGTTACTAGAGTGGCAACAATCCCCAAAAAATTCCTGTTAATATAAAAAAGAGTGAAGTCAAGAAGTCATACATTTCAGGCTATCAGCAGTCAAGTTCATCTTTTATCACAATGCCAAGAAAAAAAGCACCAATTCTTCCTTTATAATTCTGCATTGGGAAGTTCCTTAGCTCGTTAGTCATGATGCATTCCGAATATGACTGTGAAAACACGAAACATGATTTGCATTTAAATACTATATTGAACACAAACAGTCCAGACATAATTTGAATCATAACTTATACTGGACCACTGATGATTCACAAGCCTGAACACTCATTCTTCATGATGATCACCTTTGCTATTCATGGCCAACTGTGTATCCCCCACTGCATATGACTTGCTCCTCCTCACTCACAATATTTTAAGGATTCAACTCCAGAAAGTTTAAGCTATTAAGAAGCCTAAGACAGGTCCTTATTTTCCAATTTTAACTGAAAACACGAATTAAACATAAAACTATTAATATGAGAAAAAACAGCTTTAATTAAAAAAAATTATACATATATAAAGCAATATTTCCCCTGTACTGGGTCACCTATTGGGGTCATCTTCAGGGTTCCCTTCAGCACTTCAGGGAACAAAAAAACGATTTGTCTTGTAGGAAATGTACCAGCATCTGTTCACAAAGGTCCTGCAAGAATTTTGGAAAACCACCAGTGGAGACTTGGTCTTCACTAACAATAACTTACTGTCAAAACATATCATGACTGGTACAGCCTATTTAAAATAGAATTGTATTGATGAAAATATAATTAATCCTGTTTCACCAAGATAAACATTTTACCCACTGAATTAAGGCAGATACTGAAATCCTACATAATTCAAAGACCAAATAAAACTATTTTAACCTTATACATTTCCAACATGTGCTGTATTACTCCATGCTGATGATATACCAATAGTGTACTATGACAACAGATACTGAAACATTTATCATAACTGAATATTCTGTACAAATACTTTGGGAAGTATCATGATGGCATTTGAGGGATGATGTTTAGGAAAGTCTGCACTCATAAATAACTTAAAGTATATTAAAAGTGATCTTTTATTCAAGCTGCCATTTTTAAGAGTGTGACTACAGTTTCTTACAGGAACTACTCTGCTTACTGCACAATACTGTTTCTTATTAAACACGAAGAACCATCACCATAATAATTATCATAATCCCTACTGTGATTTTGTCACCCTTTTTTCTTTCCAAAAAAAAGCAGTGAAAACACCTCTGCAACACTCAAAACATTACAGTAGAAACATCTATTATCACCAATTTACCTTATGAAACCAATTACTCAAAATGGGGAGTCCTCAACTGATGTTTCACAATTTAACATCATACAAAGCCTCTCTTACCAATAAGGCACGAAATCTATGATCCTAAAAATAATGGAATATACAAAAAATATTTTGAGGGGATGTCTGCAATAAAGCAGAAATTTAAATTCAGCAAGTTAGATTTGTCTTCTTCAGACCTATTTTGTGCATCATTGTATTTAATAGAACTGAGAAGCAGGAAAAGATATTTTACCAGTTACTTTGAGTTTTCTTAAAAGTACAGAAGAGCCTGGTTCCAAGCAAGTGCTTTCAGTACATATGTTTACGTGTATTTTCAAAGAACCATAATCTTGACAGAATATTATATAAATCTACTGACTGTATTACAAGTAACAGAAAAATTAACTAAATCATAAAAAGAGGGCAGAAGGAACATCAACGAGCACTTTCAACAGAACAAACAGCAGAGGAGGGTAGTATTTAAAAACTGAAATTGATCTATATTGATCTATTCATGCATGCACAGTATTTTACTGAAAACACTTCAGTACAAAATAAGAAGCACAATGTTTCTCACTATGCCTTTAAAAGGCATCTTTCAGTGTATGACTATCCAAATCAAATCAAAACCAGGTTCCACTGATCCCTCAAAGAAAATCCTATCAAATGAAAAATGCTCCTTACAGCTCATACCACGGGTCCTCCATGTAAGTCAACAGGAAGAATTTTAAATCGTGACCCAAACAACAACTAGGATGAAATAATTTGGCAGTATATACGTCTTCCAAAAGCCACTACAGATTTTTGCTAAAGCAAGGAGCATTCTGCTGGCGGTGACCTAACTGCTAGAATAAAAGCTGCATATCTGACAAAGGGAAAGAAAGGATCCACTGCTTCATACATAATTTATTAAGATTTCCCACAGCATTCGCGTTAAGTCGCGGACCCAAGCATTTCTTTGTGATGTTAAATAAATTTGTAAGAAGTCAGCGGATCCCAGGGCGAGCCGGCCGCACGGCGCAGCGCTCACCCCAGAGCGCTCCCCGTCAGGCGCGCTCGGCTCGGCTCGGCACGGCTCGGCACGGCACGGCTCGCTCTTCCCGGCGACGCGCTGCGGCAGCGGACGTACCGCCGCCCTCCATCACCAACAAAGCCGGGCTGAAGCCACCCGCGGGCAGCGCCTCGCCGCCCCGCAAGGGGCACCTCCACACGCCGGGCAGGGGCTGCCCGCCCGCCCGCCTCCTCTCCGCCTCCTCTGGCCGCAGAGCCCGCGCTACGGGGCGCACGGCCGCGCCAGGGCTCCGCGGCGGCTTTGTGCTTCTCGCCGGCGGGGCGCGGGGGGGGGGCGTCGGTACCGCCCGCGGCGGTTCCCCGCCGTGCCTGGTGGCCCGTCTCCGCGGGCGCGGGGTCTTCCTCCCCTCCGCAACGACAGCCCTTTCTCGCAGCCCAGGTTTTTTTTTTTTGCTTTTTTTTTTTTTTTAGCCACAAAAGCCGCTTTCTTCTCCCTTCCCGGCGGCGCCGCCGCCGCCTCCTTGTCACAGGCGCAGAGAACCGCCCCGCCCCACCTCACCTCACCCCGCCCGCGCCGCCGCCCGGGTGCGGTGGCCCCGGGAAGCCGCCGCCGCACTCACCCCATGGCCGCGACAGCTGCGCCTCCATCCCGCCGCCAGCGCCCGGCCCGTCCGGCCCCGCCCGCGCCCACCGGCTGCGCCAGCGCCGCGGCCAATACTGCCCCGCTGGTCACGTGCAGCCCGGCGCGGCGGCGCAGCCAATGGGGCGGCGCGCCCCTGTGGACGCGCCCGCCCCCTCCGCGGGGCACAGCGGCGCCCCCGCCCCGCGCCCCCCGCGGCAGGAGGAGCCGCGCCGGCGGCCAGGCCCCGAACTGCGGCTCTCGGCACCGGCAGCGGCACGGCCCGGGGCGGGGCTGCCGGCAGCGGCGCGGCGCTGTCAATGCGACGGGCTGCCCCGCGCCCCACTGCCGCCCGGGGAGGCCGAGCGCCCTCCCGCAGCCAGCTGCGAAAGGCGGGGCCCGGGGCCGGGAACCCAGGCACGCCTCCGCCAGGAAGTTAACGGACGGGGGCAAGGCGAGCCCGGCGCAGCCCCGTGCGAGGACGCCGTCTTCCCCGCAGGACAGTGCGGTGGGCGGTCCCCAGCCGCCGCACCCCGCCGGAGGCCTGAGCCGCCTGGCACCCGTTACCAGCTACTGCGCACACACGGTGTAAAATATAGAATATTATTCGTGATAATTCACAGGGAAGGCAGGCAGGACCTTCTTTTCCACAGGGAAGCGCCCCCAGCTCTGTATTCCACCACCAGCACTCCGCATAGCCACGGGCACGAGAATTAACACACTCTGCAGAAATCAGCTCACAAGCATCTGCATCACTTCAGCCATGATGATTAGAATTCTCCTTTCAACAAAAGCACACAAGGACGAAATACTGTACAGGAGGACAATCTTTGGCATTTCTATAAAGGAAAATACTTTTATACAAAAAAATAAATGACGTTCTTCTGTAATTAAACAGTCCATCTAGTTTTTAAAGAAATCCACAGAGACACTACATATTTAAAAGGCAACCATAAGCGTATTCTTCAAGGGTATCTCGGGCTTATTTGCGGTTCAGTAAAACACTGTTTTCATGTGCTTTTTAGATATAAAGTTGTCACTACTAGGTGCTAATTTTATGACAAATCAAATATGTATACACTTAAGCTATACCAAATTAGAACAAGTATCAGTTTAGTGATGGGTTGGAAAAAAATCCAGAAGACACATGAATAAACGAATCAGTTCATGAAATTATGTATTTTAGAATCTCCTTCCAGAACTGATCTCTCCCCAAGCATAAGGAAGCAAAAAGGTTTGCACAAAGAAAACCCCGCCAGAAACACACTACTGAATACAAGAGGCAGCAGAAATGAAGCCGTATTTCAGCTGTTTGAGTTTGTAGTTTGTATTTCCAGTTCAATAAAATGTCATAAAGACAAAAGGTACTGCAGAGATGAGATTTGAAAAAATCCAGCTGTAATATAAAAGGCAGATTTGTAGAAACAGAACAATATTAAGTCTTTTTAATCCTCAAGTGGTAGCCAAGAATAAATCTACGGGCAGTGCAATCCATCTCAACAGAGCAGTGCACGAAAGAAGACACCTGAACAAGCGCAAGTTTCTCAGCTAGAGCAAATGAATGCCCTTCCCTGTGGCACTTCACATAAATTATGGAGTTACACACTTACACAAGTGGACATAAGGACAAACAGCTCATTAAAAACACATATCCTTATATGCCCCAGGAAATTTCATTCTTCCTCTAATAATTTGTTCGATTTGTATGAGACAAGCAGCTCATGATACCTCATGGTTGGGACCAGGCACAACTGAAGGCACCACAGGCCTGTGCATGCTTGTGAGCAACTGCACAACAGATATTTAAATGCTGCTAGTTTAACTTCAGCTGTTTTCCCATAGTTCCTTTTTTCCAGTCAGAGAAGGCAATACCAATACTCTGCTCTCAGGAAAGATGCTCGTTACCAGATAACCTTTTGTTAAACGTCTTTGTGTTTAAGGAGATGTGCAACATGATGTCATCTGCTACCTTCAGCACAGCATCACACAAAATCCTCTTTGACTTCATCAGTATGAATACTTACAGAGGTTCCGTCACTTAAGCTGTTACAGTAAACCACTTTAAACAAAATTTAAGTGTGCCAGTATTCAAAGGTCAGGCTATATGTGGGGTTTTTTTGTTGTTTTTGTTTTTGGGTTTTTTTGTTTGTTTTTGTTTGTTTGTTTGTTTTGGGTTTTTTTGTTGTTTTTTTTTTTTTTTTGCTACAAAGCTCCTATTAATTACAGCAATAGTTGACAACCCTCTGTTCTTCAATCCACTCAATTTCATTTCACAGACACCAAGTTCATACTCCCTCAGCTGTAACAAATTATCACATTACTGTTCTCAGACTTAAAGTGTAGAACCTATGCAGGCATTACATCTAAAGCCATCTTACTGATACATTACTGATATAAGCCACTGTTTCTCCCTTCAGAAAAGAAAACCAAAATGCTCCCAGCTGTTACTGTACCGCTCCCTCCATCCTAAAATTATTTACATTAGCAGAAGTGCATACTGAAATAAGTATAGACATAGCTCATTATCAGTTGGCAACGTGTTGCAATATGAGTTGCAGCTTATATACCAATCAGGTTGGTTCAGTGATGGCTTTAAATCATGTTCAGAAGTTGCAAGTGCAGCACAGTCTGTCATTACTTTCCATGTGCAAAGACAATACTAGAGAACCAATGCCAAAGAAAATGCTAGAAAACTGAAAACCTATATACTTTAAAGCTAAACTGCAACCTTCTAAGTAAAAAACAAAGCTTGAGAAATACAGTTAATTTCCTAGAACCTAAATGGGAATATCAAAGATCAAAGGCTACATAACATGGCCCATTTGTTTAGACACATCATACTGCATTTTCTGCAACTCTGAAAAACTAACTATAGCGTTCACTCTGTGAAAATGCTCGTTAGTCCTGGTATTAGTCAGTCCCTTCTGAGGCTGGTAGTTGTAAGCTGCATAAATTTGAGTAAATTCAGTGCTGATGAGCTGTGTTAGATTCACTACTCCGTAGCCTGAAGTCACATATTTATTCACAGAACAAGCAGAGCATAAGCAGCAGTACAAATTCTCCAATGCATCCTGCCAAAATGACAGGTGAGCGTGAGGAAGAAAGCTTTCGCTTCCTTGCTCATAGTAATGCCCATTCTGTTATGATTTAATAAAAACGGTAGCTTATGTTTTCTGTCTGTGTCACATTCACTTGCCTCTGAAGCAAAAATCCAGTATTAAGTGAAATTCAGTTTCATAATCAGCATGTTCTTATTACTAAGATGATCTTTCTCATACTATATCTCCCAGTGGTGTTAAAACATCGATCTATAGCCACACAAGTGAATGGTATTGTGACATACTCTTGTTTTCTTTCAAAACTGCTTTCTGCATGCAGTACTAGATCCTGGCAATAGAACTGATAGCACTGAAACAGTATTTGAATAAAAAAAAGGTCAGGGTCTCAAGAAAAAAAAAACAACACACAGAAAGGAATTGTACAGAGAAGTGCCTTGTTTAGACTAAGTTTATTTTTGGCTAATTATTTTCTGTTTGGCAGAAGGAACAAGATGGACTTTTCATTCTTTGAAAGATATAATAACTAAGACAGATCTAGCAATACCTGCTCCATATTACGTAACTCCCCCCCCTTTAAAAATCTACTAAAGAATGAAATCTCCGCATGTAATCCAACAAATCTCAGGGATGCAAAATTTTAGTATTGAAAAATACTGACTCAGTTTCAGTATTCAAAACACAATTACTTTTATTATCTTGGACAAGATCCCTGCAGCCTACCCAGCACAGCATTCTCAAACAGCCAAATGGGAATTTGGCTCCAGAAAAGGAATTGTTAATCTTTTCACAGAATACTTGATGTAATCCATGTACTAAGTATTTCCCAATGCCTTGTTGCATTTATAAAAATCCTGTTTGAGACCAAATAAAATTGTCACAACCTTTTTCCCCCACCACTAGTAAGTAGTGCTAAATAGAAGCTCTGAGCAGATTAAGATGCCCAAAAATATTTGCTTCATAAAATCAAGACTATTAGAGCAGAAAATGCAAGAGGTTTTCTCGTTTTAGATAACTGGCTCATAAATGTGACAGTTCTCTGTGCTTTCACCTTACCTTTCGCAGTAGTAGCTTTCTCCCTAGAAGCTTTTAACTATTTAATATAGTTTAAGTGATTGGTATTTCATTATTAGTCATTGTACATGCACAGTATTATCTATCTCAGAGACTCTGGGTGGTGAGTGGGTTGGATAATAAGTTAAATTCTCTCTGTTGCCAGGCACTATGGTATTACTCGCAAATGTGAAATGTAGTATTGCCAACTTAAGGGATCTTGCGTTCGGAACTTCACTTATACATTGACTTATATCAGTGGCATAAAGAGATTTCGTTAACAAAAGACTGAAAACATTGCACATCTGTTTTACATAGATGCAAATTTCATCTTAACACAGGACTTAATGAAATATTTTAGCAGCTGCTATAATCATAGATTGTCTCCTGCCTTTCAAATTTATTTTAAAAACTGATGAAGCTGAATATGCTCTCAGTTTTTCATTTCCTTGGAAACTGTGAAGTTGCTTTCACCTTTCTCACTACCACACACAGACTCTGTGTTGTTCCTTCTGAGCCTTGTCCTTACTGTATGACTAGGATCAGTGATAGTTTGTATATACACACATTGGGAATACTCATAACCTGCTCCCATCAACATTAATATCTGTGTTTTGACCATGAAAAGCTATACTCATACTTTGTCCATCAGGATTCTCTCAGAAATGTCGCATATACTTCCCCATACAGATGACCTCCAACTATGAGCCCAAGAAAGATAATCATAAAAAGAGGTTTCCTAAGGATGAAGAAACGAAATGACCACCCTTTCTTACACAGATACAGAAAGAATGGAGAAAAGAACTGTCACTGGTCCTAATGCATCAACCAGAACACATGAACTCAACCCTTCTGACACTAGTCCTACAAAAATAAAGAGGAAATTTCTGTACTGAGAATAAAGAATCAGAAATCAAATTGTTCTGTGAAGATTTTCTATTATGTTGATGTGCTAAAATTCCATTCCACTTGCCCTCCAAGCCCCTCTCCCCCAAAGACTGTGCCATAAGTTCCTAAACTTGAGAAGATTTTTCCACAAGCAATTAAAAGGTCTGTCTTTCACAGGAGTCAATTAACTACTGGAAAGTCATGTAACATAAGCTAAATGAGAAAAGCAGAAAAATGCGTGCTGTTTAATTATTTCATAAATAAGTCAGAGGTAAGGAAAGCCATCACCCGCTCTTTAAATCATTTACTATCTAATGCTTTCTACTGTTTGCCAATTCCTTTCTTTTGTCCAGAAGTACTGTGCTCTCTGGGGCATCTCCCACTCATCCTTTCTTTCCTCTCACTAAAGTTTTCCATCTGCATGTAGGTTTCTTGCTGGAACTTAAATAAACCAAGATTCAAGGAGAAAGACTGCTTCCTTCCTCACATCTGTTAGATCTAGTATGGAGCCATGGCCCAATCTGTAATATTAGTCACATATATTCTAAAACCAGTTCAACAGTAAAAAAAAAAGGAGTTTGTATAGCAAACCATTAATCCAGTAAACTTCACCATCTATTCACCCATTCTTCTCTCTCAGCTATATAATAAAATCCACCTGATATGTGTCACATTACCCACTACCTGTGGCTTCCTCATCCTCTAAATTAAAGAACATCAGAGTATCCCAAGTATTGAATCGCTCTGTTCCCTCTCCTGCAGCTCTTTCAGGCTTGTGTTTCAGGTGCATATTATATTTTCTGCCTTATTTTTATTTATCTTTTCCACTCCCCCTTAATACCATGGCAAAGCATGACAGTTGTTAGGCCTCATTTCTAATGGACTCTAGGGTACAAGTCTTTATTAGAAATGCTTCAGTTCAAACATCACAGGTGTTAGTTAATCTGAGGCTCACGTGTAGGACATCAGGAGGCAGCAAGTCAGAGCAATGTTGTGCAGTACCTCAGATGAAAGGCAATAGAAGTTCAGTACATACCTGCATCGGCTCTTGCTTTCTGCAGTTAACTGCAGAGGGCTTCATCTTACCCAATATTAAAATTGTGCATTAATTTTCACACAGATTTCTGGTTTTTAAATGGAAAAACAATCCTATCCAAAAAGTCGGAAAACATAAATGGATGATGCCTATTCAATCCACGGAAGAGATGGACTTCTACAGAAATTGAGAAAGGTGACTTTAAATGTGTGAGCTAGAAAACTTGTCTGTAAATGTGCAGAAAGCAAGTTCACACTGACCAGGTAAACTAAAGAGCTGACTTTCAAGTGTAGTTTAGTTTACTCCAGTGGTTCACTCATGTGCCTCCCCACTTATTCCAAACCTCCCACAAACTAAAGGCTTATTCAGCACTTTTGAAAACCTGTAATTGTACCTTCTAACCCATCCTTAATTCTGTTTTGGTAATCAGTTAACAGTACTGGAAGCTCAACATCTGCAGTGCTGAGTATCTTCCACATAAAAGCCCCTGTCTAGCATACCACAGGGATTGTCTTCGTAGAGAACTTCATTCATTAATAGAAATTTCTCTTATTTTTCCTCATCTGCGCCATAGAGTAGAAAAAACATTAAATTTTTAGAGAAAGTTCAAGAATTTGATGTTTCTTGGAGAGTGCCAGGCTCTGGACCTGCCTTATCTCCATTAGAGCTACCTTTTGTAACCAAAGCACTTTGTCTCAGAATAATACTTTGTCCTAAGCTGTTGCACAGGTCTTGACTCTAACATACAGATCTACCCAGGGCTGCACATCCATCCGCTGCTCAGAGACTGATTAAGCATCATATCCACTAGAAAAAACTGAGCACATACCTAGAATACGTGCAGTGGCCTGAGTTATGAGAAAAAGCCCTATTTTGCTGCTTCTTAATATTCAGTATCAGACATAAGAAGTTGCAGTATTAGCATCTGTAGGTGACAAATGGATGACTGCACACATAAATGGATGATCAGATTCAGTTTCTTGTTACACTGCGGTTGACAAAGGTCACTGCTAAAAAAATTGGATGCTACATGGTTATACATGTTTTACAGTGAATCCAGGAACATCCCAGAACTCCACACCACTCTGATAAATGGAAGCTCTATCACTTCAGTGCAATATCACCTTTTTTTCTCACCATCTTCTTTTCACTATTCCCTTTGTTTGGTTTGAACCAATGTTGCTAATGCAAGAACTGATTTATTGTAAGCATTCTGACATTTTAGTAGTAATAATTCAGTTAAAAATTTATTTACCTAGAGGTCATCAACATTTTCGGGGGTTTTGTTTGGTTGGTTTTTTTTGGTGCAGGGTATCAAAATGGACGGAAGGTCAATTTTTGTGGAATCCTGTACACAAAGACCTTTTACAAAAAGGTATGTTAAACATCACCATTCTCCAAGTCTGCTAACAAAACAAAACAAACAAACAAAAAGTTCCAGCTCTAGGCAAGTTTCTGAAAGCCCACTGTACTAAGAACAGCTTTGACAAGGTCTAGAAACACAAAGATCTTGCTCAGTCGTGGCTGTGAGTTCTCTCACCATAATTATAGTCTTTAAACACTTAAATTTAAGCCTGAGTCTCTGAGCTCTCAGCTAGAACATGACAACCATATCAAGTAGATCTAGAAACACTGTCCTTTATAAAATAAAGGGTTGACAAGAAATCTGAGGATAAATATATCTTCCTCAAAAATCTAATTAAAAAACAATCCACATTTCAGTACATAACACTAATTACTAAGAAATTCAAAAAAGGACCACAAAAATGTATCATTTCATTTAAAAAGTTTTATGCTGTATGGTTTAAGGAATACAATTTAGCTGGTTTAGCAAAAAGTAGGCTGCTTTTTATTACTGTATACTGAAAATATTTCCAAGTTTGTCACAAGTTTAAAGAAATCCATTAGCTGGAAATTAGACAAACTGGAACTTAATTTCCTAACAGTGGAGTGGTTAAGAAAATCACAAAAGCTCAGTAGGAGCTGAGCCCACAAGGTGAGACAAGATACTCCATTAGGAAATACTGATTTTTAGTGTTCTGCAGCTTCTAATATAAGGTTCACACTGAACAATGCAGGGATCCACTCTGAGCTTTGAAGTTCACAATTTATTTAACCCTGCAAGAATTTAATCCCTTACAATGTGCATATACTCATGATGTGTTGGAACAATTATTATCCAGTCTCACACAACTGAGATTTAGCTGATCGCTTGCCAAGGTGTCCTGGTTTCAGCTGGGACAAAGTTAGTTTTCCTCCTAGTAGCTACTATAGTACTGTGTTTTGGATTTAGTGCGAGAAGAACGTTGATAACACACTGATGTTTTGCTTATTGGCAGGTAGTAAAGGACTTTTCAGCTTCCCATGCTCTGCCAGGTACTCAAGAAGCTGGGAGGGAACAAAACTAGGACAGCTGACCCAAGCTGGCCAAAGGGGTATTCCTTACCATATGACATCATGCTCACTACATAAACTGGAGTCAGCAAGGGGGCAAATATTGGCTGTTTGGGAACAAATTAACATGCTATTGGGCCTCAGATGGTGAGCAATTCCACTGTGTATGACTTGTTTTGTATATTCTACTATAATTTTTATTATTATTTTCTCTGCATGTTCTATCTCATTGAACTGTTCTAATCTCAACCCACAAGGTTTTTTGTGGGTTTGTTCCCCTTTCCAATTCTCTCCGCCATTCCACTTGAGGGACAGGGGGAAGTGAGCAGCTGTGCAGTCCTAGTTGCTGGCTAGGATTAAACCATAACGTAAGATCTCTCAGGAGCAATACAGAATTCTCACCATAAACTGATTTCTGTGTATGCAGAGGTGAGCTGCTGTGAGAAGCAGCATTCATGCAGAATGGACTTGTGCTCCCAGGTAGCACAACCCCCGCAGACAAGACACCTGGCCAGCATGCAGTTTTCCTGCTCACAGACAAGTTAATCATCAAGTATAATGATTCACTTTAGATTTTTGGGTTAGCTTTTGTTTTGGAAACATTGTTGCTCACTTCAGCTTATTTATTGACCATAAAAATGCTTCCTTGGATGATCTGGATCTCACTCCCTTAGGGAATCTGCTGTTACACAAGCCTATAGGCATTAGTGGCATACTAAAATTTTTACTCACTTGTCTTTTGGCACACAGTTTAGTGGGTTTACTGAAAATTAAAAATCCACAGCCCCATTTCAAAATATGAGGGTTTATGATATTGGTGGGGTGGGTGCTAGGAATTATGTTTTTCTTTTTGGGTTTTGGATTAACTGCATCTTCAAATTCTAATTTCTGTAAGACTTAGTGAAGTTGAAAAAAAGACATTTTGCTTCCATTGTGGTGGGGATTGTTTTCATAACAATCTGAGGAGTCCAAAATATCTTAGGATATTTTTCTCCTAATAATAAAGGTTCAGCTTACTGAACAGTCAGTAAGGAACAAAATTCAAGTATAAGCAGCCCTGTCCAGTATTCAAGCAGCATGAATACCTATTGAAATTGATCTACCTGCTCATTAGAAGAGGAATGCAAAATTGAAATATTAATTTCATCTCTAGGCAAGCTGCTTTCAATACCAAGCTCCACACATGTAGCAACAATACACTGTGATCCACACTTTTAGAAGTCACACAGATCTGGCCTTTCTTTGTGCCATTCTTTATCTTGGAAATCAGCAGGCAACTTCAAACTAACAAAACCAGCATCTGAGACAGCTACTACTAAAAATTTACCACTACCAAAGTTACTTCAGGAAAGTACTGCAAAAAAGCAATTGAAGAAGGGCTGATAGCCATGCCCAGAACAAATAAAGCATCAGTGGAGTAAGAAAGAAGAAAAATGCACCTAGGTTTGTCAAAAACTGAGAAGCCAGGAGTGTTTTTAAATTCCTTGATCTAGATAGAGTGTATATTTGAGTGCCATCTTTGCTTCCACAGCTTGGATTCAGGGCCACCGGCTACTCAACTAATTGCATGTATTAAATCTTAGAACTGTAAGATACAATTGCATGATTAAAGTGTACAACATTGCAACTCTTGAAACACTCAGGCTAGAGATAAGGAAAAACATTTTACTGATTACAGATATATTTTGCATGTCAGATTGTAATCCCTACAGACATGTGAAGTGAAAATTTTAAATAATCACAACCACGTTTAGAAAAGTTCTCCATTGCTAAGCATACCAGAATAATTTATTTTTTTCTCCTAACACATAACCCAAATATTTCAATCTTAAATAAAGAGATGTATTTTCAAAGATCCCCAAGGCAAGTCAGCTAGAATACCAACCCTAACTAGCTAAGATTTAGGAGAAAACATATTTGACATAGATCTTCCTCCTCAGCATGGATTTGCATTTTATTGATCCATTACTCTTTTATAAATGTTTATATTTTTAATCAAGTACTGAATCCCTTACTAGAAATATTTTCTATTATTTTCATGTTAAAACTCAAACTATTCAAGTTTCAAGTTTTCCTGGAATGGAGTCATCCTGAAGAAACTCTGGCAAACATAAGACTTTGTTTCTACATAAACAAAAATTCCAAATAATGTAGTCTTGTGGGCAAATTTAGTGCCTGCAAATCAAGCTAAGTCAGGATCCCAAGAATTCTGAGCATTTCTCACAACATTGAAGGGGTTAATTTTGCAAGCTAATTACCCCAGGTGGCAAGAGAAAGAAATCTTTACAGCAGGCATTACTTGTTCTGACAAGTAAGAAACAATATGAGAGATTCCATGTCATTGGCAAAATCCCTTCTGTCACACAAACAGAAAACCAAAGTCCTTCTCCAGAAACACAATTGGCAGCAATCAAAATTTTTTTATTTAAGATTATGGATTAATTGTTGCCCATTCTCACTTCTTACTTCTTCCGCTTCCCCTGAGTTTTTTGCCTTGTCTTGTGACCAGGCGTGTCTTAGCACTTGGAAATTTCATACAACACTCACACCATGGCACTCACTGGCCATGTGATCAAACATGCCTGTGACTGAAGTCATCTGGATGAGTGACTTGATTGGAACTGTTCTTGTGCACCCAGATATGCACCCACCACATAAAGGGTAGACCTGTGCTTCAGCCATGTGATGGAGCATGGCTAGTGCATCAAGTCCATGCACTTCTGTGAACAGCTGTATAGCACAACTGCACTGGAAAATGTAATTGCTTCAGTACAGGAATTGTCTTTTTACAGATTTGAGCTTTGCCCAACACAAAGTAATTTTAATGCTTGCATGGCTCCTAGAGACTCCTACAATATAATTACATAACAACTTGGGAAATGCAGAACAGAGACAAGAATGATGAAAAGCACTACACATCCATGTTTACAAGTGATGCAATAAACTTAAAAGAACACAAACTGAATAAAAATAGATAATTCTCCTTCAAACACTAAACTAGATGGCAAACCGTCCATGAGAACAATTACCTGGCTTTGTAAAGAACCTCATCACTTGTATGCCACAAATTAGAAAATCTTCAAGCAATAAACACCGATTAAGTAACAAATTTGTACATTCCTACACTACCTCTATTCAGAGCAGGTGACTTGAAAGGCAAGAATTAATACACTGGCAGACAGCAAATATAAAATTTACCCATGGTAACCTCAGTATGTTGAAGGTAGACATTTCCCCTTATTCTCTGAACAAGTGAAAACATGCTAAGCCATTTGAAACTTCTAAAATACGAAACAGTGAATTACAACTAGGCTTTGTCCTTACAACTAGTTTCAGGTCTTCCTTGTTGCATGCAAACTAGACTGTCACATGGACTCTTCAGTACCTTTACATCATTCAAGACACTATTTCACTTGCTAAATAAAAAATTTTAAAAAAAGAAAAAAGCCCAAACAAACAAACAAACAAAACTCTGAACATCTTGCTTACAAGTAAAATTGAGAGAGATGCAAATAAAGCAATACACAAATGTACTGGTTTCAGACAGACAAGCTCTCTTTCTCCATTCAATTCATTCTTTTCAGCTTCCAGCACTTGAAACATTTTTGGAAAAAGCTTTATGAATCAAGTCTAGTTCTCAAGGTCTTAACAATGACATTTAGACATTTAATTAGCAAGCCATCACTTGGACTGGCATCTAAACCTTTTGTTAGAGACCTAATTCCATGCCAATTGAAACATCCCATTAGTCTTCTATTAACTAACAAGAAGTCTTATAATATTCTGGCTACTTGATTGCACTGGAATGCATTAATGCAACAGGGGAGTGAGCTGAACTGAACGTAAGGACATAGATTTACAATGTACACACATTAAACTAACAAGAACATTCTAAGACAAAAATATAATAAACACATTTGTGTATGAGCTGGTATCGAGGCATACTCTGTGCTTCCTTGTAGCCTGGGCGTACTTATGACATCCAAGTGAGGAAAAAAACAAACACAAACAAAAAAAAAACACCCACCCAACTCCTCCCCCACACACAAAAACAAAAAAACAAAAACTACCATCCACAACAAGATCTGATTGAATTAAAGCAGTTTTAATGACTCCAAGCTGAGTCTTGATTTTAAAACTTTCTGGAGCTCATTCTGAACCATATTTAGAGACTTACACATGTGAATTAAGTACCATTATTCTAGTTGGCATTTCTGCTCTGAACCATAATCAGGATACAGAACTTTTTAAAACTCAGGAACATATATAACAATACATGTAAACAAATAAGCTATATTTGGAACCAAAGAATACAAATTGCACTAGCTAAAGCACATTTTCAGCTTGTATTTCTAATTTAGTTCTGTAGTTTCTACTGAAATAAAACCAAAATACAAAATGTGGAAAATTGCTAAACAAAAAGTCATGAACTCTCTGGGTTTTTTTCCTGCTTTTGTGGAAATGGGGATTTTACAGAAGATTGAGTCACCACCCCACTAGAGCAGGCTAAAATTAGAGTCTTATACAATGAAAGTCTTGTAGTTGAACAATTTGTATACCAGGGAACAAAATCCCAACAGAGTCATTCTGCTGAAACAGACAGGAGCCGGAAGACTGGTATCAAGCAAGATTAAAGAAATAGATTCATAGGAGAACTGAGAAGTATTCAGAGTAGTGCTTTATCCTGGTAGGATAAAATCCATAAACAAAATTACAAAGGTACAAAAAGATCAATTTAGCATTGTGTTAAAAATTAACAATGTGGAAGGAATGTGGTCATATATTAGATTCTGCTAACCTCAGAATCTCATGTATCTCAGCACTGCCTGCTGACACTGTCTTCACCACCAATAGATGCCAATTCTAGTGTCAGGGTTACTGGCACAGAAGCTTTTCCTCCAGAACTGCTGACAAGGAAACTTTTGATGTCATGAGTGAGTAAAGTAAATTCTGACATAATCTGCCTTTTTTTTTTGGTTGGTCTAGATCCTAGTCTATTGCACCTGCTGACAGCCAAAAATTTTACCCAAACTTCATTCCGCATGGAAGCCTTTAATTAATAGAGTAACCAAAGAGACCTTATATGAGCTCATGGATCACAAGTTTTGTAGAAAACAGCTTAGAAAGGTTAGATATCTTGAATGTAGCACTTTCTGAGCAGAACATACGGAAGTTGTTGCAAACAATGTCAGTGAGACAAGGCAGGTATTTAACTCCAGAAATCACATTATTCAAGGCAGTGTTTCCTTTGTGGATGTCAGAGTCTGATACGGATAATGGTTCAAACATTGTGGCAAAACCAGTTCATCCAGCCACAGGAGATGATATATTCAGTATAAGGTGAACTGTGATTTACATATCAACGACAAGCTAATGAGCCACAGACAAGGACCAGGCTGGCAGGCTGACAGTAGGAGGTGGGGTACATACTGAAGGGCATGTAGCTCCACCTTCTGATATGACCAGCATGGCACGAAGGCAAAGGCTGAGATCCTTCAAGATGGCCCAAGACTTGTCAATCTTTTGCAATCACTCCCCCAGCCCCCCGACTTTTCCATCTTTCACAATAACACCTCCACAAAACACAACCAAAAATTACACAAGCAGGCAAACCCAGAGGGCTATAAAGGCCCACCTTGTGCAAGCACTGGCAGTGCCCACCCAGCATCCTGAGTACCATTCTGCTCACCAATCTCATCGTGTGAACTGAGGAAGACACCAGACAACACTGCACATCGCTGGATTCAAGACTGTGAACTACATCACACATAAAGCGGAGCCATAAGGATGGTGAAATATTTCTCTCTTTTCTTTCTTTCCCATACTTTACCTTTTTTTTTTTTTTTGCTTTCCTTTTTGTAAGTAACATAGTGACATAAGATTTAGAGCCCCACATGTGCCAAAAACTTTTAATGTTTACCAGTTGAACCTACAATAACGTAAACCCTTCTGCCACCAAATCATATACCATTTGGGCCAAGCTGCAAAATAAAAGCCTTTTGTTTGTGGACCTTAAGTACTGTGTGTACTGTTTTCCAACCAAGAGGATCCAGGAACCTGAGTCACTTCTCCCCCCAACTCATACCTCAGGGCAGGAAGTGACAGTGGAATGTTAAATTCAAATACCTAAAGTAAAACAACACAAACAAAAACCCCCAAAACAACCAAACCAAACAACAACAAACCCACAACAACAAAACCAAACCACACCACAGAGTAGAAGAACCACAGCTACTTAGCCATTGATGCTTTGCACATCATAAATGGGAATTTTCTATTCTAAACATGAGGAATAAAGACACTCCTTCCTTGGGGCAAGCATCATGGGCACTGGAAGTACATTAGAACCAGACGGGTAAAACACAAACTTCTCTTTCAGAATGGAAGCCTGTTTCTCTTTGTTGTGAAAATGAAGTGCCTACCTATCTGAGGCTTTTACTGAAGAGCAAAATGATAAAGTGGCCAGCATTTCACCAAAATAAGCAGGTTGCAACATGATACTAAAATTTCAAACCAGGCTACAGGAAAGGTATTTTTTACTGAATAGGCAAGAGTAGTGTGAAGGTCACTCACTTCCTTAGGCCCTCCCAAGGCGTTACGCAGACTTCTGACAAAGTTTCAAAGTTTTCAGACCTAGAAGTTAGCATTTAACTACACAAAAATGTTCAAATTAAGACATGCTAAATTGTTGGGCTTAAAGAAAAGCTTCTAGAATTCCAAAGTTTAACTAAAGTGCATTTCATTTTTACTGGATAGTAAAGACCAACATGACCAACCATCAAGACCAATATGAGTACCAAAAGACTTTGCAACAAGAAAAAATACTTTCAATTATATTTTCAAAACACATCCAATATTAGGATGGTGTTTGGAGAACAAGTAACCATAAAAAGATGTATTTTTTTTCTGAGTAGCACAAATGAAGACAAATAGACTACAGCAGTACTACACTAAGATGTCAGCAACCTGAGGCAAACTGCGAGTTCTTTGCAAGACTGAATTCAGATCAGTAAAGACTTTTGTTGAAGAAAAACAGCAGAGGAACTCAGTATTTTTATTCAGACACTGTACACACAAGATACAACTTAGTAAGGTTTTGAGCTTCAGTTTAATCAAACTATTTTGATACATTTTCAAAACAGTTTGATGAATCTTAACCTATTCCAAAGGTTGTTATACACACAAAGCAATGGAGGTTAACTGTTGCTGGCCGAAGTGCCAACACTTGCAGTTAAAAACAAACTGTTGCACTAACATCCTCTTTTGATACTTCAAGTAAACAAGCAATGGATTGCATTATTGACGTAAAACAAAGATAAAGTATGCTTTTCTTTTACTCCAGATTTTTTTAAATATAGAAACATTTTATGTTTCAATTATTAATGACAATTGAATACTTCACTCTTTTCATTATCATTCAAATAAAAATAAGAGCTCTTGTTAAATCACACTGCTAGAAGCCTTGATCATTAAAGCATCTCTTAGGGTAACAAGTAGAACAAATGCTTGTAGAACATGAACATATCTGCTCAAATTCTTACACCACAGTCTCATGAGAAGTTTAATTCCTAGAGTTACTACATTCCACAACAGTACTGTTACCATATCTGAAATAACACTCCTAAAAAACTTAGAAACTGAGTCTAATCTCCGAACTACTAAATTCCAGCGCCGCTAACTACATATCAACGTGGTAAATTTATTTCCCACAACATCCTTCATATGCTCTCAAACATATTCAAAGAAAGCTACACAAATGTCAACTACACAACAGGACTCCTGGAATATATGTTTAGCATGGAAGTATTTTGCACATTAAAAATGGTACATACAATCTATGAAATATGAATATCCTATTCCTTAACAAAGAACCCACATACATATGCTGCAAGGAATAACTAAGCCCTCCGCTGCTCCTTCCCAAACCAAAAGCACTAAAACACAGGTACAGCTATATACTCACCTCGATTTTACTTTGCTCTGCAGCACACTCCTTTGTTTCTCTTAGTAACAACATAGAACTACTTTTCTCATATTTTATAAGAAAATATATATTTTCTTATATTGTCCCCCAAATCCAAGCACAACTGGCATGAAAAGCAGCATTACTCTCATCAAACTTGACAAGCTTGGCTATCAATAATTTCTGAGAACAGAGACCAGCTGCAAGATAAGACATTGTGAGCAAGGACTTTACAACCACAGAACGGTAACAGCGACCCATAACAAGTAGGAGAACCATCACTATAAAGACGGACTTGTAGAGAAGGAAGAACTCTGTCAACTCTATCCCAGCAGACAAGGCCACAAATTTATTACAAAGACGGGTTATGGAAAACTATTAATTATAAAACCCCAAAACAAAAAACACCCTTCACAACACCAAAAAATCTCTGCACACTACACGCCATATTTCTTCATTTTTATTAACACCTCTCAATTTCTAGGAAACAATTATACCCCAAAGCCACAAACTCTTTGTAATAATTCTGATGTAGTAACACTTTGCTCCTGTATCTGAAGATTACTCTCCTTCTCCAAGGACAACACAAGTAGCAACATGGATTCAGATCTGTTCTGCTGAAAATAAAGTCTGTGACCAAAGATATTGCGAGGACCTTTGTCACAAAAAAATCTTGCAAAGACAATCTGATGAGTAACTTCCACTACAGCTACTGAGATACATTTAATATCACAGTACTTTGGATTTTCACCACCATGTTTGAACGCAGTTTCTTACTTATATAACCAGAGCCTCAGTCTACCTCGTATTTTATTAAAACGAATACTTACATTTCCATATTCCCAAAAATCAGTTACGAAAAATACTCCTGTATAATAAAACAAACAACACAACAAAAACAAACCCCAAAACCAAACTAATTACACATCAGGAGACAAACTAAAACAAGGAGCAGGAATCCTCTCTAGCATATACAGTGACAACTGTAAGCTCTATTCTGACATGCTTACTCAGGCATTCTAATAATTTTGTTATAGAGAAGTCATCCCACTGCCTAAACAGGGAGTTTGCAACTCAAACAAAAACTCCAGTAGAGCCCATAACAAAACAAGCCATAGGGGGCTTGAGGGAAATGCTTCTCATTGATCAACTGAATTTCAACTTATAGTATGTAAAAAAAAAAAAAAAAAAAAAAATCTTACTCCAAGAAATAGAAGCAAAGCCCAACCAACTCATAAAATCCAATATATTACTCAAGTAGCTTGAAGTAAAAGAACAATGAGATGAAGTAGGCATATTTGAGTAATGTAACTTACTGGCTGTATAAAGTTTGTGTGTTATACTGGATTTTTAATACTATTATATAAGAAAAATTATTGCTCAGTTCTAAAGAGATTCTTAGCTGAAGTTATTTAAATAGAAGAACAGCAGCAATGTGGGATCTCCATAGCAGGGCTTTCCGAGAGAAGAAAAAGCTCATGTGATCCTGAGAACCTTTTTCCATCAATAAAGGGAGAGCCAACTCACACAATTTATGCTCTCATGATTTCTTTGCACTCTTGCATATAACAATGAGAAGTCCTAGTTTCCTTCCAGTTCCCTCCCCATGCCAGTTACTACAAAAAGGCCAATCTAGTAACAGCCAAATTCAGTTCTGTGAAACTCAGCATGTTTCAGAATCTATTTAAAGCAATCAACACTCATACCATTAACTGCACAAATAAGGAAGCTTTTAATTGTTATCTAATTTCCAGAAAAAATACACAATTTTCACTCAAAGAATAAGTGATGCATTACTGTGTCACCAGAGTTCTATTACAGGATAAGAAAAAATAAGTTCACGTATTCCCAAAAAAATCACAACATTAAGAGAGGTATCATTTTACTATTTCACACAAGCCTAAATTATTTTTATTTTGAACTATAAAGTCTATGTGAGTGAGGTCTCTTCTTCCATTAGAGATTAATATTCTATCAATTTGTGGTTAAAGTGCAGCCCCAAGGAATACCACCACATTTATGAAAGATACCTCAAAATGTTATTGATCCTCAAACTTCAGGGTTTTAGTTCACCACTTCCACAGAGAAGTCAAAGTACTTGTGCTCTCTAATACAACTGTATTTACTGATTCAAAAGATATTCTTGTCAACCGAATTTTATTTCTCATCTTCTGAAAATCCACATTGAAGTAATGGCAAAATGAATTCTCTCTGACATCAAAAAGCATTCATGGCTTTAAAATTTCTCATTTCCAGTAGTGATGGCTAACATGAAAGCAATTACCCTCTACTAAAGACACAAACGACCATACTTATGGAATCCAATTAATCTTTAGCAGTCAATTCAAATTAGCATATAGAATCACAGAATCATTTTAGTTGGAAAATACCTTCAGGATCATTGAGTCCAACCATTAACTTAACACTACATACTAACACCTATACTAGACTAGGCTTGTGACCATGACCAGCAAGCAGTATCAGAGATACTGTTACAGTAGCACATGGACATAACAAAAACTATTGTTTTTTTCAGCCTTTTTTGCCAACTACCTACCCCTCCCATAATCTCTACTGAAACATAACATCCCTGCTAAATATAGACCTCCAATATTTTGAGTAAGTGTTTACTGCCTAGTGGCTTTACCGTCCAGCTACAACTGATGGAAAAAGATGCACATTTTCAACTAAAACTGCATGGCAGTCACCCAACAACCCAAGTTCTAAAACAGCATAGCATGATTTGCCATTGAAATCACCATCACAGGTTATTTTAATGAAGTCATAATTGTAATCATAATTTAATTATGATCAAAATCCCAACAGTGTAGGATAGTAAATAACAAAATACTAGAAGATGGGTATGTGAATCTGAAGGAGTCAAAGTTAAGACTTAACAGTAAAAGTGGGTTTGCTTTGCTAATAGTGGTAATAAATGCATGATGAAAATGCTATGAACTTGAACAGCAAACTAGAAGATCTATTTAAAGACAACTACCAGATTCTCAGCTGAGTCCATAGTCATTTATTTAGTACAGTCGTACTGCCATACAGTCAGACTTCATCAAAAGCTAAGCTCATACTCTTGATACACTTTTTTTTTCCTTTTTAACATTCATAATATTGATACTCTCATTAAAAAAGGAAAAGTTAGCAGTGTATGTATATTTTATTCACCAAGCTGGTTAGCTACACAATTTCAGTTAATTAAGCCATTGCTTATTCCACCACTATCCTATGAGTTACTAAAAATTATCCTGTGAAAACATGGTAACCTAATACAAAAGAAAGAAAAAGACGCATTGCTTTCTACTGCCCAAATTAAATTGAGACAACTCAAAGGAGAATATTTGAGACACCAAAAAACCCACAAGGATTCTTACACAGGGTTTCAGATAGTATGAGAGAAGACCACAGAACTAATTGATTTCTATTGTATAGTGCTATGAAACAACCTCTACAGCATACTTTGAAAGGGGAAACAAGATGCATGCCATCCTAAATCAGTACAATTCTTCCACTTACCACTCATGATATTTCAGAACAACTTGCTATCATAAAATATTTCTGTTCATTGTTACTGAGCTGTTTGAAACAAACAAAGGAAGTTAACTACAATAAAACAACTATTGTAAATTAAAAAATGCAGGTGCTCATTGGGGCCAACAGCTAGTAGTTTAACACTAATATAGACCAAAAGAGAGCATCAGAAACTTTCTGCCCACAGTGGCACAGCACATTGTTGATGGTATTCATTGTACATTCCAAAAAAACTATAGTTGAGATGTTAGTTACTTGACAAACATTTTGTGCAACAGATGCCTAGGTATCAAAACTTAACACACTTGAGCATGGATTTCATTGCATGGAAACAGCACACATGGTAAGACATGTTGTTATGCTCAATAGTGTTTCCTATTGCATTATTTAAAGATGAAAAAATATTACATCAGCTATATCAACATTTGGATTTCCACAGGTTTTTTGTTTGTGGTGGCTTTTTTTGTTGGTTTTTTTTTCCTTTCCCCTCCTTTCCTCTATACCATCAAGTATAAATACCTTCTACCAAATAATTAAAATAATTTTTTTGAAGCCTAAAGCATCCAAGGAGAGCAAGTATTTGCAGGGTCTTTCTCACCAGGCAGAACAATTCTATAAGATCCTTTGCCATAACTAAAGGGCAAAAAAACCAAAAAACCAAACAAAAACAAAAAAAAAAAAAAAAAAAAAAAAAAAATCAAGGAAGTTGAAGCTGAGGGATAACAATGATCTCACAACGTTCAGTTTAGGCCTACTATTTCATGAGTGCTCAGGGCCAGATGAATGCATCTGGCATACAACTTTTTAAAACTTGGTTAAAAAAAAAAAAAAGACTGTAGCAACTGAATAGGGAAAAGGTTCAGTTTCTCTACATTTCAATTACTGACCTAATCTTACTTAAATCTTACCACAGCCTTAACTTACCAAAATGTTAGCATTACTCCTGAAGTAAAACTTTCAAGTCTGTGCTTCTCCACTATTACACAGAAAAATCTCCTCTTATTCAATCAGTAGCTGGTAGAAGAAAGTACATGAAAACAGTTTCTGCAAAACCTTGTTTTGTTTTTCAGAAAGTTAAAATTTTCTATCACAGCTTTACCAAAAGGCTTGTCTTCCCTGTTTTACAGGTTACTAGCATCATAGTGTTTATAGTTATTATGCAGGGGGAGCAAGGCAACAAGTCAGTTCTATAGTTTAGTACACTTGTATCTTCACTTCTCCACTACTCTGCAGTTACACAATGAAGCTGACATTACAGAAATCTGAACTCTTTTACTTTACATTCAATCACTTCTGAACCTATGAATGGCCACTGAGGGATCCACCCCTCATTACAAGAGGTCAGAGGGCATATGACAGAAGAAATAAGCTCTGCTAATACTGAGTTTTGAAGTTAAAGACTCATCCAACAGTTAGGAAAGAAGGTCTTTGCAGGACCTGGCCTTTAAATATCTTTTCATTGAAGACAGAAGCTGAGCTCTTCCCAAAACCTAGTCCCTAGGCCTTGACCCTATTGTCTTTCATATTCCAGTGGTATTTTAGTTATCAAGTATCTGAATGCTTCCGGGCAGATTATGAAGACCAAAACCACTAAATTAAATCGTATTACACTATTTAAAAACAAACAAACAAAAAAAGCGTTACTACTGGCTTTGAGTAACAGCCACTAGACCTGGCTCCTTCCGAGTGGGGGGCAGCACGGACGGGATTCAGCCTCGTCCCGGCGCGGCGACTCCCCGGCCAGGCGGCAGGGCCGAGGGGCGGGCACCCTCGCGGAGAAACGCACACAAGCCTTCTCCAGACAGATGCCGGGCTGAAACCTGCCCGGGGCGGCCGCTAGCGGGTGCTGGCCGAGAAGCTGGGGGCGAAGGGCCCGGTGCGGAGCGGGTCTCCCTAGGGCCAGCGCTCCGGCCGACAGGCACTCACCTGTCTGCCTTCCGCTCCCCGCCCGGCTGCGCCGCCGCGACTCCTCCGCCGCCTCCCGCCGCTGCTGCCACCGGCGCGGACCCGCCAGCTGCGCCTCCTCCCCGGGGCGGCGTGAAGGGGCAGCCGCTGGGCGCGCATAGGGGACAGCCACCCCCCTCCTCACCGGCGAGGGCCGGTCTCTGCCCCGTCTCCCCAGCTCCTCATCCCCGCGGCAGGCTCCGGCAGTCCCGGCCTCCTCCCCAGCTCCTGCGCAGGCTCAGACCCTGCCCAGCAGCCGCCTCCCTCAGGCACACCTCAGCCGCGGCGCCGGGGTCCTCTCCCCGCCAGCCCGGCTCCCTGGCCACCCCCTCACTCCCTTCCCCGGACTGATCTCCCGGCCGCCATCTTGCCTGAGGGAAGAGGGAACCGCGCAGGCGCAGCGGGGAGATCCCGGCCGCAGCGGCGGGAGGCGCATGCGCAGAGGCGGGAGCTCCTCCGCCCCCTGCCCGTGGTGCACACCTGCCGTGCTGGGACACGCGCGGGCTCCGGGGCGTGGGCTGCGGGGTTGCGGCGCTTCCCGCCCTTCCCGCCCTTCCCGTGCACCGAGGCGGGGCGGGGCCGGCGCGCGCCATGGGCCGCGCTGAGCTCACAGCGCCCGGAGTGGTGCCGGAGTGGGTGCAGCGAAGAGAGGTTCTTCCCGAGGGGTAGCCCGCTGGACCGGAGAGTCATGTGCTGCCAGGTGTAGGAGGGACGGCTGGAAACACAGAATCACACAGAATCACAGAAAGTCAGGGACTGGGAGGGACCTCGAAAGATCATCGAGTCCAATCCCCCCACGGGAGCAGGAACACCTCGATAGAGGCTACACAGGAATGTGTCCAGGCGGGTTTTGAATGTGTCCAGAGAAGGAGACTCCACAACCCCCTTGGCAGCCTGTTCCAGGGCTCTGGCACCCTCACCATGAAGAAGTTTATTCGCATATTTAAATGGAACCTCCTGTGTTCCAGTTTATACCCATACTATGCCCAACACCACATGCCCTGGCAGAAACCTCGGTGTACCCACGCGTAGACGAGTACGGAAGGTGGAGGAAAACATGAGGTGTATCCCCTTCGTCTGTGTTTATTTGAACCCTCAGGGAGCAGTTTCCTTTCACAGAAGGTACATTCTTCCCCCTCTGACTGCATTAGCACCTGTTCTGAGAGAGTTTTACCACAAACAGTTCAGCTTCACAGTGAGAGAGGTCTCTCAGAGGGCACCAACGTGCGCTGTGCTGGCAGAGGTACTTTGGTGGCCAGCTCCCGGCCGCAAGGACTGGTTTTGTGTCGCAACCCGTAGTTCTGCAGTTTGATAGCTGAGGTCCTTCTTCACTTCTGGCTTCCACTTCCAGGTGACAGGTTTGTGCACCCTGTATTTCACTTCCCTACTTGGGCTCGTATTTTTTACAAAGTTACTTCAAGTGGATATAGTTCCTGTGGCCTCCCCAGCATGAAGAAGGTGTGGGGTTATGAATCCCCAGCACCCAAACCGCAGTCTAGAGCAGACAACTCTGAGCTTCATTGTGCTAGCCTTGCCATTCTTGACACTGCCCCTTTTAGAATGTTGTCATTAAGCAATCTCACTAGATTTGTAGGTACCTTCTTTCTTTTGATGTATATGAAGATGCTTTTACTACCAGTTGGAGCATCTTTTGCAAAGTGGTCATCAAATTATTTTTTTAGTCTTATTCATTTGACCTGCAGTGTTTTACAGCTTTCTGTTCTCATTTGGGCCTAGACAAGTTCTGCCCCCTTGTTAGTAACAAATCGCCTTGCCAAGCCTTCTCTCACTTCTTTTGGACAGAGCTCATTCTAGTGTCTGTCACAAGTTGCTGTCAAACTGCAGGTGTTAAACAGGTATTTAGGAAAGCCAGTACATACTGTTAAATAGCTGAGTCTGTGCATTTGTGGTTTGTTTGTACTGCTTATTTTAGTAATTATTTTTTTCTGGGATTTGAATATCCCTGTTCCATTTCAAGAGCCAGGAAATGGTATCAACAAACCATGATCATGAACAGCTAAATACAAGTTGATAGGAGTTTGACCAATATAATGAAAATTGGCAGAGTGAACTTATATTAGCTGCTTTAAATGGTATATTTTACAAAATCATATTACGTATTATGCTGATTATGGCTTTTTGAAAGAATGAAAATATTTTGGTAATATTTTTGTAAATTCAGTCAACTTTAGCTTCCTCCTGACTAACCTAGTGCCCTTCTACAATGGAGTCATTTAATCCGTGGACAAGGAAAGACATATGGATGTCATCTATCTGGACTTCGTAAAAGGCCTTTGATACAGTCTCTGACAACATTCTCACCTGTAACTTTGAGAGATTTGGGTTTGATGGATGGACTGTTTGATGGAGAAGGAATTGGCAGGATGGTCATGTCAAAGAGTTCTAGTCAATGACTCAGTGTCCAAATGGAAACCTATAATGAGTGGTGTTCCTTAAAGGTCTGTACTGGGAGTAATACTTTTTAATATCTTCATCAATGACACAGACAGCAGGATTGAGTGCTCTCTCAGCAACTTTGCAGATGACAGCAAGCTGAGGGGTGTAGCTGTATCTCCAGGGGGATGGGATGCCATCCAGGAGGACCTTCACATCTTGAGGAGTGGGCCCATGTGAACCTCATGAAGTTCAACAAGGCCAAATACGAGGTCCTGCAGCTGGGTTGAGACAATCCCCACTGTCAATACAGATGGGGGATGAAGGGATTGAGAGCTGAGAAGGACTTGGGGCTACCGGTGAATGAAAAACTGGACATGAACTGTCAACGTGCACTCATAGAAAGTCAATTGCATCCTGGGCTGCATCAAAAGAAGTGCAACCAGCAGGTTGACAGAGGTGATTTTCCCCTTCTACTCCACTCTGGTGAGGCTCCACCTGGAGCACCGCAGCTGTCAATGTGCACTCACAGAAAGTCAATTGGATCCTGGGCTGCATCAAAAGAAGTGCAACCAGCAGGTTGGCAGAGGTGATTTTCCCCTTGTACTCCACTCCGGTGAGGCTTCACCTGGAGCGCTGCATCCAGCTCTGGAGCTCTCAGCACAGGAAAGACAAGGACCTGTTGGAGAGGAGCCAGAGGAGACCACAACAATGGTGAGATGGCTGGAGCACCTCTCTTATGAGGAGAGACAGAGAGACTTGGTGGTGGTCAGCCTGAAGAAAAGACTCTAGGAAGACTTCATTACAGCCTTTCAATATAGAAGGTGAGCTTGCTTATAAAGATGTAGAGAGACTTTTTACCAAGGCCTGGAGTGACAGGACAAGAAGTAATGTTTTTAAACTGAAAGAGGGTGGATTCAGATTAGATATAAGGAATAAATTCTTTGTCATGAGGGTGGTGAGACACTGGAACAGGCTGCCCAGGGAAGCTGTGGATGCCCCATTCCTAGAAGTGTTCAAGGGCAGGTTGGCTGGGGCTTTGAGCAACCTGGTCTAGGGAAAGGTGTCCCTGCCCATGGCAGGGGGATTGGAACTAGATGGTCTCAAAGGTCTCTTCCACCTCAAGACATTCTATGATTTGCTTGTGTGTCAGGTGGAGAGTTGTAACAAAAGCAACTAATGTGGAAAGCAAATTAACCTTACTGTGCATCTTATTCAAGAAGAATGAAAATAGAAGGAAGGTATGAGGTAGCAATTCTGTTTATATTTTCCTATTCACTGTTTCCTAAAGAATTTATGTTGAAGAAATCATAAACAAGCCACATCCAAACAACTTTAAGAAAAGTAAACAACAGCAGTGTTTATATACTATTTGCAGTCCCTTGGTTCCTTGAGGTAGTAAAGTGAACATATGCATTTGACTTGGAGCTGCACCTTTGTGCTGAAGCGCTGCAGTCAGAATTATCTCCCCAGCAAAAAAGGAGAGTATCTGCCTCAGCAGCGTGATGCTGACCAGCTTGGAGTTATGATAAGAGCATTTCAAGTAGCAGCTACAGCATTTTGCAGCTATAGCTCCTCTCTAGCCCCTGGGGCTGAACACCTGCTGCACTGCACGCAAAGAAAGAAACTTTGGCTTATGTACCATCTGCCTCCATGAAAAGGAGAGCAAGTCACTGTATCAAGCTCTAGAGGTAATCTGCCTCGCACAGGGTAAGGAGATAGAAGAAAGGTGGAAAAATAATAACTAATTATGATTCTCCAGAGACAAGGCTGTAGCTGCTCTAAGTTGTGGCATAAGGAAGCATATGCCACTAAACATCAGTAGGAATTCACCCTCGCTGTGACCTCTCCTTTCTCTCCTGTTGTGCCTTGAGGAAACACAGGATGTGCTTGTGTGCCTGCTGTGGAGTTCACTGAGTAAGGGTGAATGGTATTCTATGGTAGCATAAAAGTAGCAGGCTAGACTATGGTCCTTAACATAGCCACTGAAATAATCTCCTTTCTTGTCTTTTCAGCCTGCTGGCCTGTCACTCATCTGAAGATTGCTGTTTTACTATTTATAGTTTAGTTTTTCAGAGCGTGCTCAGATAGAGATCAGTCTACCATTGCGTTAAATGTGTGACATGTGCACAAGTCCATTTCTGCACACAATCAGTAAAAGTAAGACCACATGCCAGAAAGACCCAAAAACCTACTGCGTGACATAAAATGACAGAAGATTTAATTCAGTAGTTTCACAAATGAACAAGGTGATCATGCTGAGGATACTATGCACTCTAACAAGTTGTAGCATGTTCTAAGGGAGATTCATCTGCCAAGAAAACTTTAGCTATTGGTTCATATCTTCAGATGTTTATTGTAAGAGGGACCTTTTTCAGAAGTGCTTTCACAGAGGCACTTCTACAACTCACTGTGAACAGTTTTTTATTGCCATAAGTTTTAAGTAAATGCATGAAAAATAGATTATTTGTCAATGATGTTGACTATGTTGCTGAGTAATCATGTTCTCCACACTCCGAAGAGGAAAACATTTCTCACAATGGGCAGTTTACAGTGTTGTGGATTTAAACAGCATTTGTTAGGAGCCATTTTAGCAACATTTACCTTTCAGGAGGAAGGCCAGTCCAGGGGACCTTCAGTAAATAGAAGTATAGAGACAACAATTTAGAAAGCAGTTTTACACATGTCTGCAATTGAGGGACTAACCTGCTCTGTTTAAGGAGTGCCAACCACAAATAAAAATGACCTTTAACAATAATGACTTCCCTTTTTATGTTGGGTCTGAGCAATTAATAGTTTAATATTAAAATGTCACTTTTTTATGTACTTAGTCTTGTACTAAACAACAGTAGATAAAGGTTGCTGTGATGAACAGAAAAAAATAGGAAAGCAACCCAGAACACTTTATATCTATGGTACCGAAGTGTAGCAAAGGAAATGGTCCTAAACTTGGATATTCTGTAACCCCAGAATCCTGAAGATGTAGTTACAACTGTGGAGCTTATGTGTGTGTTTGTGTGTGTGTAGTTAAGTATCAATCCATCGACTAGTTGGATCAGAGAACTTGAAGCAATGTAGCATGTTATGAATCATTGGTGGGTTGTCAGGTTCATGTTAAGTTTACACTTCTAAATGAAAACAAAAGTGAAAAAAAAAAACAAACCAACAAAAACATTCACTAGATACTAGTGCCAGAAAATAAATCCCATCTTGGGGTTACAGGATTAAAAATAGAGATGGCTGTTGAAGCCACATAATTTTTAATTAATTTTATCCTGTCAGTCTAAAGGAAAGTGATAGTTGCATGGAACATGTCCAAGTTTCTTGTGCTGGAATTGAAGTGGAAAAAAAAAATGAGATATGAGGGTCTTGAATATTTATGAAAACTGGCTTTGGGTTTAGTTCAGAGTATGAGTCATTTTGGGTTATGCTTAAGCTCAGATATCAGAAGAGGTCTGGACTTGCACCCTAAATCTTCAAGTTTCTAAATGAAGGGTGGTGGGATTTGTGTGGGGTTGGGTTTTTTTTTTGTTTGTTTGTTTGGGGTTTTCTGTGTTTTTGTTTTTGTCGTTGTTGTTGTTTTGCGGGTTTTGGTTGGTTGATTTTTTTTTTTTTTTTTTTGTGGAAGTCAGATGTCTGCATCTTTAAACAACACTGTTACCTCCTTTGGGAGATAGAAAGGGCAGAGAGATCCTAAAGACCAAATTCAGTTAATGTGCCATACCTACCAAAGTCTATTAAGCCAGAAAATGTTGTTAACGGTTCTTGCTTTACAAGAAGAGGAGTCAGTAGGCAAGGCGACAGACTTAGAAATTCATTCTTGGGTTACTGAAAAGGCCTGAAAAGAACAGAGAAGCTGCGAGCTAACACATGGGCAAAACATTGCCCATGATCAACAGAAGAATTATACATTGTACCCCAAGCTACTATAAGCATATTAACAAAAGTTGTGTTGTGAGTAGTATGCAGGCAGATGCCTGTCTTTAACAAATCAGCACAGATACTAAAACTAAACTTATGAAATAAAGATGTGTTAATTTGGAGATGTAGTCAATTCAAAAACTGAAAAAAATATAGCTGTGTTATAAACCTGTCTCTGTTCTTCTATGTGTAGGAGTAACTTATTGCTGCAAACAACAAGAATAATATGGATTTCTAGAGAGCCTGAATCCCAGTAGAATTAACAAATTTTTATGGATACTTCCAAATGAAGCAAATCCCTGTTCTATTCCTCAAATTTTTCTCATTATCAGATACAACTTCTGACAGAGTTCTTTATCAGGGAAGCAACTATGTACAAGTGTGGGTTTAACATACTTTTCGTCTCACCTGGTTGTTATCAAGAATAAATGAACTAACATGTCTGGTACCTGCACTTGCAGTTTTCTTGGAGGAAGTTGTAGGAGGGGAATAGGGCTGTACTCTTCAGTGTTCTCCAGAGTATGACTTTTATATGACAACCTTCGTATTTCATTTCAGCATGCTTATGCTGTAGTAGGTACTATAATAATTATTTTCATTTAATCCTTGATTTCTGTGAAATGTGAGTAAATGTGGCATATAACACAGTGCACTGTTTGGTGAGGTCATGGTTTTGGACACCCTAGGTAACATTCATCTCAGGCATCTGAAGTTTCATTGAGAATACTACACAGGGCAATTAATACAACGTATTTTAGACATTTAAGATAAATTATCTGGTAGAGTTACCTGTTTCTGTCCACTGATTATAAATGGAGTCTAGAGGGATCAGTTTAGCCTTAATATTCTGAAAGGAAAACACGTTAATCTTGTCTCGTATACCAGTACGTAAGAAAATACAATACAGTCATTCAAAAAATCAATGCAAATAATACACTTTTAGCAAGCTGTGTAAAAATCAATACACATAGGTGATTTTGTCTAAAATATGTAAATTTTAAAATCTGAAATTTTGAAATTTCTGGTAGTTGCTATCATTGGTCTATGTTTAAGTCATTTAATCTTTATCTGAGATACTGCTACTGTTTTCCTGAAAAAAAAAGCCCTCTAGGGCCTGAATTGTCAGATCTAGGTCAGGTACAACTCAATTTAAAGTAATGCATTAGTATCAGTGAGATCAAACAGCTACACCCATGAGCATCTCTGAACTAGATTTTCTTTCATTCTGAAAGTCTATATTCATAGTTCACTGATAGCAACAGTATTTGCAATGCTTATGTAAAGTTCAAGATAATCATAGTCTCTATCCACACAGTATTCTGGAAAAATCTTTGAAGGCTGCCTGAATCAAAAGCTCATGAGTATAACTATATCACTGACAAAATCTGAGAAAAAAAATCGTTGAGATGCTTCCATTAAAGTTTGATTTAGTGTGGTATCCAAGCTTCCTTTACTTACGTGATTCATTTACTGAAGGGCATATAATAACCAGTAATTTACAGTGGACATTTATCGTGGAGGAGTGTATTAGGAAGCCAAGTCTATCTAATTATCATTGATTTGACCATTGTGTTGCAGCACTGTTTGAAACTCTGAAAGAGAAAGGCTGACCTCCTACAGCTCACGTAGCATCTGAATAAAACTGCATAGCCAGGGCACTGGCGGGGTCAGCTGCTCCATGGAGCTGAGGGAGACACCCAGAGCAGTGGGGCAGGGCATCGCCAGCCAGGGCCTGTCCCACAGCCTTGGGGCACCGAGGACCTCCGTGGGGACAAGGCCACACTGGGACGTTAAGGCATGGTGGGGGTCAGGATCTAGCACAGTGAAGGAGCCCAGCATCAGACACAGCCTCATGACCGGCGGGCAGGTTGATGGTGACAAGGCAAGACCAGGGCCAGTTGAGAAGCTGACCAGGGTCAGCGTCCAGGACCAGATGAAGGGGGAGCATGATCAGGCACAGGCAGGGCTGTGAGGCAGCAGGAGCTGGGGCTTGAGGGGCTGGGCAGTAGATCCTTTGCCAAAAGTGGCTCCCACAGCACAGGGTTTGGCTCTGCCTGGGAACTTCACCCCACAGCCACTGGCTGAGTCAGCAGCAATCAGCAGCATTATCTGGTGCTGTTCGGGAGCCCTGGCCAGGAGGGAGCATGCTCTCAGGGCCCTTACACGCGTGTGCTAAGAATTGAGAAATTGTAGGAATTTTGAAAAATTAGGGAAGAAATATAGTTTAGATTAGGCCACACAAAAAATTGTGCCAGCACCTACATGATGAACCACACCTTGATCACAGTTCTTGTGCAATACAAGACAGCTGAGTTTAGCAATTTCCTAAGAAAAAATAAGAGCCATCTCTTGCTAGAGATAGACTATAAGTATCGGTATTACTGAATTCGTCATTATGGGAAAGATCTCACAAAAGGTCACATACCTGGCCACCTTCAAAATTCCTGGTATGTTACTTGAACTATAAATAATATTCTTATGTTAGAAATAAATCAGATATTTTTATACTCCAGAGACAGGATATTTCAGCACAACTAAGATTTCTAGTGTCCTGCTCTCATGTGTTTCGTGTTTCTATGGAAGATAAGCTGCAAAAGTTTTAATCATGATTCAGAAATAAATACTTCTAAGAAACCACTCGATTTGGTACTTGAAAAACAAAGCTGTTCTGACATGCCCATTAAGTCTAGGTCATGAAGTGGACAAAGTATTTCTGCATTCACAGGTATTACTACACTATAGATTTTTTGAGGCGCTGCTTGGTCACAAATAGTGCTGATCATCTTGTAAATTCCAGCAGCAGCACAGCTGAGGGAAGCTTTCATGCAGAAGGAAAGTCCCAAATGCGAATCAGTTCTGAAACTGATGAAAACTGCAGTGGGATGGTGCAGGAGTATTGCAGAGCAATGTATGTTTCTTATACGTTAGAATGCTGTCATTGGCAATTGTTTCTGGGTCAGCATGTACCACTTCACAGAGTGACAGAGCTACTAGGTACAATGTGGAAGTCACTTTAAAAAAAGATTGTTTGTAAATACAAGCACTTAAATATTAAGAAATCTGAAGAATGCCTGTACAATCTTAATTAATTTCATTTGCGTATGTATACTACAAGGCAATGCTTGCTCATACAGTCATGATATCTTATCACAGGAATCAAGGACCAGTCAGTGAACCACATCTACTGAAAATGGGTGTGGCTTAGTCACCCTCTGTGTGCAGAACAGTGCTGTGTTTGTTCTGAGTGGGGATACTGCTAGTTTTATTTGAAGCCCCTGAGTTCATGTGTTCAGAGAGAGAGCCAATACAGAAGCCGAAGCCCAAGCTGTCAGAAGTTTAATGGCATATGAAAAACTTGACAGAAGCAAAACATGGATTGGTTGACTGAAACTTTGTTATTGATATGAATATGTAATAGGAAGATTCCAGTCTAAGCAACAATTAGAAGCATACATTTGCATAATTGGCAGCTGGAATAGAAATCAAGTATGGGATGGATCACCGTGCACTTTTTATTTCTAAAACCTCAGTTTAATTACCTATTACTCTGACAGCTGCTACATGGTTCTTAAATACTTTCACTGATCAGTTTGCATCTTATAGAGAGGTTGCCTCCTGTACACATTCTGTCCTGGATGCAATTTCCTGATATAATCCAACTCACTGAACTATGATTACACTATTAAAAAAAAAATAAAAATAAAAATCTGTGGTTTACTTCTTACGCAGTTCACTAGGTCGAGAAAGCAAGGAAGGACAGGATAGTACAGAAGGTCAATTTTACCCGTCTTCTTACCTATAGCAGTGTAGCTATTGTGGGACACTTGGAAAAATAACTGACTCCACTACAGAAATTATAGAAACTAATAATTACAAGATATGTTCTATAAGAACGAATCTTAAGAAAAGGGAGGGATTTGATAAGAGGAACAAAAATATTTCAAAACGCCCTCGGCATAATGTAGCAAGACTAGGCGTAAAGTAACAGAAACCTAACAGAGAAACAAGAGCTCTACAGAGACTGGACATGAGGCAAAGCAGGATGCCCTGGGCTTGCAAGCTGGGAAAGCGGAACGTTCCACTAAATGAAGAAAGAGCTACGTGACTTTTGCTGAGTAGCAGCACAAAATGACAATATGCTTGCTCAAGAAATTAGGTCAAGAAGCTGACACAGAGCAGGCACCAGGCTGCAAAGGCCCCCGCGGACCACTAGAGACCCCTGATGAAGACTCTTGGAATAGATTATGGACTTCCAGAAGAGGACAGGGTGTATGGAAATAATTTATGTTTAATGCATTAACTAAGCAGTAAAAACAAATGAATATGCAAGAGGTATATGTAATAAATACCAAGAAGTGCAAATCATGCACACGCTCGACTAGAGGAATGATCCTCCAAGCATCCAGCATGCTGTAATAGAAGTGCCTGCTTTTCAACACCTTTAAAACAGTGTTAAGGAGTCTTTTTGCTGACTTTTCAGTATCACCCCACACAGGCAAAGAAGCAGGAAGAACTGAAGGAAACCAGAGAGATGCTGAGCGCAGAGGTAATCAGTGTCCCCTCCTCTGCCCATGTTCCCCAAGCTTCAGTGGCTCAGACTGAGTCAGGGACTCAGTGCCTCCATGCAGCTCCTCTTCGCAGAACTCTGTTTTGGGGTGGTGTTCAGAGAATCTCCACCAGGTGCTCCAGCAGCTGGAGGGTCTGCTGGCCCAGCGTAAGGTGAGTTCCCAGAATCACAGACTGGTTGAGCTTCGAAGGGACTTCTGAAGATGATGTTGTCTCACATTGTGCCCCTGCTCAAAGCAGGATTTGAATGTGAGGGTGATCTGGCTGCAACATCTGTCTCCCCATTGATCACCAGGGTTGATTCAGCTGATCTGGGTAGCTAGGCGGGTGTCTCCTCCCTCCCTCAGAGCTGCCTTTGTGATACGAGCATCCTCAATGCACTTACTAGGAGGGAGAGGCCCTTTCCCCCACTGTTTGTTCATGTTAGAGTATTAGTGAAAATCCATCGCTTGTGATTAGTCATTTCCCAAAGGAAGCATAGAGATTTTTTGCTACATCCTCTTGCTGGAGTTGATGAGGAAAACCAGCAGTTTGAATGTTATTTTCAATGGAAAAACAGTAAGTGGGAGGTTAGGTTAATGAAAAGGAGGAAGGATGGACTGAGGAAAGGGAAAGCACAACACAAGGAAAAGAGGAAGGAAATAAAAGAAAGGAAACCTGTGTCTTGAAAAACAAAGACACCAAGGGAGCATTTCATTATCTTATATTTTTCTATAGGTCTCTGCATGTTGGCACAGTCACTGCATTTCACTGCTGTGTCATTGATATTCTGCAGCTTCCAAAAATGTAAAAGTGAAGTTAGCTATTTTTCATTAAAAAAGGAAAGTAAAATAGGAGACAAACAGAGCTGCATTATGAGGAAAATTATTTTATTCAGTGAGTGAATGAAGAGAAAGAGTGAGAAAAGCTTAATTGCTTTAATTTATGCTTTTTGAGCTGTATCCGTCTGGGAGCTTTGCCTGCAATAGAGGCAGCTTCGAGGTGGTGAAAAGAAAAATGTTACTGCCTTCTGTAGTCTAGAAATCGTACCTCTCTTTCCTTTGATGGGGTGCTGGGATCCATTTTTAGAAATCATTGTAGAAATATTATCTTTATATGTACTTGAGAATTACTAAAGTTAAACTTTATATAAAGACTGTTGTCATGATTTTTGCAGTTCACTTGTTCAAGTCAATCTCAGGTATTCTTGTAATTTCTAATCAGAGCTGCATAGTCAAGGAAAACTTGAGGAAAAAAAATCAAGTTTTATTTACTATTTGAGTTGCGGGGCTAAAAAAGATTTGTGTTTAATTTCAAGGATAAAAAAATCTAATACATAACATGCTTACAGCAGTATTCTACCCACAGTCTTTAGCTGGGTTTATCTGTCAGAGAGGTGACTGTCAAATGGAAAAATATTAAGGTCAGGAATTAAGCTATCTTATTTGTAGCATGAGGGCCTTTGAAATGTTTCTGCTAAAACATGATTCTAACCAGAAATGGCATTTATTAATAGCCAAAAGGATTTTGGCCAGTATTTAGTCATATTTCGTAGACATCTGGAGTGATGACAGCAGAGGAAGAGCCTCAGCTGAGGATGCCTGAGGTTGTTTACTTGCAGCATTGGCAGAGCATTGGTCAGAGATTCAATTCTTTGTACGAGCATCCCCATTAGAAAAATGTTCATTGTTTTGCTGCAGATGTATAGGCTAACAGCTCAAGTGTACAGAGGGGATCATTGAGATCATCTGTTTTGAACCTCTTGGGAGGATTATTTCTGTTTTATGCTGAGTGTTTGTTCATCATAAAGCACAAGAAGTCTTGGAAGGATAAGGTGAGAGTGCTAATCACTAGGCTATGGGGGGTACATCTGCATGACATTTAGCACAAATACAAGCTCTTTCTAACTGTTTGACCAAGCAGTCACATTGCTGTGATTAGTGCAGTTTTGAGGTTTAAGCTGGTAATAGTGATAATGCCGGAGAACACAAAAGGTACTGCTAAGGGACTGAAGTGCGTTGGTTGGAAATTGCATGGTGAGTGTATAGATAAACAGTGGATCAGCTCCCTTGAGGGAATCCAGGGTTCGAGACAACATCCTGACACTATGACTGCTGCAAAGTTGCATTCTTTACACCGATACACAGACGTTTGATTAACTTCAAAAAATCACCAATACCAATTGTATTTTAAATTTTACCTGCTTGTCTGGTCTTGTGTTTTGTTGGGTTTTTTTTTCCATCTCTGTCTCAGGGGCTCCTATTTTTCGGGTACTGTCTAATCCACATTTTGTTTTGTTTTGTTTTGTTTTTTCCTTTGGATAAAAGTAATTTCTCCCCACAGGCTAAGACTGATTGACAGCTCTCTCATTTTTAAATACCTGAAGTGCTGTAGCCACTTTTGCTTTGTACATTCACATGCTGCACTGTAAATTTGTCGTATTCTTAATATTAATACAAGTAACTGCTTTACCAGGTAATTCTTAGCTCTGCTTAAGTGACTTATGCAAAATTAATGATATTAAGTATTAAGTCAATATTATTTTTTTGGTAGTGCATTTTGGAGTTTACTGCATCTGTAGAGATACCCATTAAAAACAAACAAACAAAAAAAGAATAATATTTTACCTTTGTATTAAAACAGTGTTTGAAGACTGGCTCATTAGGCATGAATTCTGTATCATATCTGACTGCTGCTTGCCCGTGTCAGATTAGAAAAAGATGTTTTTCATTTGATTTGCATGCTTGTAACTGGAGAACTAAATGAATGCAAAATTTGACACTTAATTTCATTTCAAAAATGCAACCACTAGTGTGTTGTTCCAAACTAGAACGGTTGTGACCTGCAGGACTTCCTGATCATTGTAACTACATGTCAGCATTTTTCTTCCGTGGATTTGTCCAGCTGATCTTTAAGCATTTATGTTTTTGATGTCCATAACACTCTGTACTAATGAATTATACAACTTAACATTTGCAATAGGAAAAATTACTTCCTACTGTTTTTCTTAAGTGCTTTGAGTGGTAATACAGTTTGATACTCCCTCTAATTACAACATTAAAATAAGATTTTCTAGGAAAAATACTGTCACGGAAGTGCTAAAGGACAAATAATGTGGCATGTATTTTATTTAGCTGCTGTTGGAGGCGAATTGTCAAGGAGACAGCTATTGTCAAAGCACAGTCCATACTTTTCAATATTGTGAGCTGCTTGGAAAATAGATTTGAAACTGCTGTTAGTCGCTTATAGTAAGGGTATTTCCTGTATATATGACATGTTTCACAATCATTCCTCAATCTATGCTTTCTCTCCCCTTGAGAAAATTAAGCGGAAAGCCTCTTTTTAAGTTACTTATCTTTGTCTTGTGAGAAAAAATGTGGCCAGATGTGAGAGCTGAAAGTTCACTAGAGAACCATTGCTTTAGGGAAATCTTCATCAAGCACTGCTGATTTCAATTACTTACACTTTTAGAACATTAAAGAATTTACATCTAAATATCCTTTAGCCTGTTCATTTCCTCTTCTGAAAGATGTGTCATACTGCCTTGCCATTACACTTTATATGTATGAAAAAATGGCTCAGATTTTTTTTTTTTTTAATAATGTCTCTTAAAGCCAGTGTTATGTTTTTTTGGGGGGACTGATGTTTAGCTTTTGAATTCTTAGAATTGCCAGTACCATGGTGTACTATTATCTAACAACACAAAACTCTTTAACATGAGATACTGTTATAGTTAGTTTGCTTTCTTCTGTAGTTTTGTTCTACTTGTATACATTCATTCTGCTATCAGTTTGTTGCAGTTTGAAAAAGTTTACTAAGCAAATTGTCTGCCATAGATCTCTGAAAGAAGTTGCTGATACAGTAACAGAAATAACTTGTTTTATTCTTTTAACATTATGTCACACAATTTACTAAAATAGTAGCAGTTTTGCTATTTTGCCAAGGCAGAAATCAAGAAAATATGTTAAATGATCTGCCAAAAATTACAGAGAGAACATACATGACACATCACAACAACTGCTTGTTTCCGTGTCCCCACATGATGCCTGAAAGCAGATCTCGAAAGGAGGGAAAGCATATTTTCTACTCTGAAAACACCAATGCAAAAATCAAAAGGAGACTACACAGAAATCAATGTTTTTCAACTTCTCTGTAATTAGTATGACCTATGGAGGTCACACTATGAGCAAAAGAATTTGCTAGTAGGCTCAGTATTTGGAAGAGCTATGCAGGAAGCCCTGGATGTTATGTGCCAGCCGTGGCTCTGTGTCTCTGCAAACTGCAGACCACAGATACTCCTTTAAATAAGTAAACAATAAAACTGTCATGACTATATTAACAGTTTTACAGAAAAAAATTGAGGATGCTTTCAGTTTATAAATCCATATTTATTTCACCACACATTTGCTGAGGATCTCTTAATATTCTTGCAGACCCATCTACTAAATCTAGTTAACGTCTACTGACTGGTGCTCCTTACTTACAGAACAGATACAAACGCTTATGAAAAATCTTCCAGAGAAGTTGCTTATACATGAGATACAGTGTGCGATCTTTTTTTCTGGAAACAACGATAGTCAATAAAATGTTAATACAATTATCTTTCTGAATAAGTAGACTAAAAAATTTGTAGTTCATGTACAGATAAAATTTATAACTGATCACTTTGTACCCATAGGAGTTTTAAGGAAGGCAGCCTTCATCTCTCTTTTTCTGATAGAAAAATTAAGTTGAAGGAATTAACAATTTGCATGCATGTCTATGTCCTGCTCTGACGGCACTCCATCCAGCTAACTGTTGAGAGACAAACATTGCTTCATCATGACAGCTTGAAAATAGTTACCAGCTATAGTGATGCTGACCGGAAAAGCATTGTATGATATATGTATATATGTTATATATACATGTATATGTAATATATATATACACACTTTTTTTTATATATATATTTTCTATATATATTTTATACATAAAGCAGTTAGTGATCCACTTAGCAGTGAACCTGAGGGATCCCAGGCCTGTGCTGGGTGGTTTTTGGGGCTGCGCTGCCCAAATTCTCTGTCTGCAGGATGGTTACAGCCAGCTTGCTGAAACAGGGAACACTGCAGGCAGCATCTAACAGGGCAGCAAGAAGTTCTCATGTGAACATCCTTCCCGTTGGGCATCGGCAAGAAGGAATGGAGTTGCTGTCTTGAAAGAAAAATCCTAGACTAGCTCAAATAACCAAAATGGATAACCGTGCCTGGGGATAGGGTCTGCACAGTGTATTGCATGTGGAAGGATCACAGGCTTGTTCTGTGCTGCACAGCTTGGGGTTCCCAGCATTTACAGGGAAGATGTGAAGGTCAAGACATGTATACAATTAAAATAGTGTACTCCCTGGGCTACAGAGACAGATTTAAAGGTGGGATATGCACCCTTGAAAAAATAACAGTTAACTGTGTGCCACTCCAGGTAGGGACAGCAAATGCCTAAACACCAGTCAGTCAGTGACTAAGAGAGGAGACATGTCCAGGGAGGTCTTAATTTGTATGCAGAACATCTTGGTACTATTTTTTACCTTAGCACCCACTGATATTCTGAAGAGCAAGTTAAAAGATATCATTCCCCTCCATTAAACTTGGTGTGACAGAACATACGTTTTTCAGAGCTTTCCAGCTCCCTCAGGGGAAAATATTTTTTCTTCACAGGGGGTGTAAATGGATCCATACTGCTTTTGTAGAACCTATCTGATCAAAAAATATTTCAAGCATAAAAAGTCAAGCTTAAAAGGGAACTGTTTAATTACAGAAAGATTTTGCATCTCAGAAACAGCTCTCTGTACTTATGATCAGAAAATGTATAGTGCTCAGATAAAATTGGCTCCGTCTTAAAAGGTCTGGTCCAAGTGCATAGCCTGAGTTTCAACAAGTTCAAAGCCTGCTAGGCTGGCTTTCTGTATTATAGGAAGATGAAAAGTTTCATCAGAGGCTGCCAATTCTGCTTCTCTGATTCCACAGAGTTCAGCAAATCGGCAGAGCTACACATGAGCTCCAGTCCTGCAGAGCTCCTGAAAATGCATCAACTGGGTGTGGCTTAGTCACGCTCTGTGTGCAGAACAGTGCTGTGTTTGTTCTGAGTGGGGATACTGCTAGTTTTATTCGAAGCCCCTGAGTTCATGTGTTCAGAGAGAGAGTAAAGAGTTATTTTCTATTCATCTTCTCTCATGTGAAGTGCCCTCTCAGGCATCTTTTTTTTTCCCCCAGGGTGAACTGTCCTGGTTGAGCCGGTCAGGGCTAATACAGAAGGTGCACCAAGTCTTCCACACCCATCTGGATGCCTCTTCAAGTTTTAGTTTATACATTTTGAGACAGAGGCACTACAACTGTGCATAGCCAGCCAAATATAGGGTTACCCAGCAGCATTGTTTGAAAATTGAAGTAGACTATAGCAGCAGGTCCTTTCTAATGCACATGATTACTGATTCCTTCCAAGAATGCCATTGGATTCATGTGTCAAGAGAAGTCAACAATATCCATACCGATTCTTCCCCAGTTGAAAGCATTTATCCACACTCCCATTAATTGCTTTCTTTTTGATCGCTTCCACCAACTTGCCCAATGCAGAAGTCAGGGTTACCTCTCCGTAGTTCCTCTTCTGCATCTCCTTAGGAAACCTTTTAAAAATCCATGTCATACTGACCATTCTGCATTCCTCTGGTGTTTGGGCCTGTTGAAAAGAGGTTGTGCAATCAGTCACTCAGCAATATCCTTCAGTTTCTTTAGAGCCCTTGGGCAAATGTCATTGAGTCCTGGTGGTGTGATACTGTTCCATTTGTTTTTCTCCTTTATGTGGTCTACAAACACCTGGATTTAAGGCAGGTTCTTAGACACATTACCTGTATGGAAAGGTTAGCACTCCTCTCCTCCTTGTCCACTTTTGTAATTCGAAAGCTTGATTCTCACAGACAAGTTCAACATACGTTGACATTTCTAGCAAGCTAGGCACAAATGAATCATGTAACAAATTGAGAAATGTCCTTGCGATGAAGCAAAGATATGGTTAAACTCATGAAAACCCTGATAATTTTTAAAAGGATTGGTTATCTCTCTGAAAGTGTTAATTGCTTTTCATGTATCAACTGTATTATTGTCAAAATAAATGACAATATAGTGAATCTTCCCTCATAAAAATAACAAGAAAAAATGTGTATTTTATTTCCATGAACAATATCATCATCAGAAGGAAGAAATGCTAGCGGTTTGTGAAATCTAAGGAAGCAACAGAGACAAATCTTGCAGTACTCGATAGACCAAGCATAACTGCATGTTACTACGTCCTTGTTAAGAAGTATTGTAAAAGTTTCACTTCTGCGTACTTATTTGGTAGTGCAATAGGACATAGTTAATAAGTTAATAATAGTTAATAAGTTAATAATAAGTTAATAGTTAATAAGTTAATAATTACTTCAAGTCCGTTTGAAAATCTTGAACGTGGTTGTATGAAATGGCTGAATTTAAATATTTGTAACTTTTAAATTACTAAAGCATCTTTGCTTACACATGGCTTAATGTTTACATCACAGTCAAATTTTCTAAGTAATACTGATCTTTTTATTCCTGGTCAATTTTAGTTAATTAGGCATAAAATAAGAACAGTCACATTTTTAATATTTTTCTGAGCTTTTCTGTAAAAACAACCCCTGACTAGTTTGAAGCATGTGTATTTTCAGGTGCAGAATATACAAATCTTTAAGCAAGTACAAAAAAAACCCAGAAAATTCAATGAACTGGGACCTACCTATAACACTAGAATTGCTATTTACAATTGAAGCAGAAAGTGTATTCACTGTGAAAGTGTTTTGGTAAAAAAAAAGTTTTACAGCTCTCTATGATCATAGCTTAAAAGTCCTATGAGAAGTAGCTTCAAAATATTGACACATATGCCTATACCTCCGTGTGTTCAGTTTGTCTGCAAATTATGATGTACAGGGCAAGCACAGTGTTCCCTATCTTAAATTAAGATTTTGAATATGTGAAAACAAACAAGTCAAAACCCAGAGGCTGTTAACACAGAGGTAACGTGGGCAAGAGACTTGGCTTCTGCCCCTCCCTGAGTGAACGATTGTTGACGTGTTTGGCATTACCTAGTTTGTAACACTGTTGAAAAACCAATCCAGAAGCCGAAGCCCAAGCTGTGAGAAGTTTAATGGCATATGAAAAACTTGACAGAAGCAAAACATGGATTGGTTGACTGAAACTTTGTTATTGATATGAATATGTAATAGGAAGATTCCAGTCTAAGCAACAATTAGAAGCATACATTTGCATAATTGGCAGCTGGAATAGAAATCAAGTATGGGATGGATCACCGTGCACTTTTTATTTCTAAAACCTCAGTTTAATTACCTATTACTCTGACAGCTGCTACATGGTTCTTAAATACTTTCACTGATCGGTTTGCGTCTTATAGAGAGGTTGCCTCCTGTACACATTCTGTCCTGGATGCAATTTCCTGATGTAATCCAACTCACTGAACTATGATTACACTATTAAAAAAAAAAAAAAAAAAAAATAAAAATCTGTGGTTTACTTCTTACGCAGTTCACTAGGTCGAGAAAGCAAGGAAGGACAGGATAGTACAGAAGGTCAATTTTACCCGTCTTCTTACCTATAGCAGTGTAGCTATTGTGGGACACTAAAGTAAATAACCAGAATCTATGGATTATATATTACCTATATGATGAGCAGGCAAGTAACTATGTCCTCAACTCTGACATAAGTGAGACATCATCTGGTAACTTCATTGAAGAGTTGTGAAAAAACCTGTGTCTAGCAATCTGTAAATTCACTTCTGATGTTTTATACTTTCAGAATTCCTAAAATTTACAGAATTTCTGGAAACACTACTCTATCAAACTGAATGTGATTGTGTTAGGAATACTGCCAGTTCTTGAAATTAATCCATTACCATATATTAGTCAAAATGTCTCATAATGTACAACTTCATTAAAAAGCAGCCTAAATTCTTGTGTGTTCTCAAGACAGAACACTAAATTAAAGCAATGAACAAAAATTAGTAACATTAACAAATAATGATAAATAATTAGAAGTAGGCGTCAGGGAAGACCTTGAAACCTTGAAAATATTTATCCACAACCTTACTTTTTGCAAATCAGATTGTTCATAAATAATTGTTCAATATACAAACCTTTAGACATCATATTAAAGAATAAATATTTACACCATTTTCTTTGACTAAAAGAAGTGTGGGCTTAAAGTAGTTCCTGCCTATAAAGACATTTAGATTAGTACTGTCTCCACTGTCTCCTTTTCTCCTCTCAGTTATTCCCTAATGTCTTTCTGATTTTCCTGAATTACTTACCATGTTTACAGAAATCTGTTTGCTCAGCTGATAGGATAGGTAAACAGAGACACAAGAAAGAGAGGTTAACAGATTTGCCTTAATTCAACCATCAAATATATGGCACTGCAAGAAATTCAGCCTCTGGAGATGATGTTGTCTCATCTCGTGCCCCTGCTCAAGCAGGCTCACCTAGAGCCAGTTGCTTAGGACCATGTGGAGACATGGACTGTGTCCCGAGTTGGGCGTGGGAGTCCCTCTGTCTGCCCACAGTGGCTGCAGGGCTGGGAAGGAGAGGGGACGTGAGGGCAAAGGCGGTGTCCGAAGGGAGCTGGGAGGGGATAATGGTGAGAGGAGTGCACTCGTGGGGGTGTCCCTGTGCCCTGATTGATGGCTGCTCCTCATGCTCTCCTCTCTTGCAGAAAGAGGTAGAGGGGAGAAGGAGGCCCAAGTGGGCACAGCCCTGGGGCTGGAGAGGGCTGGGGTGTCCAGGTCCCAGCCCAGCTGCCCACATGGTGCACCCATTGTTTAGCAGGTGGAAAGGCGCTATGCAAAGACTGTAGACTTGCTGCACCAGGCTATTCAGAAGACTGAGTTAATGCCGAAAGGGCTGGGGAAAAACAGGTGGGTGCCCATAGACCCTGGATTGGCGGGGCTGGAGGAGGGCTGCAGCGGGCTCAGGCACTCGCAATCCTTCCGGCTCCCAGGTGCTGCATTGGGAAATAAGGAATTTCGAAGAGGAGCTGGAGGAGGAAGAGGCCTGGTGAGTTGCCCCCCTCACCCCCGTACGGGTCTGCAGGGTGTCTCTGCAGCACCCGCAGGGATGGGGCTGCCAATGCTGGTGCCAGGCAGTGGAGTGGGGGTGTGAGAGGGGAGCCCAATCCCTGCCTGGGGTGGCATATGTTTGGAAGGAGAGGCCCTGTGTGGCCATGGAGGTCTGTAAGTCATCCAACCAAGCCCTGTTGCCCCCAGCCAGCTGCAGAGGAAGAAGGAGGCCGAAACACCAGAGTCTGCACTGCCAGAGCTGGTGGAAGAACAGATGGTAAGTGGGAGGGCGTGTGGCAGCCCCTGCCGCCTGGCCAGCGTGGGTGTCCCTGGGGAGAGAGGTCCATGGAGGTCCCAGCCACCATGGGCTACGCTCCTGATCAAGGTGAAGGCCGGGGGCACCGTGTAACTCCAGCTGTCACAGAATCACAGAATGTTAGGGATTGGAAGAGACCTCAGAAGATCATCTAGTCCAATCCCCCTGCTGGAGCAGGAACACCTAGATGAGGTTACACAGAAATGTGTCCAGGTGAGTTTTGAATGTCTCCAGAGAAGGAGACTCCACAACCCACCTTGGCAGCCTGTTCCAGTGCTCTGTCACCCTCACTGAGAAGAAGTTTCTTCTCAAATTTAAGTGGAACCTCTTGTGTTCCAGTTTCAACCTTGTCTTACCATTTGTTGTCACTGAGAAGAGCCTGGCTCCATCCTTGTGACACTCGCCCTTTACATATTTATAAACGTTAATGAGGTCACCCCTCAGTCTCCTCCAAACTAAAGAGACCCAGCTCCCTCAGCCTTTCCTCATAAGGGAGATGCTCCACTCCACCATCTTTGTTGCCCTGTCCTGACCATGCAACACTGCTTGACAAGTGTTCTTGCTCTGTGCTGAGTTGCAGGAGAGGGACTTGCTGGTGAGGAGACACAGCTTCATTTACTGGCTGCAGAGAGTGTCCCCACTGGGTCTCTGTGTCCTGGGGCCCACTCCTGGGCAGTGGCTGGGATGCTGGGCTAGACACCTGATCCAGCTGGTGGGGCTCACAAGCCAGGCTGCTGGCAAGCTGCTGGCTGGCTATGGGCTTTGCAGTTTTCCCTGGGCCAGGGTGTTTTCCCAGGCTTGCGAAATCTCATGTCCCAGCCTGTCTGAGGGAACAGTGCGAAGCGGCTGGGGAGGAGGCCTGTGGGGCTCCTAGAAGGGGCCCCTCCATCCCATATCTAGATGGGCCTGGGAGGCCTCCACCCTGCCCTGTCTCGCATGCCTCTTCTGCCCCACAGGATGCTCTGCATGCTCTTTGTCGTCCTGGAGCTGGCTGTCCACTCTGGCTGCTGCAGTGCTCTACACCTCCTGCTGTGACACCAAGCTCCTCTACCACCTCCTGTTGCACGTGCTGTGTGAGGAGACCTACAACAATGTGGCTTATGCAGTGGGAAGGGTCCTCACTGTGGTCAGCAAGGATCTGCTGCCCTTGTGACTGCTCCCCCCAATAAAGTCCTTTTGATCTACACCTCCATGTGCTTGGACAGATTTGTTGAGGTGCAGGGAGAGGGTCTTGCCCCTCATGTCAGTCCCTGCAGCCCCCCGCGGCCAGGCCCAGTCTCATCTGCTGGGCACTGGGCACAGCCACCCTGCCTGCTGCAAGCCAGGTCTCTGCTTTCCAGACTGACGTGTGCAGCTTCCGTCTGTCCCTGGAGTATTTAAGATGCTGTATATATCAGGCATAACCACTGTCTTATCAGGCCATGGTAGTTTTATTACTCCACCTTTTTGGCAACTAGCACTGCGCAGGAGAAGCCCTGGAAGCACTGGAGGCTCCTCAGTCTCCAGCAGCCGTGGACACAGTTACATGGAGGTGGGCAAACATTATCACCCACAGACCCCTAGACCCCCAAGCTTCTTCTCTGCCTTCCTCCCCATAGACTCTAATGACCCCACTGACACCCACATACCATTGTGTTCTATGGCCCCTGAGGACTTACAGCCCCACTCACACTCCACTGCCCCCAGCTTGTGCTCTTCTCCATCCCTACAGTTTTTAATCAAATGCAGAGTCAGAGATATAGGGGGACAAAATGGTTCCTAATACTCTTTCTAAGCATGCTTTTGAATCTAAGACTGCAGGATCAGACTGGCAAACAATGCAAGTGTAACTTGGGATGGCTGATTACACGCTCCATTCCTCCCTGCTATGCAGACATCTTAGTTTCTCAACAGCCAGATCTTGAATCACCGTTGTTCATAGCACAAGATTTTAAAGTAACCATAATCGCTGCCACAGTTTAGGAGATTCAGCTGTCAGATATCTATGCAACCAGTATAGGATGGGTAGATGACAGTGTTACCTTTGTAAGCAGTCCTGACCTGAGAGGCCCCTGATTACAATTCAGAGTCCAAAGCGACGAATTTATACAAATGTTCATTAGCATAAATAAATTACCCAAATAGTATAACATATTTTCTTGCAGACGGAAACTGTCACATCTTATGGGCTACTAGGAGTCTTGAACTGATGGCAACCTTTAGGTAGGGAAGACAAGTTTAGAAAAAGAACACCTAAATGCATGCCATCTTTACTATTGGTGTGCCATGTATGGTCGCTTGGGAAAACTGAAACTCAAGTTGGGAGTTAATAAAATGTATGTATAGTGAATACTTCTTATATTATATTAGTTATAAAGCTTTGGTAGGATTGAAGATGTTAGTGAATTGTAGGAAGGGCTCTTATGCTGGAAAGATAGGGGAATGAGGGAATACAGGAGGGCAGGGCCTCTTTATGGAACTGAGATGTCTGCATTTACACTGCTTGTGTCAGTGCTCAGAGTCAAGCATGGGCATCTTTGATTCATTAATGATGTAAGTCAGGAACTTTGGTTCCCAAAGCTAACATTTGTCAGAGAAAAAAAAGAACAAACAAGAACCATAAAGACGGTAGTAACCACTCACCTATTCTAAGGAGTGCCATTTCTTTCCTTCATTTACCATATGAATAAAGAGGAAGATGAAACAGTCAATTTTTTGCAGGTCAAGCTAGATTATATAAATAGATAAGTCTTGTTTTAGACTAGACGATCCTTTTCTTTGCTGGAAATATGACAATTCAGAAAAATGGTTCCTCTGGAAAGAACAATATAATAACGTTGTAATCTGCATCTCTTTAACACTACTTAGATGGTTCGAAGTTTTAAGGACTTTTAACTTGCCATTTAATAGAATGGAAACAATCATGATGAAAAATAATATAATTTTCTAAGATGATCAGGTAGGACTGGTTAGGTGTATAACTACAGACCAAAGTGTGAAGGCATGCCAGTCTTCAAAGAGGCCCAGGGACCACAGCAAGAAACAGGCTGTGCCAGCTGTATTCCCAAACTTGCCTTGAGTGACAGATGCTCAGTGAATATGTTTACAACACTGTTTTGGATGTATTAATTTTGTCTATGAAAGCAAAGGGTACAACTTTCTGTTAGTGAAGTAAAGGGTTGGGTTCTCAATTGGAAAGGCAGAAACTCAGTTACAGGTAAAAATGCATAAAAAAATTTTAAAAGAGTGCCTGCAATCAAGATTATATTCTAGCTGCAACCAATTTAACATGATAATTGAAATCTCATATGCCAGCTAAGCAATGTCCTACCATGTAGTGATCTTTTCTCAGGACAGTCTCACCAGGTTTAGATGCTAACTCCACAAGACTGCTAGATGCTTCTCATTAAGGTTTACTGTTTCCTAAAATGTCAACTTTCTCTTATAAAAAAGAGAACTTAAAGCTCATTGAAGTAACATTGTTCATTGAAATGTAATGAGAAACAAAAAGGTAGGTTAGTTATTTGAGAGATTATGTATTTCACTGGATGAAAACACTTGCTATTTTTAATGCTTTGCTAAAATGTGTTTTGGAAATTTATGGCCAAGGAATTTGGCAATAGCTTTCTAGCTTATATTTCAGTCAGTACACTATGTCATTGTCCTGGTTAATTTTCTTTCAAACAGCTGGTATAATGCTGCGTTTTGGATTTAGTATGAGAATAACATTGAGGATGTTTCTGCATCTGCACCAGGGTGTAGGTGGGAGATGCACAAAAATTGTGAGAGGACACAACTGGGACAGCTGACCCCAACTGACCAAAGGTATATTCCATTCCAGGTGACATAATTCTCACCATATAAAGCTAAAGGAAGAAGAAGGAAGGGGGTAAATAGACAGTGATGGTGTTTGTCTCACCAAGTAACTGTTACATGTGATGATAGAGCCCGGCTGTCCTGGAGATGGCTGAGCACCTGCTTGGCCATGGGAAGGAGTGAATGGATCTCTTGTTTTGCTTTGTGTGTGCAGTTTTTGCTTTACCTATGTGCTGCTTTGACTGAAAATGCGTTAACTTCCTTTGTGCAGTTAGAAACCTTTCTTTTTCGTAGCTACCACAGTCATCATTTGGACTTAGTTTGAGAACACAAGATAACACCCCTGGACAGATCTGATGTTTTCAATTGCTCTGGTCTGAGAGCCAAGGACACTCTGATCACTCTGCCCACAGGTGTGAGCCATCAAGGAAGGGGGGCATGAATGGAGCAGAGCTTGACTGACATCCAGACTGATAAATAAGAGTATTCTATTCCATTGGCATCATGCTTCATATTTAAGGAGCGGGGGGATCGTCCAGTCTCTCTCTCTCGTGTGCTCTCACTCTTGCTCTGGCTCTTGAGCACTTTCTCTTGCATGTCTTTTTTCTTTTCTTCACTCTTTTTTGCTGGAACTGGGGGAGTTTTGGTTCAGGGTGTTTAGTTCGGCTTTTTGCCATTTTGCAGAGGCCTCTGGGCTTTTCTGCCTTTTTCCTTTTTTTTTTTTCTTTTCCCTCCCACCTTTTTTATTTTCCTTCTCTTTTTGGGATCAGCTCTTGGGACCAGGGTACTGCTTCCTGGGACTGTCTGTGTGTGGACAGACTTCATGAGGAATTACACTGAGTATCTTTTATTTTATCTTCTATTTGTATTTTATATTTATTTTTACTAGCAGTGTATTAGTATTTTGTTATTTTATTAAACTGTGTTTATTTCAATCCAAGTTTCTCCCTTCTTTTTTGATTCTCTACCCTACTGGGAGGTGGGGGTGGGCAGGAGGGGATGTGTGAGCAGCTATCATGGTTGTATTGCTAGTTCAGGTTAAACCATGACAACCTATTAAATTGTCTTTATCTGAGCACGTGAGTTTTCTCACTTTTACCGTTCCAGTTCTCTCCCCTGTCCCACTGTGGGGGAAAGAGTGAGTGGCTGTGTGGGGCTTAGTTGCCAGCTGGAGTTAAACCATGACAGTCATAAAATTTAGCCCCTATAAAATCACATTTTTAACACTATCACAAAATTGGTTTAGCAATTCGTGAAATAAATATAACTTGTCTTTCTAAAATTTGTCTTACAAAAATTAAAAACCTGCAAATGGACAATCTAATACTCTAGTGTTTTCAAAAATCCGCAGAACATAGCAGGATCTTTCTAAATAAAATATACAGAAATAACTGGTTTGTAGGATATGCCTAACCAGACGTATGTGCCAGGGCTTACGAATCTAGATATGCGCAAGATCTTCAAATTCTCTTGATACATGAGGAAAAATGATACACAATGCTCAAAATCAGGTTATACTTAACTCTACAGTACTTTAATATATTTTTCAGTGTTTGAGATGGGAAATTAAATGGAAACAAAAGTTCATTTTCATTTTACCTTATTTTCTAGCAGAGTGGTTCACTGTCATCTGAAAATGGTATTTACTATTGGCAACTGAACTACTTGACTTCAGTACCACCCCTTTTTTTCTCTGTTTCCCTAAAGCATTTACACGTTTGTCTTGAAAACAACAGAGCAATGAATAAGTCTATGTCAGCACTTAGATATACGTTCAGTTCTGCCAAAATACAGCAGATTGGAAAACACCATTACTTTATCTGTGTTTACAGTCAAGTGATACTCGTGATGACTGTTAGATATTTAATGGCAGTTCCTCCGGAAAGTAAGGTGAAAACAAACATTGTACTTGACTGATGTAGTTTGGGGGATACCATTTGTGACTGGAAATCACAGATGGCTTACACCTTAATTTTGTACTGGTGTAAAATTTCTCTGGAGTGTGTTTTCCTATTGGTAATAGGGAATAGACACAAACTAGGCCTGTTGGTGTTGGTGAAGAAGGTTGCTGGCCATCAACCTCTCCCAAGATGCTAGTTTCACCTGTCAAAACTGCTGGATGAACAACTTGTGTGCTTCCTAACCTGTCCCTGGTAAAGACCACTTAGGCAAACATGCAGGCAGGGAGGTGACACATTGCTGGAGGCAAAGCAGTGTGTGAGTTCTGGGAAAAGCGGTCCGGCTGCAGCCCTGGTGTGACAGCTGCTGACGGGGACACCGTTCTGCTAGCATGTGTAAGCTTCTGCTGCTAAAGCCTGTGCTTCAGTGCAGAATGGCATGGACTGAACTCAGCTTAAAATGAATTATTTCTTTGAAGATGAAGTGCCTGGATTGTACTGTTATTAAACCAATACAACCATGTGGCACACAAATTTGAAGGATTAACATGAGCATGCAACAGTAAATTAGGGAGACTAAGGCACATATTGAGTTTCAGTGTGTTGCAGGGGCTGAAAAAATGTGTAAAGTAAACTCATGTAGGGGGCCTACAAAGGAAAATAGTTCAGCAGTGTAACAAAGGGGAAAGGAAATAATGGAGGAAGCAGAAAAGGTTGAAGCATTCAGCTATCTATTTTGCTTCTCTCCTCACAGAAAAGCAATTAGAGTTTATTTATGATTGCTGCCTGAAAAAGACATAGTTTTAACTAAGGGCTAAATAACTGGCAACAGAATGGAAGCACCTTGAAAGAGTACAGACATAAGTTATGTGTATTCCAGTCAGCATTATGTAAACCTCAGCAATTATTTTAAAGATCTCTTCAAAGAAAAAGGAAGAGTAAGAGAAAGGCAACTGTGATACTTATCTTTAAAAAAAGGCAAGCAGAAAGGGTAACACGAAGATTTGCAGAGCAGTCCCATAGTCATACCTGATACTGACTCTTGGGAAGATATGGGAACAAACTGTATGTTTCCATTTAAAAGCATTTGGATAATAGAGTAATAAGACAGAGCCTGCATGGATTTATCAAGTACAAATGATGTAAAATCAATTGAATTTTATTCCAGACAGAGTGACAGTTATAGTAGACAAAGTGGGAAACAGCTGTTGTGTATCTTGCCTTTTATGAAAAGCTTTACTTCTGTAGCCTTTGACATTTTGTAAAGCACACTAGTAAAACATTTTCCAGATTGATTTACTAGCACGTTCATATACCACTAGTTGAAAGGCTGCTCTCAGAAATCAGCTATCAATGAGCCGCTGTTAGAGAGAGAGAATTTCAGGCTGGGCTGACAGGTTGCTGTCCCGAATCATTTGCTTAACAATATCTCTACTAATAGTTGAATAAATATTTTACTTGTGCAGTTTCCAGATAATACTATGATAGGAAAGGTTGCAGTCATTCTGAGGGGCAGTACCAGATTTCAGACCTTAAACACTTTTTTGCATAGAAAAACTGAATGCCATTTTTTCTTATTTGTTTCAAACATTAGGCTGAAAAACACCAAACCTCTCGGCTAGTAGTATGGCAGTCATTCATAAAGTTATGGCTTAAATAAATTAACAACTCTTATTATAGTTGCATGAATCCTTATTTTATCAACTCAGACAGAAAATTGCTTTCTAACCCTGGCATACGTCTGATCCTTTCCTTTTAAAATCTAAAACATTGGGAACATGGGTGTAGTTGAGATTTTACTATATTTCAGAGAAGGCTCAAATGATAATGGTATTAAAAGGCTGTCAGCTGCATGCAGCTGGTATTTTTTACTATTTCCCATTTTTGTTATCACTTACAATGCTGTAAACGAAAGCAAGAGAAGAAAACTAAAGAAAAAGTGTAAGATTAAAAGCAGGCTTAGAAGACACAATTCATAGTAAGGTCATTCCCTCAGTCTCAGTGTTGATATCACCCTTTGCTTTTATCTCATCCTTTTATTTCCCTCTCCCCCCTCCCCCGCCCCAATTTTGCCTCAAAACAAAATCATCAAAATGGATCTAAGTATTTCTATGTTGCAACCAATATTCATGAACAGAGAAGTGTGAAAATATTCTTTTATATTTTTCCCCAATAATGTGTTTTCTGGGATATCAAAGGATCCCACAAAGTAAAGCAGGACCCCTTTTAATATGGTAGCTAACACATCAGGCACTTGTCTCCTCAGCACTTTTCATGCATGCTGTGTTTACTTTAAAAAACAAAACTAAACCAGAGGTAGTAAGATAGGTTGGATTTCATGGCAAGGACATGCTCAGTCAAAAGATCAAAAGTTAGAAATACCGTTTGAAAATCACTCTGTTCTAATATATTAACCCAATGGGATATAGAGGAAACTGTTGTATAATGATTCAATTGACTTAAGAAACAAGTAGTTTCATTTATTTTCTACCTAGAGGGAACAGATGGAAGAGAATGGCAGCACAGTGGGGAGGAAAAATTACAGTCTTCACAAGGTGGTATTGTAAGTCGCAGAGTCAGGACTTACTTGTCTTGATCTGTCACTGTTAAAACATCTAGGAATTTTGCAAGAGTTGATTTGCTTTTCCTAATAAGAGTTTTTCAGTCAGTCACAATTTTTTTTCCTAAGCTACTACTGCTTTTGTAGAGAAACACATTGGAGTTGTAGATAGTTCAGACATATGATAGAATAATAAAATATCTGATATTCTATTATTTTTTTTTCCGTGGTACTGTTGGCGTATTAACATGCCTTCAAGCTCAACTCTTGCCTTCTCAGTGTATTGCTAAATTGGTGTATTTTGTTTTCCTCAGACTTCTCCACCTTTTCCTTTCTTTTGGGCTTTTTCTTTCTCTTTTCTTTTTTCTTTTTTTTTTCTTTTTTAAGATAAACTAATTTATAACTGAGTCAGATCAAAGCACTCAGAAAACTAAAAAGGTAATGAAAGTATCCTAAGCTGAGGGTCATGGGGACACAGGTCTCAAGTATTCTGAGAAAGAACGTTTTGAACGTGTATTTGCTACCTATAATCCTAAAATTCAATGAACCACTTCCTCCATATGAGCAGAGCTGAAAATTTTAGCAGCTTTGGGGAGGGTTGAGTAGGTGGACTGCTGTGCAATCTGCGAAAATCAAGCTAAACCCTGGTCTGCATGAGGATCCTCTTTTTCAGTATGACTGTCCTGGCATGTATTCCCAAGAGAAAGCACTCCTCTCTAGAGCCAGACATCACAGCTCTTCCCCATGTGACTGGAATCAAAATAAACTGAGTTTATTTGTGTCTCTTAATAAGGTTTGTTTGGCTGGGTCAAAGAAGAAACTACACAGCCTGAATTAGACAAAAAGGGAAAGGGGAGCTGAGCGTGATTGCATGTATTAACAGAGCTGCAAAACACGGTCCCACGTGGGATCTGCATCCACACCGCGCAGAATCACAGTCCTGCAGTGACACAGAATCTAGCACAGCGGAGGCCTCTGAGCTGAATTTCCTTTTCAGCTCTTCCCTTACTCACTCTCTGCCCCAAAAATGCCATTCAAAATAAAAGAGCTGTTGCCAGGTAACCTCTTGCCATATCTTGAAGCTGATTTTTCGTATGAATGCTAGATGCTGGTGTCTGAGTGGATGTTTCAAGCACAAGATACTTGAACTTGTAACAAAAAAGAATTATCACACCTTTCCTAGTTGTATGTGCACTAGATGACTAGTGTTCCCATCAACTTCTTTAATCTTTATAGAATTTGAGTCTAAAGTGTAACAAATGAAATAAACTTTGTACTAATATGAGATCAAATAACCATTCTGATGAATACTTAGAAAGGCAGAACAGCATTATAACTTTTTCACTGCAGTCTTCGGTCCTCCTGCTATTTGACTATCAACTCGTAAGTATTTAAATAAGCTTACAGATATTTCCCCTGAAATGCATGTTTTAAACCAAATAGTTTTTTTACAGTGCTATGGCTTTATTTCTTAATGTAAGTCTTTCATTTTAGTTCAATAATTTGATGTAACAGAGATCCCTGATTCCAGATGGAAATAGGAACTGATCCATGTAATTTCATTTTAATCTTGATAATGAGGAGTGGAGGGAAAAAAGAATAGGGAAGTCTAATTGATCACCCAGGGAGAAGGAGACTACTTCATTTCCTTTTTCCTCATTAAGTAATGTAATAATAGATGAGTTAAACATGTATATACTGGGTACGGTCCTATCATCAGTGCAATATCAGTACAAAATTGATGTTTTCCTTCAGTTTAATTGCAAAATTGTGATGAGCACAGGAAGCATTTATTAAAACCTATATTAAACTGATCAGATTTGAAATAGCATGTTTATAAGTACTCTTTCATTTCACTTTTGAGTTTGGTTTTGAAGGTGAAAACTGATGAAGACTTATGAAAAAGCTACTATTTAACCAGTTCTTCAGATTAAAGGTAAAATATATGGGAAAAATGTTGCTTTGAGAACGTGACGGTGGTTGGACACATGGATATTCCATTCTATCAACATTTCTATTTTGGAAGCAGAAATTAGGAAAAAAGACCAGGAATATCACTGCATTACCATAAACCGTCTACTTCTGTCACTGGTAATCTATTATGCTTTTGTTGTTGGTTAAGACCCTGTATGAAGAAGTGAAATGAGTATTTAACAAGTCAGGAAGGAAAAAATTGGAAAGTTTTGTGAATTGTAAGGAAGAACACTTTAACTTTTTCTTCATAGAAGCAGCAGTACGGTAGCAAAAATAAACAATGACCTGTTTCAAACAGCATTGAATTGCAAGCCAAGTCTCCTTGTAATTTGCTCATTCTCTTGTTGTCTCTTAGATGCGTGTTCCTGGCTGTGTAGTGTCACACTTCCAGCAGGGACAGCAGACAGTAAGTTTCCTGGGCACCTATGCAGGACAGTTTAGCCTTTAGCCTTATAGCCAGCCACCAGTATTTAAAATACAACTGCATGAAAGGGGTTTAGCTAATGTTATAGCTTGTTGGCTATTTAGGCCTTCATAAGACAATTTAATTCACTGACATGGTAAAAATTACCATAGGAAAAGGAGCTTGGGTGTTTGTTTTGATTTTTTTGTGTTGCCATGTCACTCACTTAAGGCATCTCTGTGAAGTCTGGCAAGTGCCAGGGCAAATAAAAGGCCATGGGCAAGACCATGTGGCAAGTGGAGAGAATGAGGTAGATGGTTGTCAGAGGGAATTTCACCTGTAGGTGGCATCAGAACTTTTGTAAAGCCACAGGCAAAACCCAGAGAGAACCGTCAGGATTTCCCTTGTACTCTAGGGTGCCACAAAGACAAACCTCCTGCTTCCTGCAGAACTCCTTTAGCAATTAGCCTGTTGCACAGAAGGTGACATCCTCTACCTCCTCTATGACTGCACACAGACGGTGCTGTGACCAAGGCATGCCAACCTGTGCTGGAGGACCTGTGGCCGATGCTGGGGACTTGTTGCAGATGCACTCAAGCACCCCCTAGCCAAACCAGTACAGTTTGGTTCAGGCTCCAGAGGAGGTAAAAGCCTGAGCTGCAACCAGGACAAGAGATCATTTTAGGAAACCCACGAGGAAGCAGAACAGCAAATGGACACCGACAAGCTGTGGGTGCAGGTAGTCTTGTGAATACCTTTCCCACTGTAGGCGATTTGACTACAAGTCAGCCACTTCATTCTATAAATATGACAGCCTAGGTGAGCCTATTTTGAGCTGTCTCTGCTAAATAAGCTGGGTGTATGGCAATGGTTTTGTTACTCACAGGTCTGTGGATGAAGCCAATTTGAGTTTCATATCAATCCCTTCCTCCCTTCCTTCCCTCCTTCCCTTTCCTCCCTTCCCTCCCTTCCTTCCCCCAAAGAAAAATAGCTTTAGAGAGGATACTGAGGACACTGAGCCATCTCCCAATGACTGCAGAAGCCTTTTGAATGCCTTCTTTTCAAAGAGATCGCTATACATTTAACAAGAAGATTATTAAGCAGTACTGTTCCGTCTAAAGTCTGAATTATGCGTAGTAAAACAAATATATGCTGTGTGCTAAAATATCAATTTAGTTGAGATAGAATTAGAGAGTATTTAACACCTTGAAATGTCTGTTACCATGTATTGTCAGTATTTGAAGTGACACCATGTTACAGTGTGGCCAGTAACGTGATAAAATATGGAACTTTATGTCCAGCAGGCATTAAGCAACTTTAAAATAACGTAAGTAGCTGCTTGTGTTGCCACCTGTGTTGCTAGCACCAGGGGAACTGGATAAGAAATATTTGTAATGGTGTCTTTTGTTACCTCTGTCTCTTTCCGTGTCTTTTTCCATTTGGTATAGGAGGCCCAGCCATCTTTTAAATTCTGTATATTTGCGAGCACTTTAATTCACCTTTGATCTTCACCTATATTCTGATCTGATCTTCAGTTTTGCCAGTATCCAGAGAACTGGAGCACACACGCATATACTTTGCACACTTCATAGAGGCACATATGTTTTTCTTACCCGCAGAACACGCACCCTCCAGTTCTCACAGCGGGGAAATTGGAGTGCGCTTGAGCTTTAGCTTACATTAATAATGAATTTCTGCTTCTTTTTGCAACTGACATTGCATTCCACTGAGTCAAAGCACACATGCTTTTTTAGCTCTTCATGGGTGACAGTGGTGAAGCATACACCTAGAAGGGATTGAAAAATTACTAGCCAGCTGCTTTAGTTCTGAAGCTCAGTACCTCTGAAAATCGGGTCTAAGTTACCACATCTTGAGATATTTTAATATGTTTTGTTATAGGCACTCCCAGCTGTATCACCCAACCTATTTCTCCTAAGGCTATGATTAGAGCCATAACAAGGGTGAGGTACATGAATGCCTGACATAGGTGCAGCTATGTTTAATAAGGATCTGCACCACTTTTATTTTGTGAAGACTCTATTCATATAACCCCTATCCCACTCAAGTTCCTGAACTTAGTGTTTCTTAGTGGGCAGCTGCCCTGCATTTGGTCAGTAGGAATGAAAGGAAAACAACAGAGTAGCGTAAGTAAACTTTTGACCCACAATATGATGTTAGTAATGCAATGATCATGGTTGAATAATATCTTCCTTCAAGTATTGTGGGGATGGATATCTGGATCACACCAAAATATAAGTATTTGCTGTAGACATATCAATCTCTGTAATAAAGCCCGTTACTCCCCACCCCGCCCCACCTCATCCTGCCCCCCCGCCCCCCCTTTCTTTTTCAGGTTAACCTCTGGAGTTTGGTAGTTTTCTCTGTGCTTGTTTACAAGTCCACTTGTGATGTGGTACTCTTGTTTTATTTGATGTAAATTGTATTCTTGGCATCTCCTCCACTGAAGTTTCACTTTGAAAAAGAAGATACACAAAACATAAACTGCACACGTCTGTATGTGCTTAATAGTTTTCTTTAATCTTCTAAGAACAGGCCCAGAATAATACAAGGACGAATTAAAGATGTTCTATACATCTGCTTGCTTTTTCTGTGTGTAAACGTATCTAAAATTCCAGTTCATTGGTTTCATTTTAAACAATGGGAATTGGAGAAGAAAGGCTAGCAGTGGAAAGGAAAGAACTAAGTGTTTTAAAGTGGACTGGCAGTAGGAAACACAATATATTGAAGTGCTACCACAGCCAGGCATAACTTCACAGATGATATGCACACAGACATCTGCTGCTGGATTTATTGATGCATCAGTAAAATGTAGCATGTTGCATGGGAGATATGGGATGCTATAAAACCAAAATGCAGTAGCCTTACAATGAGCCTTAGACACTCCAGATGTTAGTGACAGAAGCAATGGAAACTCAGCAGAAGCAGAACATTTTCAGTAGTTGACCTGTCTTTTCAACTGTATCCCTGCAGTGGTGGTGATGGATGCGAAGTCTCTACAGGAACTCTATCAAGCTACTACAGTAATCTTCATGATAAGAAGGAATCACCCTTCCCCATCCACTGAAGGGACACTGATATACTCTCCTCCACCTCTCCAGCTAGTTCCTTCTTCTCTGGACTCTATGGTCTAGGTGTGTTTACAGTGATGCGTACCCTCACCAAAACATATTTCCCAGGATGAAACAGTATTTATCAGACTGAACAGGCACTGCTGCAGAAGAAGCATGCTGTCTTTGCAGCACTGATAAGAACATGATTCTCTGCAAGAGATGGATCTTTCAGTGCTTAGTTACATAGTGTTAAAAATATTAAAAAATAAATATGTAGACAGCTACAAATGAAGAAATGGAATATTTAAGAGGGTGTGTTCCCTTGGTGTGTGAGATATGTTGTGTATTTCCCCTTTAAGGAATGAAAATACCGTTTCAATTTTGTGCCTGCCTTTTTCTTGTTCAAAGCTCTTTAACTTCTTTCCTCTTATCAATCAATTTAATTCACCATCTGTTCACTGAGGACTTAGTATTTTCAGCTGAGATATCAAAAGGAAGACCACATTAATCAAACATTAGTACTTTTGAAGCAACTAGGTTCTAGAAGAAACAGACATATAAATCATGAAACCTAATTACTTATCACATTTTTCTTTAATGCTGCCTGTAGGAATGCATGTGCTTCACAGGTTTCTACATTATCCCAAGGTTTAAGGACTCAGGCTGCAGAGACAGGAGAATTAGATTTTCTTTTTGACATTAAGAGGATTCAGGTGTAACTCCTGCTCAAAGCTAATCAGCTGAAACCAGAATTAGTGCTGTGTCAGCACACTTGCAACAAATCCAAGTAAGGTTAATAAATACAGACAGGGAATAGCAAAATAAGGTCAGAAAAGACATCACTGAGAGCGAAGCTATCAAAGAGAAAATGGCTATTGGTGAAAGTGTTGAGACAGTAGAGTTAATTATTGTCAAAAAAGGGCATTGTGAGATAACACTATAGGTCAGAATAGCTAAAGAGTGACAAATACTAAACTGCAGATAAAAGAGATTATCGCATCCTGAGCAATTGTTTTTCACTACAATTAACACAAACGTAATTCCTCTGACCTCGATGTTTCACGTGTCACCAAGAAGTTCAGAATCTTTTTCTGTAAAATGTCTAGCTAGGGGCTAGGTTGTACATGAGAGTTTTTGTCTAGCAAGAGGGTATAAAGAAAGTGCAATTTATGAAAAATTGCAGTTTAGTTTACCTTTACACAGTTTTCTACATCTGCCACTCTTGGCCATGTGAGGAGCTGCCTTTACTGTTCACCACATCCTGAGTGCCCTTCACACCCTGAATCTAGTTCTGCTTTTTTGAGCTTTGCTGCTGCCTCCATTAAGCATTGCATGAGTTTACGTGGCATGCTTGGCTCCCACTGAATCAGGTGCTGAGGTCAGGACAGAATAAAGTTATTTGACTCTAGACAATGGTACCCCTATATTTGCCCACTAAAAGACTCTAACTACAGACCTTGAAAATGGTGACTTGTCCAAAGCTTGTGACCTCTAGGATCTCACTCTGATTTCAGTGGACTTGCTCCAGATATATGTCGTTGTATGAGAGCAATTGCTTTTGTTGTCTGTCATCAGTACTGATCTCAGGTGTTCTATCCATGGTAAATACACTTCTAGGAAACAAACGTGGTAAGTTTGTTACTGTCTGCTGGCACTTAGAGACTGCAATTTGAGAATTTATTTCAAACATATTGTCATTTGCATAACAAACCCTTTAGTTTCTAGGGTCTGACTGGAGTTCATGGCTCATTGGATGTGCTGGCTGCCCAAGTACTTGCCTTTTATTCACATCCATTTTTTCAGAAAATTATAACCATTTCTCAACTCATACTTGTCAAGAAACAACTTCAACCTGTGTCATTTTTAGAACAAACTGAAAGGTGTATCATGCAAGCAGGATCTTTGAGAATCCCCTGTGGCAGCATTAAGTTGGTACCACATTTAAGTTTTGCACTGGTTAATGCAGAAATAAGCTTAAAGGATACACAGTAGTTTCCTTGTATGGGAACCTGGGACATCTCAGCCAAATCTGGGCTGTGTAGAAACTTTAGTCACAGAAATGTCTCTTCTGAGCTGAGTCTCTTTGCAACGCAGCACAATGTAATGTGACAGATTCATCTTTATGGGAGATGTTGGTTATGAAGGGAGATGTGTAATAATTTTCTGACTTCAAAGGCAAAGTGTAGGCCATTTGAAATGGAAAAGAAAAACCAACGTCTTTCATTCTGATGCAGTCAGAGGCAGTTTTGCTCAGACCAGCAAGAACCTGCAAATCCCACAGACCAGTTATGCATTTGACACTCATTGAGGGGGTTAATTTATTTAAAAAAAAGACTGCTCTTCATAGTTGCTAGGTAACAACCTAGTTCCCTCAGGCTTATGATCAGCAAATGGATATTTCAGATGATATACTGCTAGTAACTGTCTGTCTTGCTGCTGGAACCAGCATAAAGGAGGACTTTTTCTGAAACTCTTCATAGTGGAACTAGTTTTATTGGCCTATGCATATAATTTTGACCCTAATGTAATTTGCAATGTTAATAAAAAGTTCATTTTCATAACTTACCCTGCATGCAATGTAGCTTTCCACTATTACATCTTGGACTCAACACCTGCAATTTTAAATTACAATTGCTGTGAAAGCTGAAGCTTTCAATTTCTTGCCCCTTCTGCATGTTAAATTTATATGTAAAACTGGTTCTATGTGTTATCCAATTAGCTTTCTAGCCAAGGGAAATAAAGAAAACAAGGAAGAAGATTACAAGTAGAAGTGAGTGGCAAAGAGAGAAGGTGTAGCTGTAGTCAACAGATTTCATTTTCTTTGCAGTAGACATTGCACTGGAGCACAGGAGTGAAGGCTTTATGCTAGAGTCCTGTTTCTTAACAAGTTGTACAGAATGGATTTCCACTATGGTCAAAAGATGACTGGGGAAGGTGCACAGGCTCATCCTCATAGCCTCATGAAGGATGCAAGCCTAGCAACAGACTCTGTAAAAGCAGAAAACAAAATTCTGCATCACACTCCATTTTCTAACTGTATGGAGTTCAGAATATTTAAGCCCACCTGTCTTTACAATATCCTTCTTATCTTCTCCTTCTCATAATACCTATAATGAGCCATCGTTTGAGTGAGAGGAAATAACGTTCAATTTTTGGGCCCAGCCATAAATTTTCACGTCTCTGAATATGGCCTGCTTATACTAAGACAATCTTCCTGCCCTGCAAGCCCATGTTGTGTTGTGTTGTGTTGTGCAGTGTAATGCTAATCAGTGAGTTCCTACTGTGTCACTGGATAAATTCTTCCTAGAAAGAAAAAATAACTGGCATGAAATTCTACAAACAGTTTCATTACAAGTTCATGCTGTGTGGATTCCTTAATATTTTGTGTATTATTGGCACAAACTGGGGCTTCATGGGAAAAAAAGCCTGTCAGTTGTATTTGTGTGGGAATTATTGCCTGTCCTGCAATAGCAATATCATTCTCTAAGAAAAGCTGTTGTCAACTCAGACAAATGTTTTTCTGTGAACAGACACTGTGAAAAAGTGGGTTGCTGCATTACCATCAATGACAGCGAGTAGCAGTTCTACAAGTAGTTTGAGGCTCTGGCGTTGTCGTGGGTCTCTCTCCTAATAGCAGGTTACATCTGCTCATGCAGGGTGTGGTGGCTCTTTGACTGCCTTTCTCTGCAGCTGGCACTCAGTTACAGGATGAATGAAGGTGACATATATGCTATGTGTTGAAGCTGCAAATAAAATTGTGCTAACATTAGGGGTTCAATAAAATGATACTCTGCAACATCTGATGTCTATCAGTCACGGTTTGATTGTACTGGAGTAATTAATCCTTAAGAGTTTGTATGCATCAAAGGAGAAAAATTACTCTAACCAGGAAGGGGGTATATTCAAATCTTTTGTCAGTTTGGATAGAAGCAAACATTTTACTCAAAGAGAAGACACCCGAACTGACTTTATTCCACAAGTGTGTAAAGGGAGGGAGGGAGGGAGGGATGGAGGGAGGGAGGGAGGGATGGAGGGAGGGAGGACAGAAGGAAGGAAGGAAGGAAGGAAGGAAGGAAGGAAGGAAGGAAGGAAGGAAGGAAGGAAGGAAGGAAGGGAGGGAGGGAGGGAGGGAGGGAGGGAGGAAGGAAGGGAGGAAGGAAGGAAGGAAGGAAGGAAGGAAGGAAGGAAGGAAGGTAGGAAGGAAGGAAGGAAGGAAGGAAGGAAGGAAGGAAGGAAGGAAGGAAGGAAGGAAGGAAGGAAAAAATGCCCAAGCTATTGAACAGTAACAGCAGAAAAACAGCTTTTAAACAAAACATTGTGTTAGATGAATCTTGCTGTAACTAGCAACTAGGTCACATTGAAAGAATTATTCTACTAGCAAATGGTTTTTCTTGATTTGAGGTTAAACTGGCAGGAAAGCTCAGTAGGTCAGTAGGTTACTCTTGAGGGGGAATGCTGACCATCCAAAATGGTAATGGTCAACCTGATTTTCTAGAACTATGAAGAATAAATATCAAGGGATATTATTGAGAAAATCTGAAGGCTAGAGGTGACCAGAATAACTTCTAAGTTCAGTGTTGATGTATTGACAGCTAGAGTCCACAGTCATAGAAATGCAGGGATAGGCTTCTTGCTGCTCCTAAGGATTTCCTTATGTCTGAAATTGCTTATATATAATTGATACTGTGACTGGATCTGTGTCAGCTCCAGCCCTATACCCAGCACATTTTAGATTATACTGGACAAAAATACAGGGGCATAGTCAGAACTGTGTCAAAACAAAGACCATCCTGTAACTCATCTCAGACAGGGTCCATTAGCAGTTAACCTAGAAAAATATATAAAAATATGGAAAGTATGTAGTACTGAAGTAAGGAGTATCTGGCAATCAGTGATTAAGGAACTTCCTGAACTGGAGGTTGAATCCTCTTTATTGTGTTTAATAGCCACCCTTGACTTTGTCTGCTGTTGATTTTTCTAATCCCACTTCAACTCTGACTGCTTGGTATTCGGGGATGATTAATTCCCAAGTTTAGCTGTGTGCTATGTTCCTTTTACTTGTTTTAAGGTAATTTAATTTAATAATTTAATTTAAATTAATTAATTAATTAAAATTTAATGAAATATAACACGGGCAAATGTAGGGTCTTGCATCTGGGTAAGAACAAACCCAGGTTCCAGTATAAGTTGGGGAACGACCTGTTAGAGAGCAGTGTAGGGGAAAGGTACCTGGGGGTCCTGGTGGACAGCAGGATGACCATGAGCCAGCACTGTGCCCTTGTGGCCACGAAGGCCAGTGGCATCCTGGGGTGTATTAGAAGGGAGGTGGTTAGTAGGTCGAGAGAGGTTCTCCTTCCCCTCTACTCTGCCCTGGTGAGGTCACGTCTGGAATATTGTGTCCAGTTCTGGGCCCTCAGTTCAAGAAGGACAGGGAACTGCTGGAGAGAGTCCAGCACAGGGCAACGAAGATGATTAAGGGAGTGGAGCATCTCCCTTATGAGGAAAGGCTGAGGGAGCTGGGTCTCTTCAGCCTGAAGAAGAGGAGACTGAGGGATGATCTCATTAACGTTTATACATATATAAAGAATGAGTGTCATGAGGATGGAGCCAAGCTCTTCTAGGTGACAACCAATGGTAAGACAAGGGGCAATGGGTACAAACCGGAACACAAGAGGTTCCACTTAAATTTGAGAAGAAACTTCTTCACGGTGAGGGTGAAAGAAAACTGGGACAGGCTGCCCAGGGAAGTTGTGGAGTCTCCTTCTCTGGAGACATTCAAAACCTGCCTGGACACCTTCCTGTGTAGCCTCATCTAGGTGCTCCTGCTCCAGCGGGGGGATTGGACTAGATGATCTTTCAAGGTCCCTTCCAACCCCTAACATTCTCTGATTCTGTAATTTATGATGTGCTTGCACTGTGAGAAACAGTAAGCAGCTGTCTCCTGCTCAGCTTCCCCTTGCCTTCTCTTCCAGTTTTTCAGACTGAAGGGTCCTGGTCTAAATGGATTAACCTCATATGAAAACATAAAGCTGTTGTCACTTCTGATCATGCCTGTTACCAAATCCTCTGTCTTTTGTACTTCCACTACATGCTTTAGGCCCACATACTATGCTCAAAACATGGGAATGGCAGAGTTATATAATGTGATATAATGATATTTTCTGATTTATCCTCTATTCCTTTCTCAATATTGCTTAGGTACTTATCCTTTTGCATCCTGCTTACCTTTATAAGCACAAATGAACATGGTGCTGACATTTTCAGAGAACAATGACACCAAGTTCTCTTTCACCTAGATGCTGTGATTTGGAGCCCACCACTGGGTATTTGTCATTTTCCAGGACACTGGCACTGAATTTCACTTAGCATTTTATTACCCAGTCAACTAGCTTTAAATTGGACTACCCTGAATAGTTTAGTATCATCTACAAATTTCCTTGTCTTTGTTTTTAACCTCTTTTTCAAATCCTTTTTGGGATTTATTTGAAAATATAGTCACCTGTGCCCAATGCTGGGGACCCTGCTTATAATTTGCTTTCATTATGAAACTTTTTCACTGATAACTATGGTGACAATCATAGAAAATAAAGAAAGCAACGCACCAGATTCTTTTTATGCTGTTTGAATGATTTCTGCTTGAGCCATTCCCTTTCTCCTTAAAAGAAACGATCTATCTCTCTACAGTTGTTAGCTTAGTGTTTTTAGAGCACACTAAATTAATACATATAGAGACAAAGCTAGCTTTGAAGATTTTCATTATGCTTATTATCAGGAATAAAAATACTGAAGAAAGGGGCAGGTAAAAAGGATATGCCTGCAGCAGTTTTATAATGAATGACATTGCAGCAATGCCACTACAGCATGTCACATTTATTTATGGACTTGCAGCTATGATTTTATGACAGATAGAGGAGAACCAACTCGGTGTAGGGAATTTGTTCTTCACTTCCTGAGTCAGACATCGGTGAAATGAATGCAACTCGCTCCAAACAGCCTTTTCAAAAAATTTCTTTTGATGCTCTCTTTGTTACGAATTAAAAAAAAAAAAAAAAAAAAAAAAGAAAAAAAAATTATAACCATGTACTTACAACATCACTGACAATAAAGGTACTTTTAAAGTGTCTTTTAAAATTTATTTTTTAAAAGGTTTAAGTGAGAAAGTTCAGGCAAAATAAAGGTTGGCTTGGTAAGACCCTTCACAACAGCTCAAAGGCAGAAACAACAATCTTTCAATATAATTTCTTAACCAAACTGAAGAAGGTAGTCTAGAGTGGACTGGCTAGTAATAATTGAGCTTTATTCTATGCAAGTAAATTTAAGAAAACAGAACTGAATTATATTTTCCAGAAAATTTACATATTTCTGAATGTAGTGATTCTATTAATGGCAACAGTAAAGAGAGAGACTTCTATGATGAGAATTGTTTTGAGTTTTCAAAAACCAGTGAAAGATAATGTAGTTCAACAGCATCATATGAGAGAATGGAGAAACAAGAAGTAAGGTCAGTTTGAGGAAATCAAGTGTTATATTTTTAGAAAGAAACTTTCCTGAAGAAATTGAAGAGATGAGGCAAATTGCTTTTGCCTGTGGACTTGGAACTTGCATTGCATGGATCAGACCAATAGTATTTTTACTGCTTCTCTTTACAAGTTTATCACTATTTCTCTAAGACAAAACTGTTAAAGGAGGCGCCCTTAAGTGTGTCCTAATCTTGGAAGGTGTTGAGATCCTGTTGCTTTCTGTGAATCAGCAGAGGGTTACAGATGCTGTTTGCCACACTGGTCTTTATACAGAGTCAGCGCAACAGAGCCACTCATGTACCATGACTATTAGAATCTTTTACCTTTGTGTATATATAGCATTTTTTTAAAAGATACGGAGGTGAGTTGTCCAACTGGTCTAGAGAAGGCTATATAGATTTTCTTATTCTAGAACTGCAGCTTAGTAAAATCAGGTAGTAAGATCAGCTGTTCTTTACTGTGTCATGTGTTGAACAACACAAATTGCTCTATAGGGGAACTGCCAAGTGCCAGAAGATTATTAAGTCTGTAGGATTCTTTTTATTTTTTTTTTTACACCTACTTCAAATACCACTATTTCTTTTACAGTGTAGGATGTATCCCAATGCCATAGTAAATTAGGAGCGAACAAGACAGGCCCCAAAAATGAAGGTAAACGAACTTAATGCTGGCCTTCTGTTCTGCTGAGGAGTTGTTCTTTAACAGCAAAATTTCAAAAAGTTTCCGCATTATTTGGGAAACAAGCTTCTTTTATAAATAGATGTATAAACAGAGGTATGAAGGAGGTTGACTGCCACTATCGTCAAACTTCTAGACTTGCTGTCCTCTTGAAACAGAGACATCTGTATTATACAATTTGGGTAGTTATGAGAACACCTTTTTCTCTTCAGGTCAGAGTAGTCTCCGTGTAGAATAAGGCTCAAGAAGCTGTCCACTAGGAATGTCACAGAAAATTGAAGGTATACTTGCTGCGTATTTTATGAGCTAGACAGAGGCTGTAGCTGAATATGCTTTATCAAATGGGAGTTAGTGATTCGGAAAGTATTTGTAATCAGTTCCCTGTGGTTATAAAGTAATTTGGTTTGGCTTTAAAACCAGAGACTACTTTGTCAATCTATTTGAGAATGCCCTGCTAGCTCTTTATTTAGCAAAAGCTTTAGCATTTGCTTAAAACATCTAGAATATTAATTACAGTCAGGGTTGGTGAAGTAATTTGAGCTGCAGATCTTTGGTAATTTCACTTGGCAGCTCTGCGTTACTATGGTAACTAGCAACTGTACGTTTTAGAGGAATGCTTTTTCACTGTGGCTGATGCTGCTCTGATGAGGTCTAGCAGGCAGTGAACATGGCACCGATACAGTGCAAACATGGCAGCTGCAGAGTGAGGTCTCTTAGCTCTCGCAGGATCACCATCTTCAGAAAGCAGACCTTCCTTTCAGCCTTAAACTACGTTTTATGTCAAATACTAAGAGGAATCTTTGAAACTGTACACATCGAAGGAGCTGTGGAAACCAGTAGTTTGGGGGAAATCTGGGGAGAATAAGGATGTTTTGACAGCAATTGATCTGGCCGCTTTGACATCAAAAAAAAAGTCTGTGTTTTCTGAGGCTGGACACCTTCAGATCACCATAGAGAAAAGGGAAAATTATAGGATTAATTTCTCATATCCTACCTTGGCAAATGCTGATGTCTGTGCTTATGCTGAAGCAAATGACCCAGTAGGGGGACTTGAAATTACATGTATGCACACGTGTGTCCATTTGTCCACAGCCCTGAGGCTGCAGATGGTGTATTTTATTCAGAGAAGGAGCATTGAAAAGTGAGTTTTCTGGCACTGTTTAAGAACAAGCAATATTGTTGTTTCGGATTGGAAATACAAATGGGAAAAAAAATTGATTTCACAGTAAATAGCTTTGACTTAACCCTGGCGTATATATTTTTACCATTTGATTTTAATATCTTTTGAATCATAGAATCATAGAATGTCCTGAGTCAGAAGAGACTCACAAGGATCATCAAATTCAGCTCCTGTCCCTGCATATGACAACCCCACAGTTCACACAGTGTGTCTGAGGGTGTTGTCCAATTGCTTCTTGAACACTGTCAGGCTTGGGGTCATGACACCACCTTGGGGAGCTTGTTATATTTAACAAAATTCTTACTTAAATATAGTTTAATTATTAGAGGAAGGAATGAAAAGCAGTTTACCTATGAATGTTATTGTTTTTCTTAATGGCAAATATTTGAAATAGTATTTCAAGTGACTAACAAATTCAGAAAAGGTTGAGAAACAGGCACATATTTAGTAGCTATGCCATTTGATATAACTAACAAGATCTAGTCATTTGGGTTAGAATTACAAAAAAATGCTTAAAAATGTTGTTGCTGAAAGGATGCCTGCCTCAGCCTTAGCTTCTAGAGGAAGCAAAACAAGGCCCAAATAAACAACTAATAAAATTGGTCCTAAATACTGTCTGGAAGTGTTCCAGTTACAAGCTCTGATGCTAAAGAAAGAATGTGAGTGAGATGCATAAATGATGTATTAGTTTGCTTAATTTACAATGAAATGAAAGTGGGAAGGACAGTGAGTAAGCTGGAGGATGGGTATAAAAATCAAAATTATTTTAGCAAATAAAATAATTAGGATGGCACTCAGAAGGAACAAGGGCAAGGTAGATAAATGTTATCACTAATAAAATATGATGGAACACGATAAGGCAGCAGTCCTTCAAAAAGAAAATTTGAGAACATTGGACTACAAGATAAACTTCAGTAAAACAAAACAAAAAATAATGTTGTGAGAAAGGGAAACAGCATTCCAAGATGAGTACATGTGAGAATAGTAATGGGTGACAAATATGGACATTTGAGCAGCTCTCCACTATGGCAGCCAGTACCTGCACACACAGATGTTACAGATACAATGCAGCTCTGCAGCACAGGGTTGTTAGCTACACAGCCTGAAGTTCTGGGAAGCTGAAGAGGGCCCAGGCCGGAGGTCTGGGCACTATTGGAAGAATCTCCTTTAAGTTAAAGAGCTTATAAAGTGTTCACAGGTTCTTTGCAGTTTTCCAGTTCTTCATTTGCATGTCGTATTGCCTTCCCTCACCTCAGCTGCTCATTTATTTGGAGTCAGCTGGTGTTTTCCTTTCTGTACTCACCCATGGCCACTTTCTACAACTGTAGCGAATGAGGCACAGACTCTCTTTAAGGTCTGAAGAGAGACATTTATTAAAAATTCAGGCTTGCATTTATACTTGCTAAGATGCTTCCTGAAGCATTTGCTGATTTGCTACATTAGTCATTACATAAGCAATATATATATTTTGCATTCCCACTAAAGCTGCTACCATAAAAGCATTTTTTGGCCTATCACAAGTTACCCCCCTGTCCTTGATATATCAATCCTGTATCAATTCTGCTGTCCTTGATGTATCAATCAGTATACAATCCTTGCTTCTTGTATTTTTCCACCAACGCTTGTTCCCATGCAGTTGACTCTTGTAGTTTCTCACAGGCCTGATGTCAGAATACTGCCACATACAACCTTACTGATCTCTGTCAACTCTGCTTAGGTGCCAAATACTGTTCTCAGTCGTGGGAGGGTGTTCAGCCACTGAGTACTCCTACTCACTGTTGCCCACGGCAACAATAGGATGTTTGGTGTATAATAGAACAATAATTTCTCTGTTCACCCTGCCTTTGGTAGAGCTCAGCTGCAGTCTGTCCTGGGCTTAGGTATGGCCCTTAAAAAAGATGAGCAATTGGAGACAGCATGGAGAGTACATGGAAAATTTTAAAATATGACAAGGAAGATCAATGATCAGAGGATCTTGTGTTCTTTGGCCTGAGGAAGACTGATGTGGTGCACAATAATAATCTGCAGCTGAGTAAAAGGCTGCATAAAATCAAACACTAAAATCAAACACTTTGCCATCTGTGCAAAGTGGGGAGGATAAAAAGTAAAGAGCTTAAATCAGAGCAAGAAAGATTTTAGCTGGATATTGGGGCAGATGGGAAGCAAAGTACTGAGAGAGGGACTGTGAAAAGAGACAAGTATTTTTTACAGGCATGTGTTGTAGGGATTCCAAAGGATGAGATGATCTCTCAAGATGCCTCCCAATTGTGCTTTATTTGATTCTGTGAATCTGCTGTTTGTGTTTCTCCTTATTTTACTTTATTTTAGAATAGTAACTTGTATTATAATATCATAAAGATTAGTGAGTTTTTTTTTTTTTTTAACAGCACATGTATATTTATGACGATCCACAGGAAATTTCTTTTCCTATGGTCACTGTGTGGTGACACCTTTACATAATGGAGATGCTTGCTCCCAGTGAGACTTTCTTGCTGGAATGTAGGATGGGTAATACTGTAACACATAACCAGGAGAAAACATAAAAATACATTGTGGCCTGCAGTCAAAGCTTCATTTTAAGCAAAGAGAAGGATGTTGGCTTGCAGCCATCTGGGTGAAACAGAGGCAGGAACAACACCCGGTGTTCAGAATTTCTTACAGAATTTCTTGGCTGGGATGGAGACCAGCCTGAGTAGGGAAGACGGGTACTAGGTTGTTGAAGAGAGCAAGAGTATGACAAAAAACAAATGGTGGTTTAGGAATGCAACTTGGATAAATATACTTGAAGAAACAGAGAAGAGAATGTTAGGCCTGAGGGACAGAGAGCAGACAAATCTGTGTGTCCAAGTCCCTGGCCCTACCTAGTGTTGCACAGTTCCACCTCTGATACACATGAGCTTTGACAGATGTCAATGAGTTGACATGCACCTCTTGGATCTTGGAGCAGCAGCCACTTTGTTATGATGTTGCTCCTGGGCTGCTCAGTCCTGCATTGATGCAGCTAGACCTGGAACTAGTTCATACTAGTGGGAATCTCTGTACCAGGTTGGACCGCTTGTGCCCTGAATTTCACTATGCCTTTACAGCCAAAATACATCTGTGAACTCAAAGGCAAAACACTTTGTTCATTCCCTGGTCATATACTTTGCTTACCTTCTGTAGCAAGCAAGGCATCCTAATACTGAATCGATTAGTCAGTTCGCTCTGGTGACAGAGAGTTTGTGCAATTGACTAAGAGCTTCCAGAAGTGCTACAGAGCTTTGTGGATTATCAGCAAGATAGTACTCACCTCACAAGTGCTTTAAGATTTTTTTATTATTTGTGAAGTGGCTGGATTCTGTTGCAAGGAATCTCATAGAAAAGCCCATAATAATTCCCTTAAAGGCAGGGCTTTACTATTTGCAAAACTCACCCTGAGGTCTATAGCCTGAACTTTTGATAGTGAGTAGAAAAAATGTATTGAACGTTGTCTTTTCTATATGTTGCCTCAGGCATGGGTTTTGCAGAAACAAGGCAGATGTAACAGAAGTCTGTCTCAAACTGCATATACAAGCTAAACCTAATTCTGGCAGCTTCTGACATTCAAAAAATTCACAGCCTTAATCAAACAGAGACAGGGCTAACTCAAGGCAGCCACCAAGGACAACAGGCCACTGGGATAAACAAAATTGCCTTACCTTTTCAGCCTGTTCTGCAGACCAGTGTGGCAGTATACTGAGATCAAGCCTGTAAGAAACTACGAGGGTCGGCGAGTGTGAGAAACAAGCACTGGAACTGGATGTTACAAGATACATCAAGGACAGAAGAATAATGTTTGATGGATAAAAAAGCATTTTTGGCAGTAACTTTGGTGGGAACACAAAACACATCGCTTATGTAATGACTAACTAAGCAAATCAGCAAATGCTTGAGCAAGCACTCTGGCAAGTATAAATGCAAGCCTGAGTTCATAATAAATGTCTCTCATTACACCTTACTGAGAGTCTGTGCCTCATTTGCTATGAATGGTGCCCAAACAGGGACTTTCAGTGCATCTGTAAAGGAAGCAGCTATACCAGTAGTGAAGCCCAGTCGAACCAAGATGTAGAACTGGGAAACAGAACCAGAAAACAGGAATCACAGTGCACATGCATCACCAAGGAAAGGTGAGCGATTGAGAACCATGGGAAGGAAGTTAGCCCTTGAGCCAAAGCAAAGCTTAGATATCTTTCAACATTTGTTACGAGGGCAAAATCAGGACATATCAGGAGTCAGATTAGTGACTTTATTAGAACGGACTGATGATCATGTGCCAGACTTTCCTACGACTGGTACATTTCAGTTGGAGGCGTGGCACAAAGTTGGACGAGAATTATATGAACAGGCAGCGACTGGAGATAATGCTGCTTGTGAACATTTACCTACTTGGGGGAAAATTATGACTACTTTAAAAGTGGCTCAGAAGGAAGTAGCTGCGCGTGTAGCAGCTGACTATGAAACTTCTGCTCCTCCCTTGCCAGGGAAGGAGGGGCATCCTGTAAACGTATCGGACAAAAATGCAATAACCATGGATGCAGTAGCAGAGAAAGGGCTGGCTTATAACAAAGCCCCTGCTCGTACTCTACAGTGAATGCTTTTGACAGAAGATGGTTTGTGGAAGTTGCTCAACAAGCCCCTTGATCCTGGCCTGATGGACCTGAAGCGAGAGCCTAGTTTGTTCCCCCCCAGATGATACTTTGCAACTGAAAGTGCACACTAATTTAACCACGTGGGATAAATGCAGAGAAGAGGCTCTGAAAGCAGGAGGCTGGAAAGTGGTTACGGCATGCCCTGTGATCTATCGTGAACAGCAAACTCCGGGCTTTCGACAGCTGTTGTATTATGTTGGAAAGGAATAAGGGACATTAGCTGAAGAAAATGGAGTTATTTCATCATTTGTTATAAATTTTTTTAGAAGCATTTATCTCCTTCTACATACTTACTCGGCATGACTGGCATTCTTTGTTGAAAAAGGTTTTAACCACTACTCAATATACTGTATGGCTATCTGATTTTCAGGAGAACTGTACTATAGAGACATGCATGCTGTCGAAGAGGGATTGGTTACAGTGATTTAGCTGGGGAAGGTGCTCATGCTTTGCTGAAGAATCAAGTTGCATATCCCAGAGACATATATGGTATAATAGCAAAACTAGCAACAAAAGCGATTTAGAAGTTACTGGAGGCTGGGAGAGATGCTAATACGTCTTTTCCAAAAATCTTGCAGGGACCACAGGAACCTTATGAGCAGTTTTTAGACCACTTGCAAACTGTTTTGAAGTGACAAATTGATAACGACGCAGCTTGTGACAATTGGCTTTTGAGAATGTAATGCTGATTGTTGGCGGGCATTACAGGGTGTTAGGAATAGAGAGAGGTGCAATTTAGTGGACATGGTGAGAGCGTGTCGAAACATAGGGCCAACTGAACATTATACTAACTCACTAGCTGCCACTTTAGCAGCACAATTACAAGTAATGGGAGTAAAACTGAAATAGAGATGTTTTCATTGTGGAGCACTGGGTCATGTAAAGAAAGATTGCAAGAAGTATGCATGCCAGACTTCAAAGATTGTCCAAAATGTGGAAAAGGCAAGCACTGGATGAGTGAATGTCATTCAAGGGTTAATATAGCCCTTGAATTGGTTAATTAGCCAATTAACCCTTCCCAGGGAAACGGGGTGTGGGGAACACCGGAGCAGCCACTGTAATTATGCCAATGCTGGTGACAGTCATTTAGACTCTGGAAATAAATCAAGAGATGGTGAGCCCATGTCAGCATCGGTTGCCGGTTGTAAGAGTCACAAGAAGGACTGCTCATGCTGCAGATGATGGCCAATGGGCATCACCAACACAAGAGACATCCTCATCGACACATGGAGGAGAGGAAGTGACCACTCAATCCTTATCTACAAGTGAGCTGAGAAATATGCAAAAATACTTTGGTCTTTGTGAAGGTGAGAATGTTGTAACCTGGCTGCCCAGATGCAGGGATAATGGAACTGATAGTCTGGAACTAGAAGGTGGGTAAGCCAAGCAGCTGTGGTCTCTGTCAAGGGATGTCACCCTTGATAGGGCAATTTCAAGAGAGAATGACTCCTCCAGCCTCTGCAGTCTACACCTGACAGCCATGAAGGCAAAGTTTCCCTTCAAAGAAGATGTTATATGTAATCCAGGGAAATGGAATACCATAGAGAGAGGTATCCAGTTCCTTAGAGAACTAGCTGTGTGGGAGATCATCTGTTTTGAGCCAAACAGCCAAGAGGGGACAGACCAGATAGAGTCCTTTGTACATGACTTATGTACATGACAGGTTTGTACAAAGTACCTGTGCATGACAGGTTTGTACAAAGTACACCACCAGCATGTTCTGAGTCATTGGCATCAATGACCTGGACAGCTGCAGCTGCACAAAACATTTCTGAAGTGATAAAGCAGCTTTGGGACTTTGAGGACAGCCTTGCTACCTCTCTGTGGGCTTGTGTCTTGGCTCTGGAGAAACTGTGTGAAAAATCTGACAACTGATTTGGAAAGCTGTTGCAAGAAATCAAAGCACTTAGTGAAGACAGGTTCCATTCACTATCTATACAAACCTATGTTTTGGGTATTAGGAGAAAGTGTTTCCAGTCTCAAGAGAGAGGACAAAAGAAGTCCACAAAGAGAGGCACACTGCAGTTTTTCCTATGTGACCAGGGAGAAAACATGAGAAGGTGGGATGGAAGACTTGCCTCAGAACTTCAGGAATGAGTACCTGAGTTAAAAGGAAAAACTCCTAGGAAAATGGCTGCTCCAGTTTCCATAAGGGGCAGAAGAGATTCTGATCCTCTTGAAGGAAATTCTACTTCATACTTAGAGACTGTGCAAAACACAAATTAGAAGGGCCCTGCCTCCAGCCAGGCAGAGTAAAGTGACAATATCGTTTACTGGACTGTGCAGATACAACACACGCCCAGGAGTACAAAGCTTTTGTAGACGCTGGTGCTCAGTGCACGATAATCCCTTCAAACTACAAAGGAACACAGTCCATCAATATTGTTGGAGTGATTGAGGGATCCCAGGAACTGACTCTAGTAGAGGCTGAAATGAGCCTAACTGGGAAAGACTGGCAAAAGCATCCCATTGTGACTGGCCCAGATGCTCCGTGCATCCTTAGAACAGAGTACCTCAGGAGAGAGTATTTTAAGGACTCAAAAGGGTAGCAGTGGGCATTTGGCATAGCAGCTGTGGACATTGAGAATATTGAACAGCTGTCTACTTTGCCTGGTCTTTCAGACAACCCTTCTGTTGTAGAACTGCTGATGGATGACAACCAGCAGGTGCCAATTACCACCATGGCATTGCTGGCAATATCACACTAATTGAGAGTCTTTGGTTCCTATCCAGAAGTTGATTTGTCAACTGGAGAGCCAGGGTGTGATCAGTAAGACTCACTCACCTTTTAACAGCCCAGTTTGGCCAGCGTGTAAGTCTAGTGAAGAGTGGAGACTAACAGTAGACTATCATGGCCTGAATGAAGTTATACCACCACTGAGTGCTGCTGTGCCTGATATGCTAGAACTGCAATATGAACTGTAGTCAAAGGCAGCTGAGTGGTTTGCCACAACTGACATTGCTAATGCATTTTTCTCTGTTCCTTTAGCAACAGAGTGCAGGCCACAGTTTGCCTCCACCTGGAGGGGCATCCAGTACACATGGAATTGCTTGCCACAGGGGTGGAAACAGAGCCCTATCATCTGCCATGGACTGATCCAAACCATGCTGGAATAAGGTAAAGCTCCAGAACACTTGCAACATGTTGATGGCATTATCATATGGCGTCACACAGCGAAAGAAGTCTTCGAGAAACGTGAGAGAATAATTCAAATTCTTTTGAATGCCAGTTTTGCCATAAAACAAAGCAAGGTCAAGGGACCTGCATGAGACATCCATTTTTTTGGAATAAAATAGCAAGATGGGTGTCATCAGATCCCAATGGATGTGGTCAACAGAATCGCAGCTGTGTCTCCACCTACTAATACAAAGGAGACACAGTCTTTCTTGAGCATTGTAGGATTTTGGAGAATGCATATTCCTGACTACAGTCAAATTGTGAGCCCTCTCTATTGAGTGACTCAGATAAAGAACCATTTTGAGTGGGGCACTGAACAACAACAAGCCTTTGAACAAACAAGGTGTGAGATTACTCATGCAGTGGCCCTTGGTCCAGTTTGGACTGGACTAGATGTTAAAAATGTGCTCTACACCACAGTCGGAGACAATGGTTCTTCTTGGAGCCTCTCGCAGAAAGCATCAGGAGAAATTGGAGGTCAACCCCTAGGTTTTTGGAGCCCAGGATACAAAGGACCCATGGCCAACTATACTCCAACCGAAAAAGAGATACTAAAAGCATACGAAGGGGTTGGACTGTTTTTGCCCAAGGACTTGGCAGCATTTGGTGGGTAATGCTGAAAGGATGGAGAAGTTCAATGTGTACCTCAAGGAGATTTGATTTTAGGTGAGAATATTCAATATTGAACTGCATGATGTTAATTGCTACATGATGCTATATGCTGTACTAACAGTATTCAATAAGTGTCTTTCAGACCAATGCAGTGGTGATGACACCAGAGCTGGCTTCAACAAGTGGCACCTGACAACTTCTTTGAAGTTGATGTCTAACCCACAAACCGTGGGCATGAGATGCACTTGATATACCATTTTTTCCTGCCCTGGGAGACTGTTGTGATAAATGAAGCTTAAAGTCATTAAGTTAATGAACTTTGCAAAAAGATGGCCCATGGATTAAGAGAATGACGTATTACATCTGTGTTTATATGTACATATGTACATATATATGTAGTAGCAACAATTAACTAGAAGGTATTGGTAAGGCCTAAGCATGCCATAAATGGTATGGAATAAGGGGTGGAATGTCTTGTTTTTGTTAAAAACAAGACCAGTTTCTCTTTCAGTGAATTTTCCTTTCAGCTAAGTTCTTCTTAGTAACTGCACTTCTCTGAATTTGGCTGCATATTTTTGCAGATGGCAGCTCATAATGTTAGCAACGGTATGCCAAAGAGACTCAGGTTTAGACTTATTGCTATGGCAGCCAAGGTTGCTGGTAAATTTCACACATCCTGTAAGTGAGAGGGGCGTATTTGCAAGGAGGGGCGAACAGAACAGGTGACTAAAATTGACCAACTAAGTATTCCCTTCCATCCACATCATACGTCCTATAAAAGTCGGAGGTCATGAGGGTGTCAGTCCCTTTGACCATGGCCAGCATCTGAAGAGGACCCTGCCTGTTGTCCCTGTGATCTGAGGCCTGGTTCCAGACCCTGTATCCCTGAATCCAGTTCTGATTTGCTATGGAGTCCAGCCCAGGACTTTCAGGTGCCTGCCCTGCAGCTGCTGAAGCCATGCTGGCTCTGGCTCTGCTCTGGCAGCAACCTGCAAGTCTCTTTCTCTTTTACTCCTACTACCTTTCCTTGGCAGGGAAACCTTCAAGCTGCAGAAGCACCTCTACAACCACCTCCAACTGCTACCATCTCTCAGGGGTTATCTGTGCAGCTGCCTGTGCAGACTTTACTCACACCTCTGCCAATTAATCAGAGGATTTGCATATTCAGGCTAGTTTGACCCCTGGTGAATTTCTTATAGAAGAGCCAGAACCTGTGGGAATGTGGAGAGAGAGTTCTTAAGAGGGAGAGAGGAGAAATAGTAGAGTGAGGAAAGCTCTCGGAGCAAAGAGAGAAGTCAGAAAAAAGAGAGGTTAAGCTTGGAAGGGGGGCAACTGAACCAAGAAAGAAAAACACAGCTACTGAGTCATGAAGTAAAAATTAACCTCATAAACAGACATATTCAGCAGCCTCCTCTAAATCAGTGAACTCATTAACTCAGCGAGAAGAATAACTCTGGGACTCTTATGCCATACAGCTTGAGTAATAACACCTCTGGAACTTGGATGCAAGGTGCAGTGGGCATCAGAACCTGCTCTGTGGATTATGCCTGACACAACCGGTCATAAACAGAGCAAGATGTAGTGAGGACTGTGTGGTTTTAAGGTATTATTTTACATCATGCAAAAGGCATGAAAGCTATTTCTGTTCCCTCAGGCTTGGGGTGCCTTTATAGGATGACCTAAAAATTTTTTTAAAAAAATCTGGATTAAGTAGCTATAATTTCCTTCATTCAGTTCATTTTTTCAATTTGTAATAAGATTCCTCATGAATGGGTGGAAATGAGTTAGGTACAACCTGCCAGATCTATTCCAGATAGCTAATCTATCCTTGCACTTGGAATCTACTTGTAAAGAAAACTAAACAATATTTATTTAGATTTTTAAAAATACGTAGGATTCAGTTTCTGTATATTCTATGGTATTTCTTATATAAACAGCCAAATGGCTTTTACTTTACAGACACTGTGGTTTGCTGCATGGATCCTACTCCTGATGACCCATTTGAAGTGAAAATACATCACAACCTACTGCTTGTGTTCATTTTACTGAAATAATAGAAGCATTCTAATATAATTTCTTATGCCCCTGTAGCTAATGAGGAAAGTAATATTAATGATGTATTACAAAGGCCACTGTGTTACACGCTACTGTATTGAATGTTTCATATTTACTTTTTCAGCACCTCATATCAAAAGGTATCTGAAGTTTTCCATGCTAAGGAACAGACAAGGTACTTCAAAGGAGAATCCATATAATAAAAATATACATCTAGCATTTGTAAAATTAATAGCATAATGAATGTCCTGTCATGCTTTGCTCAGAGGAATAGCTGCACAGGAAATACCAGAATGATTTACATATTTGGGCCACTATGTGTGGTAATGTAACAAACTTTTTGCAGTCTTTCAAATGGGTCACAAAATATAAATTGTGAATATTGATTTTTGTGGCAGAAGTTACACATACCTCAGTCAAGTCAGACTTACATGGGAAACGCAGAGAACTGACTGTCATGGCAAGCATTTGCCTGCTACCTTTGAAGTCCTTCATGTGGCAAAGGACTTTAAACCTTTGAAAAATCAAAAAAAGAGAATCTGTCTTCCTTACTGGCTGGTTCCTTACTTATCCTGGTCTCTGTTTTATTTTTCTATGAACTCCAGAGGGTGATATGTTTCTACCAACCTAGAACTCCATCCTTTTCTCTTCAGCAACTAACAATCTGCCTTTTACTCCATGACCTGTCAAGTTTGCTCTGAATAAACTAATAACTGACCTTAATGACCACTGGCATGTCTTTATTATCCTTCAGAAACACGTGCTTATGCCTTTATCTGTGCCCTGTCTTGTTTGAGCTTCTGGGATATTGACTTTATTTTATTTATGTTCTCTGATTACTCCATGGGACTCAGCTCTAGATATATGACATCCCTTTTTGTATGACATTGTCAGCTTGCCATCTTTTATCTACTGACCCTCCAGATATGCTTGAGCATTTTCTGTGACTGCAAATTTTTATTATCGTGACAATTACTGATTTGTTTTGGAGTGGGACAAACATGACAATTTGCACAAGCCAAAGATAAAGTCACTGTCCTCAAGAGTTTCTCGTACAAGCAATTCATTATTTGCTCCGCGAAAACCAGAAAAAACACACTGCACACTCTCAAGACTTCTATTGTATCAGTATTTTTCCCAGTAAAAGGAAATATTTGTTAATTGACAAAAAACACTATATAATGAAGACCCACAAAGGTCTTGGATAACAGACTAGTTTCTATTTTACTCAGGCTGTGTTCCAATATGCTATTGGTCTGTGGTTCTGTTACATTAACACTATTACAATATAAAGGCTGTAGAATTTCTGTAATTGATTGCATGCCAAATCTGCTAACTGACCTTCCCCAGGCACTGTAAGAGTTGCCATAAAGACTTTGTCCCTTTTCCACGTTCTCTTGGCACAGTCTGAACAGAGAATACTCTTGGGAAAGGTGAATGAGGAGAGGTGCCTCTACCATTTTTGACAGGATGCTGCTAGCTCTTTTTAAAGAAATGCACAGAAGTAGCATGAAACTACCTCTGACCAGCTACCTCTAACCACTTCTTGCACTGCATATTCTCTTAAACTTACAAGCTAATAGTAGGTGTGTGTATTCATATTGGTGTGAGCCTGAAGAAGAGAAACAGAAGGAAAATGTGACAAGAGAGAGAAAAATGAAACTTTCAGTCATTCTCTCTGCTTTGCATTGTAATTAAGATCATATTCTTTCTACTTTCAAACTGTGGCACCTATATTTTTAGATAAACTTTCCTTTCTGTATGAATTGATAAAGTAGGTTCAGATAGATGAAAAAGATTGAGCTCAGGATGTCTGGCTAGTTTTTGTTCATTTGTTTAGGTTTGGGTTTTGTTTCAGTTTGTTTCAGTTTGTTTCGGTTTGGTTTGGTTTGGTTTGGTTTGGTTTGGTTTGGTTTGGTTTGGTTTGGTTTGGTTTGGTTTGGTTTGGTTTGGTTTGGTTTGGAGGCTAATCTATCAGTTCTTGGCTGTGTCAAGAGACATATGTACAGGGATAAGATGTGTATACATGCTTTGCACTTGTGTGTAGATAGTGGTTTGCTCCCATGTCCATAGACTTTTACTTTTCTTGCCATTTTTATGATTTCTTTTATCTCATTGGAACATTTCTGTGATATTTTGTGTAATATTTCACTTGAGAAGTCATAAATCCTCCCCTACAAAATTTCTGCATTCTGCGGCACTGTAGAGAAATGCCCTTGAGCCGGATAACTTTGATGCTTTTCTGTTTCCAGATTCCCTTGAGGCACCAGTATCATTATTTAAGAATTCATTGAATAAAACATTAGGGTCTTCTGGGCACATAATGGCCTCCCTTAATCTACTACTAATGAGGTCAAGGAAACCCTGACAAGGCTGCGGTGGAATTTATGGCTCATGCTTTGATTGCCATCTAGTGGTGCAGGACTGCGTGCAGCTGCAGCGCTTCGGCAGGGGAGGTCAGCAATTCCCTCTAACACATAACCGCGGTTTGGGAATAACTGTGAGGAACCGAGACGAACCCAGTGTGATGCATTGTTAGCATCAGCGGAAGAAAGTTAAGTGGCCCTAGGACAACTAGGAATAACACTTGGCCTGGCTGTTCTTTATTCAGTTCTTACAAGTATTCTTACATACTGTGATACCGTGATACTGTGAAATATTCAAGAGTCTCTCTGCAGGAATATTAATGGGTTGTGGAAAATACTACACAAACAATTTTCTCTTCTGCTTGTACTTTACGGTGCACGTACAATATCCAGCTTTCATACTAATCTGTAAAAATGTAATAGTGCACAGAAATTGGAAGGAATCGTGCTTTTATTTACAATGGACAAACCTGTACATTCGATTTGCACGGATGCTGAAGGCAGGTTGCTCTCCCCTTAATCTTTTGCACTGGCTGCCAAGATTAGGTTTTAGGACAAACCAGTGTACAGCTTTTTTGGGACTGCTAGTCTTTTCTGCCTTGATCCTTCTGTCCTCTAAATGAGTGAAACTGCAGAAAGTGAGTGCAGCCCTATCTCCGTTTCAGCCGCTACAGTCTAAGCTGGCTAAGAGCAATTGCACACCTGTAAAGAGTGAGTTTTCTTGGCAAACACTACCGAACTTGTGGGGCACAGACTTGGGTTTTTTTTTGCCCCTGTCATCCTATTTACTGTAATTGACTAGGCTACTCAACCTTGCTCAGATCTTGGCCCAGGTACTGAAGTGTGTTATGCTGGTATGGTTTTGACTGTTTCTGATCTCAGTCTGCCTTGGACTTGATGTTACTTTGGCTTGTTCATGGATGTAGAAGTTCCGTAAATGTCTTTTGTAGTACTTATTTTTTACTGAAATTAAAGATCCTTTTCTGTCTGTGAGCCACCTACCAAAATCTTATCAGACCAAAATCAGAGATTACAGTAATGGTGGAGGATCCTGCAGATTCTAATTGATCCAAAGCTTATATCCCTGTTCAAAAACACTAACATATTTCATGTATACCATACAAATCCGTGTGTAGCGTGTAAACTCATGTGTAACACATGACGCTACTGGACAATTAAATCTATTCTAAGTATTTCAAGGTTACTTACCTTTATTTATGGAGCTACTGGTGACAGTCCAATGAAGGGTCACCGAGATGATGAAAGGACTGGAGCATCTTTCCTATGAGAATAGGATAAGAGAGCTGGGACTGCTCAGACTGGAGAAGGCTCAGGGGGATCTGATGTGAGCAGCCATAAAGGCAGCCTGGTGAGGAGGGAAAAATTACTGAATAAAAGAATATGCCTGCCAGCATGGGAGCTGTGTGCCTGAGAACTAGGCCTTGGAACCAAAAACATCTTTGAAAAGTGCATCTGGCGTCTTTGAAGTACAGCTGAGGTGTCTAAAAAACAGAGATATCCTGAGACACCATTAATAAGCACAAACACCCAAAGAAACTGTAACAGCAATGTATCATCTGAAAAAGTTGAAACAGTCTGTGAGAATAAAATTGGTCTGAAAAAACAGAAAACAGCATCATCTCTTGGCTGTTCTAGGTGAAAAATTGAAATTAATAGCACCTATTGGCTACTCACAGAGGTGATGTACTACACCTTCTTATGTCTCTATTATATCAAAATGACTTAATTTTTATCTGGAATAGAGTCTCTGTCTCTGAGAACTTCCTCTGCTGCATGTACTTGTCCTTTGATAAAGAGGTTGAATTCCTCACAAACTTCCTACAAGGACTCTCACTGAGGGTGCATGGCTGGCTCCAAACTAGAACACAGATCATCAGTGAAGGGAGGCTCTGCCTGTTTATCTTATTTATCCTCCTTTGGGCCCAGTTTTGGGGTCGGTTTGGTTTGTCCTCCCACCTCTGGAATAGTTTGCTCTACCTTTGGGACTGGTTTGTCCTCCTTTTTGTGAAGATTTGGCTCCTTCTGAAATCTATTTAATTCACTTGATGTAATTATTATATATATATATATATATATATATATATATATATATATATATATACACACACACATATATATGTCATTTATCATAATTATATCTCCTGCTATATTGTTGATAAGTTGCTTCACTAATTATAAGTTTGTAGTAACCTGCAAGATTATATGCCTACTTGGCTGTTGCTGTTTTTTGTTGTTGCTATACAATTGGTTTGCTGCTGTTGTTGACTACTGGCATACTATTGATTGATACTATATTGATGATTGCTGATAGTAATTTGTAAGAGCTTGATATATATTTTTGTTCTTTGTTAATCGTAGGTGTACTTGTTAGTGGTGATTTTCTTTGAATTTGTGGTAATCCCTCCCGCCTTCCCTAAGAGGTCTTGATTTAAGAATTACCAGCACTGGTATGAATCTCCTTTCTGTTCATGAATGCTGGTGAGATTGAATACATGTCTTTCGCTTGTTAGTCTTTTCATATGTGACCGTATTCAGCAGTGCTGAACATGATTGGATGTGGCCCATCAAGTAAGTAGCTTGTTATATTATATTTGTGGTAACCTGCAACAGAGAAATTTAGAGGATAAAAGCCTCTGTGTGTTTGTGTGGAATCCTACAAACACATGCTTGTGATCTTTATGTACCTGCAGGCTGTATAACTCATTAGATTGTGACAGAATCTTATCAATGCCTATAGAGGAAGATGCAAAGAGGATGGCACCAGGCTCTTCTCAGTGGTGCCCAGTGACAGGACCAGAGGCAATAGGCACATACTGAAACACAGGAGGCCTCAGTCAGGAAACATGGTCGCCATTGTGGTGATGGTGACTCAGCAAAGGTTGCCCAGAGAGGCGGTGGAGTTTCCATGGTTGGAGAAATTCAAAAGTCATATAGACATGTTCCTGGGCAACTGGCCTGAGGTGGACCTGCTAGAGCAGGGGATTGGACCTGATGACATCCAGAGGACTCTGTCAGCATCAACTCTTCTGTCCTTCTATGATTGTGTGATATTTAACTTAATTTTGAAATTGTTATTTTCCCCAAATAGTTATTTTTCTTCATCATTAAAAGCTGAAGGTAACAAAATTGTTTGTGGTAGAACAGAGTCAGTGAAATTATATAAAACTCAGCAGTTGCTTTAGTGATTGAGCTAAGTACAAAACCACAACAAATTACACAGAAGCTGAATCTAGAAAAAATAACATTTTCAGTGACACAATGTGGTGTTAACATGACAAATACAGGAAAAATCTCTTTCTCAATTAGATTTTTGTCTTGATAATGTCCCTTTAGTTGGGATAGTTGGGGGAAACATTGGCTCCTTGTCAGTTGCTTTTGGCAAGTAACAGCTGTGGTAGATCATCTTGAGTTCAGCCTGATGTTTGGTTGCGATGACCAATATTGATCAACTTCAAAATAATACCTTTTTGTCTACAACAAAACAAATAGCACCACTAGTTGGAGCTATCACTTGCCTGACTAGTTTTGCTTTTAAGGATTGTCTGCAACCACTGAACAAAATTCATTGAGCTGGGCGTGCATGGAAAACTTAATAACTTGGCTTCATAATTTAGTAGGTCACTCACCCTATCTACAGCTGTCTGATAAATCTAGGCACTAAGTATCAACTTGTGTACTTATTTGAAGGCACATTCCAGCTTTCATGGAAAAGGCGGAAAATATGTAATTCTTTGTTTTATTTTCTAGTGGTATGAAGTGTGGTGGCATACTCTTTATTTTATTATAGTGGTATAGATGACTACTATATAAGAACTGGGAACAAGATGGAGAATGGAAAAAGAAGATTAGAAGGTTAGAAGAAGAAGAAGGTTAGGGTTAGGGTTTATCATTTAGGGTTATATTTAGGGTTAGGGTTTAGGGTTTAAGGTTAGGGTTAGGGTTAGGGTTAGGGTTAGGGGTTAGGGGTTAGGGTTTAGCGGTTAGGGTTAGGGTTAGGGTAAGGGTTAGGGTTTATGGTTAGGGTTAGGGTTAGGGTTAAGGCTAGGGTTAGGGTTAGTTAGGGTTAGGGTTAGGGTTAGGGTTAGGGTTAGGGTTAGGGTTAGGGTTAGGGTTAGGGTTAGGGTTAGGATTAGGGTTAGGGTTAGGGTTAGGGTTAGGGTTAGGGTTAGGGTTAGGGTTAGGGTTAGGGTTAGGGTTAGGGTTAGGATAAGGTTTAGGAATAGGGTTAAGGTTTAAGGCTAGGGTTAGGGTTAAAGGTTAGGGTTAGGGTTAGGGTTAGTGTTAGGGTTTAGGGTTAGGGTTAGAGTTAGGGTAAGGGTTAGGATTATGGTTAGGGTTATTTAGGTTTAGGGTTAGAGTTAGGGTAAGGGTTAGGATTATGGTTGGGTTAGGGTTTAGGGTTAGGGTTAGGGTTAAGGTTAGGTTTGGGGTTAGTTAAGGTTAGGGTTAGAGTTAGGGTTAGGGTTATTTAAGGTTAGGATTAGGGTTAGGGTTCGGATTAAACATGTGACAAATGTTATTAGAAAGCTATTTTAATGAAATCTGTTTCCAGAATTACTAACATAGTTTACTGGAATTTACTATTCAGTTGTCTTATTCTAGACCTCTGACTTTGGTGTTGTTTTTGGATTTCTGAGGTATTTAAAATCTTTTCACAGTAAAATTTATTATAATGAAACTTCATGAATATTTTTATGACAGGTTTTCCGTTGCACAATATACCTGATAACTCAGTAGTGCTCACTTTCCTCCTGGTTTTGTTAATTTTCTGCTCCCCTATTTTGTTGCATCCAGAACCAAAAGCACAGGAAAACACATTGGCATTACCATACCCAGAAATAAGACTTGAGTTTTCATTGTGGATGTATAGCTTAACCAGTATGGAGTGAAAAATGGCCTGTTCTTCAACAAAGAGGAGTAGCAATATAATAAATTCAAACAGTGTGATTGACTGTATGAAGCCATAGTTCTCTGTTTTTTTTTTTCTGGTATCAGGGAGCATGCAAGACTTTGCTGTGCACTTCAGTCTTCTCATGGTCCTATCAAACTAATGTCATTGCCAGGAGCAAATGAAAAAACACTACCCAGTTCTTAAACAAGAAGTCATAATTAAGAATGTGGGTCCTGTGGCACAGCAAAACAGGTAGGTATGAGTCGTATTTGCAGAAGGCCGAGACCCATAAGAAGAAGCCATCTTCTTACTCCCAAGTAGTTTCTCATGACAGCATCAGCAAAGCTCTTAAATATGCTGCTTTGTTGCTGGCTAGGCTGACTCAGGTCACATACACTGCCCTGACTCTGTAGCCTAATTAGTGTCATAGAAGATAATTTCCAGACACTCAGGGCATAAGATATATAGTATATATAAATTATATACACTTTGTGCCCTGCTGATTGTCTTTATTCCAGTTGGCTTCTCTGAAGGAGAAAAACTGGGTTAATCCCAAGACTGTAAGTTAACACAACAAAGCAGGAACATATTATTCTGTCTTTGAGTAAGCTGACAAAAGAAAATGTTTGATTTCTTTAGAGACACAGATTGACTCACACACAAACTCCGTACCACTTCTTCCACATTGAAGGAAACAAAATTCAAGACTGAATTTCAGATCTATAAGGATTCTTCCCTCAGAGAAAAACCATACTCATGTTATCCCTGTGAGCCTATAGGAAACTAAGTATTATCACAGGGCACACATAAGATTTTTTTACTACAAAAAATAAAGTTAAAATAAAAATAATGGAACAAAAATATCAATAATGAACTTCAGCATAATGAGTTTTAACTGTTTCTGGTTTTGATGATCAGAGATTTGAAATCTGCCTTTCTTTTTAAAATATGGTTTATTACATATATATCCTTCTAATGTTCTGGGCCTGTTAACACAACACTTATACTCTCTTCAGAATTAATGAGTTACCATGTTCACTAGTAGTTTAATCATTGGTATTTGTTATGGAGGAGAAGAGGAAAAATGGCATGTCAAAAGGCAAACCAAACTTCTTTACATGTAAGAGACTGGCATTTGAGACGCAATTCTTACTCTTCCACTGACTCAGCATAACTCCCTGGTGAAATCACTGTCTATACCTCAGTTTTCTCAGCTATAGAAAAAGCATAGTAATGTTTGTCTTTCTTACTTGCTCCTCTTTCTGAGGATCTCTTTTATGACAAGGTGACTCACTTAGTGGATGAGGGAAAGGCTGTGGATGTTGTCTCCCTGGACTTCAGTAAAGCTATTGACACTGTTTCCCACAACAGTCTCCTGGAGAAGCTGCAGCTCATGGCCTGGATGGGTGTACTCTGTGATGGATAAAGAACTGGCTGGATGGCTGGACCCAGAGATTTGCATGAATAGAGTCACATCCAGTTGGCAGCTGGTCACGAGTGGTGTTCCCCAGGGCTCAGTATTGGGGCCAGCTCTGTTTAATCTCCTTATCAATGATCCGGATGAGGTAATCAAGTGCACTCTCTGTAAGTTTGCAGATGACACCAAGCTGGGTGTTAGTGTTGATCTGCTGGAGGGTTGGGAGGCTCTACAGAGGGATTTGGACAGGCTGGGTGATTGGGTAGAGGCCAAATATATGAGGTTCGACAAGGCCAAGTGCCAGGATCTGGGGATGTTGATCAACAGCCAGCTGAACATGAGCCAGCAGTGTCCTCAGGTGGCCAAAAGGGCCAACAGCATCCTGGCATGCATCGAGAATAGTGTGGCCAGTAGTACTAGGGAAGTGGTTCTCCCCTTGCTTTCAATATTGGGTTCTCTTTGGAGCCCCTCACTACAAGAAAGACATTGCAGTGCTGGAGAGAGTTCAGAGAAGGGCAACAAAGCTGGTGAAGGGTCTGGAGAACAAGTCTTATGAGGAGCAGCTGATGGAACTGAGGTTCTTTAGATTGGAGAAAAAGAGGCTGAGGGGAGACCTTCTCAGTCTTTACAACTACCTGAAAGGAGTTTGTAGGTCTCTTCTCCCAAGTATTGACAGCAGGTGATAGGACAAGAGGAAATGGCCCAAAGTTGCACCAAGGGGCGGGTTTTTTTTGGATATCAGGAAAAAAAATCTTCCCCAAAAGGGCTGTCAGGCTTTGGAACAGGCTGCCCAGGGAAGTGATTGAGTCACCAGACCTGGAGGTGTTTAAAAGATGTATAGATGAGGGTCTTAGGATCACAGTTTGGAGGTGGACTTGACAGTGCTAGGTTAAAAAATAATTGCATGTTTTCACAGTGCTTTGAAATACTAAATTTTATCGTCTATATTCCCTTAATGTTTTTTTAACCATGTTTGTTTTCATTATAAGTAGATGTTAGAGTTTCCTACTACAGAGAATCAGAAATTGATGTCCTTTGATTTAATATTATAAGGGGAAATAATGGATAGTGAAGGCAAATTAGTGTACAGCAAATGCTGGTTCTTGAGGCAATGATAACCAAGGCTGGGTGTCAGAAGAAAATGGCCCGCTGGGAAACTCATCCTGTGAAGAAGACAACTGTTTTGATGGGCCATGGCTTACAGACTTTGCTGTGTAAATCAGTCAGTTAATCACTTTTCTAACCATTCACACAAGTTACTGGAGAGGGAAGAAGAGCAATAGGCACCTTGCTGCTCCTAGGGTCTTTTCTGACAGATGATTAACAATGCTGCAGAAAAAGGGGAGTCTCTTTTCCAAATGCCAAATGAAAACCAAAAACTTTTGGTTCTCCTTCTAGGCTGCTGATCAATTAATACACCCAGAACACTGTTAATAAAGAATGTCCTTCATTCAGAATAGTTTTTGTTTGCAAGTAATTTTTATGTGCCCAGTTCAGATAAAGCAATGTGTGAGAGTGATCTGGAACAATATGTCATGCTCCAAGGTGGCATAGTTAGCAAAATATACTTTCACTGAACCTGCCTTTCTAAGAGGGAAAAGCATAGGAATAGAAATTACCATTGTTCCTAATCAACCACTGCTGCCACTGACGCTGTGTCATAACATACCCTCTGCAAAATGAACAATTAATGTCCTAACTGTAGTTAGGTATGGAGCACATGCTGCCCTACAGAAGACAGAGCAATGACATATCAGGAGGTATAACAGACGTTCATGCAAGATCAGCTGCAGGCTTTAGAAATGGCTATAGATGTTAAAAACCAGTTCCACAGATAAAGAAGCATTGCCTTCTCTGGCCCTGAAGTCATTATGGTTGCACCTGATGAGTGACTATTGGTGTATTTAAAACCAAACATGCATGGCAGTGCTAGGCTGGCTTCAAGAATCGTGTCTTCTGGCTAGCTCTCATCTCAATCATGCCAGTGCATTCAGACTCTGATGAAGAGCAAAACCAAAATAATTCTTCATTAAAGCAAGCTGTTCTGAGTGAGCTGATACCATGAAGCGACATCCTGGGGAAAAAAACAATCAACCAAACAAACAAAAAACACAACCAAAACTTATATGGAGGAACATTTCTAAGTGTTGCTCCCAATGATCTGGAGATCCTGACTAACTAACCAGCAATCAAGCTCTTGACAAAGTTAATAATTTAATTATAACTGAATAGCTTCCCAGTATTCTTTTACTTACTGTGTGTCTGTCTATGAAGAAATATACAGCATAATCCCACAAATGCTGTGCAGACTGTGGCTAACTCTGTAGGTGTTTGAATAATCTCTAAACCCAGCAACTCTTCAGTTGCCCAGATTTCCTCCATGAACTTAAAACTCACGCTCTCATAGAAGGTAAAATGGAAGTTCACACTGTTAATGCGTTTTCTTTGTGATTATGGCCCAGTTATTAATCTTGTATGGGACTTGCCTGAAGGGCATCAGTCATATCTGTTTTGAAGAAGCTGATGAAGTGAATGCTCTATGGTCAGAGAACTCTGGTATGTTCAAACACTCATGCAAACTAACACGGTGCCTGATTTGATGGCTGTCTTGTGTGTGTTTATACAGATCCAGTTGATAGTCTGCCTTGATAGCTGTCATTTACTTGTGTGGGAGTATAAAGCTGTGTGTGTCTCCATCCTTTGAGATTTTAAAAACCAGGCTGAATAATGTCCTGAGGCAACCTTGTCTGGCCTGATAGCTGATTGTGTTTTGAGCAGGAGTTTGACCCAGAAACCTCCTGAGACCCCTTCCAAGTGTATCCTTTTGATACCATGATGCTAAGGGTTCACTTCGACATCAGTTCTGTGGTGGGCTGACCTTGACTGAATGCCAGATGCCCACCCAGCTGCAATTTCACTCACCCTCCTCAAATGGATAGGCACAGAAAATAAGATGATAAGCTCATAGATCAAGATAAGGACAGAGAGATCTCTTATCAATTACTGTCATGGGCAAAACACACTTCACTAATGGAAAACTGATTTAATTCCTTGCCAATTAAAAATACAGTAGGATGGTGAGAAACACGGATGAAACCTAAAAGACCTCCCCCACTTCTTCCCAGGCTCACCTCCTCTCCTTCACTCCCAACTCTTCTGTCTCCTTCTCTCCCAAACCCCCAGCAGTGCAGAGGAATGAGGAATGGGAGCTGGCATCGGTCTGTAACAGTTCCTCTCTGCTGCTGCTTCCTCCTGGCACTTTTCTTGTGCTCAAATGTGAGCCCTTCCCATGGATTGCAGTTCATCATGAACTGCTATAGTGGGTCCTTTCCATGGGGTGAAGTCCTTCAGAAATAGACTGATGCAATGTGGGTCCCCCATATAGTCACAGATCCTGCCACTAAAGCTGCTCCTGCGTGGGCTTTTCTTCATGATTCACAGCTTCTCCAGAGTGTGCTCTCTGTGGACTGCAGCTTCCTCCAGGGCACATCCACCTGCTGCAGTGTGGGGTCTTCCCCAGGCTGCAGGTGGGCATCTGCTACAACCTCCATGTGCTGCAGGGGGGCAGCCGGCCTCACCATGGTCTGCACTACAGGCTGCAGGGGAATCTCTGCTCCGGCACCTGGAGCATCTCCTGCCCTCCTTCTTCACTGACCTGGGTGTCTGCAGGGCTGCTTCTCAGATTTTTCTCAGTCCTCCTTCATAGCTGCTGTGCAGCATTCTTTCCCTTTCTTAAATGTGTTATTATGGAGTCACCACAATCTTCACTGAGGAGCTCAGCTGTACCCTGAAGTGGGTCCATTGGATCTGGCTGGAACAGTCTCTGTGTGAGGCAGACCCATCCTCTCCCCACAGAGGCCACCCTTGCAGGCCCCTCTGCACAGACCTGGGTACCTGCACCCATTATGATTTCTGCTCAACAGTATTCCACACTTGATTGCTCCATGGCTAGAACAGTTACATGGGATGGAACAAGAACTGGGTGAGCTGCTTAAATTTGTTCCTGAAATGGGATCCTGGTCCTGAGACTTCAAGCTAAGTAGTGTTGTACTCTATTGAAAAACTTCAAAGTAGTAGTTGAAACAGCCACTTAAGAAGACCCAATTATTATTCTAAAAAGCTCAAAATTGTTTCAACCACATCTCTGCTAGTCCTGACACTTTTTGCAAAAAAAAGTGAAGCATTACTAATGATTGGTATGCAGTCAATGTTGCCCTCTTGTTTTCTTCACACCTCTATAATGACAGTAGTACAAATAAAATACTTTTTCTTAGTTTTTATTTTTTTATTATCTATTAATTAATTTTTGATGCTACAGACAAAAGCAAGCGGAAGTACAACATAATTAGGCTTCAATTTTAATTGGTAAACTTAGTAACATTCTAGTCTGTGCAAACATGTCTATAAATATGCAAAGAATGATACAGAACTTGGCTATAAGCATCAGTTGGGTTAGCAGACTTTAAGGTATAAATAAGCAACCATTCAAAATGGTATTTCAGGTATGTCATTCTGGCAATGAAGTAAGATGCTAGGAATCCAGACCCTAACAAAACAGCATGAATGTGAAATAAAATGCTTGCACAAGGAAATTAAGAATTCATTGTGATCATTCAGTACTAGCAGCAACAGAAACATCATTGGTAAACTTGGTATTATGAATATGGAAGACTATAAGGTAGTAGAGAATAAGCTTTCTGTAGAAGTATTAGTAGGGAAGGAATGGCTTAATCTCATTAATCTTCTCTTCACAGATGCTGTGTACAGAGCTCTTACATTCTTGTAGCACTGCTATATCAGTTCCTGGCAATCTGTGCTATTCTGTAATGTGGTGGGTTTGAAAATATGCATATATTAGAATAGTGTTAGAATAGTGTTGTGTTAACTGAGGAACACTCTTACATTTGTGTCCTAGAAAATATATGAATGACCATCCTGTAGGCTATTTGTATATATTATATATAGTCTTCTATGCTTAGAGATGTACACTTTAACACTGAGATAGTCAGGATCATCTACCAATGTCTGATGTAGGATGCATTGTTCTCCAAGACCATGAAAAAAATCCATTCTTATTTTCAAGGTATAGAAACATATTTTGCTTCATGTGCAATTGCTTCATTTTGTACATTCATCTGCTAAAAAAAGAGCCTCGCAAATGTTGAAAAGACTTTATGTGAGCAACTAGTATATACCTTGCTGCCTAACCCATGTGGTTAGGTGGAGTTACAGTGAGGTACATCATTAGCTCCCTGCCTGAAACACCAGAAGCACATGTTTAAAAATCATGTTACATCATGTAGCAAATGAAGAAGCCAGGCAAGGAGGTCAGCTTTGCATGGTGAGGACCACAGAAGGGCTGTGGAAGCGGAGCATGGGGAGGAACACACATGGTGCTCAGACCACACTCCAGTTGCCTCCAAGGCAAAGTATTGGAGGACAAGACCTCTGCAAGCAGCATTTGCACTTCAATTCCATCAAAGCTGTTTATATTTTCGTGACCCAGTCTGACCCTGTCTTTCTGTCTCTGTTTGGTAGGCTGATCTCCTACTGAAGCATTTCCTGCTTAAAGCGTTTTTACTATATTTTTGTCCACTTCCTGTTTTTCAGTTTATATGCTTTTTTCCCTCCAGTTTTCTTCCTTCCATTTCTCTCTTCTTCGATGGTCCTGTCCTTGTTTCTTTTCTTTTCCTAGCTTTCACCTCTGCACTGTATACTTTGCAGTTCCTGTCATCCCAACAACAAATAGATCGGTTTGTTTCTCCTATATCCTCTTCTCTTGCCCTTTCTTTGTATTTTCTTCTCTCCTCTCATGTACTGGAAATTGAGCTTCTTTTCAGTGAGATTAATGTTAGTATGACCAAGTAATTTGAACTCAGAAATGGAGTGATGAGAAGTTAAGACTGTTAGCTACACAGAATGATGAGGAACAGTAAGTGTTGCTATACTCTTAAAGGACATGTCAGGCTTACATTATAACATGACATGCAGCAGTACTGGGACTTTAAAAATACTGTGAATCTCATATTTACCTCATCCAGTTTCTTAAATAATTTCAGTGGCTGAGCTCTTTAATTTCTTTGGTTTATTAAGGGACTTCCTGTCGCATGTGGTTCTCATTTGCAATTTTTTTATGTTATAAGGAAAGAATCAAAGCCTATCAAATAATGCACACACAAACATGTCAGTCCAGTGTAACCACTTACAAACAAACTCCCAGAAAAGGAGCAAACTTTCCAGATCTTCCTGTTATTCAGCCTAACTTGGTAATTCCAGAAAATATGCTTTATCAGTGTGAGTTTCTGGGCTCTGCAGCACAAAATGTTCCCCATATTCAAGGGGATAAACAGGAAATCAATTAAATGGTTTAGTGGTCCACTCTGACTTTGACCTGCAGCAATACCTCTGCAGGCTCAGCATCACTTAGATTCAGTGACGGGTGTAGAAACTTGAGGGAATCCTTCCCATCCTCCAACTACAGAAAGGAAACTGGGAAGGAAGTAACAGCAGGCCACATGTGACTTGCTTCAGTCTGTATTTTCACTTACTAAGTATCTGGGTATACAAGATACGTGACAAGCTGGTTATTTGCTTGATCAGTTGCAGGTAGCTGCTGAAATCCTTTTCCTTGTGAAATCAACATAGATAAGCTTAGTCACCAAAGAAATTACTTATTTCTCCCAATTACCTACAGCATCCTGCCACCATTCCATCTCATCATAGCTCATGATAGGTGATGTTCTCCAGACAATGACTGCATTTTTTGCATTCAAGCTACAGCTAAAGAGGACAGCTTTTCCAAGAAGGGCAACCCTTTGTACAAACTCTATTAGGAAAATCTCTAGATTTTCAGATTCTCCAAAACTTGAAATATTGCTGCATACTACAGCTGATATTATTTTAGCATAGATTTCACAATATTAGGAGTCAGGTTAGCTATACGAGAATGACAGCTTTAATTTAGAAACTATATTTTAGGTTAGCATTGAAGATCTCAATCACAAATGTGGCTGTATTATTCAGACATCAGAAGGCAAGCTGAATAACGATGTAACATCTGTAAAAAAATTTGGATCTAACTTTTTAAAAATTAAGGTTCACAGAGACTAGTTTAATAAACTTCATAACAGTAGTCAGTAGTTTTCTCTATCAGAGCTTCTTACTGATGGTTTGTCTACATAAACACTGTCTTTCATGAGTGGGAGACACTCCCTGTTAAAATGCTCATTTTAATTGGCATCAATGTCACTTTAACTGGGTCTTGACTGGTTGCCTCCCTGAACTACCTTGAAGTTCTGGCTGGTGGAATCCTCTCAGCCTGTATTTGGCTTGTGTAAGTCTTTGTTTAGGTCTGCCATGTCCCTGGGTTTATATACGTGGCATGTAGAGGTCTAATAACCCTCTGGGAAACTGAACGGAGGATCTCTTGGCAATGACACCCCTAACCTTGCTTGCAGAGAGTGGGGGAGAAGAAAGGGAGAGGAGACAGTTACAGACATTGCTTCTGTTGTGTTTGAACAGTGTGAGGCTTAAACAACAGTGGGCTGACTGATTAGCTGAGTGCCTTGTAATTTGTCAGTCAGCATAGCCAGCTTAGCTTTGGGATAAAAGAGGCTTCACTATGCATATTCAGAACAACTGACTTTTACAAGAATATCAGAGTATATCTAGTGCCTTGGAAAAGATGTAGCACCACCTTCCTGGACATGAAGGTTTTGGCACATCATTACTCATTGTCTTACCCCAAAGATACACTTCTGGAGCTCATCTAATGTGATAGGAAAGAGTGCAGCAGTTTGGAGACAACACTCTTCTCTGTGCTTGCGCATAGGTCTGCTCAGTCCTGGCTTACTAAGGTAGGAAACAGTTTACCCATTAGGCAGTATTATTTGAAAAAGATGCTTTTCTCCACAGGAAGCTCACCTCCTAGATGTCCACAGGTCTTCACAGCCTCTATTTTTCTGCCAGCTGGAGCCAGAAGGTACCAATGTAAATTGTCAGAGCATGATTTAAAGTCCTGGAGAGATTCTTTTTTTCTCTTGGTAGGTTAGACTGTTACATCTTGCTACCCAACTATGTTTACTATCAAAACATATTTGAGTTCTGCTGAGGAAGCTGAGCATAAGCAAAATAAAACAGGATCATCTGGTTCTTCTTTGCATAGGAGTAACTTGTCCAAATCTTGCCAGAGACTTTGTAAAACCACATCACACAAAAAATTAGGTTCAATAAACAGTAGCTAAAGAGAGAAAAATTTCTTGCTTTGATAGAAGCATACAGATATTGCACCTTCTATTTTTAGCTCTATAGTTTACAACAAATATTCTGAAAGCTTTATTTTTTATTTTTCTGTAGAGAAAGAACATTTAGTGTCATATTTTCTTTATTAAAAAAATCAGAAAGTGAGAGATGTTTATGATTTCCTTAATTATTGTGTCTTTGCGGTTCTGCAATCTTCTAGGGCATTGTTAAACAAGCAAACAAAAGGAACAATGGATTTTTACTCAGTATCATGTTGACTCAGAGGTCCTCAAGGTGTTTATTGCGATAGAAATACTAATAAATTTAATCAGCTATTCAGCTATACTTTGGTGCCTTTTTATCCCCTTCTGTTATGACTGCGTTATAGATCTGAATATTGGCCTTAATTTACCATTTCTCACATTTAAGTGGTTTTGACTGGCATGTCTTACTTTAAGGGCTCTCTAAGTGTATTCTGTACAGTATAATGTAAAGTTACTAAATTTCTGGAAGAAATACAAAGCTGATAAATACAGGAATATTTTTTTTACAATGTTTTTGACCATGGATTGTTACTGTGCAGTGGATGCATGTGTGTGTGATGTGTAGTAGTAACATAGAGTCCAGAGAAATCATTAGATAACAGCATCCATGAGTGTATTTTAAGTAAGAACTTCATTAGTGAGGTGGGAAATGTGAACTCATGCACATTTGTAACACTTCAGCCACTGAATGCTGTAAAATGTTATGTGGAAATGACACTTGTTCCACTACCTGCTTGGGTCCTCTTTTTGGGAGGAAGAGATACAAGCAATCATAGCTCTCAATAGCATGTTGAACATCTGGAGAACCTCTTTGGAAGAATGGCAGACACCTGGGCACAGTGACATATGGGCAGATGGGCATGTGTTGAACCAGAACAGCACAGTGCTGCTGCAGGAGTTGTACTTTCTTTTGCCCATAAACACCCCAGAACCTACTGGACAGTAACTATTGGACAGAACTCTTGGCAGGATTTTTTTCTTTAATGGAAGAGGCATTCAGGGTTGTACATTCAGTTGAGAGAGTATGTGGTGTTACTCTCTCTTTTTGTTTCGAACTTCTTGCATTTGACCACAGTGTTTTTCTTTGATCACTGTGTAAGCAGGGAGCTGAGTCCAGGAGGCTTGTCTTTACATGAGAAGGAAGAGGAAGAAGTTGCTTTGTGGCTTGCTTTAACTTTTCCCTTTGTGCTGGTTTGACTGAAAATAGGTTCATTTCCTTCATGTAGTTATAAACCTTTCTTATTCATAGCTAGCACACTCATTATTTGGAGTCAGTTTGAGAACAAGAGATAACACCCCAGCACAGAGCTAATGTTTTTAATTGCTCTGGTCTGAGAGACAAGGACATTCTGAGCGCTCTGACCACAGGTGTGAGGCACCGAGGAAGGAGGGACATGGATAGGGCAGAGCTTGACTGACATCCAGACTGATCAAAGAGAGTATTCCATCCCATTGGTGTCATACTTCAGATATATAAGCGAGATCTTCCAGTTGGCTCTTCTGCTATCTCTCTGGCTTCTCAGGTGCTTTCTCTTGCTTGCTCTTGCTATCAAGCCAGGGGATTTTGGTTGGGACGTTTAGTCCAACCTTTTGCCAGCCTGCAGAGGACTCCGGGCTTTTCTGCCTTTTTTCTCTCTTTTCTCTTTCTAGGATTTGCTTTAGGACCAGGTGTGGCTTCCTAGGACTGGCTGCTCAGTTGTGAATGGAGTTTGTGGGGAATTGCCTTGAGTATCTTTTATTTCTATTTTATATATATATATACTACTAGTATATTAGTATTTTGTTATTTTATTAAACTGTGTTTATCTCAATCCAAGTTTCTACCTTCCTATCTCTCCCCTGCTGGGGGCGGGGAGGTGGGGGAGGTGGTGAGTGAGTGAGTGGCTATTGTGGTTGTATTGCTAGCTTGGGTTAAACCATGACACACTTGTCCTGTGGAAGCCGACATGGACAAGATATAAAAATAGCATCTCTATAGATTTGTTAATAACAGTGATAGGTAAGCGATAGCGAAAATGGCTAAAACAGGTCATCATACCTCTTACTAACCTGTTGAACTACTGGGAGCAAACGTGTAAAAATTAGTGAGAAATGAGATATACTAACTTCTTTCCTTTGGGCACTTAGTCTCATTGCTGGTATGTTAGAATACAGATATACAATCACTTCATATATAGAGGTCTTTGTGGTGTTCAGTGTCTTGTTTATATGACCTCATCGAAAACACTTCATGACATCTAAAACTGTTCATTTTAATGACGGTGTACTGGATCACAGTGGCTGCAGTACATTGCACTGGATACCTCATCAAACAGGCAATGGACAAAAATGCCTTTATGCTCTGGTCCTGTACTAACATGCCTGAGTTGAACATGTCCATAAGTGTTTGTGTGATGAGTGCTTATGTCAGCAATTTTTCCCTTGCAGTGCGTGACCTCTGTTTTTTCTTGCAGAAAGAATAAAAAGAAACTCAGTTTCCTAACGGATTTGGAAAACAGATCACTATCCTGTGTTTCTCACAAGTTGTGAGCTGGCCTGATACTTGAAATACTGAGGCAGGGCTGGTCTTATGTGGCAAAGAGCTCTAAGCAAAGATTGGCCCCTATATGTTTGCCCCTATAATAATAGTTGTTTTGCATTCCTGAGCTCCTCAGGGCTCATATTGGTTCCTAGTGTATATCTCATCCCCACTTCCTCTGCTCTCCTGGCTAGTTTTCTCCCATCTTCAATCCGGGACCCTCTCCCAGGTTTTTACCTGAAAAAGTAGGTTCTGGTACTGCTGCTGAATCAGCGGCTAGCTATTGCAGTAGCTGTTTAGGAGACAAGCTCATATGTCAATGGCTCTGTGCTCCAAACACTAGCATCAGCTGAACATGAGTGTATAATTTATATATTCTCTGTGGACCAACCAGCTTATGTGCAGTAGTGTGAAACGTATCTTCAGAAACAGAAGACATTAAATAATCCACTTGAACTACTTATAACCAAGACTAGTCTTGATTTAAACTGCTCAGCTGTGGGATTGTGATGCCATTTTAAAATTATACTTGAAGGTTTTAAAACAGGTTTTGAGTTCACTGAGCCCTCCCTCCCACTTGATTAATCAGTGATTTATACATATATAATGACTTTAACTGATTTAGGGGGTAATTTATGTCATGATGTGCATGACATATGGATCTAAATAGACTAAAGAGAGGGGAAAAGGAACCATCTGTTCTCTAGAAAACTGTCCAGTGTCAGAAGGATTCAAGAACTGTGTTTGAAAAATGTGTTTAGAAAACTAGGAATAAATTTATCTAAATTTCTTATGCTGACTGGATGACATTCTCATCAGGTATATATTGCCCAGCAAAAAATGTTAGCAACCTGAATTTTTAAGCTTTTGCAAGGCTTTATATTCCATAAGTTGCTCAAAAGGCTGCATTTTATGAACATTTTTTTTTTTGGTCCCAATCTTCACAGTGCTCATGGAACACTGTTTTTTCCATCTACAGGACGGATGTAGAGATCCCAGTGCCTCACTGCTTGAGTTTAAACACTACCTGCACCAAACAAGAAAATGGAAGTGATATTTCCTGGGAGTAGCAGAGATTTATTTAGGACAAAGGTTTAAAAGCAGAGCTAACATTTTCTATGCCACTTAACTATATACCTAGTAGGGTTTGTCAAGTGGGAAATCTCCTTATGCCTTTCTCTTCTGCAATGTGAGCACGTTAACTATCTTAAGAAAAACATATATGCATATTCTTAACCTTATATGATCTTCAATAGGGCAACACATTCATGAAAACTTAAGCAAATGCACAGCCATCTGTGGGATCAGGACTCAGCTTTCTGCCTGAGGGGGAAAAATCATAGAATATAGATGTGTACAGCAACGAATTACAAAGGTGGACTGGTGTGTGCTCCAGAAACTACAGACAGCAACTGCAAAGGTGGTTGCAAGTTTTTCTGTGTTCTATATATATTTTTTTTAATAATACAGGGCTGTTGGTTTTTAAATTAAATATATCTGTAGCAAGTTCAGTATTTAACAGCACATTGGAGGAAACATTTCGGGACATGGCTGCTTTTAAAATCAGCCCCTCCATCGGTGTCTCCCGAAGCCGTTGCCGGGAAGCAGCGGGACAAAACTCGCTCCCTCACCGGACACCCTTCGGGCAGCACCGCCGAGCCCGGCGGGGCACCACCCAGACCAACCCGCCGCCGGTCCACGGGACAGCGCGGCCCCGCAGGGGTCAGTGTGGCAGCCGGGAAGGGCAGCGGGGGCAGGGGCCGGCGGGGGAAGCCCGAGGAGGGCGGACGGCACCAGGACCAGGACCGGGACCAGCGCCCCCGCCCCACTGCCGGCAACCGGCACGGCTGAGTCCCGGGAAAGGGCAGCGAGGATCCGACTCCCGACCTGGGATGCCGGTGGGGTACCGTGAGATGAGGCACGGTGCCGCGAGCCGGTCCGCGTTCTGAGTCGCGGACGGTGTAGCTGTCGGGCGGGCGCGGAGCAGTCAGCCCATAGGCGGCGGCGGCTCCTCGCCGGGCAGGTGCCGTCTGCCGGCCTCCGTCTCAAAGCCGCCCCCCTCCGCCGCCGTCCGCCCGGGGGGAGCCCAGTGCGGCGGCCGGCAGGAGGCGGCCGGCGGCTGCCCGGCGGCTGGATCGCTCGCAGCGCCCGGCGGTTCTCCCGCCATCCCTCCGCCCCTGCCGGGGGAGGAGGCGAGCGGCTGCCGGCGCCCTCCCTACATGGCCGAGGGCAGCCGGGGGACGCCAGCCCCGCGTCCGCCGGGCACTGCCGCCGCCCCACTCCGCTAGCAGGGTCCGCGGCCAAGGGGTAACATGGTCGCCGGGCAGGGAATCCCTCTCCGGCACCGGCGGCGGAGAAAGCTCCCCGGCGCCCGCTCCTCCACACAAAGGGGAGGCGCGGAAACGTGCGCGGACGGGGCGGGGGACGGGACGGGGGCGGGTGAGAGGCTCGGTACCACCCCGAGGCGGCAGCAGCGGGGAGCTCTGTGACAGCCCGCCGCGGGCGAGGGCTGCGCCCTGAGCTCCTTCCTAAAAAGCCGCCGGTTTTTTTCCTCCCTCTTTCCCACAGGGAGCGCCCGGCACCTTTCGTCCAGGCTCTTCCGCGGGATGGCGGCTGAGGGCCGCACCGTGGGGCTGGGTGCTGCGCCCTAGCACACGCCGCTCTGCAACGCTGCGGCGGGACGCGGAACCGGGTGCGGAGCCGGGCGCGGCCCAGACCCGGCTGCGCCTCAGCCCCTCTCCGCCGCCGCTTGAGGCTCTTCCCGCCTCCTCGCCCCGTCCCCGGCTATCGCAGCAGGTATGGGCTGTTTCTGCGCGGTCCCGGAGGAATTTTACTGCGAAGTTTTGCTCCTGGACGAGTCCAAGCTCACCCTGACCACCCAGCAGCAGGGCATCAAGGTAAAGGTGGTGGGGCTCTGGGATGCGCTGCGGGAGAGCCCCCGGGGCCCGGCCCCTCGCTGTGCGGTGCGGTTGCCCGGCGGCGGCTGCCTCCCTACCGCGTTTCAGTAACCGGGAAGGGAGCGGCGGTAAAGAAAAAGGGTTTTCGGGATCCCACAGGAGGTGAAAAAATGATTCCTTAACTTTCGTTGCGATCGCGCAAGGGACAGATGAATCGGGAAGACGCGAACCGGTGGGCTAGACGTGACTTTGGAGACTTTAAGATACTCAATAAAATGAGCAGGTGCCCACCACGCCGCAGCACGGGACGCTTGGTACAAGTGCTTTTCTGTACATTATACCAAAAAAAAAAAGTAAAAGGCGACTGTGTACACGGGCTGTTGCGCGTCCGTGTTGAGTCATTGCCCTTTCCCTCTGGCCGCCGCTCCCCGCCGTGCCCTCCCTGGGGTTGCTCGCCTCTCCGGGGGAAAGGGCACCGACAGCGGGGCAGAGCCGGGCGTCGCCCCCGGCCCCCGAGGGTGGCGAGGCTGCCGCTCCCGAGCGGAGGGGTGAAGATCCAGCCTCCCCTCCAGCTTTGCGGCCGGCAGCGTGAGCGGTGGGAAAAGCTCTTGTGCTGCTGCAGCCCGTTCGGCGCGGATGAACTCCTCAAAGTAGTCATCTGCCAAACGCTAATGAGCCCTGACAGAGCATGTGAAAACTGAGATTTTTCTAAAGGCCCTTAACTTGGTCCTGTTTGGTTAACCCTGATGACAGCAAGTGGCATGTCTCAGACACTTAAAGCCCTTGTCCGAAAAGCCAGGGACGTGAATTTATTTGCAACATAAGAGCATGGTTTCATTGTTCAATCAGGAAAAAAAAAAAAAAAAGAGAGAAAAAGAAAGACATCAGTTCTTCTAAAATTTATTGTTGGAAAGGACTGATATATTGTACCTAAGACATTAAAAAAAAAAAAAACAAAACCACAGACCAAAAAACCGGTATGCCTGTATGTTTCAGCTTGAATGATTAAAGTTTTGTGAAGCAACTGTGGAAATAAAAACTCAAAGCGGGGGAGGGGGGAGGGTGAGGAAGTCTAAATTTGACAATATGATTTTAATTATAATCTGTGGCATTACCAGCTCTACATGTATTGAGAATTGTCAAGCTTTGCTGAATCAGCTGCCAGCAGATAGGCTCATAAATCCATGCTTAGCACAGAAAAGTAAGGAAATCACTGTGACACTGGAATTCAGTAGCTAAGTAGAATCATGAAGTCTGAGTTTAGATACTTATGAAAAACTTAACTTTGTGTCTGCAGATGTGGGTATGTATGTTTTGCATGCATATATGCTTTAGCTTCCTCTAAATGTGCAGTCGCAGAAGTATATTAAAAGAATAATCTGCAAAGTCAGCTTTTTGAATCCAGACCTTGAAAGGTGATGTGTTTGTGCGGTGTGTAATAAAAATTAGTGTCCCATGGGAAAGAAAGGCTCTGAACATGTAACTTCTTTTTTAAGAATGCATGACTTGCCCTGTTGAGAACCACCTAGTTTAAGACAAGGGTGTGGTTTCCTGCCATTTTTAGTGTGATCTGAATGTGGTAGGATGCTACCCTTCCACCTGCCCCTTCTCTGCCTTGAAACTAACCAAGGAGCAGTCATAGTCAGTTGGAACAGTGTGCAAATCTGACAGAGAAGTAGTAGTTTGTGAACATTTTGAGGTAGACACTAACACTGCATGGCAGGGAACTTGAGGGAAAGGAGAATCTCCCTTTTTGTAGCAGCCTTTTTTTTTTTTTTTTTTTTTTTTTTGGTGGTGGTGGTTTTTTTAAGATTAAATTTATATAATAAGAAATCACACCCCAGCGATGTAACTCCATGAGCTTTTGAAAACCTACAGAGAAGAACTGCATAGTTCTCCCCTAGTGAGCTACTTCCACCATTGTATCCTCATTTGTCTTTATACTTGCACAAGTGTTTGTGCAGCTGTGTGTGAAGAGCAGCGCATGTCCAGCTGAAGGGTAACCACTGGTTTTCCTTTTACTGGGTAAATCTTCATCTGGATCAGTGTCCTGATCTTTTTCACAGCCGGAAGGGGGTAGAACTGGCTCTTTCAACTGAGTTCTGGCTTATGCCATTTTAAAGTGCTCAGGAAGCATTTGTTTTTATTCTTACCGAATAACTGAAGTTATATGATTACTTCTTATTAAAAAATTACTTAAAATGTGTTGTGTTCTGTCATTTGCCACTTTAAACGTGAAATATGAATGTTTTGTTTTTATTCTATTGCTAACATGTTCACATCTGAAAATGCAGTCTTGTATTTGCTTTTATAAAATTTCAGCTTTGACACCAAGGTATAGATTATAAATATTATGTATTTTATTTAAAAACAAAGATTTTATTAGAACTTCAGATCCTGGAACTGACCTTTGTTTTGTCTTCAGGCTTTTAAGTGGATTCACATCTATACAGGAAACTTATGTTTTTGGTAGTTGCACAAATCTTGAACTGTAACAAGCACAGAGATTCCAAGTGGTTATACAAGCAACATTGTTCCCTTCTTTTTCCCAAGCAGATGCATGTCTGCTAGAGATAAAGGCCACAACTTAATAGCTATTTACTGCCTATGTAGTTACTTGATATTAGTGAATTTAGTCTTATTTGCTTTGAAGGGTGGAAGACAGATCTGTGGCTGTAGGAGTCTCAGGCAACTTCATTTCTTCAGTGAATCTGGAATGAAGGCATGAAGTAGATACTTGTTTCTGAACTGACTTAGGGTTTTGAAGATGCATTGCTTATTTTGCATTGTAGTTATTTCTGGCTTGCTGTACTTGACAGCCACTATATGCAGCAAAACATGACATTTTGAATTACCATTTTTATTAACACATTCTTGGTACTGTAGTGGGCTTAAAGTTGTACTTCAGATTAAAAAAAATTAGCAGAATTGGCACAAGACTAAGACTTTGAGAGCAATTTACAGATACTTGTCTCTTCTGTGCGGATTTCAAAGAGCTTGTTAGGGAAAGGATTATTTTCTTTTTCTGGTTCCAAGTGGGGAAGCTGAGGTGCAAAGAGGTCAAGTGACTTTTCCAAAGTTCTGCAACAGATCAACATCATAGCCAGGAATAAAGTTCCTAGTCCTCTGCACTGGTAGCAGCTGACCAGCCTGCTGTGGCCCATGCTTTCTAGAGGGGTTTGTGATTATCTCTTCCTTGTAGTTGCTCAAATGGACTTTTGTTTCTCATAGCTTGTTTCTGTTTTGTCACTGTTGCCTGTGCGGTCTTGCTGTTCTTTGTGGTTTAAGGTCAGAGCACTGCTGTGTGAAAATGTGGAAGCTGGCTCTCCAGCATTCAGGTTTCCAGCAAGCTAATAATAACTAGATAATCAGGAAAGGACATCAAATATCTCATAATTTCAATTCTTATGTTTCCACCTAGTACATTAACAGTAAAAGATATTTTGGATATCACATGTTTTGTGATAATAAAGTAATTGCAGTTGCTAGTTCAAGTAATTTGGATTAAAAGATGCTGTTCAACAGGTTCTGGTACAGCTTGTCTAATCAAGGTATATGGTCTCAGATTGGGGCAACTTTTTCTCTACAAATGATGTTGAAGATGACAATTAAGATGTGGGATTTTAACAGACTTTTCCTACAAATATGGTAAAGATCAGTTGTTAACTGAAAAATAATCACTTTTCCAGGACTGTTACTTTGACTAATCTTCACATAGATTAAAGAATATTTTAGGCATTTTTGTGCCTTCTAAGAAGATATAGCTTATTCATTGATGTCACAAGACATGATACCTGACTGGTGGGTTGTGTATTAAGAATTGGACTAATTGCCCTCGCAGAAGAGGATTGTTGTGCCTTGTTGCATGAACTTGTTACTGGGGGTCAAGGAATCCTCTGTGGGCCATCAGGAAATACTGCTACAAAGCCTATTTGTGACTAGCTGTTTCAGAAAGAATGGTCAAGCTGTAGTGTGTACATAACAGGGATTTAACAGCTCTTTTACTTATTTTTCTTGAAAACATTATTTAAGGTGAATGTTTGTTTTCTTCTCCCCGAAGAAGTTAAAAATGTTGTGAAGCCCCCCTATGTTTTTATCTCTTCATTTGGAATAAAGTTATTAAAAAAATATTAGCTACTTGTCCAGTGAAGTTCTCTGGTCTTAAGCCATTTCATCACTGCACTTTTTCAGTGTTTCTTGAAATTGCTCTCTGAGCACTATTTTTTTGCTAAGTCCCATTTAATTTGACATATATGATGGGCCAACAGCAAAGTTTCATCATAAGACAAGTGATGAATACAATAGATGCACTAATTCTTACTGGAAGACTCTGTGTGCAGTATATGTTCTGTAACATTATTTCATTTGGAAGTGCCATCTCACAGTGATATTCTGGCCACCATACCACTTACTTGCTACGTTAAGGTGTTAATTGGTACTTCTGTGATGTACAACGCTGTCTGGCCCTCCATATGTGGCCTTCCATACAGAGATGCATTTAATGATGTATAAGCTACATTTACAGATTGAATCTCTGTATAAGGTACTCAGTCTCCAAATAAAGTCTGTGGTTTTTATCTGTGAAATAAGCATACAGATTTTTCTTCATGATGATTTACTGAGATTTTAACAAAATGAGGTCAATCAATCTAAAAACAACCTTCAAAATGTCATCATGCTTTAAAAAATAAACAAAAAACTGTTCACACAAAAATACCTGAAATAGTGGGCAACTGAGGTTAGGAACTGAGTTAAATTACTTGGTATGTGAAAAACGTGAGTAGGTTCATCAGAATAGGATACATGTTATTAAGCTACTTAAGGAATAATTGGCAATATGATGTAGTATGACATGCAGAAATTGGGAAACATAAAATCTTTAGAAAGTTATCTGGGGATTATTCTGGCTTTCTTCTTTTTTCGCTCCCCAGTTGAGGTTTTTTTTTTTCTTTTCCTTTTTTGAGACGGGGTGTGGAGTGTGTGTGTGTTGTCGTTTTTTTGTGTGTTTTTTTTTTTTTTTATGTGTGTTTGTTTGTTTTTAATCTGAGCCATTGAAAATATTCCAAATGTCATGGTTTAAAAAATTAGTATATAGAGAAAGTGTGGGGTGCACTTGCAGATCAAGCTGGTTTAGCACTAGGGACTCCAAGGAGACAATATGGCTCCTGTTTTTTTCCCTCGTGAAGATGCTTGATGAATGCATGTCAGCAGGCAATAGAGCCCTATGAACAGAAAGATCTTACATTGTGCTAATTATTCTAATTTAGAGTTGGAATTAAAAGTCAAAGTGGTAGTCATTTGCTGTGTGAATATAAAATGTATTCTTTGAGACAGTGATTTCTGCTGTTTCATTCATCTACTTTTTTAAAAAAACCCCATCTTTCTGTGAGAAATTTTCTTCCTTATGCAGGTACTCTGTTTCAGAAATCCTAAAAATCTTTTTAATGGTAGATTGCAATTGCTTTCCACCTATGGTAATTTGCTTGCTACCTACAGTAATTACCAAACTGTAATATCAAAGCTCAAGCATATTAAATTGTATTTTTTCATTTGCCCTGTTTGATATTGATTAATAGATATTCTCAAGTCAGATTCTTCTAGATACTAAGAATATTGTTTTGAAAATAATAGTTAGTAAAAAGTTGATTGGTTAAGTACACGATCTTGAAATCCAGCTTTTTTATTTTAAAACACTGAAAATGGTATTTAGAAAAAAATGATACTATTATAAGTCTTGTTGACAACCTCGTAATTTCTTTTCTTTATAAAGCTTTATAAAACTTTATAAAACTTTATAAATTTTTCTATGTATGCATATTTTGTACAGTAGCAGAGAAACTAAATAGATAATATTGTCAAGCTCCAAGTGTAAATAAATATGTTTTCTTCTTTAATGTAGTAGATACAGTACATGTAAGGATTATTTGTAACAAAAGCAACAAAAACAAATTTAACAAAAATGTAATTTAATGATACTCCTTTCCATTTCCATATTAGAAAGACGCTATTCCTTCTTAAATTTCTATTAGGAGTATGAAATAGTCATTTGATTGCACACTGAGTACAAGATGGTACCCGTGGAATTATGAACTATTTCAGTCCTCTAAAAATGGAGCAAAACAGTGTACAGTTCTAGTTAAAAAAGAATGAAAGGAACAAAAGGGCTCATGAACCTTGCTATTAATTACTTCTTGAAATTACTGTCACATATTTGAAACAGATTACTAATTTCACCAATATCTTTACAGATGAGATCAGCAATTTTGAATACCCTAGATAATAACCATAAAATAAGTGAACACTTAGATACATTTTCCCTAGGTGCATTTAACTAAATTAATGAAACCAGCATGACAGCAAGAAGGAAATCCATTAACTTTTAGATGAAGTTACCTCTTAGTCAGCCTGAGGTTTGAGGAATAATATTGTCAGAGGGGTCTGTTTGGATGGTTTCAATGAACAATAAATTCTTAATATAACCAGGACAAATGTAAACCATGTGAGGTGGCCTTTTTTTTAAATGCTTTTGGATTTCTGTAACTTGGATTGAGCATTTTTAATATTAGATTATTTAATAAAGTACCATCTGTTGATATTTTATTAATTTTAGTTTATTAAGGTTCTAAACTAAAATTCAACTGCAGAATTGCAACCTTTCCTTTAGTAAAGAAAACTGCTAAAAATTACCATGTGATATGAGGGCAACTATTGAAGAGACTGAATAATTTGAAACGTGCTTCAGAAAGATAATTTCATTAACAAACTATAGTTTCATGTCACTCCACACTGTAAAATATCTGTTGCCAAGTTAGTATTGGACATGTATTAGAAAACAAGAAGTTACCCATTGGTCATGTTACATCGTTACTAGTATGTGTATTCCTGATAGAAACATGAGAGATTATTGAAGTATTCTCCTTTATTAATTCTTGTCAGTGCTTCTTTCACTTAAACTCTTATTTTCCTCAAGAGGATTTTGTTTTCCTGATGATAGAGCAGCTATATTAGATGCATTTTATTCAAAAGTGAGATCTTTGCAGGTAAATAATCATATTTCAATATATGGGTAGAAATTTGAAGACTGCATTTTTAGTACACGTTTTAGATACTGCTTTTTTGATCAGATCTTGTATTTGCTGCATACCAATTTAATTTCATAGTTTAAAATGAAGATTGTCATTTCAGTATTGATTGTGCTTTTGTTCCCTCTTCTTCCTTTGTGTCCTGCGTTGGGGATGGTTGAACACTGTAGGCAGTAAGGTCAAAGGGACATGCTTGAGGTCAACCCATGCTATTATTTAGAAGTGGAAAATCAATAGAAACATTGGAAAATGAGAGCTCTGCTCCCTTGCTTTTGCTGCAGCATTAAGAGGGGGATCTGCCTGTTTTGCCAAGTGGGAAATGTGCTTGTCTCTGATAGAAGGATGTATTGCTTTGTTTGTGAACATAAATATTGATTTTTTTAAAGCTAAAATTTCAATAAACATACCATAGCTTGTTTTGCCTGTTGTTCCACTGATTAGAAGTTGAATGTGCTTAGTGAGTCTTTGGGAGGTAGGTGCTTACCTGTAAGAAAATGTAAAAAGGGACACAGGCAGCAGTAATCACACAAACAGTGGATTTGCATTCTTTATTTGAGGAAAGGAAAAGAAAAACAGTAATATTGGGGAGGTTATAGAATATGAGTGAGAGAGGAAAATAAATGCTGCGATGACAAGGGAAGAGACCTTTTGTGTAATGTAATTCGAATACTACCTTTCCACAGCTGGAAAAAAGACACCTCAGTAGTTTCTTTGAATTGATAGTACAAATCGTCATTATGGAAAATAACAACTAAAATTTGATATACCTATGTTAGGGATTTTTTGATCAATCTTCATGGAAAACCAGTCATTAACCTATAGTACCAGGGGTGTTATGTTAAAGCTTGGTTGTTAGAAGTCTCAGAGGTATGTAAGGATTCCTTTTAAACATGCCCTTCTTTTTCATTGCCCCTGGTGAATTTTTTTATTCTGTCTTGGTGTGAAAGAAGTGCATACCAGTGGCAAACCCTCCTTCCTATCAGGTATTTGTCTTAGTTAAGTTTAATAAGAGGAATCCTTTGCCTTCTGTGAAGTCCAGCTGCTCCTTCTGACTACATTTAAAATGTATAATGAAGTAATTATAGTCATGGATAGTTACTGATGTGGAGGAAAAAGTGGGCTATATTTTGTTTGTTTCATGTACTTAAGTATTTGTCAGTATTTACCTTTTAAAATTTGCAGGGTTACAAACAGCTCTCTATAAGCCACACAAGCAGACAATCTGTCTTCCTGTAGTTCTTGAAGTTTTGGGCATGTTGGTAAAATCTGTTTGTGATTGAGTGAGCCAGTTTGATAGTAAGTGGCTTAGCACATTACTATCTTTCCTGTATTCTCAGGAAAATGAGAACTGAATGCACTGAGGGATACATGCTTGGCTATGTGAGACAAAGTGCCTTTTAGTAATGGAAAAGGAGGGTCTTTTATTTCTCAATTGAATGAAAAGTATTTGGAAGGCAGAAAATGGCAGTTTCTCTATGTAATAAGTGGTAAACTTTGGCCTGGCTATTAATGTATGTAAGCACATGCTTTAACACTTTGCAGAACTAAGGGCTGTTGAGCATGTAGCAGGATGGAGCCAGAAAAAAGATCATCCGGATAAAAAACACTGGACTTCACTCTTGTTTTCCACATATATATATTTCACTGTAAATTCTCATTTATGTCTGAGAATAGGTTACTTGTTGTGTCACCAAAAATATTTTCAGCTTCTTCAAATACATGGCAGATAAAACTAACACTAGAGGCAATGTAGGCCCACTGATGAATGGGGTGGGTGCCCTGGTGACAGAAGTTACAGAGAAGGCAGAGTTACTGAACAACTTCTTTGTCTCTGTCTACACTGCTGAAGGCTGTCCTGAGGAGCCCCGTACACCTGAGGCCTCAGAAGAAGGCAGGACAATGGAGGAGTTTGCCTTGGTTGATGAGGACAGGGTTAGGGAGCAGTTAAGCAATCTGGATATCCATAAATCCATGGGTCCGGATGGGATGCACCCATGGATGCTGAGGGAGCTGGTTAAGTCTTTGCTAGGCCACTCTCCATCATCTTTGCTAAGTCTTGGGAAACAGGAGAGGTGCCTGAGGACTGGAGGAAAGCAAATGTCACTCCAGTCTTCAAAAAGGGCAAGAAGGAGGACCCAGGACCGCTCAGCCTCAGCTCCATCCCTGGAAAGGTGATAGAACAACTTATCTTTGGCACCATCTCAAGGCATATCAAGGGTAAGAGGGTAGTTAGGGGCAGTCAACATGGCTTCACCAAGTGGAAGTCATGCTTAACCAACCTCATAACCTTTTATGAGGACATAACAAGGTAGGTAGATGATGGCAAAGCAGTGGATGTGGTCTATCTTGATTTCAGTAAAGCATTTGACACAGTCTCCCACAGCATCCTCACAGTTAAAATGAGGAAGTGTGGACTGGATGATCAGGTAGTTAGGTGGACTGTGAACCGGCTGAAGGAAGGAAGCCAGAGAGTTGTGGTCAATGGGTAGGGTCTAGTTGGAGGCCTGTATCTAGTGGAGTGCCTCAAAGGTTGGTACTGGGACCAGTACTATTCAATATATTAATCAATAACTTGGATGAGGGAATAGAGTGCACTGTCAGCAGTTTGCTGATGACACCAAGCTGGGAGGAGCAGCTGACACGTCAGAAGGCTGTGCTGCCATCCAGTGAGACCTGGACAGGCTGGAGAGTTGAGCGAGGAGAAATTTAATGAAATATTGCAAGGGCAAGTGTAGAGTCTTGCATCTGGGTAGGAACAACCCCAGGCTCCAGCATAAGTCGGGGAATGACCTGTTAGAGAGCAGTGTAGGGGAAAGGGACCTGGGAGTCCTGGCGGACAGCAGGATGGCCATGAGCCAGCACTGTGCCCTGGTGGCCAGGAAGGCCAATGGTGTCCTGGGATGTATTAGAAGGGGGGTGGTTAGTAGGTAGAGAGAGGTTCTTCTCCCCCTCTACTCTGCCCTGGTGAGACCACATCTGGAATATTGTGTCCAGTTCTGGGCCTCTCAGTTCAAGGACAGGGAACCTCTGGAGAGAGTCCAGCGCGGAGCCACAAAGATGATGGAGTGGAACATCTCCCTTGTGAGGAAAGGCTGAGGGAGCTGGGTCTCTTTAGCTTGGAGAAGAGGAGACTGAGGGGTGACCTTATTAATGTTTATAAATATGTAAAGGGTGAGTGTCACAAGGATGAAACCAGGCTCTTCTCGGTGACAACCAATGATAGGACAAGGGGCAGTGGGTACAAACTGGAACACAGGAGGTTCCACTTAAATATAAGAAGAGACTTCTTCACAGTGGGGGTGACAGAGCACTGGAACGGGCTGCCCAGGGAGGTTGTGGAGTCTCCTTCTCTGGAAACATTCAAAACCCACCTGGACACATTCCTGTGTAACCTCATCTAGATGTTCCTGCTCTGGCGGCAGGATTGGACGAAATGATCTTTTGAGGTCCCTTCCAATCACTAATATTCTGTGTTTTTCTTTTATGTATAGTAATACCCGCTTCTTAATTATTAGATATAGGAGATCTCATTTATTATGACTCTTTTAAATAAATTAAGTATGGAAAAGTTACAGGTCTGGTTTTGGTTCATCAGTTTAACTCAGATTCTCAGTGTCACCGTGTAAAAAAATTGTAAGAAACTTATTTCCTGTTTGGTGGATGAATGGTGGCTAAAAGGAATGTAGTGTTTAGTTCTTTTTTCCTTCAGAATACCAAAAGAAGAGTTGTTTTTATAAGCTGCTGCATTCAGAACCATAAGGGAAAAAATATATATATTTTTAATGCAATGTGTGAGTACCACCAGAAACTTGTGAAACTAGTTATTAAGCATTAAAAAAATGAAGAACACTTAGGTGAGTAATGAGGGGTGAGTTTAGCACTGACTTAAACCTTGAAGCAAACGGTTAGATATCTTTTATGAAAAGAGATAATCTCTGAATATTAATATGACATGTAATATGAAAGCAGTCTCTTCCTACTGGGGGCATCTTAAACTGTCCTTAAAAGTAGCTGGTGTTGGCCAACACCAAAGACAGAAAAATCCTGCATTGGGCCTTGCCTCTAATTCTGTTTCAGTAGTGTTGCCTGTTTACCTCTGGTATAGAAGATGGCTATTGTTTATAAAGGAGTACAATCTTCTCATCAAGGCTGTTGAAGTTAAAGGACATCATGTGTCAGAAACAGAGGGGACTGGAAAGCCAAAACTTCTGTTTTGTTCATGCTGAGGAACCATCAGATTTTTGTTTCCCGTGGTTTTCTGTGGCCGTGTCTGTACTACCTGGAAAGACAGTATAAGGGAGGGCAAGGAGCTCGTTGTATCCTGGGCTAAGTGGTACAGCTGTCCACATCTGCACTGTGTAGCACACAGCCCAGACCTCCCCCTTTGGAGGTCCTTTGGGGTCTGCTTGATGCTGACAGACAATCTTTTCTCTCTTTGCTTGGTGTGTTTATTCAATATGTCAGAATAAAAGAAAGCTGAGTCTTGGACTATCATAATTCTGATTGTCATAGCATGATTGTAAGGGGTCAGTGATATGTATTGGGGTGCTTTGAAGGTGCATGCATTGCTGGGTGATGTTGAAGGTTGTCTTGAATGACTGAAATCAAGCTGTTTATATTGAGGACCATACAGTAAATGATCCTGACAACTGTGCCCAGATATTTCTTAAGAGGAAATTAGGACACTTTAGAAGGTGTTATGGGAGAAAGATGGTATAAGGTCAGTAATGGTGATCAGGAGAAAAAGGCCCCAGGGAAATGAAGGAGAGAGGCAAATTGACAGCATCTTTACACTTGCAAAAAACTTTTCTGTCTTTTTTTTTTTTTTTTTCTCCTCTGTGAAAGAAGGGAAGAAAGCTACAAGACCTTGTAGTGGAACCTTTTGAAGAGGTATGTGAATGTCCTGACTTGCCCTCAGCTGTTTAGGTTTAATTTGCATTGGCTGCTTTGGGTAGGGAAGGAGGCAGTTGGCTTAGAAGTTTTTTTTAATAATATTTTCAGGATGGAATAAAGCTCTTAAGTTCAAAGGATCAAATATTTTGCCTCTGTTTTGAAGTGATATCAGATTCTTTAGCCATATTCTTCCCCCTGTTCTTTTTTTTTCTCTCTAAAAGTCCCTCAGTAGGACCTGGATGTTCCAAAACACGTGTCCATGTGCCTGTTCTTTTTGTGTATAACATTTAAGTTGGCTGAACACTTCAGTTTTCTTTTTGGTGCATATGTTCTTCACCTGGAACATAGCAAGCTCTAAAGCCATGGTACTGCATTTATTCTGCATTATTTTGAGTACATTTTTGTACTTCTGTGTTAAGACTTGAAAAGCTATAGTGCCATTAAAATCACCTTACAAAATGCCTTTCTCCCAAAATGGGGCATATTCTTTGCTCTCCCAATGCTCCAGATAGGTATGGATGAGATTTACTACTAAGAAAATACCCTTGGCCTTGTGATTCTGTCAGCTGTTCCTTCAGTGTCCCTGGTTTGTTCCTGCAGAAGCCAATTCTCTTCCTCAGGCAACAATTCGATAATAATATTTATTTTCCTTGTGAAAGCAGTGGCACGTTACCAAAGCCTTTCCTTGATTTTGGAATACTTGAAATTGTGGACTGGTTTCAATTCCAATAAAGACAATAGGTATTTTGGTGTGCCTTGACAGCAGATTCAGGAGGAGCCAAATTGGACCCAGTTTTTCTGTGAGCAGGCTCAATTAGTAAATGATGATGCCGAAAATAAAATGTGTTAGATCTTGTATGAAGATGTTACATATTCTTCACATAAAAGAAGCGTATAAACTTTCTACCTCTTAAATAAAAGTTAAACCTTTTCTTAGTTGTCCTTGGCCTTTCATCGGTGTTCAGATCTTGTGTCTGACTGCTTAGAGCATGAGGGCTGTCATGACTTAATCTTTATTCCGTGATCTTAGATCATTTTTTTCCCATATCCCACTTTCCTGAAAAAATTTTGGTCTAGGAGGAGGTTTCACAAACTCTCCTGAAGTCTTTGCTTAAAGACAAACTGCAGGGCAAACTATGTTTGTTTATGATGTCTGCTGTTTTGTGAACAGTGAACAAAATTCAGCATGGATGGTCAAAAAAATAATAGGTTTCTTTTTGATATTGTTGTGTGTCTGTCTGTACAGAAATTGGAGGGCTCAGGGTAAAATTAAGATGTTTGTAAGAGCTCAAAATTTTTTCTGTATTATGCACAAACTCCAGAAGGCAGAAGTCCTGCAGGAAAGCATGCTTCTGACTTGGTGTACTTCATTCAGCGGAAGGTTTCATTGGGAGGGAATTAAACCACCTGCATTGACTTCACTGAAAATTAATCAAACCCAGCTTTTTTGTTACTGATGTGTTTTTTTCCTTGTTGCATAGTCTGTATCTGAGCCCATGATATTCTCTGTTTTCTTGATTTTATTTTATTTTTTTTGTCCATGAGTATTACATAGGTAATATATAGGTTGATGCTTTGCAGTAGGGGAGAATACAGAAATACTTTTATTGCTGTGTGTGACATACATGTAGTGTACTTATAGAACTCTCCCTCCAAGAATATTAATCAAGAACTTTTCATAAGCAAGTAATGCACCCAAGGAAACTTCAAAATCAAAAGGGTAAGTTAAATTTTCTTCAGTATTATTTAATCCCACCATGTATCTTCTCTTGATGATGATTCATTATTTCATGCTTGCTCTACTGAAGTTTAAGTATGCACTTGAAAAGTCACAAAAGTACAGGCCAGTGTTCATTACTGCATTCACCTGTCTCTTGAAGTTATACAAATATGTACAAAAATGTGAGTTTATGAAAAATGAAGTGAAAGAATTTATTGAAGCAGTAAATTGCAGAAACTAGCAGTGTACAGCACCTTTAAGAAGTAGGTTCCTTCTGTGGAGTTCATACAGTGTGTTTGCATTTTGAAGTCAGTTAGAAACAGCTATGGGGGAGCAGGAAACCTGAATGGCCCGATAGAGGCTTTTTCTATTCAGTACAGGCTTGCAAAAAGGGAAAAAAATAATGTAGGGAAAAGCATGATTCTTCTCAGTTCTTTTAATCTTGAAGCAGGAGGGAGGAACAGGAAGAACAATTTAAAGAAATTGCAGTAGTGATTGTTTTAAGTATACACAAAGGAAGCCTTGTGCTATGTCAGGAGTGCTAGCCATTTTCAGTCTGGAAGAAAGGACTGAGCCTTTAATTAAACAATGCCTCTGACTCTGTTAGTTTATGCTCCAGCACTCATGATACATGTAGATTTAGGTTATTTTCCATGTGTTCGGCTGTTTCCTTCTGCACAAAGTTGTGGATGGAGCTTTTGAAGGGTGAGACACTGTTTTAGTTGTGGTAGCACTTGAGCACTCTGCTAAAACATCGAAGTAGATTTCTAGGCAAGCCTGAAGATTTTAAGCATCTCTAACACAAAGCTACAAAGGTAGCTTGTCTGCCAAAGGCCTAGCACATAGTTCCACAGTAAGTACTGCCCTTACCAAAACACAATCTATCAAACTTGTTTGATCACTCCATTAGCCCTGCCAGCCCGTCAAACCCCCAAACCTCAAGATTTTATCTTAATGCAAAAATTGTCTTTCTGACTAACTGAATATGCTTTTGTGGAGAAAAAACCTCACAATTCTCCTGTAAGCTGTTTGGCTACACGTTATGCTAGTGCTCATGTTATACAGGCTACTCACTTGTGAGAAAAGGAATATATTGGAGAAGGATGAAACACCTTGAAACGTATTTATATCTACCTATGCTAAGGATTAGAGTACAAAAAATATTTTGGTGAAATATTTTGGTGAAATATTTTGATCTGGTGGAACAGATAATTTTAGTAATTTTCTTTTTTCCTTAAGGTAGTTCATTTAAATTGAAGGGTGGATCTGCTTAAAAGGTTTGTTCTAGCCTTGTGCTCTTGTGTCAACTGGGAATTATAACCTCCAGTGACACCTGATTAAGCCAAAGTAAGTCAAGTCAGTGTTTAGGTGTTAGTCAGCTCACACACATTCTGATACAGGAAAAAAAAAATACTGCCCTTTTTTGGGTTATTTCAGATGTCATTTAAGCAACAATGTATCGAAGCAAACAAAAATCAAATCAAAATAGAAAAAAAAGATGCATATGAAAAATAAGAAATTGGAAGGGTCTGATCTTGGTGAGAAAGATCCTGTTGGTTTCAGTGGGGGTTATATGTTACCACATACTCGCAGGCGAGATTGGAATTGTACACAAAGGCACAGGCATGATATTTATTTTCAAAAGTGTTCAAGTGCTTGCAAAAGAACATTTCAAAAGTCTTTTCTAAAGATCATTCTTGGCACTTAGGTAATTCTGAATAACTGTCTCAAGGCCTGCACTACCAGTTGCAGAGTAAATGTCAGTACAACAGTATCACTTACATTGAGTTGTCTTTATGATGCCTGGTGTACGAGAGCAAGATTCATGAGCTGAAACTGGGAACCAGCATCTCAATGAGTTGGCATTTTCTTACTCAATGCCACAAACAGAAGGTAAAGGATTTTATTCTGTTGAGTCTGTATTTTTAATAAACAAACAATCCTAGATAATTCAATGTGGATTTAACAGATTTAAGGAACAGCTGCTGCTGACACAAAAAAATGTTTGACTCTAAGCAATACTGTAATTCTTCATATAGAAACATATTAAAACTGTATTTCCAAAGGCAGGTTTGACTGTCACAGAATCATTTATGTAGTGACATGGACCTATCTAAAATAAAGCTCTGCAGAGAGTCTACACTATCTAAATCTTTTACTTGCATGCAGTATTTGTGGGCTTTGCTGATTCTCAGAAGTTTCTATTGAAAGGTTTGGGCACATGATCTGGCTGGTAAGTGTTCAGCTGCAGTAGCTATCCACATGCATGAATAGCAAATATTTAGTAATTCAGTTTAGTTTAGATTGCAATAAGAGGACTTAGTTGCATTACCTTTCATTTGCTGTTGCTAAGATGCTGCACAGGTTGTGGTAGTTTAGCTTACATAGGTATCTGATTTCTCTGTGACGCTTCAAATCTGCAGTGCTACAGCCTGATTCTTATAGTGGATTTTACTTTGGTGTTTTTGTCAATGCAAAGTCTTGGAATTTCTTTCTTGCTCTCATTTAAAATAATTTGATTTTTTTGTTGTAGTGGTTGCAGAGAGGAACTTAAAATCATGAACCCTACTGACTCCCAAACCTGTAAACCTGTGTATTTCTGTGAGGAAGCTCAAACTTTAAACAAGTGTTATGATTTTTTTTTTTTTTCCCTTGAAGGTAAAGTCATCATTTTTCCATGGCTAGGATTGCTTCCATGGAGCAGTAGTGGTAGACGGGAATTCGATGAATAGGATATATAGTCAGTTTACAGTGAATAACATTACATGAGGGCATGGTCAAAAATTGCAGTTACAGGTTCTTTTGGTCTGATCTGTTTTTGAAAACTTCAACTAAAGGAGCCTCCCAGGAGCTCAGCTGCAGTCCTTTGTTACTCTTCTAGTTAGAAAGCTTTCCTTGACATCTAGCCAGGGTCACTTTTGTTTTCAGTTAAGCTACTTTCATTTTTTCCTAATTTCAATGGGTCTGTGCATAAAGTACCTTTGATTCTTATCCTTTTTAACATGTTTTTTTTATAGAATGTTAGGAGATTTCATGATAGGAAATGCTGAAAGTCTTGACTTTGGGCAGGAACGGGCACTCAGGCAGTTGTCTGGCACCCAAGATGAAGGATGTTGTGCATATATGGGGCATTAGGTTGTATCCATGTAACTTGTACTACCATCTCATATTCACGTACCAAGGGAAAATATCAGGACTGGTTTGCTTTACTTTGGCTGTTTCTCTTGCCCAGTGTTTTTGTGTACTCCTCAAAACTTCGTCTTTGTTTCTGCCATGTGTCCTCACTGAAATCCTGCTTCGCAGTTCCCTTTTGTCTTTCTTGAATAGTTCTTCTTGTTCTGTTTTTTCTTTCCTGGATGATAAGGAGAGAGGACTAAATTAAATAATCTTCTTAGACTCTCCTCACCTTCATATTTTTTTTTTTTTTTCCTAACCTGGTAAGGGAAAGGGAAACAGAGGCCTCCTAGCGAGTAGAAGACAGCATGTACCTTGCACTGTCAATGGTGCAAAAGGAAAAACTTTGAGCAGCAATTTTATACAAGGGTAGATGGTTGTGGATAGATTCCCTTGCTTGCCGTGTGCAGGTAATCAACTGATGTTGGTAGCACATTTTAAACAGCATATACGTTTATGCTTCTGTATGGATAATCTCATTTGAGAGGCTGGTCCCTAGGCTGCTGCCTCTAAGGATTATTGTTCTGCTGTATTTGTCTCCATCCAAAGAAGACTTAACCTTGTGACTCTGCAAAGGCTTTGACAGCTTCTCCTTCCCTATTCCAAACCACAACACACTTTCCAAATGTGTGTAATTCTCTCTGTGCTTCATGTTGGCTGTCTCTGGAGCTGTTTGCTTGGCAGAATGCTGCCCATTCCAAGGCAGCTTTAAACTGAGCTAGGCTGGGATCCTGCAGATATCCAGAAGATGTGATAACAAACAGTCTTCTGAAGAAGGTGACGAGGAGAATGAAAACCGTCTGCTGGCCAAAGCCTTGAGATGGTGTGTAAATGGGCAGAATACAGTTCTTGCTTCTACCCATCTAACACCCTTGGGAGGGCCTGGACTTCAAGTCTTTGCACTAAAGAAGGGGGGAAATTTTATATATATATATATATTTTTTTTTTCTTTCCCTATTATTTTGACTTTAAACTTTGGGAGTTAGGGACTAGTAGATGTTTTTTTTACAATCTCTACCACAGGAAATGGCAGTATTTTGGCAGTCTCTTTGTGTTTCATCTCTGTAAATGATGTTGGAGTTAATAGAGCAGAAGCGGCAAGTGATGTGAGGGGAAATAAGCACTGTGGTGTGAAACAGCTACTTTATATTTTAATTAAGATTGGTCTTATCAGATATAAGTCCTCCTACCAGATAAAGGTTCTTATACAGTTCTTTGTTAGGAGATCTGAAGGGACCTTGAAGATTGGAAATGTGTTCAGGCAAAAACCTCAAAGAAGAGAGGTTGACTTAAAACAAACCCACAGAACAGAAGCAGAGCAAAAAAAATGCAAACAAACCTCAGCCACGGGCAGATTTATTTCTCTCTGCAGACTTACTTTTTAAGTTTGTTGGCTTGGTTTTATGCATCTGATTTTTGACACCTCCATGACACTGTTGCATCCAGTGTCCATTCCTATTTGTAAAAGTTTGTATGAATTCAGTTCCAAACAGCAAACCTCATGATTTTATAAGACTCATCATAATTTCTAAAAGAGCCCTCTGCTTTTAGGAAGTTCCTTGACATGAATTCCTGTCATTCGAAGGCAAAGCTACTTGCAATTTGGTCTTAGGCTTTGAAGAACCTGAGTGTGGAATGGCTTTTTATTAAGCAGTTCTCAACTTTCATATCTGAAGAGCTCTCCAGTGTCTTTGTGGTCGTGTTGTTCTTCTGACAGTGCAACTTTAACCGTCTTTCTTGCCAACTGCTACGCAGGCAGCAACGTTACAGAAGCAGGAAAAGGGTGGTGGACCAATGTATTTGAGCATTGTTCCAGTTTGGGTTCAGTTTTACTGAAGTTCTTAAGAAAAGTAGTTTGTGTTTGTCTCCAATTTGGCTCTTGGCTTGCTCAGAAGCTTGTCCTCAGGGACAGCCTATTTTGAGTTACCTACCTGGTGCATCTCCTGGGGAGGAGGCATATATTAATTCTCAGAACTGGCACTGCAGTTGATTTTTTGTCATCTGGCTGCTTCTTTTAGGATCCAAAAATAGTGAGTACAGTAGAAATAGAAATGACATGGCAGAGGCAATGTACCATTCCATTCATGCTTCTTCCCACCTAGACTTGCTAGTAGTTTTGTCTGTGGCTGCAGAGATGGGAAGGACAGGAGGTATGCTACAAAAATCTTTGTAAAACTATTAATGCTCCACCAAATTGAGAGGAATAATGTTTTTGATTAAGAGAGTATGTGTTCCTTGAACTCTGTCCGAATTACAGCTTCATGTTTCTTCTTTTCTGACTTGGCCCAGCCCTACCTAAGGTAGCCTGAGGTCTGCTCTAATTTATTGCAAGTTGGCTGTGATTCCCTAGGAGTTGTATGCCACCTGGCTATGGCTGGAGTGGAGCTTATCCCAGCTGCTACCTGTCCCCACCTTGAGAAGGTGCTGTGGCAGGAGTCTGTGGGGGCTGCATCTCCTGGATCGCAGCCCACCATGTCACCCTGAAACAGGGAGCCTCTGCTGTGAAACGTGCCAAGAATTTCCACTGCAAGCTGTTTGGGGTGCACAGAATGGAAGGGCTGCTGGCTTCCTTCAAATACTCCCATATCCCCACAATGAAAAGTGTGAATGCTGCTGTCCAAAGCCCTGTAATTTTAAAGATAGGCATTACAACCTCTGCACTGAAGTCAATATGTTTTGGCAGGGACCTTCTTGACTTAAAATCCTTCTTTAAACAACACTGTGGTTTGTAAGTCAAAGGTGCTAATATTTTGTCCCTGAAGCCTTTGCAAAACTGTTACTTGCACAATCAAAATAGGAATAACCCAAAGAGAAGTTAGTTGCCACAGTTAAATGGTATTGACTTCCATCTTTGTTGATGATAGAATTAAGACAACGACACCCGTAACATAGTAGAAATTGGGATGTCATTACAAGAGTTTACGAAAATAAACTGTTGCTTCGATGCATTGTAGCAGTTCTATAAAACGTCGTTTTTTAATACATGGGAAATTATTCTCTGCAACCTTCTCAATAGGCTCATGATTCTAGAAGGTATGTCTTAAAATGTGTAATATTGTTTTGCCGTAATGTTACCACAAAAGCAGAGCAAAGTATGGTTTCTTCTTTTTCCCGTCTTAACCTTTGCCTTTTACTTCAACTTCATGTTGCAGTAGCCTGTTGTCAGTAAGAAATTTCACTTTAGAGTTCAGCAGATTAATTAGTGGTGAAAAAAATAAATTATCTGTGTGGTTTACAGAACCTGGGCTGGTTTAAGATTATACAGGATTTTAAGGTGTGTGACTGGAAACCCGAAACTTTGAGTAAATATTATGAAAATGAATTTTCTGAATTTTCAAACATCTGGATGCTTTCTCTGCAAAATAGTTGCAGAGTTTTGTAATTGATTTGGTTTTATTGAGCAGTGAAAATATTACCCTGAAATTGAATAAAAAAATGTGAAGTGTAAAAATGCCCTTCAAAACTTTTCCCTGCCCTTTGTGTGATAGGAGATGTGGTGAAAACATGGGGGAAAAAAATTCATAATCTCAAAAAGTCTACTAATAATAGTAATCAAACAAACCCATCATGTAACAGTTTTGATGTTTATACTGTAATGCCAGCTTGTTCACAAAATTATTTTTCATTCTTTCCCTAGAACTTTACTTTTAATCAGTAAATTTGCTATGGATTAATAGTATGAAGTAAAAATGGACAAATTATGCTGATGGAGTTTTGTAAAGTGAAATAATTGTTTTAGTTGGTATTGTAGTGAAGCTCTGTGCTTGACTGTGCAGTATTTGGTGAAAAAAAAGGTGTAAAATACACATTTTCTGAGTTTGTGAAAGAACTGAGCTTTCACGCAAAACAGAATCAAGCATTTTACTGTTATGCATAAAGTTGTTGAATTCTGTGTCCCTGCTTCTTTAATATTCCTTTGATCTGCAGTTCAGTGGTTTGCTTGGTGGGCAGTTTAGAGTGCAGTTGCAATAAAGTGTTGGCAGTTTGTAATTAAGGTTAGGCTTAATGGTGGCAGTTCAGTCATGTTACATCATTTTTTCCCCATTTTACATTTTAAGAAATTAGTATCTGCGAAGTCTAGCAATAGCTGTTGATAGTGTTATTTCCAAGTCATGTGTTAACAGTAGCAATTCTTGGTAGATAAACACATGGAACATGGGGAGGATATTGGAGAGGAGGGAGAGTAGATTATACATACATGTGTTTGTACATATATATATATATATAATCACCTGGAAGAGTTTATAATATATATTGAAGTATAAATCTATCTATCTATCTATCTATCTAATCTATCTATCTATCTATCTATCTATCTATCTATCTATCTATCTATCTATCATCTATCTATCAGAGTAATTGAAAGGCCAGAGCTCTTTTCCAGGAGACCAGTGGCTGAAGAGTGTGTGCTGAGGAAGTGGTGAGCTGCTGTAGCACACGAGCCATTCCTAAAAGTCTGAGGAAGTTTTTTGAACCCCTTGTAAAGGGACAGAGGGTGCTCAGTATTTTTGTGTGAGTTAGTTGATGATGTGTAAGTTACAGATGTGTTACCCATGTAACGTGATATTAGTCATCTTCGCTAGCTAGAATGTTGTAAATGTAGAGAATTGGAGTTGTATCTTTATATACGTAGCTTAGTTTAATGTTAGCGTTGTGACAACAAAGTGAGTTATCAAAAAACTCCTAACCTCCACAGCTTCTGGCTTTATTCCCCACTTCTCTGTTGTGTGCATGAGAGCATGTTTGTGAATAGCCCTTTGTGTTTTTTTTTTTTTCCTCATACGTTTAGTGATCTAGATTAGATGCACAATTGTTTTGTCAATGGAAGTTTTTCCACTGATTTTTCAAAAGGATGAGCGTTGCACTGTTGTCAGTTTATCGTTTGTTGAAAAAGACTTCTGATAACATTGACAAGGGCCTGGAAAAAAATGCGACTGTGTGTTTCTCAAAATAAATTTAAAGAAATCTGTATTACAGAAATGTTATTCTATCAGAACTAGAATTGGTGGAAAAAGCTTCAAAACATCAGTATTCCCTGGGATCTTTTAGATGCAATTGTGCACACATGCATACCATAAAGATTGCTTCAAGTGTTAATCACCTTTTTCAAGAGACTAATTTAATATGTAAAACCAGTATTTACATAAAAAACATTATTTAATGTAATACTATGTGAGTGAATTTTTAGGCACTTTAATCCTAAAAGCAGTGTATAATTTCACATTTGCCAGTATCTTTCTCAGAAAACGTAAGGCCAGTATTTTCAGGTATAGTTTTCAAGTATAGTGACATATTTGGTATCTCACATAACTTCATAGATATCCACTGACTCTGCCTTAACCTTGTAAGCTATGGAGTTTGTAAATGTTCCAGAACAGATCTTTTGTATGGTTTATGTTATTCGTATATGTTTTATCTGGGATTTTTCTATCAGTTTCTTATCCAGTGTTTTTTTTTCCTTGCAACCTTTTGTTTCTACCTATTGACCGTTTCAAAATGTCATGAATCAATCTCTTCTCATTGCTTGCATTGAATATGAGAGATGAATCTAGCTGTATACTGTTAACACTGAGATGTATTTCCAGGTATTTCTGCCTATGACATGGTTAAAAAAGGTATCAGAGGAATCAGTTCAGTGGAGACAGAATTGCTTGCCCCAGTAGCAATCCCTTCACAATAGCAGGGAGCATGAAAACTCCCTGGAAGCAAAGAGCCTATTTGTTTTTGGTTTTCTGAATGACATTTACAATGCATTGCCTGAGTAGGCCAGGTGTGGTTTTGTGCTTTGTTTGTGTGCGGCGGTGTGTTTCAAGTAGAAGAGGGGTCAGACTCGGTCGTCTTTGGGTATGATCTGAATAATTCCGAAGTTTCTGTTAGTATGATGTTTAGAAGTGGGTTTATAGCTGTTGTCTCTATTTTTGAATAGTTTGGGGGCTTGTGAAGAAAATAGCAGTATTACAGTTCCTGGTTCATGACAGGTTTTGTGGAGCATCATTGTGGAAGTAATCTGTCTTGACATGACTGCAGGGTGCCAGTCTTGGCTTGATAAAGTCAGGTATGCTTCTGATGGTGTCATGAACAAACATGGTCTTGGCCAGTTTTAAAGTGAATAAACAACAAATCTCAACAGATCTGGGTCTGTTTCAGAGAATTTTGTAGGTTATGTGTGGGGCTACCAACACTTTAGGAACGTTCTGGCAGAGCAATTAAAATGTTTCCTTCTTCCCTACTTGGACAAACAGAAACTGCCAAAAGGCCTGTTTCTAGAACACTTCTCACTAATTACTGTATCCTGTATGCTGTTTATGAAATAATATACCGGCTTATCCTTTCATCTGTGTAAGAGCAATAAACCATGGAGAAGGTAGGGATTGGAGAAGGCATGGGATTTTTGCCTTGCAGATGATCAATAGTATGATGGGAATACAAAGCACATCCAGGCTGTGTGCTGTATACTTCACCTGTATGTGAGTGCTCTGTGATTAGACTTACATGCAATACCCAAGGGGAAGTAAAAATTATGCTTTTAAAACCAGTTACGGATAAACTGCACAATAAATTTATGCCTGACAGGCTCTTCTCTGTGCTTTTCATTGTGCAGTGCACTTTGGTTGCTGCTTGGTTCCTATTTTATCTTCTTATCTTTTTTCTTCTAAGCTGTTTTTATTCAGTATTGTGAGTGTATGGGCTTTTTCTTTCTGTCTCCTTGGTTGCTTGCTTGCCCTTGTTATGGTCTTTCTCACCTTTACTGTGATCAGATGATGCTTCTGCAAAGCTAACAATTTCACAGCCGGGATCTGACAACAGTGTGAGAGCAGAAGCACGGGGCACAGAGGACATGTAAAGCATGAGCCCTGCTCCCTGAAGGCAGCCATTTGTGCTGTCTCTCTGTTAGGCAGGAGAAGGCAGAGCTGAACAAGGTGCTTGTTCTTTCACCTGTGGCACAGTGTTGCAGTGGGAAGAAAGAAGGAGCTGATCTCTCTCTGCCTCTCTGCTCTTTTGCTCAGCCTTCATTTAATGCATCTGTGGCTTTCTCCTTCCTGATGGCAGCTCCAGGGACACCCACACTTCGAGTTGCTACCTATGTTCTTTCAGGTCTGTACCAGGAATAAAAAAAGACTTACTGTAAGAAAACAGACTCTGGGGTTGTCATCTTTATTTGTTTCCTAGCTGTGTTGAATGTAGACCTCAGCTGTTGTGTGTTATATTGCTTATCAGTACATGAAGCCTAATGTGTGACTGCTTTCACTACTGCTCAAGATCTTCTGGTCTCAAGCACATGGCTTTCAAGCAAGAGGCAAATTGTGTAAGGCCATGTTCTCATTCGCTCAGCCAAAGAGATCCCACAAGAGGGAACTCTTCATTTTAGTATTTTCAAAATACATCTGTGCCTGTTATTAAACTTCACATAAACGAGTCATCAGTATAACCTGTTTGGTTGAAAACAGCTAATATAGGGTGCTTTGCTGGCATTGCTGGGGCTTTGCAGCTGGGCATGGCTTTACCTGCCAGGCGTGTGTGAGCTGTTTGGTCAGGCCTGTGTCTGCAGTGTTAAAGGTAGGATTGGTTTGTTTCATACCAGTGGTCAGAATTGCTTGGAAGAGCTTAGAGCTGATGGCAATTAACAAAGCCACCCCTTTTAATAAATCAAATCAGCTTTTGTACAATTAGTTTCCATCAGTTTTTAAAGCAAAATCCAGTCTCCTGGATGTTTGCTTGTTTTTGAGGAGAGGCACTGAAGGGTGGTTTTCAAGAATCCGTTATCTGTTTTTGGTGTATATCAAATCAGTCACGACAAGTTAAGTTGTGTGCGTCTTGCATATATAAGTGTGACACTAAAAGCTCAGAGTACTTTATGTCTGGTTTATGAAGATAACTGGGAACATGGAGTTTGTGCTGTATGGTATTACATAGCTTGATAAATGTGAGTGAAATACAGATACAGAAACCTGACAGAGAGGGTGAAGCCTGAACAGATCTGCTCAGAAATTGCTTCTGTTTATTTAATTTAAAAATCTAGTAATTCTTTACATTCTTAATAAGGCAGGATCCATAAAAAGGAAATACAGTGTGTTTTTTTTAATGGCAGATTATGTCAAATTGAAGCAAAAAAACCCCATCACTGTGAAAGAAAAGGATTGTGTTTCTGCTTTAAGTGCTAATTTCAATGCAGCCTCAAATTTGAAGCAATCATTGTATAAAACTGTCCATCCTTTAGCTCATTTTTGCTGGCTTATGTATAAGCCTACAGAGCCATATCTGACAGAACAGGCTGTCTGATAAAAGAACCCTAAGAAAACTAAGTTCTTAAAAATTAGCATTCATCATGTGTTATAATATTCCTTTATACCTGAAATAAAGTTATTGTTTTCTTGAGCTACTGTCATATTTGTTTGATTATTTTACCTTTCATAGAAGGAAACCCAGAGCCTCAGGATGTCTACCGACACAGCAATTGCAAGAGAATATAGAAGTAATTTTTCCAGCCCTTTCACATTATTCCTCTTTGTTTGAAGCACCTTTTATCTACCAGCATTTCACTGCAGTGCTGCTTTCTTGCTGAAAACGAGAGGACTTTTCTGTGAATAGATCCTGAAGATTAGTGAAGGGATGTAGTCTGTTGGAAACAGGGAATGATAATCTGGTACTGAAGTGGGAGAGGGGTATGAAATGACCTAGTGTATTTACCGAGTAAGTATCCATATTCTTTTTATGATATTATGTAACATAGCTGTGACATAAAGCACAATGGGTGGTATATGGGAGTGGTAAGAAACAGGTGAATTGAAATAATACTTGGTGCATGGTGAAAGCCATTTATCTTGGTATGTGTGGAGCATGATACCGGCTGATAGAAAATGTACCTTGGGAAATGCCCTCAAACAAAGAATGTTTTTTAGCTTGGTGTAGTTGATGTCCATTAGCAGAACAGGAATTCAGGAGGTTTATTGTTACTGGTGCTGGCAATTCGTTAGGTGGATGAATGCAGCTGGCAATGCTCTGAGAAAACTGGAAAGATGAACTCATGAATCAAGTGTCCAGGCTTTGGAATATACATGCTTCTGATGTATTTGTTAAGAGCTACACATCCTTCACTGGAGCTGCAATCAGTAACTACAGCAAGTACATCCTTCGTTTCAGGGTGATGTCCTGTTAGCAATCCTGCCCCAGAAACCATTCTGTCTTCATTAGCTGGTGATAATTTAAATACATGAAATACTGCCTTTTCAGTAATTTGTGCTCAATTTTAAAAAGGCAGTGATGAGAATGTAAGGTTTCAAATTAAGAATTACCGCATCACCTGCTAGGTTGTTTGACATATTTATTATGGTCACTATTGTTTTTTTAATGTTTAATGTAAATGTGTGTAGATATCTTTCAACCATTTGAAAGATCTATCTTTTGTTGTTAAAAAGACATCTGTCAGGTATTGTCCTTATGTTGATACTGGGAGGTACTGGCCAGGTCACCCATTTAATCTCTTTCTGGTAGACTGAATATTTCAGGTCTCTTTCCCCTCTTCCCAAATGACAAGCTTTCCAGGGTTTCTCTCTATTTTTAAGCCCCAATCTGAACCATTTTTAATTGCTTGAAGTATAGATGCAAAAACTTGCTATGTTTCCTCGATTACATGAAAGTATTGCCACCTTCCTCTTCATAGGGTTGTTTGTATTCTCCCTCTGTCCCCACTCAATAACTGCATCCCTGTGATCTCATGTTGACTCACTTATTCATGGTGATGCCCAAGACTCATTCAGAGCTGCAGCTTCTCAGGACGCAAAGCTTACTTCATAAAATTAGCATTTTCTTGTTACAAATGATCTTGCCCTTTGCAGTTGTCAGAATACATGCTTTGAGAAGAGCTTGTCTTACCAAGTGACTCAGGTTATTTTTGCAAATAACTGGCTTGCCTTGTTATTTGCCACTGTAGTTTCTGGGAGGTCTACAAATTTTACTGAGGTGGTTTTATATTATCTTACAGGTCACAGATAAACTGTTGCAAAACCCTGCCTGAAACTGGAAGGCAGTTCTCTATCAAAATCTATATTTTGGGGTTTATAATTAATCCCATTTTTAGTTAATTGCCTTTTTTTTTTTTTTTTTTTTTAGTGTTACTTTTCAACATTGTCTAGGGTAAATTTAATTCTTATAACTGCTAGAGCTCTCCAGTACAGTGTTGCAGTTGTAACAGGCTCCAATTTTGAGTGCTTCTGGGGGAAAACAGATGATTCTCATAGTGCCTATTTATTTTATATGAAAGAAATTGCTGATTTTTATTTTTTTTCCCCTGACTGTGTTTAATTATATTGTGGAGGAGATGTTACATATGAAATGTTTCATCCTAGAGCTGAAATGTTGTGAAACCTCTACAAACAAAACCTTCCCCTCTCCTGTCCTCCAGAATCACATCATTAATGAACTATATCGTCAGCCTCTCAGAGGCTAATCCTATTGTGTATTTACACAATTGCATTGGGTTTACATGACAAGGTTTTTGTAGCATGGGTCTGCAGGGGTGGCCTCTGTAAGGGGTGGAGGAGGACGGTGAAAAGGAAGGAGCAGCAGAGAGGATCTGTTGTGGACTGGTCGCATTCATCAATAACAGAATTGGACAAATGGAAATACAAAAATAAAATACAAGTCATACATACGCTTGACAGTAGTCATGGTTCTCCCTCCCCTGATGCAGCATTGAGTTGATACCTTGTTTTATTCTACAACTGTATGTAGTTCAAAAGTACTTCACTGTACTTAAAAAATGCTTTTAAAAACAAATTAATTAAAAGAGTTATTTATGCTTATTTTAATAATCTTTAATTTTATTTGGTGCATTTAATGCATTTTCAAATACAAATCACCTTAGTCTGACTGCAGAAGGAATAGCTTTTTGACACTTTCACTAATTTCATTTTTTAGGGTTTTATATGGCATTATAGCCATGGTGTAAAATAACTACTCTTTTATGATTTTTAGTGCTGGTTCATTGTATTACTATTCTTCCCTTAATGAAAATATTAAAAAAAATAATGAAGAAAGGAGGCAAAAATGCCAACATTTATTGTTTATGGAAGATCTTTGTAATTTTTTTTTACTACAAGCTCCAGTCAGTGGAGTCTTCTCTAATTTCATGCCCTATATAGGCTTACCTCTTCACAGTAACTTTTATTTACTGTATTTAAATTAACAGGCACAGATGTGTCATGGTGGGCTGTAAAGAGTATGCCTTCTGTCTGCTTCATTAGTCTGTCCATGGAAGCATGGGGGCTTTTTTCCAGTTATTTAATGTCAAAGGAGTTGTGGGAACACAGAAGTCACCCGTTCAGCTCTGTACCCATTGTTGTCTTATGTTGAAGCTTTTTCCTATTACAATCAAATTTTTCATTGAGCTTAAAAGTAAAGTGCGCATGTTCGGATCTGTTCTGCTACCGAAGTGTTATTAATAATTTATGATGAAAAAGACTACTTTTATTATTACTGTATGGTTATATCTAGAGTAGCTGGCATGAAGACATCTCCAGGTCTTTCCACAAGGTTTGTGATACATGTACTTGTGAAACTCAAGTACTTGTTTCGTGCTCCACAGAGCATGTTTTCTTTATGTATCTTCTTTAGTACCATGTATGTAATATCTCAGAGTGGAGGTTGTATTTTCAAATGCACTCCTAAAGACTGCATTAGCAGAATGAGACCTGGTATTGTGACTTTGGTTTCATACACAGTCAAGATTTTGTTTCTGTTTGAGGTATTTTTGCACTGGTTGAAAGCCAGCAAACTAGGAATCAAGTTGGATTGGAGTTTAGTTTTTTTTCATAAAAGCTGGAAGCTTCTAATTGGAATGATAAGAGGGTCCTGGAACCTCCTGTTGTGTCTTTATTTCAAAGAGATAAAATGGCCTAGGATTGATTCACCTGTCCTTCTGGATGGATGATGCCAGCACTGGCTGAAGTCAAACCTGACAAATTTTACATGTTAATCACGAGAATCACTCTTTCCCTGCTTGTAAGACACTCCTCTGTTGGGATGCTCGCATCCCACACATTAACAGCTCTGCAGCTTCCCATGCCAGAGGTAGCTGTCAAGTGCTGGTGCCTGGCCACAGCCTTCTCAAGCCTGCAACAAGTTTGCTGCATATTCCTCAGCCTCAGAGTAGCTCGGTGGACTGCTGGAATCATATGGTCTGTATGGAGGACATGGAGGACTTGTGCATCCGAAGATGCCACCAAGATGTGTCTGTATCACAGACGTTGTGGGCTGGATTTCAAAGAACTTAGGAGGTCTGAATGGGACAATAGCATCTGAATAGTTAGGTGTGTTATCATATGGATGAATGAGCTAACAATGTTAATAGTCCTTGTTAGTGCCAGTTTACTGTATGCTTAAACTAGGTCATTTGAAACATTTGGAAATGTGTTTTCATGTTTAAAATGTGTTCCTTTTGTGAAACCTGCCCATGGAAAATGGTGTGATTCCAACCAACGGACCACCTCATCCATGGCATAATTTGTGAATTGTGAGACCCCATTCAATTCTCCTGTTTTATAGAGGAATTGGACCAATGCCTAATGCAACAATTTCAAATCAAGATTTGCTGGCATATCTGTGTGGGGTCCAATTATTTCAGTATTCCTTTCCAAAACACTGCCTGGGGCTGCGTACCACAGATTTGGGCTGAAATTTTTACTTAATTTATTTTCCTTCTAACAGCTTTATAAAGATAAGAAAATGAAGGACTGGTAAGATAAATATCTTTCCTTGTGCATTATTAACATAAATGTCTTACATGCTAATTGATTGCAACTATTTAAACCAGTGTACAGGTGTAACCTGATGAAGGCATCAGTTAGCTGCCTGTATAGCAGAGGTTATGAAAGAGGTTATGAAATAGTATTTCACCCTGGGAGATCAGCTTGATGTTTTGGGTCATGAAATTCCCTAAGTTCAGAATGTTTCCTTAGATTTTTCTATATAAAATAGTAAATGAAGAAGTATGAGAAATGTTCCCTGAAAGGCATGTAAGTCTAAAGTTTTAAGGAGCACACTGGTTTGAAAGAAACTTTTCCTTTTAAATGTTAAACTTAGACAATTGTGATGATACCCAGCACATTATTAGCTGAGATGGGACTTAAAAATTATCTAGCCTGTTACAACCAAGAACAGCTAAGCCTATAAAACAATCAGCTTTTAACAAATTCAGACTTAAAAAAAATACTAATTACTCTCAAGCATTGTTATGGAGATGACTTTTGAAGTGTGACGATTCTATATGGTCTGCCTGAGTTTTGCTTCTCCCTTAGGAAAAAAGGAAAAGAAAGAGAAAAAGAAAAAGAAAAAGAAACACACGGAAAAAAAGGAAGAGAAAAGATCCAGATGAAGATACTTGGAATTTGATATTCAACTTAGTGTTTTTCAGTTAATTTCTCATTTCTCTGTATAAAGGAGGGATGAAGAATAATCTTAGCTTTAAGAAGAAAAATTGATCTATCCACAGATTGGGTTGTGAAATGTTTGAGCTATAAAGCTATAGTAAGACAACTGTCTATTAAACACGTAACAAAAGTTACATGTAAGAGAGATGTTTTTATTTATCAACAGAATGTTTCCAAAACATAGCAGATTTGGCTTTGTGACATAGATGGCACAAATCACGCCATTAACAGCTGCAGTTCACTGCTAAGTTCTGACATATCTGCTGTATATAATGGCATGGCTCTTCTTAAATTTTGCCAGTTCATGAGCAGTAATTACTGAAGAGTGAAAGATTGATCTCCAGTTTCTGTTGGGACTGGTTTGCTTTTCTCATCAAGTTAGCAAGTGTAAGCAAATTCAGTGTTGCATTGCCTTTCCCCGAGGAAAGTCAAAGCATTGTTCTGTTACAATAGAGGTGATTATAGCGAGCCCTGCTTAAGCTGTCCAGTTTTCTCTTTTCAACAGTAATAGCTCATAGTATTATGTATAGCTAAATTGATTGAACAAAAACATGAAATAACAAAAGTAAATGTAAGAATTTCAAAATCAGTCATCTATGTTATAATTAATGCTAAGCTATCAGATCGTACCCTGCTTGAAATTGCTTCTGTGTGGGTCACTGAGATGCTTGTGCCATTGTTTGAAAGTGGACCTGTTAGCAGCAGGGTAATTTATTGAAAGTAGGCTGCTTGAACTAAGAGACTTCTGTTAACAAATATTTAAAGGAACTCATGACAGGTATTGCTGGCCTAGAGTTTTCTAACTATTCTCTTTAGAAACTCCTCAGAGGTAACATTTCTAGAAGTTGTGCTAAAGGTAAACAGAGATTAATGGTGTAATTGACTTTATGTAGAACCTATTTTTTCATGTGTTTACTTTTAAAGTTAAGCAGACTTAACAGTTAACAGTGGATTATTACACAGTAGGTAAGAGTTGTAGTTAATATCTAAGAGCTTTGCATAACTTTTTGAACACCTACTCTCCTTTTATAAAAACACGAACAATATAAAAATTAACGAAAAGTATTTTTGAAGAGATAGTATTTATGTGTATATGTGCTGTGAATTAATCATATACTATCACACTTTAAAAAAATATTTTTCAGTTTCTATCTTTATTCCTTCAAAATATTTTTTCAAATTTAAAATTTATAGAATTTGGCTAAACAGTATTTTATTGTCTTGGAGAAAAAGTGTACTGTTTTTAAACTTTTCAGTAAAAAAGTAGTGATGATGCCTGTTGACTACATGTCTCTATAGGCTCTTTTAAGAGTTGGGAGTTTTGCAGACCACTTTCCGATTTTTTTTTCCCCAGTGTTTATAGTGATGTCTGTTAAATATATTTATTGTAATATTTTCTGTATGAGGAAGAGGTTTCTTACAACATCCCTTAGAGCCAGGGATAGGCCTTACCCCAAACTACTATTTCCATGAATTCATGTTCAAGTCTAATTTCAGCCAGATGCAAGTAAAGTGATGCAGCATTACTCTCTTCTGCAAATTGTGTAATGTATGGCTGTTATGTCATAGTATCACTGAACCTGGAAGGAACCTTTGGAGGTCAGGTAGGCTAGCTGCCCACCAAGTCAGAGCAGATTGCTCAGGATCTTTCCCAGATCAGCTTTGACTGTCTCTAATGGCAAAGGCTCCATAACCTATGGGCAGTTTGTTCCTGCACTTACTCTCCAGTAAGGAATTTCCATTACTGCATCTTGTGATGATTTCCTCTTCTCACTGTGCATCTTCGATGAGAGTCTGTCTCTACTGTTTCTTACTGCGACTACGTCCTCCATTGGCTTCTTCTCTGCAATGCAGACAAACAAGTTTTCCTAGACACTTCCATGTTTGTGTGCTGTAGCCCCCTAGCCACGTTTGCGGCCCTCTGCAGAACTTCATCCCAGTTTGTCTTTGTACAGAACTTGGGCAAACTTACTATTGTTTCCTTTTGTCTCTACCATACCAGGAGTCTTTGTTTAATTTATGCCTGTAAGACTGCAAATATTCCCTACTTTTACATTAACACTAGTGTAGTTTAAAAGAAGCTGTAAGTTGAGTGGAAAACACAGAAAGCGTGCTGATCTCCTGTTGGTGTGGGGGTCTCTATGGCTGGGGTACCAGCACACTTTACAGCGTCCTGCCCTTCAGCCAGATATCAAAAGGGTGGTGAACTGCACCTATGCTGAAGCTGCATTGGACCATTTTGTAGACTACTAACTTAGGGAGGTTCATGACAAGTGCTACTGGTACTGTGTTTGATTAATACACCTTTGTCTTCTGTACCCCATTTATTTCTGCTTAGTGATGTTCCAGCTGTTACAGGAATGTACAATTTTGATCTGAAAGAGCATATCCTTGAAATGTTGGTCAAATTTAATCTCATTTCTATTGGTCCTGTCTTCCAGGTAGTTTTCTTTCTGTAAGGTGTGTCTATCCTCTTCCTTTTTACTTCTTAATTTTAGACTGATATTTGTATTCATTGCAGAAATGCAAAAAAATGCTATGTGATGTATGTTCTACCTTCAACCTTAGAGTAACTTGTTTTGGTGATGTACCTTAATAAAATCTGATGTAATTTTTCTTTAGCCAGCCTGTTTTACAGTTCCTCTACTAAACTACACTTTAGCCAATTTAATTATAACATCTCCTGTGATGCCACACCAGATATTTTACTGAAACTCAGACTGGTGAGACATTTTGTGTTTTCTAATATTGAAAAATAATTTCTCAGCAGTGAAACGTGGTTCCTTACTATACCAGAACAGCCTAAACCCAGCAGAAATGTACCTTGTTGCATCCTGTCTGCCTATGTGGCTTTAATAATTATTTTCTGCAAAATTATTCCAAATTTTGTATGGTAGAGAGGCCAGACTTACAACTTGTTACAAAGAGGACGCTTAATCAGTGTAATATAACTCAGGCAGCCAGTACAACGCAAGGAATAGATGTGAACTTTTTCATGACTGCCCATATGTAATATTAAAAAAAGCTATTTGAATTATGATGATAATAAATTCTCAAGACTTTTGGTATGTAACTTCTGATCCTAATGAGCCTAGAACTCTTCCACAATGGCAGAGGTGTGAATATGCCGGATTGACTGCAACCGATCTTAGCTATTTAAGGTCTGTCTTATGAAGGCAGGCAAAGATAGGTATATAATATCTATAAAATTACTTGGAGGAAAATATTTATCCACTTCATACTTCTAGTGACAGTCTACTCTGCTTGTTATTTTTAATGAGATGTCTGTTTCTCAAGTAAATTACTACAAAAATTTGACAACAAAACAGTGTTTTCCATAAAACAAAGATCTTTGACTTTCCAGTCTAAGGTCGTTAGGTCCTAAATTAGTGCTTGATTTGGTAAATGTTATCTGTTTAAATGCTTCTGTGAAATACAGGGTTTTTTAGCAGTATCTTGTTTGTGCAGTGAATGCAGCATTAGGACACAATGAGTTGAGTGTCTGCTGTCAGAGTGACTGGGCTGCCAGCTGGCTTGTCAAGTAGTGAAATATTTTGAAGCTTAGTTATGGCACTTGGTTTTGACAGCGCAGTTATGTACCTCTTTTCTTTCATGACAGATTTGAGAGCAAACATTGTATAGAAGAACACAGTAAGGCTTACAATATTCCTCTGTTTGGTATACAAACAATGTTTTTGACTTTTAAACAGCTGTGCATTTAAACTGTTCAAACATTTCCTTTAGATATATCACCTGAACAGTGCAGCCAACTGCTTTGTAACAGTTGTTTGAACATTGGGTGTTTTCAGGTGTTGTGAATTGCTCTGTGGACCTAACTGGAGCTATTCTAATCTGTATCAGCTGAAAACACTGCAAAGTCTTGACTCTCTGAGGATTTGTTTCACTAAAAAAATTAAACTTTGTTCAGTTAACCTCTGGCAATGCATTTACGATGCTTAAGGAAAGAACTTGTAATTTGGTTTCATGATCAGGAGTATATTTTTTTTCTTCTAACCCAAAAGAAGCAATTGCAAAATAAATGTGAGGTTCACGTGTGTATATTTGAAGTGTAGACTTCCTTAGTATAATTTGGGTAATTAAACTATTTTAGCTACTTGGATTTTGGTATTGTGTGATTATATTATGTCTGGGAAGAAATGGCTGAATTCTCCTCTGACATAGCTCAGCTCTATTGACTTCAGTGGATTTATGCCAAAAAATAAGAAAGGGCCAGTGAAAACCCAAATAAGCATTTTGGTGAGAAGCATTTTGTTTCTTGTTACAGAAAGGATGAATGATCATGCTTGTAAATGTGGAGGTGAAAGATGGAAAAAAAGAAATCTTACTGAGGGAAGAACTCCAGAGAAGGCTTTCCTGTCAGAGAAGCTTTAATAATGATACTAATGATACATGTGGACAAAAGGAAGTCAATACAAACATGCAAACATCTCAGTTTCTGAATACTAACATACTCTTGCCTTCTTGCCTGTTAGGTGTACTCCAGTTTCAGTAAGAACACACAATGTTTTTGTTCTTCCTAGTTCTTTTTTTTTTTTAAACCAAGATTTAGTCCTATAATCACAGACTAAACCAGAGTGATATAAAGGGCATATGTTAAATCGCCACCTCGGGTATGTAGTGATGAGAAACGGTCCCTTTCACCTCCAGACAGTATTGTTAATCACATAATTTGGTCCAAGTGATAACTGTTGCCATGCCTAAGCTGAAAGGCCTAGTGTTTTTCCAGTTATTGCACCTCTGAACAGGAGAACAAATTTCATTTAGCAAGATGGTAGAATCAAATGTTATTTCTGCTTCAAAAATGTGAAGTCAAAACTAGCAACTCTGAATTCAGCAGAAGGTGAATCTTGGTCTCTGAGTACAGCAGCCTAGAAGGACCATTCCTAATGTAGCTGTGCAAGTGGAGGTGAGGCTTCCTCTTATTTTACTTGTTTTCCATTGTTTGCACTTGATTATCATACCGTGTTGTTTCTGTGCCAAAATGCGACACCCCCAAATCCATCAATTCCCTTTCTTGAGGAAATGTCAGCAGCTTATTTGAGGCTTTGACAATGTCTTCAAAGCATGGTGTCAGTGCTGCCTTTACTCACAGTGTTCCCAAGAGAAGTTTTTGCTCTCAGGGCAGGGAATGACAGCCAGGTAACAGCTGAATTCATAAAAGCCTTCAGACAACACTGAAGTGCATAGGTGTGAACAGTATGAATGTAAAAACGTGAGAATTTCTTCATTCTGGGAGAATGTCTGAGTGTACCTAGGACAAGGCAAGCCTTCAGTGCCCAACCTGTGTATTTTCCGTATTTTGTTAGTTAACGTGTGTGATCTTCGATCATCCTTCTATCAATGAGGGGGTTTATTTATTTATTTATTTATTAAAAAAAATTTAGAGTATGGAGTAGACACTGGGACAGTGTTGTCCCCTTATCCAGGAAAGAGAGCAATCACTGCCTATTGTGTGGTGTTGCATGGCAGTAGATCCAGGATTGGCCTTAGAAGTGTCAAAGCCATTGATAGTAGTTAATTAATTCCTCATTAATAACTGAATGAATGACAAGTACATCACTGGCATAGTGTTGTACTCCTCCCAGGCATAAGCTAGATGTAAGTCTTGTTTTTAACAGCATAACTATGTCTAGGGGTTGTCCAACTTTCTGTTAAAATCTCATGTGTTTTGCATAACTTGATATCCCATGTGCCTTAGAGTCCTGTGCTGATAACTGATCACTGATAACTGGTAGCTGATCACTACCCCAGTGTAACTCATACCATTTGGGGAACTTGTTCATTTTAGTACTGATTAGATACCTGTAGCCTAAAACTCCCAGTAGGTTTCTGACAGATACATCATCCAGGCTATGGTAAGTCAAAATCCATTGGATTTGTGCAGTTTAACAGAGAGATCTATGCTAGCCTGGTTTATTTTCAGTGAAATCAGATGAGATATGCTCCCAAGAGCAACTCAGCGGAGTAGGAACAGCTGGGTAGGCTAGCATCCATCATCTTAGGAAGAGAAACTGAGACAGCTGGGTCTATTCAGCCCGGAGAACAGCAGGCTGAGAGGGGATCTCATCAATAAATATCAATCATCAATATCTCATCAATAAATATCTCAAGGGTGGTTGTCATAGGATGTGACCAGACTCTTTTCAGTGGTGCCCAACAATAGGATGAGGGGCAATGGGCACAGACTGAAGCACAGGAGGTTCCATCTGACTATGAGGAGAAACTTCTTTACTTGGAGGATTCCAGAGGACTGGAACAGGCTGCTCAGAGAGATTGTGGAGTCTCCTTCTCTGGAAACATTCGAAGCCCACCTGGACACGTTCATGTGCAGTCTGCTCTGGGTGAAGCTGCTTTAGCAGGTGGGTTGGACTAGATGATCTGCAGAGGTCCCTTCTAACCTCAACCATTCTGTGATTTTGAGATCTCTTAAGCACAGAGAAGGGGATGTGCATCTGGGTGAGCAGTGACTGGATTTGTTACAACTGGCAAGTTGAGTGAGACTCTCCTTAAGTATATTTGTTTTGTGGCATTTGCATTGCTGAAAATTGTTACAGGGCAAATAAATGAGTGCTTTGGTCCTTTTTTGTAGCTGAGGCATTGTGGCTCCACAGTGGCTTGGGAGCAGAGCCTGAGAGAGAGAGTGCTGGGATGAATCTTTCATGTGGTGTAGGTGGATAGTGGGCTAGCACCTGTTAGGAAGTAAAATGTTTGATTTAGGCTTCTATGGTGGAAAAACTTTACCGAAACTACCTGGGAGGTTTTGACTCATGTAAAACTACACCTTTTAGTGGGAGGACAGTCTGCTTGCAGTCTTACTGTCTGTCCTCATTTTATTAGCTACATGGGATGAAGTTTCATATCTCACTCTGGCTGGAAAGCATCAGTATTTTGGGCACTGCTGTAAATAATAAAACAGCTGCCTCAACTTTTAAACAAGAAGTTGTTTAAAAATAATTTTAGGTATACATGGTAACTGTGCACAATGAGTGATACAGATATCCTAAAGTTCTGATTTTTGTCTTATGTAACAGTCCTGATGTGGTTGTTGTCAGCAGCAAAGTTTTGTGAGTAAGAGTTTGTATCAGCAGAATATATTTACAGAAGAACTAAAAATCTTTATTTAACAAGGAAGGGTGATTAGTAATACTTCATTCTGGAATATCACTGTAACTGACTTCATAATAGCACTTCAAGAAGCACAACCTTGGCATATCTCATTGGCCCATTGCCAAAATGATGGATCAAGATCTACATGAAGTGGCATGCCTTAAAAACTTGCAGCAAACGTGCCTCTTAACTACAATGCAAGGAGGAAACTAGAGGTTATTACCTTATTCACTTGTTACGAATATGCTGCTAGTTTTACTCTAAGTAAATCATATTATTTTATCGTCAACCAATCAGATGAAAACTCAAGGGTGTGAGCCTCCTTTGTCTTCAAACAAAAGGAATTTTTTTGCCTTTGGATTTTAGTGTGAATAGGGTCATGCCCAAATCACACAGTAAGCTATATTTAATGTAAAAAAAAAAGCAATGCTGCTAAAAGTCTTGTGTTCAGCACAGACCAGAGATGAATAATTTTAGCTTTGAAAACCAGATATAACCAAGTACATTTTAAGCAAGCTAGAAATGCAAGTAATGATTTTCTATTTGAAATTAATGGTCTAGTCTGCAGAACATCCTATGATTTGCCTGTAGTGAAAGAACTGCACTGGGTACATCCAGTACTTCAATTCACTTTAAAGCATGATTGTCTGAGTTTTATCTAGTGACCTGTGGCCAGGTACAGCTGCAACAGAACTGGAGATACTTTTGTGGAGACTCCTGACAATGCACTAGTGGCTTACCTGCAAGCTTATGATTTGAACAGAAAAGTTGTTCCAATCAGTCTTCAGTTTCATAGTTTATTTTGCTTTAGTTACAATCATCAGTTATTGCTCATCAGTTTATTGGGAGGGAACTGAGAGCTGTTTATTGCTTGGATCCAAACAAAGGTGTGTCCCCTTTTAATGCAGGGCCACAATAAACCATGGCAGATGCTTTGTTAGCCCCCTCAGTGTCCCCCTCCACCCAAAAGGAAAGGCAATAGGAGGGCAAAAGATGCAAAGATAGAGGACTTGCAAACTCAGAAAAGTTAAAAATGTTTTACTAGTGCTACTAATAAAATAGAGAAAATAAAACAAAATATACAAAACCAATCTTGAAATTCCTCACAGCTCAGCAGTGGCTGCTCTGGCAGCTGCAGGGCAGGCACCTGGAAGTCCTGGGTTGGACTCTGAAGCAAACCGGAACTGGATTTAGGGATGCAGTGTCTGTCACTATGCCTCAGATTTCAGGGATGGTAGACAGGGTCCTCTCCAGATGCTGGCCATAGTCGAAGAGAATGAGACCCTTGTGATCTCCCACCTTTATATGATGTATGATGTGGATGGGATGGAATACTTTGTTGGTCAATTTTAGTCACCTGTTCAGTTCGCTCCTCCTTGCAAAATACACGGTGTGCATTCTTATCAGCGACCTTGCATTCCATTGCTATGTCTACCAAAACATGCAGCCAACTTCAGAAAAGTGCAGTTATTTAGAAGAATTTAGCTGAAAGGAAAATTCGCTAGAAGAGAAACTGGTATTGTTTTTAACAAAACCAGGAGAGGTGATAAAGCTCATGACTCCGGTAGTTCTGTTGTAAGCAATTGTTGGCCTTACACAGAGTTGAGGTTAAAGGCTTGAAATCTAGTATTAATCCAAAATCCTCTGCCTTGAATGTCAGTAATAAAATTCATATTGATTTATTGATTTCACCCTATTGAAAATCCCTCTGCACGCAAAAGATGAACAACTTATTTTCACATCATGAATAGATTCTAAACAGACTCTTTATTTCTTCTGGTATTCATCAATATTTTTTGTAATGTGAAATATGTTTTCAATTTCATGTCTGTACTCAGAAAGCTGTTTTAAAAAATGTTTTCCTTCTTGCATGAGATGTGTGAGCAGACTCATGGAGTACAGCAGATAGCCACTGCCATTAGCAAAGGATATCATGCCTGAGGCATTTTATTAATTAACCTCTTGAGTCTGATACTGAAGATGCTGCAAAGATGCTTTTTTCATTAGAGTCACATAATTTAGACTATGAGCAATGAGGGGTTATCTACTCATATCTTTGTGAACGCTTTGCTAATGAACAGATATGTTCATTGATTTTGCACTAAATATAGAGAAATAAGGGTCTAGTTCTGCAAAATTCTGTGAGCCTAACTATATATAGATTTTTATGCTAAGCTTATTACTAATCTATCTGTCAGCTGTGAGTGAAGAAATTAATCCAATGTTGCACATGTCTATAATATCTTTATTCACCTTCATGGAGTTGTATTATAGATGGGCTGATTAAGCAAGGGTTTTATTTTATTTTATTTCTTCAGTATGTGGAAGATTTTCATTAGCACAAGTAGGCAGTCACCATATATATCTATATATATATTATATATCATACATATGATATTATGTCATGTATAAGATGATACGTTTCTTTTAGATTCCACATCAACCTTCTGTAGGAATAGATTTCAAAGCCAAGCTAGAACAGTTCTTTGGTTTGTATGTTCATGTTAAAAACAGCTTTCCTCAACAACCTCGATATATTAAGCATTAATTAAACATAAGGAGATTATGGTAATTTTATTTTTGTTGATGAGTGTACAAGTTAATCATCACAGGTTGTACATATAGTTCTAGAAAAATAATTTTGAATGACATTAAAAGATACACAGTGCCTATGAAATCTGATTTCCTATGCATAATCAAAACTGTGATATATCTGAAATTTTTACAGGTCAATAAAAATATTTTTCAGAAGTCTGTCTATAATGTTATATGCTATAAACTTTCAAGACAAATTTGGTATTGATGGTCAAGTAGCTACTGTTGACTGGCTGAACTGTGAGTCACCTATCGTTCCTTTTATGTGAACGTACAGAATTATGTTCTTATCTATATGCAGTTTTCACATAGCACATAAAGGCACTTCAAAATATACTACCCATTTAGGGAACAGTTGAAGACTAAGCATTGAGAAAGTACTGTCCTTGTCTGAAGCACTGAGATTAACATCAAGTTGCCACTTGAAAGGTTTATTTACTGAAAGGGGAAAGGAAAACAGGAAAAAAAAATACTGGCTAAAATATGCCATAGTTTCCCTTAAAACTACACAGAATATTTTATGCATTACTTTTTCAGAGGAGGAAAGCTGGGTTATCACTACAGCTCCATGCCCAAGAACTAGTTCAGAACTGAAAAGAATTTTCTTGCATCTGTAGCTGTTAGATGTGTTTCTGTGTTATCTGTCCCACAATACAACATCATGGAGGTGTTTCCTGGCTTAATTCACGGGGCAACAAGGGCCAAACTGGTGGGAGGCAGTGAAAAAGTAGATAGGAGAAGGGTCAGAGCAGAGGAGGGAGGAAGGGTCCGTGATTTAGTGCACAGGGAGTTGAAGGAATATGTGGAAACCAGTGGGAATGACAGTCTGAGGGAAGTGGCAATGTATGTGACAAGGGAGGATGAGGATTGAGGGTTCTGTCTGGAAAGAGGTGGTAGGAAAGGACAAGGAACTAGGAAGTGGTTGGGGAAAACAGGGAAAAAAAACCCCAAACAACGAAAAAACCTGACATGGTAGGTAGATCTAATTAAGGAGCTCAGGAATGGCTGCAGGGATGAGTAATGATGCCAAGAAGACATTAGTCCTGTGTGAGTTCCACGCAGGGGGAACAATTAATGGTAATACTGACACAGTACATAAATGCAAGAGGACGAATTAGCAGTTTGCAGATTGCTTTAATGTTTTTAATTTTTACTTTCTGTGTCGTTATCTGAACTTAACACTTGCCTTGTGTGTTTGCTTATGTGCAGGGGTGTCATTCTTCAAAAAACCCTGGCTCAGATCTGTTTTATCTGAATATACAGTGCTAAAATCTGCAGTGATCCAGGAATTGACTGACAGCTGAATGATTCAGCAATTGACTGACAGATGAATGAGGCACCCTTGCTGTGAGCATGGGGGTGAGAGAGCAGTCAGCATTAGTTAGAGGGTGAAAGGCAGCTGGGAGCTGTGACAGATAAGTCCTTTTCATCCCCTTCTGCTGCTCCCATGGCGGGGCACTTTTTTTTCTTCTTTTCCAGTCAAGGTTGTTAAAGTTGAATGCAGCCCAGTACCAGTAATATGGTAATATGACCCCATGCAGTGTGTGGCACTGGATAGCAGCTCTTGAGGGCAGCCAGAAACTCTAGAAGGGGCAGGAGACAGTGCAGGTGTATAGAATTCCCCATTAACAGCCATTAGAGGCTACTAATGGATAACTTATTCCTGTCCTGGTGCAAACATGTTGACTGGGTTTTTTGTGTGTAGGGTTTGCTAATGAGCATATGTAGAAAACTACTTTTAGAAAAAAAATGCTCACAGTGTATCTTCCATTGCTATCATGAGGAATGCCTATTAAGAAAAAGGCATTTAAAATAACTGAAATATTTAATTTTTTCAAATGAAGTTCCATTTTGTTACGATGAGAAATTTTAATGGGAATTACATTTTCAGTAGAATTGTATCAGTTTTATGGGAAGCACTGGGGCAAGTGAGTTATCAAAACTGTACAGAAAAAGTATGAACATTTTTTAGGATAACAAATGTGTCCCCTTGACTTCTGTCAATATTGCAGGAGCAAGTAATTTGCTAGCATCATTCAAAATGAGAAGTTAAACTCCATCAAACTGGAAATAAAACTAATATGAAATAGTAATTCGGAAAAGTTTTTTGGGGATGCAGCAAATCATCGTTACATAGACTGTAAAAGGACAGCATATGTTTCAGCAAGCATGTGTAAATGCAGTGAGTCTTAAACAGAAAATAAGCAGTCTCATATACAAACTACAAATTTATATATAAAATGTTGTTGACTGGTTGCAGTGCAGACTCCATTGAATTCAGTACCAAAATATCCAGTTTGCAGTTGACAGGTGGAAAGAAATAGCTTGACTAGCCTGTAGGAGAGCAGCAAATGAAAACATCATGGTGCATCTTCTTGGCAGGAAGGGGCTCTGCACATCCTGATTAGGGGTGCTCCAGAAACAGACCACAAGCTCCTGCTGAGGCAGAATACATGTCCATGTGGATTTATAATGCACGCCCTTCTATTGCACTCTCACAGATTTATTTTAAATAGTTCGCCATGAACATGAAAGACGCATCCCTTTGGATGCACCAAAGGCCACGTAGCTGCCAGACAGGAGGGGGCCCTTTTCTCTCTGAAGCTGTGAGCAGCTCCATGATGGAGCAGGGCTCTCACAGTTGCTTGGAGGAAGAGCAGAGCTTAGGTCCAGCGCTGGGCTGCCGGGCAGCAGGCAGCGGGTGCCCGACAGGGTGGGAGTGCGCAGCTCGAGGCACCAGCTGCTCCACAGGAAGCCCCTATGCGGGCAGCTGGCTGCAGAAGCACTGCCCTGGGGCCAGGCCCAGCAAGGCTCACACTGCGCACCTGGCAGCAGCTCTGCAGCGGGAGCCCACTGAGCCTGCTGCACCCTGTCCTCATCCTCCTACCCCGCACCACAACCCCGCACAGGGACATCCCATCAGGAGGAACGGCAGTGGGGCTCTGTGGTTCTTCCCCGAGAACAGTGCACAAAAACCCAGGGGCACATGAAACCCTGCAAGTGTAGAGGTGGTGGGCTTTGGGTTGTTTCTGCAGAGCAAAGCTCAGTGCACCCCAAGCTCTTTTTTCTGACTTGCACCATCTCCAGAGCACAGCTCTAGTTCACACCCTGCCTCAGCTGCCTTCAGATGTACTTGCTTGTGGCACATTCATTCCAAATAAAGGAAGCATTCCATGTTTTAGAGTTAATTTTCTTGACATGGTTTCTGCAAACCCTTTTTCCTTTCATCGAAGCCTTCTTCTGGCTGTGTGCTGCTTTTGTACATGATTTTAATCTCTCCTTTGTAACACTTAACACTGTGTAAAGTTTATGTCACCGCAGTATACTGGTGCTATCTGGCTAGTCGGTGCAGATGCAGCAGTGATGACATATGTGTCACGAGCTGTGCTTGGTCTCTGCCTTTCCCAGCACACCAGTGGGGTGGTACCAGTGCCCATGCTCCATCACATCAGGCACCACACGGGCACCAGCTGCTGTCAGGCACATGGGCAGCAGATCAAACGCGCTTCCCACTTGGACAGCTTGTTAGCAGCATCACCCACGCAGCCCTGTGCTTGGCAGGGAAATGTGGATATGTTGCACAGGTCTTTCTGAATGTCTCAACATGATTCTGTGTCGTCCTCTGTAGCATCCTGCTGCTTGTTCTGTACTCGGATATATAAACTCCCTTGTTCAGCATTAGAAATCTGCTCTTGTTCTGTGTTGTTAGCTTTTGCCAGTATGTAAGCAGAATAAGTGATTCAGCATCAGGTGTGACTTTCTAATAGACTTCCACAATGGTCATGATGGGATGAGGCCTCTCAAAAAGCAACAGTTATGTTCAAACAAAGTTTTAAGCCTGTTTTTGTGTGAAGGCTCATGAATTCATCTGCATCTTCCTTAGCACTTACGAGGTTGTAAGAGGTAGTCTGTGGATTGAGTTGCTTCCAGGAGAAGGGTTTCATGATGAGTGCTTGAACTAGAAGAGGCAATGTGTTTTTTATTTTATTTTAATAAAAAGGGGCTTCAGTACCTACAACACTCTCTTTTTTCAAGAGAGGAACTAGCATTCTACTGAGGCAGACATTGCTGCATGTCTTGTTTTGTGTTTAAATTCAGTTAACATCAGTCATGGATCTGATTTGGCCTGCACTGTTGTGTACAATACAAAAGAGAAAATTAAAAAATATCCAGCTAGAAAAAACATGCTGGAGCTAAAAGCAATAAGCAGTGCAGAAGATAAGAATCCTTGGTGACTAATTATTCAGTACCGTGAATATGTTAAAATATAGTACTGCATGTATGATTTTTAGGAGAAGTATTTATTTTTGATTTAAAAAGTACAATTAAATCAGATCTCTCCTGAATGTTCTGGCTTCAGCCAGTAGAAACCTGCCTTTCTGGTTTGTGAAACCATGGTGCTAACATGTAAAGCAAGATGTTATGACTCATTCAAATGATTCTTTGTTCTCTCTTGAAAGAATTGTTGATGCTATTTTCAAATATACTTGTGTTTACCCCTAAGAATGCTAGCACAGGGATGTCAATCTCATTTTCAATGGGGGCCACATCAGCCTGATGGTTGCCTTCAAAGGGCTGAATGTAATTGTAGGACTGTACAAATGTGCTCTAGCAAGTCTGAGCTTAATGCAAGGAAGATTATACAATTTTTACAGTGCTATAAGATGTGAGTGTAATCCTGCTAACACCTTTGATAGTTTTAGTTTGCAGTTTTGCTCAATTTTGGTGTCATTTTATCAGGGGAAGTAAGGTTGCTCTTCTTAGTTTGCAAAACTTTCTTCAAATGCAGTAAAAATGTATTGCAGGACTGAGAAGTAGCCACTTAGAGATTAATCAACAAAAATGCTTCCTTAACTCCATTTGAGGAGCCAATTTACTTGCATGAAATCCTGAAATCATGTGCCTTAAAATTAGAACTTTAATTGAAAATGAGGTGGCAGTGGTTTCAGCAAGGGTCAGTGTTTTACCTGAAGAGTGCTCCTCAGTGCTGGGAAAACACGATGTTAAGGAAAGTGAGGTCAGAAGGGTGTGGGGATTCCTGCTGGTTCTCACCCCAACAGTTGCCTTGTGAAACACCAACTGGTGTACATACAGGCATTGCTGAAGGGTGTGAAAGGTGTTGGTGAGGGCGGCTACAGAAACGGCTGCATACAGTCTGTCTTGGCTGAGGATGACCCAAGTGTTGAGCATCTTGCTGCTGTAGAGGTGGAGAACCCCCAGCCATTGGAAGCTGGATGGTTTTGCTCAGCATTTCCCCACAGCTGGACCACTTGTTCCTGCAGTACCAGCAGCAATTAAAGTGTTAACTGAACTGCATGAAGAGAATAAATTAAGAGGCATTTATGTTTTCTCTGAGCACAGCAATATAGGTAAAAAGCAGTTTAAAAGCTTTTTATACATTGTTACCATTTATCTCTGAAAGGAAAGAAGGGAGTCTTTAATTTCAGCCACACCATGCGTGAAACGTGTGTGTTCCTGGGAATAACATGCTAGCTTTATTCTACAAGTGTCTCCATCATTTAACCAGGTGGTTCAATTGGAGTCAGGTCTGCCTGTTTATTTTGAGCTTTTCCTGTCCATTTCTAGGTTCCCAAGACATTATTGTGCTGTTTATATGGTAATGGAAATGGTTCCAATGGTGAAGGTAATTTGACATACATGACGGATGAAGATAATTATGTGCTTTTTAGTGGGACATCTCTCCTGCTTCCTTCAATAACAACTGATTTAAAGATAAAATGGGGCAGGACAATTACTGCTTCAGTCTTGAATGCCTTCTGTCTAGCAGTCTAACCTTTTTTAAAAAAATAAAGGAAGGGTTATTTGGTTTTGGTTTTGTTTTCCCTGTCTTTTTGCTACAGTGCTCCTCATAGACACTCTACATCTAAGAGGGGCTGATTCTTGTCTTGAATTGTTCTTACAACCCAAGTTCAGTTTCTTGTTGAGGAATCTGATGATAAAATCACTGCATTGCTCTGCTTTATTCAAAATTATAAAATGAGATTTAATGCATTTCTACTTACCTTAATAATGTTTTCCCCCAAAGTGTTTTTTGTCTTGTGACTGATCATTAAGTCTCACTCTACATGCTGAGAGAATATGTAATTACAGTTGCTTTGTGTAAACAGCCTATATGATGGCATTAGACTGTTTTGCGCTGAGAACTTTTGAAGAACATCTCCTGGTTTATGCAAATACATAGTAAATCTGAGGAACAGCATGGATACACAATCCCCAGCTGACCAAAGAAGTTTACCTTGTCGTGGCTTGCTTGGAGTGTGAGTGGCCATCTGAAGTTGTTGCAGTGGCCCTGCCCATGTGACTATGTACAAATCCTGACCAAATGCATCCCCTGAAAAGACTGGATGCATCTTCAGTATTGTTATGTGACATATACTTCACCAGATAAATTAAATCATTTTTTAAATCAATATTATTTGCCATTTTAATTTTGAAATTATTTGTTTGTAGACTAAAAAGTGAAATAGCACAAACAATATCTCACACCTTTCTCTTTCAGTTTCGCTTTCTCTCTGGTGATTTTAGTGCAATCTAGCAGTTTATACAATATGAAGTGTTAACCAAAACCTAATTATGACTTCTGTTCATGTTTTCTTGTGGAAGTTGTGACTGCAATAGTAAAATGCTATAACTGATTTTGAGGGGGGGATCATTCTGTGTACTGATTCTTGGTCTTCCTGGTCTGTTCATTGTTGACTGCCAGGGGAACCAACAAATAAGAGGCATTCAGTTGGAAATGAGCTTTTTATAATTAATTCTCAACAGTACAATATTGTTTGAAGTATTGTCCCCAGCATTGTTTGCAAATACTGGCATAGACTCTTAATGAAGTACTGTTCAAGAAAACAATGGGATTATTTCAATTCAAGGTGTTGGATTGCTCCCATTTCTACTACAAAAAATATTTTAAAAGAAAACAAATAAAACATAACCTTTATGAAGAATAGTACGAGAGCAGCTAATGATTTAGATCTGAAGGGCAAAGTTTTGTCTCCTGACCTTTGTTGTCAAAGTTTGAGTGACAGGCCCATCCTGGACAAGAGTATGATTTTAGAATTAAAATACGTTGTAGAGATTCAAATTTTGATGAGAGAACAAAAATTTTCTAGAAAAATCTAGGTTCACCACCATCATGCTTATGCAAGTACCCTTCAGTGTTTTGTTTTGTTTTGTTTTGTATTTTGTAACTACTAATCTGCCGCCTACCTAATAGTCTTTACAGAATGATTGAATAAACTTGTAGTAGGACAAAATATTTTCTTCTGTACAACGGAAATTTTTGTTAAAGGCACTCGGAACTGCTTCCTTTTTTTTTTTTTTTTTTGACAAAGCTAACTGAATGCATGAATGCCACTGCACATAGCTGACAAAGGCAGAGCATTTTTGTGAAAAGGCTCTGTAAATTCTTTCCCACAGAAGTCAACGAAAGGGTCAGTTGTCCTGGGCTACGTATTTCGTCACTTAAACCTAGTGGAGATAGATTACTTTGGACTGCGCTACTGTGACCGAAGTCATCAAACGGTGAGTAAAAGATAAAGCAGATTGGATTTTCCATATGTAAAATGTACCCTGTTTGTACCGTTTGCTTGTGAAGCATTGGATTGTCACACTTTCACTCGTTTTCACTAGTTCATGACTCAGGTTTACAGTAATAATTCCTTTGTGACTGTTTGCATTAAAATCTTGGAACAGCCCTTAATATGTTCGGAATAGAATCAAATGCAAAATGTTCTTGAAAAATAAACAGAGGATAAATACTACAAAATTATTATATGAAAGCAGGATTAATATTTTTTCCTTTTAAATACTGTTCCCCAAAGCCAGTGCTTGCTGTACTATGCTGTCTGGCTCTCCTTGGCCCTGTGGTGGCTGGGAAGCAATGTCCCTGAGTGTGCCACAGGCTGCGTCACTTGGTCCATTTGCTGAACACCTGATTCAGACTGTATCTTGTGGTTGATATGGTGGCTGCCAGTTCACTTGTGGAGCCCCAGGAGTCAGGGTGTGGCCAGTGACATTTTCATTCCACCTGAGCCATCTCTGTGTCCTGGAGCTCATGGTCTTTTGAGTCTTCTTAACAGGGACTCACCAAATGTCCAAGAGCTTTTTCCACCAGGAGATTGCAGTCCTAAATAGGCATGAAAATGGAAAACAGGCTGAGATGTTTAAGCCAAAACAGGCAGTAGCTTGGGGCAGTGCTGTCTGGAGTTACCCCCAAAATGGTCTGTGCAGGGTTACTGTAGTCAAAGGTGAAGAGCAGGGGTTGCTCAGCAGATGGGACCAGCAGGGTCGTCATTCGTAGGATGGTCTTCACTGAAAGAAATGAAGGCCTGAATGATGGCCTGTGGTTAAATTAAGTCAAGCAGTTATGCTTTCAGTCACTGTTCTGTGCTGAGAGTACTGTACAAGACCCTGACCTCAAGAGATGTCATGTTTCATCTAAAAATAAGTTGTTGGGTTGGCCATGTATTTGCCAATTTCTTCTGTTTAGTGAAGCTGACCATGTAGAGACTGAAGTCAGAACAGCATTAGCAGAAGATTATTGATTGCTGGTGAGGGCTACAGACTACCTTGCTTAGTGTGTCATTATTTTTGTGTCATAGTCTAGGGGTTTATGAATTCCATTTTTTGAAAAGCTTCTAACCAAGTTTTGTACCATGGGGTTGAAAGTAAAATTCAGCTGTGAACTAAGGATAGACTGTTAAAAATAGTATTTTTTATTTCCCGAGGAAATTGAAGTGTGAAGGAAGAGCAAGTAGGTATTTTTTCCTCTCTGAAGTGTTTCCTCTTTTTTCTGTAGAGTCAAATAAAATAGAAATGGCTATTACTGGGAACATTTCCAGAGGCGTACACACTTTGTATTTAATGGTGTATATGGCATTAGGAAAATAAGAGAAGATTACATCTCTTCTGTGAAAGCCTTAACACATAAAGGCACATTTTAGGACATGTCATGAGCTGCAGGCCATAAACCCATTTACTCAGCTTCTCTGAATATCAATACAGCCTTTCTGTCTTTTTGTCTCACATGATCCTCCAGTGGTGCAAATTTAATGTTGGCCTTTGTCTTAATTCTCTGGCCAGCCCAAGGTCAGGAAGCTGCTGTGCTCCTCGATTTTCCCATGGATTAGGAAAACATTACTCCCACTCCCCTCATTTGCCTGCTCTTGCACCGGCACTGGTCACGTTGTGGGGATGCAGTCTGTGCAAGCACAGCCATGGATCTCCATCCTCTCTGCATGGAGGTCCACCGACCAGTGTTTTCCTTAGCTTCTGCACTGGTGGCCAGGCATCTCTGCCATGTGCTTGTGCTTTGGTCCGTTGATGGGAGCACTGTGTATGTGTGTGTGTTCCCCTAGCCTGCAGGTTTTCTTTGCAGGGAAGTCCCAGGTGTGTGGGGAGTGATGCACACACCAGCTCTGTCCTGGCACTCAGATGAGAAGCAGCCAGGTGAGGCAACCAGAGACCTCAACAGGGGCCACATTATGGAGCGCACCTGCCTGGCCATGTGGGTACTGCCGCAGCAACCAACTGAGACTGTGCTGCAGGCTTTGCACCTGGGCTGTGTGGTAGCAAAATATTGTGAAAATGCCTCTTCCTGTTGTTTGTCTGTGGATTGGTAATTAAAAGTTGATGCTGTTTTGTCTGGAAAATTCATAAATGAGTAAACCTGAGCTACTGTGCTTATTTATATGTGTTTTATGACAATTGTTACTCTTGCTATTTTAGTGAAATCTTGTATGCTCTTAAGAATGGGCAGTATGAAGGGAAAGCTTCCAGGCTTCCATAGGACAAACAATACCTTGTGCTTTAACTGTAACTTAGGTGTAATTGCACACTGAATATGGCAAAAACTCTCTAGGCTGTTGTGGGAATTAGTCCTGTGATGGCTGGCAAGAAGCCTAGATTTGAATGTTGGATTGGATATGTTTTGGATTGGCCACAGTAGATTTCCTAAGGGAAGGGGAAAAAGGTTACCTTGCTAATTAGTTTTAAAACTAGGCTTCTGAGTTAGTCTAAGACAAAGAAACATGTTCTGAGGTTTGCCTACCTATTAGGACATTGGTCATGGTGGGAAATATTTTATTATTTACTCTGTCAGATTTTTTGTCCCACTGTCCATTTAACTGAATGATGAATAAAGCAACCTAGTCAGAAAAGAAGTATTTTTTTATTAAGGGTTTGAAAGAACTTGTTTAGCTATTTTCCCTATTACTTTTGCATGCCTCATCACTTCAAGGTGGTCTTTCAAACGCTGTGTTGGTGTGCTACCTCTTATGTGGGTGGTATCATAATTATTTTAGTAGTACCAGTAGGGCTCTAATCAGCAAACAAGGTTTCACTATGCTGTGTAGTGTGTGAACACATAATATTAAAATAGTCTTTTCCTGAACAGCTAACAAACTAATTAGCATGTGAGGGAGAATAGCTGGATGTGACAGATTGACAGAACTGGATGGCGCTGGCAAGACCATGAACAGTAGAATGAAGCACAAATTGGATAAAACCAGGACACACTGTCTCTAGTGTAGTAATTCGGTCATATTACACAAATTTAATGTTATTTGACATGCCATGTTCCCCCAAAGTCTCCATGGTAAAAGGACAGTATTGGCAAAATTAAGCTTTCTAGTATTATGGGTTGCCAGAACAGCACAAACTATATCTATTTTAGAACAGCATAAGCTATATCTGTTTTGTGCTTTGAACAAGACAGAACTCCTAAGGAAAAAAAAAAATTGTGTTTGTACGTCGAAATATAACAATAGTTAATTAAAAATCTTCTAACATAAAAACTACACCCAAATGAACAGATGGGTTGTAGGAGTTGTTACATTTATACAGTCTTAAAATTACATTCAGCCCTTTGAAAGCAAGCTCCAGGCTGATGTGGCCCCTGTTGAAAATGAGTTTGGCACCCCTGCTTTAAAAGGAAGATGGGTTTTCTTTGACTGCCACTGGATATCTCAGTGTGCTCCATCATCAGCCCTTCACCTGAGTATTTTGCATTGCTGCAGAGACTGCTGACAATCAAGTTAGGCTAAGCTGAGGCCAGATATAGTCTTCATGCTTCTTAATGTGAATGGTCAACTAGGTCCTGATTGACAGGGTATTATTGTCTTCTGCCTCATCTGTCCGAAGTGCAGGACGTTGTGGCTCATGGGGTATTTTGAGGTGAAACATGACCACCAGAATCTGTGTTGCAGTAGCTGAAGATGGCTTAGGAAACTGTCCTGCCTTTGAGTCTCTCATTGCTTTAGGACATGGGGAAAACAGCAGCGCAGTGATGTATACCTTCATTAGTGCAGGAGAGGCCAAATGCTAGGTAAGCTGGCGCTGGAATGGCCACGCATGTCCCTTGCCCCTCTCACCTCTTGTTCCCACTGTGCTGCAGCTCCACACATCTTCCCTTTGCTTCTGCCTTTGTGGCATCTCCAGTCTCCCTTAGGATAGTCATGCTAATTACTCTTCTGGCAGGAGGCAAATATTTTCTTGAGGCACACAAAAGAGAGAATGGAAATGGTAATTTTAATGCATAATACCTCAAGAAAAGCTGAGCAGAATTTGATGAGAGAAAGGGTACTTTTGAAGCCCAAAGGCATTCTCTTGTCAAATCACAAAAGCATGCTGAAAAGAGTCATGCTATTAGAGGTTTTCTTACAAAAAAGACTTCGAGACTCCCTTTTTGCAGAAAACTAGACAACCAAAATAATTTTAAAGTCTGTTCATAATAAATACTTTTTTTCTTTTTTCTTTTCTTTTTTTTACTTCCAGAAACCTGGCTGCACTTCACAATTTCACATTGGTCAGGTTGCCCCCTCACCATCCCTAACTGAACTCTCATGCTAAAACTGCTTAACCTAAAGCTTCAGGACATGTGTCTGCATTGTACAGCAGGATGTGATGCAAATATCCTTCTTCTCTCATATAATGCTAATCTGAGGTATTATATTCACCCTGTACACAATACTGATGCTCTCTTAGGGCTTATTTCTCTTAGGGAGAATACAAAAACAGAAAGCTGTATCACCATGTTAATTCAGTATCACAGCTGAGCTCATTCCCCCAGCCCCGGCTAGTTCAGGTGCAGCGCTGTGCAAACATGAGTGTCCTGCTCCAGGATCCAGAGATAACATGAGATGGGCAGCACCTTGTCTCTGTACCATGCCGCCATTCGGTAGCACAGATATGTTTTTTCTCTCCTGCTATGGGCAAGCTGTGTTTTGATCATACAGAGCTGGGAGAACAGCAGGTAGGAGGGAGCCCGTGGCAACAGATTTCATAGCTGTGTATCCCAGAGGTCTTATAGGGACAGAGGGGAGATGTAGGTCTCAGTTTCTGGTGAAGCTGAACTTTCTACTGCAAGCCGCTGTGCTATAGTCAGCGTCAGCTGTGGCAAAGCTGAGCACAGAAGCCTGTGCCATGAATTGCACATCCCTGCCATATAAACTCATATATCGGAAAGTTGTTCCTTGATCCATCCAGTGTGATTAATAAAGTAAATGCAGTGTGCTCAGCTTGCCAGGTTACTATACCAAATTGCTTAGGGTAACAGATTGAACAGGCTGTGTGTAGCTAAACTAGGGCATGATTTTAACAAAAGGTTTGTTTAAGATAAAAATTGTCTGTTCTGTAGGGAATTACTGTCATATAATGTAGTGTGTATTTTGATCTTAAGATCTTAGAAAAACAGATGAACTGTACTTAGCTTATATTTTGTTTTTGGATGGATTTGACATTTGCCTACGGGCATGGTATACTAAATTATCTAGAAAGAAAAATACTTGTTCTGCTTGTTAAAATAGATAGCATAACCAGTGGAAAGAAAATGGAGACTGATAATACTGATTAGAAGCTAGAAATTTTAGAAAAATGTTAATGGATTAAAACAACCTAGACATAGGTTATGGTCAGGTGAGTTAAAGGCTGTAAGAGTAAGCTTTTAGAGTGTAGTGGGATCAACAGGATACACACACTGGAGATCTAATACTAAATATAATCAATACAACTTCGGAGTCTACTAAACAAAATACAGAAGTATCAAATACATATTTGAATTTAGGAATTGCCTGATGATTTCTAAATTTCTTATGTAATGAGGGTGTCTTGAGAGTGTGAATCAGTTTTAGATTCTTTGCACTGAACATTTAATGAGAAAACCGACAAATTAATTATAATCATTAATGTTGTCTTAAATTGTGGTTTATAATTGAAAAAAAAATACTGGCTTTTCTCTTGAAAATTGTTTTTTTTTTTTTTTTCCTGTTGTAAATTTGAACAAAAACTAGCATGTGTGGCATGATGAGTACAGCTTTGTAAGAATCTAGTTAAGACAGCCCAGGATTTAGTTTGAAGTTGATAGATTTTTCTCTACCAGACACTTCATTGATTGATACCACAGCAAACATTTCAACCTAGTTAATATTTTGTTTCAAACAGGTTCATGGAATTTGACCCAGGTTTAACCCTATGCAGATACAAGGAATGAAGAATCCAGATTTGTGGAAAAATGCTTGCAGTGATTTAAAAGGGCTGAATATGAAATACTGCATGGTGCTTTGGTGCATACTGCTCATACATTTGGCTCGTATGGGAGCCAGATTTGTAAAAGTGCAAAGGACAATACAGCCCATTTATTCTTAGAGAGGCTGTACTTTAAAACCTTTTTTTCCTACCTAAAAATTAAAAGGGAATTATTTTCTTACGTAACATTGTACATTTATAATCAGTCTTAGTAAATTAAATGAACACTATATGTTCTTTGTAAATAACAATTAGTAAACTAGTAACCATCACTTTAGTAATTGTATAGTTGCATTGATTAGGACTATTTAGAAATTATTATTTTTTTCCCATTTCTTCTGTAAATGTTAAATTCCCCCTTTAGATTCACAAAATTTATCCCAGGCAGTTGAGTGGGTATATGCAGGGCCCTCCACCTCTTTGCAGTAATGGTGAGCTGTTTACAAGTCAGATAACCCTTGTTGTCTGTGCAAGGGAGATACAGGTGGGAAATCACTGAGAAGTGGTGTGCTGGCTGTCAAACAGATAAGAACAGTGATGCTGTGTGTTGGAGCAACTTTGGCATTCACAAATGCAGGGTTTGATGTCAGCACCTGCTGTGCAAGTGTATTGGATTAATAAGACACTCTGCTTTTTAGTTCCATTTCTCTTGGTGCTTTGACATGTGAGCTGAAAACTGTAACTATACTCAACACTATTTATATGTATATGCAAACATTTAACAGCTATCTAATACACATTATATATGCATGTGTATGTATGCTTAGAGAGCTCTGTTTTAGGGGTTCTTGGTTTTCTCATCTTTATTGTCTAACGTTGGTTTGAAAAATGTCTTTTCATTATCCATGAAATTCCATTCATCTTTGGCTTACAAATAAAATGTTAGAAATCTCCCTCTCCTCCCCTCACCCTTTGCATTCTTTAGGAAAATTTTGGCATCCTTTGAAGTAATAAATAGCTATGCAATTATTTTCAGTGTGTGTTTATAGCATTGCCACAATGTTAAGTACTTACTGCAGAAACAAGAAGGCAGAGGAGATTCTTGCCCCTTCCCCACCACTCTCTGTCCCAGCAGTAAACTGGTCTGAGCTAAAGCAATCTGTCTTACAGGGTTGAGGGCTGAGAGTGCAGTTCCTCCTGCTGGCTCAGCTTGGAGTAAGGAAAGGAAATATTTAGTGATATGAATAACCAGATTTGTTCCCTCTCCTCTCTTCAGATTCCCTCTGAATCTGAACTTGCAGTTTTCCCTCTGAATTTTTCCCCAAGCTTAGGATTGCCTTTAGAAGACCGTGCAAGGAAGATTATTTGACTTTCCAGACAATTATAGCCTAGTGAGAACTAAAGAGTTGCAATGCAACTTGGTTTTAATTGTATTGTCTACATGTGTCCTCACAGCCTTGTCCAGATATTGATTTGTCTCATGGCAGCCAGTGAACCACAAGATACAGAACGATACAACAGGTGGTGGTGTTCAGGTTGCAGAGACAACCACAAATCTAATTGTTCTGTGCTTGACTTGCAAACTTGAATGACAATCCATCATTATCCATTATTTAAAAAAAAAATAATCTACCTATGCATGCAAAGCTGAACTGTGAATAGGATTATAAGGCAACATATCTTGAAGGCAATTTCAGTTCAGCAGAACTTAATGAAAGAGCAATTCTGTGATAGATTTTGATCTGATTTTGAAACACGATCGTTTTGATCTCTCGCAGTGTAACAAAAAGCTGTCAATGATAAGGAAGTTAGCTTGACGACGTGTTGTTCATACTGTGATTTCAGTTTTGAGCAGAGTTCAGACCACATTCTGACCACATTGCATAGTCAGAATGTACACTGCAGAGTAATTTTGCCCTTTTTCTGCCTGTTAACTGTAAAATCTTCATATCGGCCTATTGTGCTAGCTCAGATTATTGCTCATTTGGAGTTCTAACACATTGTTTGAACAAGAGTAACAGGTTTCATTCTTTCATTCTCACTTTCTGTTGAGGGTAAGAGGGTGTAAATTTGAATTGTTACTGGATACAAGCAAGTACTAAATATTTTTTTGTCCTTTGAAATTTCGGAATTTTTTTTAACAAGCATTCCAGGATTTGAAATAGCAATGGCCAAGAACAAGTCATACAGCTGTTTCTATTGATCAGCAGCTAATGGAAGTAATTTGTTTTTTTGTTTTGTTTTATTTAATAATGATAGTTGTTTACAAACACAAAATTATTTGCTTGAGATTTTTGACTAAAGTGTTTTGTAGTGTTTTTCCTTCTAATAGTGATTTTTTTTAGTTCAGGGAAGTTTCCTGCATAGAAAGGGGAGACTTGTTGATTAGTCATTTTATTCTTATTCTCTGTAGGGTTAGTTCAGGATTGCAGGTGAGGAGTTTCCTTGTTCATTGGTCTCTGTAGTTTCTCAGTTAAAGAAGGTGTGGGTATTAAGGGAGCAGATTCGGTCTGCCTTAATTTGTTCTTTCTAGCAGCTGTGTTCAACAGCCTTTTTGTTTCCAGTGTTTTAAGAAGGGATGCCAATCTCAGCCGGTCCAAAAACTTTGTGTATGAGGGAAGAGAACTGAAGAAAAGGAAGACAAGAATGGTTTTGGCAGCTCCCTCTGCACTTAATTCCAAAACTGAATCATAGAAAAGTCAAGCTGAGGAAGAAATAAGTAGCTGGAGGGATTACAAGAGCAGGATCCTGTTGACCTGCGTAGACATAATGTGAAGTACGCAGCTGGTCTGTCTTCACCAGTAACATCAGGATAACTTTTGCTGGAAGTTTGATAAAGGCAGGTCAGAGTAATCAGTGAGAAATTATGCTGCAGATTGTCCTTTGGTCTAATAGTATGGGAAACCATCTAACAGTTCATCCCTCTGCAGTGCACTAAGCACACCTCAATCATCTCTGACACTTTTCGTCAACTAGCCCTGTAAACTGAAGAGTCCGTGCCCTCGTTACATTGGTGCCAGTTCACAGTCATCCTCTCCCCCTGCTTCTAGAAACTGTTTCTGAAAATCTGTTTTTTTTGCTTCTAGGTAAGCAAATTTCTTCATGCTCAGTGGACATGAAGAAAAATTGATCACTGTGTTCTCACAGCAATTTTTCAGGTGTTGAGAGAATGCTGTTATGCCTATTCCTCCCTACAATCTTTTGTTTTTCAGGAAGCGAGTGAAGGCCCTTCATTCTTTCCTTGTGGACCCTGTCTCACATGCTTTCATGTTGCTGTTAAATAGAATTATCCTGCTTAGATTAATCTCACGGGAAGAAAATAGCAAGGTTGCACATCCAGATACTAGCTGCAGCAGATGAGGTAGACACCAGCAGGTACTTAGTGTGATATTTCTGTAGAGCCAGCTTGTCATGAATCTGAGACGTGGTGGCTCTTACCAAGCAGATTTCCTTTTAGGAAGACCCTTACCCCCAGAGAAGATATGCAGCACTAGATTTGTACAGACAGTGTTTCTCTGATCAGAAGCTGACATGAGTTTGTCGTTAGCAGACTGGAGTCAGTCTGCTAATAAATATAGGAATAAATATAGAATTGCAATTGTTCTGTATTAATTTTCCATGTTAAGTGACTAATTTCCACAATTATCTGTCTCACAGTACTGGCTGGATCCTGCAAAGACCCTTGGTGAACATAAAGAATTGATAAACAGTATGTATTTAATTTGAACTTAAAGTACCTATTTAAAGATGAAGTAGTAGCAAGAAATAGCAAGTTAGCAGTCAAATCTGAAGTTAAATCTTCAAAATAAGGAAAAACTCCAAGTGGGCAAACAGGCTGTGAATAAATAAACACAAGATTAGAAAAGTAATAATAAAAATACTTTTTTTTTTTTTTTTTTTTTTCCCCACCTCGTGTAATAAGCATAGATGTATAGGTCTGCTGTGTGGGTGTAAGATTTTTTCTGAAACTTTCAAGTTTCGTTAAGTATTACAACAGCCAACTTAGTAGCTTTTTTGTACTCAGCTAGTAACAATTTGTAACAATTAACAGTTCATAACAACTAACTTTTACACCAAATATTTTTTTCCTTCAGCTGGACCACCATACACTCTGTATTTTGGCATTAAGTTTTATGCAGAGGATCCGTGTAAACTTAAAGAAGAAATAACAAGGTACAGTATTCAGTAAGAGTGTAGTTTGTTGATTTCAGGGTGGTAATCTGTTCCAGCCAGGTGCATATTGTTGTGATGTAACTGGGTTGTGGGATTTTTTTTTTTCTCGAACAGCTGAATATTTTTTGCTTAAACATGTATGGGCAGGAAGAGAATTGTGACTAGCTTCATGGTGGTCAGTATAGACAACGAACTGGAAGCCCAAGATGAAAAGATGATCTCTGGTGCATCAAAAACCAAAGGGACTTTATGTGCATTTGTGGTGTTTTGTTTTGTTTTGTTTTATTTTAAGGAATGCATTGTCACATTTGCATTTATATTGTGCTATAATCAAGTTTAGAGTTTACTTGGATATCAAATATAAATATAGGGGATTTTCTTCTTTATTTGCCATAGCTTAAATTCCAGAACTGTTTTTCAAGAGGGTTTCTTTTGGTCTTTCTGAAAATATGTGAAGGAGATTGAAGAGTTACATACTTTTGATTCTTTTAGCTGAGCTTGGCCTCTACAAAAGTGAAGGTGCACACACTGACACATGCACACACATGTGCACAGACACATACACACACGCTTGCTTTGACTCTCATGCTCAGGGTTTTCTTTTTGCTTTATTCATGAAAGGTCTCAGACAATTAGTTTTAGGTTCAAAAGGAAATTTGAGAATTTGCATAGGTAGGTGGACAAAACTGTTGTGCTGGCTTGCATTAATAAATGCTAAAATATTTCTTTTGATGTCCTAGGAATATGACACAAGAGAATTCATCAGAATGCACACAGGGTTTTTAATTTTCTTTAATCAAAGCTCGCAGTTGTTGCAGCACAGGCAGAATATTCTTGTAGCAGAGTGAGAAAATGCTTTTGTTTCCATGCTGGCACAGCAGGAATGGAGGTGTCCAATACCACAAGATTGAGGCTGGCCTGGTAAAAATAATAAATATAGTGACTTTGTAGGTAAAGGAGTGTAAGCTGGCCTCAATGGGATGGCCCTGTACCATGAGTGTTTGAGGAAGTTTTCCTGTATTTTTCCAGAAGCACTTTCAACCCTGCTCACAGGGGAAGACAGGTGGCCCTGGGAATTCAGCTTTGGCCACTGAATGTGTTATGACCCAGGAGGCAGGGTGGATTACTGTCTGGGAAATTACTGGACAGGGGTGAAATTTTCAGAAACTGTTTCTCTTTGCTGTGTCATAAGGTAAGTCAGTGATTTGCACTGCTGATTAGGTGTGTGAACCTAGTCAAGAAGCATTTTAGTATAATTAGTAAGCCTCTGTTCATCTCTGTGCCGTGTTCGGTCAGGCAGAATTTGCACCTTAGAAGGTACAGAGGGAGGGCATAAGAATGTGATGTGCTTGTATTGACAGTCTTCTACTAAACAAATTGAATAATCAAATGCCATCAACATTTATGGGCATTTCTTCATGTAGCCTCTTAAACCTTGGAAGGAAGGTATAGCTTTTCAGAAAAAAATACAGTAATAATAAAACCTTTTTCAGCTTAGGAGGGATTAGAGGCCTGATTTTTTTAAAGAATAATATTTTTTTGACCAAATATAACAGTAACGTATAAACCAGTTTGTGCTAACCAATGTGTTTATTTGGAGCATGTGTTTGTTATTTTAATGGCTATGAGAGTGGAGTCTCTGCTTATTAAATGCTGATGATCTGTGGCATTACATAATTGCTATTTGCAAATTATGAAAACCTGCCAAATTTGTAATTGCTTCACAGCAAAATCTATCTGGCTTGTAGGCAGAAGCTAACACTGAGGTGATTCTCATTTACATTTTCTGAATGTATTGTGAGATTGTTCACATTAAAGGAGTCACTTAAACACTTAACAGTTGGCTCTGACTGTTCTTTGCAGGAAGGTAGTGTTTTTCAGTTTCCTATCCTGTTTTATTTTGAGACTACAGTATAAGAATGCAGGAATATAGATACCTGCCACATGGAAAATATATTTGTAGCATCATCTGGTATGAAGCTCTGCACTGTAGAGATGGAGGAGTGCTAACAGAAAGATGGGTACATATCAGAAATGCATTTCATGTTAAAAAGAAGATGCTATGTACTCCACAGTAGATGTGAAATCATCTTTGTCATTATCACCATTCATACAGGGAAGATTTATCTAGGTAGGACTGGCAAGCATAAGCTAGAAGCACTACTGAGATATTGCTTTGAGTGAAGAAACATTCAGTGTGTGTGCTTTGTATTGCCTAATGACATTCCCAGAAAAATTCCTCTGCAGTGCCATGGTTCTCTAAGGCAGAGAATATTAGCCATTTCTTTAAAGTGTGGACATTCTTCCTAGAATATCTGTCACAGCACAAAATCTTTGAGATCATTAAGCAGAAATTCACTGGTATACTTATTCAGAGGCTCATCTGGGCTAATAAAGTCTCGTAAATTTGATTTGATCTTAAATAATTTGTGGATCAGCTATCATGTAACCTGCAGTTTGCAAACTTCCTTGAAATCATTGTAGGTGCACTTTGAACATGCAGTTCATTCCAAGGTGCTTTCATAAGTAACTTGTACTAACACAAAATAAATTATTTGCAGTGTAGCTGAATGGCTTTACACAGATAAAGTTGAATTAATGGATAATGAAAAAACTGTGTGCTTGAATGGATGACTGTTTTTTTCTATAAAAAGTTACCTTCTCAGTATTGTCATATTTTATGAACTTGGTGCAATAAACTTGTTTAGGATGATGTGAAACACTGCATAGATCTGTTGTAATAAAACAGACAAAATCTAAACAATGTTTAAAAGATTTCCTATAAATTAGTATGGGGAGTTGCAAAACCAAGCACATCCTTTGTATGATGGCTTGTTTTCTTTCTTTACTTTTCCATGTGTTTTGCCCATATTGTTTCACTGTAAGTGGCCTCAGTATGTGCTTCATCGAGAGTAGAAGCAGGTTATGACTTTGAAAATTACATTTTTATCCCTGCTATCTCTATTCCAATAAGGAAAGTATCCTCTGCTATGACAGATACAGTTAGCTTCTAGTGGTATACCCATCCATCTTTTTCATGGGGGTATGGACTCCATCAAATCTGGTTGCTGCTCTAGAGTTGATACTCTGATGTGTGGAAGGGAAGCCTTTGAGTAAAGAAGTATCCAATACTGAGTTCTTCCTTATGTTGATCCACTTTGGCCCTTTGACAGGTTTCTTATTAAATTTTCAAATTCCTCACCTTTTCTCTGCTTCCTGACTGCCCTATGACAGTCAAAGGAGAGAAATCACATTTTTAGGAGAAAAATGAATTGTATCTGCACAGTGTAAGCGGAAGGGAAAACTAGAGTGCTCCTCTTTCACTAGATTAATCTTAGTTGTTACTTCTGCGTCAGCAGTGAAAGAGTCATTTAGAGAGAAATACAGTTTGTTACTGTCTCATAGTTACGGTACATGTTATGTCTTCAGTAAAGTGGAAGATGATGGAACATTGCTTGGTGCATCAGACTCAATACTGAAGTAATAAATTTGTTTTCTCTCTGTGTTTTAGGTATCAGTTTTTCTTGCAGGTCAAGCAAGATGTTTTACAGGGCCGATTACCTTGTCCAATTGATACTGCAGCACAGTTGGGAGCATATATAATTCAGTGTAAGTTCTTCTGGCCAGCTGAAAACTAATTTCTTTTAATATCCTGCATTATGATTAATTTTAAGTGATGACTGAAGAATTCACTAACACTTTACACATTCATTTCAAAACAGAACAAAACTAGTATGACTGATTCATCTAAAGAACTGTAAGTAGATGACAATTCCGAACAGATAATATAGAAGCAATATAGAAGTCGATGTAAAGAAGAAACTGAAAAGTCAATCTGAAGACTCTTTGCCTTGCTGAGAAATATAATATACTTAGGACTTCATGACTTTGGATTGCATGGAGAGTATGACAAAAACTTTATCAGGAGGTTTACAGATTTGATGAACTATTGGCAGCCTCCAGCCAACGAAGTCTGTCAAATAGAAGACTCTTTGAAAAATTACATTATGTCAATATGAATGTGCCTGTGCTTGAAGGGAGGATGTGTTTTGACTTGAAGTGAAGAATTTTAATTCTCTCTATCATTTATCTGCATTTACCCACCAGTAGTTAGCTTTTCAGAAGGGGATGTTACATCCTGCATACTTGATAGAACTAACAATCAATTAGAAAGGAGCTGTCTGTAAGGTAGTTATTCCTTTCATCCGACAGCTCAAACTGTGTATTCAAACACACTCGGCAATCAAAAATCATATGCTAAGCCATGCTGGGACCTGTATCTGTAATTTGTTCTATGTTAAATTTGGATTTCTCATGAGTGATCTGTATTAATCAAAGATTATTTGTATTAGTGGAGTTCCAAGTGTGACTCAACAACACAATACAACATTAAAAATAATCCTTTCATTTCCATTTTACACAAGGCAGCATGACTTGTCTATGAAATGGGAGTGGACATTATACAGAATTTCATGGTGTGTTATATGTGTTTCTGGAAAGGTAAAATTTCAGGCAGTTTTTATTTTTGTACAATTGTTTTATAACTTCATTTTGGTGTCTAAGATATATGACATCATACTCTGAAAAACTGTTTGCAATGTGCACTTCACTTCACTGACATACGTGCCTTCCCTGAAAAAATATGGCAAGTATGAAGCAGGAAAATATGTAATGGTGGTGACATCTTCATTGTATTATGAGACATGAGTGAAAAGAATGAACTCTTGGCCTTCAGTCATTTTGTAAGGTGGCTAGAGTATGGGGAGCTGATGTTTTGGTATAAAGCCCTGTTCCTGTGATTCTAATCTCAGATATTCTGTTGAAAAACAATGAGGAAGCCCATGTGAGAGAGGAGAGTTAAAGCATTGCAAAGATTTTATTCAGTGGGTTAAAGTTAGTCCTAGCACCAGCAAGCATACATTCCCCTTGACTCTATAAAATAAGCACAGTCCTTATATTTAGGGCCTGCAGTTGTTCAAAGTATATGAAGACACCTCAGCAATGTCTGTGCAGTTACTGAAAATATGAACCCAAAAGCATCAGCACCGCCATCAACGGCCTTTCCAAGGGTGCTGTGCAGACTGTGCTTTTTTCTTTTCCAAACTGAAATGAAATGTGTTTGTGGGAAATCAGTAATAGCCAAGAAGCTCTGCTTCTGTAGTAGTATCAGTGGTGTATCGTGGTGGAATTGGCAGCTGCCGAGATCTGGAGTAGCAGGCAAGGCCACCTGTTCTCCGGGAGCTTCTGCCCATGTCCTTCTCCAGCCACAGTCCCTGCTTTTGCCATTCAGGTTGTGCCTGGGTGTCACCCGTCATCTCCAGGCAGATCCTGTTGTGAATTATTTTCCTCCTTTTTTGGTCAGTTCTGCAGACTATTATTTATAGTGGTGATGGTGGAAAAATCAGTACCCATGGCACAGTTTACAGAATATACCAGTTTTCCTATTGGGGATGCTGGAGTTGTTGCTGTTGTAGTTATTCACACTCTTATTTCTGCTGTGGGCATGAACCACATTGTTTTATGAAGGTTTTCTACAAAAACTACTGAACATCTCTACTGAGCAGATTGTTGTCTTGTTCTAGAAATGTAATTAAATTTTGGAAAGAAACATGAGTTAATTGATGAGTTTTTTTCTTCCTGGTTCTTGAAGCCTCCTTTAGCTATGTGTTTTGGCTTGTGCATTGGATAGAAACCATCCATGAAACTTTTCTCAGAGAAGCCTATGTAGGTTTTGTGTAGTGTTACTAAAAAATTGAAGTATTTTTGCAGAGTTTCTCAGATAGATGCAGTTATAGTTAAGATCAGTAGAAGTGAGTTCTGACCAAGGAGTGTATTTATTTTATAATTGGATTGTGACACGTAAACTGGCATGACTAATGTATGCAAATTCATGGTTGTTTCAAATAAAATTATTTCAGCTATTCATTACATTATTTTATTTAAGAAATTATTTTTAAAAATTGCTTTGATTTTAGTAGTGAATTTAATATTCAGGAAATATAACGATATTTTATTGAAAATGAAGTTTTGTGTTTCCTCACAAGACACTTAGGAGGGCATACATCTAGATGTCTCAGGATATTTGTATCCATTTGCATTCCCACACTGACATTTATGTTAGGATTCTCAGCAAGAATATGGATCAGCTCTATCTATAATATTACCACTTATTGTGAGGGCATAGATAATCTAAAAACTAGACTTTTCTTCTACACTTGTTATACATATGCTGCCAAAAAATATAGGTCATCAAATTTCAATTTTACTGGCTTGGAAAAAATTATATCTACCCTTTATAGAAGTGGTAGATTTTCTATCAAAACTTCTAGCTCTTTGAACTTTCCATTTCTCTTTTGAAGTGACTGAAGACATTTTTTCTTGGTTTTATGTGTGCTAACATGAACAGTTCTATACTGCCTTTGGGATTTTTAGCTGACTACATGGTAAATTGACAGTCAGTTGCAAAGAGGTGGCTTGGCACCAATAGGTGGATTACTTAAAATATTTTTTGTTTAAAATAAAGCATTGAAAATGGGTAACTTATCTTTTCTTCTTGTGTCTTGTAGCTGAGCTGGGGGACTATGACCCATATAAGCACACTGCAGGTTATGTCTCGGAGTACCGCTTTGTTCCAGACCAGAAGGAAGAGCTGGAGGATGCCATAGAGCGGATACACAAAACTCTGATGTAAGAATTCAGTGCTATTGGGAACTTGGCAGGTAAAATCAAATTTATAGGTGCTTGGTAGTAAGCGAGCAGCTCGTGGTACAGAGTGGAGGTCTCTAGACCCAAGAAAAGAATACAGGGCATCCTGCATGTCCCACATAAACAGAAAACATTTTACATAATTGGAGTTGTTGGCTTAGGAACTGAGCAGGACAATAACTGGAAAGACAATGTCCGTCATACCGAGGCATGGGTGTCTCAGAACCAGCAGTTTTAATTGTACTCCAGTTTCCTTTTGTTTTTTTAGTTAAAAAGAATGAAATAAAAATCTGTGATTTCAGTTACCTGTTCCAGGACAGATGTTTTGCAAGTTGCTTTTTATGTTCATGCCTCAGTTTACTGTCTGTAAGACAAGATTAATAACATTTCATTTCTTCATAATGCCCTGTGTATTCAAATGAACTGTTAGGACAAAACCACTTTTAATCTAATAATGTACAGTAGCACTTGGTACAGTGAAGCCTCTATTTTCTTGCAAGATCATTAGCTGTGGTAATGAGGAGTGCTTGTATAAACCTGAATGAATCTTTGTGGGAGCAGCTCACATCTCAGGACGTACCAGGAAAGTAGTTTGTATGTCCATGGATTAAGTGATAACCTCAGTTGCGACATCTGCATGAATTAAAGAGAGAGTTTGGTTCAACAGGCATGAAGTTCTTTCATTTTATGAACAAACATATCTTACATAAGACGTATTGGCAGTGGTCAATACAAAGGATTCCACTGTAAGGAAGAACATGTGATTTGTAAGAAAAAAAGTGGCAGCTAGAAACAGGCAGCACTGAATAAGAGTGCTGGTTTCTGGACAAAAAACAAACAAATTCCAAAACTTTGCATTTGACCTTAAAGCAGTTGAAACACAGGGTATCTTGTGGCCCTCAAAATAGTTTTGGTTTAAACCGAGCATGGCACTACAGAGGTTCAGACATTGAAACTGTACCTGATAACATTTCTCATGTATGAGAAGGCGCTGAGAAGGTGCAAATAAGCAAGAGTTATGGTACTTGGCAGGGGCAACTGTTGAAGAGGTTGTGGGAGGAGGATATTGCACTGCAGACAGGACAAAGGAGAACTGCAGAGATCCGAAACATGTCTGTCAGTAGACCTGGGAGATTCATGCACTACCAACTTAACCTTCATCAAAGTTGGAAAGGACAGATACATTTTATAATAGAGATTGCAAAACTGCAATTCTCCATCTTCCAGTTGTTGGAATACTAATCACCTTGGACACAAAACATGTGACTTGTATATGTATCATTGACATTCTGGGTAAACTCTGCCTGATGGTGGATCTCAAAATGCTGCTTTTGGAGCCTGTTGGTTTTCTGTCATACTGCAATTTGTACATACATTGCCTTCCCTTGATTACTTGTCAACAGAGTGAGAAGCAAAACTGCAACAAGGGTAGCCAGGAGACAAGAACTAGTAACCGCTGGCACAATTGATTCCGTCAGTATTTGAGAGAGGAACAACAGCAGCAACATAGAGAGGAAAAGCATATTAGTCTCATAGGGAAGTTGGAGCAAAGAACATAATTTCCAGTAAAGAAGGCAGAGTCAGAAAGTGATCCTGTGTAAATATAGCTTAAATACTGGATGCATTTGCAGCAGCTGTTTATGTAGCCTTCCTAAAGGCTACATTTCTTCTTCTGAAAGGCGTTTTAACTCGAACGTGGCCATACACAAAATATAAAAATCTCACCAGCAGTTCAGAGCCACTGTTTGTACCTCCTACTCATCTTTAGAAATGACCTTCTATGTATGAAATACTTGCAGTGAGATTAGTTTTAGACTGATGTACTCTTCAAGTATGAATAACAGAGGCCGAACTACCACTCACTATGTGAAAGCCCTGCAAATCAGAGATATTTGGCTTCCCGATATGCTGTTCCAAATATTAGACCATAGTGCCTTCAAAAATGCAAAACATGAAATTGGTTTTGAAAATAAAATACATGCCAGAAGTTCAACAGTATATAAAGCCAAAGTAAACGTTTACTTGCTTATCTCCAAGTTCATGTTCCTGGTAAGTATAAAGAAGCTTGTTCTAACAAATCCAAGTTAGGTGCAATTGTGATATAACCATTTTTTAAGATGAGAACAGTAAAGAACATTTTATGAGTATGCTCATCATACACTTTGTCAAATTAATATAGAGATAATCAGAGCTAGCAATCTTGTATGTAGATCCAGATTTCTTGATTCTCTTGCTATAATGAAGCCACAGTCTGGATAGTTTTGCATGTTAGTGCTATTTGTGCCTTGTTTAATGAGAATAGGTATTAACTGAGACACAGCTCTTCAATCTGTAATTGAACTCTGTGCCAGCGGCCACATTGACCTGAGCTTTCTCTTTCAGGGAAGAGAGTCTGTTGTTCAACAATTATTTCTGTGTGGTTGCCTGATGGCCTTATACTAATTGATGCGTTACAGAGAACCTTACTACAGGTCCTTTTATGAAGTAAAAAAGTGTTGGTTTTTTTCTGTTCCAGAGATTGGAAACTTAGTCAAAGAGTGTTCGTTTGGTTCAACATCACAGAGACTGTGTTTGAGAAATGAAACTTGAGATGAAGTGCACTGATACTAAGCAACCTTCATTCCTCTCTCTCAGGCTTCTGTTGTCTTTAGTGTAGTAAATCAGATTAAGACCCATTTGTCTCCAAAAGTTTATAACCTTGAAGGTTAAATACAGAAGCCAGGGGAGCAGTGGTTGTGAAGAGGAGTGATAACTGTTGTAACACTGTCTCTAGTGTTTTTATACTCTTATTGATCTAGAACTCTGATACTCTTTTGCTGCCTGGCTGCAGTTAGCTGTCAGGGATTTAGCAGCATCAGAAAAGATAGTGAAACTAAGGTGTACGCATTGCTACTTCTGCCTGACAGTCATCAGTACTGCTAGTGAAACTAAGGTGTACGCATTGCTACTTCTGCCTGACAGTCATCAGTACTGCTAGTGAAACTAAGGTGTACGCATTGCTACTTCTGCCTGACAGTCATCAGTACTGCCAGCATTGACTTCTCCACACTTTAGTTAAGAAGTTTGAATCTAGAATGGCTAAGAGCATATCCCAAATTATCTTACCTACCAGAGACATTTGTAGGGACAGGTTTGTGATATGGTTTGGAAGAACTTTTTTATCCTTTCTGGAGTTCATCATGGAAGTGCAGGGCTTTTTTTCACAAGACAGCTGTGGCACTACATGTACCTTGCTTCTACTAGTTATGTCCAGATTAACTGGTTTTGGTTGCAGGTTATCTCTCAGACTTTTACATGGCACAACAGCTATTCAGAGATTCATTCAGGATCTAGTTTTTTGAGAAAGTTTTGAAATCAAGTAAGGTGAGGGAAGTCAGAGGTGGGGGGCAGTTTCTGATTGCATAGATTCTCTGCAGCCTGCCTACTGTGATTGTTGTCCCATCTGGAAACCAGCATGACAATCCCAAGGTCACATATCAGGGTGTGGTGACCTCATGTTGTCATGCACATCTGGAGGTGCAAACAGTGGCTTCAGGACTTGCAAGTGAGGAAGCAGATGCTCATGATGCTGGAGGAGGGATGTGATTCCTCAGTGCAAATGGAAGAGCTTGTCTTGGCCCTCTCACATTGTCTGTTCCAGTCTGCAGCAGATCTGGGACTAACTGGTGCTTGCCATGTCAGCTGTTCATGTGTTTTGAATTGATATTACATGCTGTCAGTGGGGTGTAAGGAAAGCTAAAGTACCCCTGACATTATAGTTAGTTTTCAGAGTAGTCTTCAATATTGTTTGAGGCCATCAGTGCCACTGATGGCCATTTAAATGAGTGGTGCATGTCAGCTGCATGGCTATTACATTGCCTGCTCTGTCATTACCAACTGCAAAAACTGTTGTAGTTTTGGAGTGTATTGTCAGGCTGTATGATGCTGAGAAGAGTTTGTGTTTTCATACCTGGTCAGAATGAAAAATGAAACACCCTTTGTAATGATGAGAATTGTTTCAGTCCCTGACATTCCCCTCTCTCCTCTGCGTTCTATCTTTTCCATCTGCATTTGGGAGGACCTCTTCCTCTGGCTTCCACCTGCTTCTCTCAGAAGATCTAGGTCACATCTTTACTTCTTTTGGTATTTTTGCAATTACACTTTCTTATAAAGTATGTACCATTGTGAAAAGATTTATACATGAACACATACTTATTTGACATTTGGGCCTTTTGATACTTTCAGAGGTAGGTGAGAATAGGGATAAGCATATAAGCAGTTTTCTAAGCATGGTCAGTAAGGAAACACTAACAGCGGTATTTAAATTGATGTTGCATTCTAGCACTAATTCATTAAGGAGGTAATCCATTTAACTCAGGACTGAGACTTAGCCTGCCTGGGTACTCAGTAAGTCAATACTGCTCCAGTGAACATTTTGCTTACATTTCTGAGAGCCACTACCAAGATTTAAACAAAAAAAAACCTCAAAAGCTGTGCAGTAAATTTTTATAGCAGAAGTAGATAAAAGATGTCACATGTGAGAGCACTGGCATGCTGAATACAGAGATGAATACAGAGGTGAATCACAGATCTACTGGGAAATCCAGGTCTTGAAGAAAGGGATTTTTCTTACAGGCATTAGTTCTAGTGCTTTTCCTTTTTCTTTGGAAAGAAGGGCTAACACCTGAAACAGTACCGGCGCTGCTGTGTGGATAAGATGTGCTGAAGCAGCCCATCTCCCAGATACAAAGAAGGTATTTTAAATACCTGTACAACTGCATTCATGCTAGCACTGCTGTTTCACATCTTTCACATTGAATGTGTTTTTTGCCTCATCGGGCATAACACAAAGTTGGGAAAACCTGGAAGATAGCTTCTAGGCTGGAGAGAATGGGGAGACAAGAAGCGAGAATGTGCATATGATAGGACTTTTCCAGGCCTTGAGTCAAGATGTTGAGCTTTGTTTTACACCTTGAATTTGAAAGGCAGCAAATGCAGTGAAGTGTTTCCCCAAGAGAAAGGATGAAGCAGGAGATGCATCTTTTTGAGTTTGTATTTTCACGAGATGTGCTGTTCTTTCCTGATAAAAGTCCGGTAGCTTTCACAGAAGTATTAAAAAGGAGTAAAGATGAAAATGCAGCTTCAATTATTTCAGGCTTGCAACAGAGGGTCTTACACTTGTATCAATGGCAGTTACGAAGGGAAAAACAAATTAAATTTTGAGGCTGTCTGTTAAGTCTTTGAATTTATTTAGTCTTTTTGCTCTTTTTGAAAGTAAATCCTTCATCAGTGATGTCAGATATGTTCTTAATAGCCAGGGTTTTTTTCCCACCAGTTTCCCCCTATCGTTTCCTACCAGCATGCAACTGATGGTAGTTTTTAACTGATGAATTAATTGATACTTGCAGATAGGAAGGTAAACTGGATCCTTGAAACTGGTAATCTCATGAGACAGATTCCAGACACTGTTTTCACAGTAGCAGACTTGGGTGTTACCAGTTGATGTGGCTTGCTGTAGGCATGATTTTATGAAGACAGGCATATTTTATCTGAAGTAATGAAATCTGCTTTCAAACAGACATCCTTTGTATCATCGGCACTGCTATGGGTAAATAGTAGCCCAGTCAATCATTCAATTCCTGCTTTATTAATAATAATGTAGTCAGTGGGAAAAAAAGAAGTTTTTTGCATATTCAAACCTAAAAATGGAATGTCTGAAGTGTGTTTCTGACAACAAGAAAAAGATTAACCACTGTAGTGTCATACATTGTATATATGATAGAGTATATCTGTGGTAGGATCTTATAGCAGGGGGGTTACTAAAAGTTTGTGCCTGCTGTCCAGTCGCAGTTGGAGTGAGTAGAAGTACAGTGTTGAAAGGATAATAACAGTCTAAAAAAATGGTAGGAAGGGTTGTATGCCTGTCCAGCAAACTGCATTTATTAGTGTGATCTATTTTAGTACATTGACTGGAAGTGCAAATTTCTTACACAGATTTTGTTCACAGGGGTCAGGTTCCTGCTGAAGCAGAAGCAAACTTCTTAGGGGTGGCTAAATCCCTGGAAATGTATGGAGTGGATCTCCATCCTGTTTATGTAAGTATTGTTTGAATATTTTAAACTTGGTAACAACAACAACAAAATATTGTACTAATATGGGGAAGGGTTTTTATGCAGTTTAGTTGCTACAGGTTAACTTGAAAGAAAACCCTGTACTTAAGAAATGCAAAGGAAGACACATTTACAGACTAAGGGGATTCATTTAGTTATACATACAGAAGCCTAATGGTTTTCAAATGCAAGGCTGTGATTCTGTTTCACCTATAAAAGACAATCAGTTATACTCTGGAAGAAAAAAATTCACCTAAATAAATAATCAGTCCAAGTGTCAGGAGAGATGAGAGAGGTTTATAACTTCTGTCTTTGGCACAAGAATTTGCACATTATTCTTGTGTAAATGACAGCAAGTGTGTCCTTATAGCTTTTCAATACTATTGCAAAACCTAGGGTGAAGTAGCAGCAGCATGTCTGGTTTTTTAAATATTTGTTGTGAAGGCTTTGCTAAAGATCCAGAATACCTTTCCACCTTTTCTATGCTGCATTGTGCAGCGTTGGAAGTTGCCTCAGCAAAACCCTCCACTTCTTTTGGAAGTTGCCTCAGCAAAACCCTCCACTTCTTTTGTAGAACAGCATGGATGTTGGGATTGGATCCAAGTCATCACCTGGAGGCTATGTGCTCCTGGTGGAAACATAGTTCTGTCTTGTTTGAATTATTGTGCTTGTGGCAGGTTTCTTTTGAATAAAAGAAAATCAGAAGTTCAAATGGGGAGATATAATGTAGATATTTCAGTGAGTTAGATGTCAGTAGTTTATAAAAGTCCTGACATCCTCAGTCAGACAGGAGAGGTGCCTGAGGACTGGAGGAAAGCAAATGTCTCTCCAGTCTTCAAAAAGGGCAAGAAGGCAGACCCAGGTAACTATAGACTGGTCAGCCTCACCTCCATCCCTGGAAAGGTGATGGAACAACTTATCTTTGGCACCATCTCAAGGCATATCAAGGATAAGAGGGTCATTAGGGGCAGTCAACATGGCTTCACCAAGGGGAAGCCATGCTTAAACAACCTCATGGCCTTTTATGAGGACATAACGAGGTAGATAGATGCTGGCAAAGCAGTGGATGTGGTCTATCTTGATTTAGTAAAGCATTTGACACAGTCTCCCACAGCATCCTCACAGCTAAACTGAGGAAGTGTAGGCTGGACGATTGGGCAGTGAGGTGGACTGTGAACTGGCTGAAGGAAAGAAACCAGAGAGTTGTGGTCAATGGGGCGGAGTCTACTTGGAGGCCTGTATCTAGTGGAGTGCCTCAAGGGTCGGTACTGGGACCAGTATTATTCAATATATTCATCAATGACTTGGATGAGGGAATAGAGTGCACTGCCAGCAAGTTTGCTGATGACACCAAGCTGGGAGGAGTGGCTGAGATGCCAGAAGGCTGTGCTGCCATCCAGTGAGACCTGGACAGGCTGGAGAGTTGGGCGGGGAGAAATTTAATCCAATATAACAAGGCCAAGTGCAGAGTCTTGCATCTGGGCAGGAACAACCCCAGGTTCTAGTATAAGTTGGGAAATGACCTATTAGAGACCAGTGTAGGGGAAAGGGACCTGGGAGTCCTAGTGGACAGCAGGATGACCGTGAGCCAGCACTGTGCCCTTGTGGCCAGGAAGACCAATGGCATCCTGGGGTCTTTTAGAAGGGGGGTGGTTAGTAGGTCAAGAGAAGTCCTCCTTCCCCTCTACTCTGCCCTGGTGAGACCGAATCTGGAATATTGTGTCCAGTTCTGGGCCCCTCAGTTCAAGAAGTTCAAGAAGGAACTGCTGGAGAGAGTTCAGTGCAGAGCCACAAAGATGATGAAGGGAGTGGAGCATCTCCCAAGTGAGAAAAGCTGAGAGACCTGGGTCACTTTAGCTTGGAGAAGACTGAGGGGTGACCTAATGAGTATTAATAAATATGTAAAGGGTGTGTGTCATGAGGGTGGAGCCAGGCTCTTCTTGGTGACAACCAACAACAGGACAAGTGGCAATGGGTACAAACTGGAACACAGGAGGTCTTTTCTCTGGAGACATTCAAAACCCGCCTGGACACATTCCTGTGTAACCTCATCTAGGTGTTCCTGCTCTGGCAAGGGGATTGCACTAGATGATCTTTTGAGGTCCCTTGCTATCCCTAACATTCTGTGATTCTGTGTGTGAAAGAAAATAAAGAAATCAAGATACTACCAGAAAGTTAAGTATGTATTTCCTGATGAAAATTGCAGAGCCTGCAATATGAAGTGTTTTTTTACTGCACCCTGTGGCTTAATTGTGTTCATGTACCATGCTCTGTAAGCCTCCCACTCACAAAAACTGGGGGAGTTACTGGAACAAGATTCAACATGATGCAACAAATTCATGTTAAATTAGCAAAGCCTGGAATTTTTTTTTTTTCTCATAGCTTGGCTTTGCTGTGCAATAAGAACCCTGCCTGAGTATTGAAGCAAGACTTGTAATATGCCCAAGTCTCTCCCATTAATATAATCACTTCTATTTATATTACAACAGCAATAAAAGCCCTCATTTGAGACTGAAGCCGCACACATGAAGAGATGCAGTTATTTTCCTCATTTGGTCATATTAAAAGAAAAGTTGCTTTTAGCTCTTAGTTGACCGAGGAGCACAGGCAGAGCTCTCCAGTTATGCTGGAGCTTTGGCACATCAGTAGACACGCAGAAGGACACTTTCTACAGTCAGTCCATCTCACAGTTTATATTTTTTGCAGTTCCTGTTCTGCTGTTTTAGAGCTTGCAGGGCTCTTTCTCCTTACCTCAAGTGGGCAGGTGGTTGAGCTTTTGCAGCTGACTTTCTTTTAAACTCATGCACAAAGGCTTTCACTCTTTCAAGTTTAGCATTCATCTGAGTTTGGTTACTGACTGTAAATGGGGTAGGCGGGGCCTTCTGCCACTTGGCAGTGGGGTTTTCACCCTGTTCTTTCCCAACACAGCTTGTGATTTGGATACTGACTTCAGGAGCGGTTTCCTTTGGAGTAGATGATGCATGTGACTGTTCCTTGCATGTCAGTACCCATTCCGAACAAACAAATGTTCTGAATCTCTCAAAGGAGCTACGTCACTTGGTAGCAATATGCAGGTTATACTATTTTAAGAGGGAGAAGGCAGCTATGAGGTTATATTATAGCAGAACAGGTTGGAAAATCACTATTTGCCTTCAGCTTAAAGTCATGATATCTATTGTATTTGTGTCTGAATAAAGAGTTTAGTTTCTGAGTTCTGGCTGTTTACTAAATAGCCAAAAGTAATTCCCTAAAAAAAAATAGTTTTTTTTCTTTTTCACCATGGCATGTGGAATCTTCCATACTTTCCCTCATTGCCATTTTTTCTTGCCCATTTGCACAGAGAGTGAAACAGTATGTTCAAAGTCAGTCATCAGACTGATTTCTTCACTAGACTGACTGCTACAGTAATACAACTTTTAACTGTATAAATGTCATATATTTTTATTTTCTAGGGTGAAAACAAGTCTGAATATTTTTTAGGATTGACACCTACAGGAGTTGTTGTCTACAAGAATAAAAAACAAGTAGGAAAATATTTTTGGTATGTATAATCTAAATGTGCAGTTTGTGCTAAAACAGTAACAGTGGTGCTGTGATTTGCGATACCTATTTGAAAGGCTAATAGTATCAATTAAAAAAATGTATACTTAGAATTCCTAATCTTTGTCTGGGCTATACAGACTATAAATTCTTTGTTAATCCAAGTCTTGAAAGAAATAGTTCACCTTTACCATATCATGCTGAAATGTTTAAATACTGCTAACTTTCTGCTGTTATCTGGTGCATATCTGAAAATAAAATCTACTTCTGAATTACTTTTTGTCTTTGTTTGAAAGTTTATAGAACTTCATATTTTGTTATGCTTGAAATTAAAATCTGATGAAGTTCTGTCTGTCTTTTTTTCCAATGTTACAGGCCTAGAATCACGAAAGTTCACTTCAAGGAAACACAGTTTGAACTTAGAGTCCTGGGAAAAGATGTAAGTTTTCATTTAAGCCTGAAAAAAAAAGAGGTAATCTCAGGTCTAATGAAGTGAGAAATTTTGTGCGTCCATCAAAGTCTAATTTATTTTATTGACATTTACTACAAGAAATAATCAATGTGAAATTAATTTTATTGATAGTTACTGCAAGAAAATTGCCGTGTCCTCAAATGTAGTATGTTCCTGGTAGCGACTGCAATTTTATTAAAGAATGAGGAGCAAGAAAGATTTTCTATGTTTTGCAGGCAAGGAGAGAGAACTCCAGCAGAGCAGTACTGAAGTAGGAATTTTGTAACAAACCTTTATCATTTTATATCATGCTCTGTAAATTAGAGTAGACTATTTCTGCAATGCCTTGTTTATGGTGTTAAAAAGTGCTTTTAAACTAGGCTAAATCCACAGTGAAGGCTAATCTTAACCAAAATGTGAATGGAGGAAATCTCACAAAGATGTTACTCACAAGTAATTTGGTAGCTTGGAAACAGAAGCAGCCACATAATGTAGCTCGAAATCCATTTGTCAGAGTTTAACTTCATTGTGCTATTAGAACATTTGAGATAGAACAATATTGTTTGCAGTGGAGCAAGGATAGCAAGTTAATAGCAAGAGAAGAGGCTTTAAGATAGAGTCAGTTGAAAAAAAAAAAGATAAATCTGTTTATCATCTATGAAGCATGTGTGGCACAGGGAGGAAGAGTAGAGTGTTGAGGATATAGGTAAAATGATGAAGTGTAAAAAAAAAAAATAGTGGCAGTCAGTCCATGATTTTTGGTATCTGATTGAGTTGTAACTTAAGTTTGCTGAGTTATTTTTGGGAAGTACTTTGTAGGTCTCTTTGGAATATCAAGGTTGAAAGTTTATAGTATTAAATAAGCATTATCTTGCTGGCAATATTCTCATTTGCTGATTATCTACCTATCTTCAGTCATCTATGTAGTGATTGTTATTCTCATCCATGACTTTTTCCAGGAGGCTATTTCGTACATTCTGGCAAATTTAAGTGTAGCCCTGACTAGTTCTCTTGCTTTTTTTATAGGCAGCATTTTTTGTGCCTCTGCAGATGTATTGACAAGTTTTGCTTTTGTTATCCCAGTGATTTGTTTCTACTTGGTGTGGTGATCTATGAGAATTTTGTTTCTGTTGGTGTATTTGTTGAAATCAGAGAGTTGTTTAAAGGCTGGGGGAATGTTGGGAAAACTTCTCTCTATGTTTCATGTGAAGGGTGAATGACTGTTCATGTATAAACAAGTCCAAGTTTGACTTAGAGTGAATTGCATAGAAGTGATTCTGTAGTTTCTGTTTGATGTCACATATGTATAGTGTTTGTCTGAATCATATGGAATTGCAGAGATCTAACATGCTGAGCAGAAAACCTGGAAGCTTTGGAAAACATGCTGAAGTTGAGACTGTGAATGTTGATGGCTGGTGAACACTGTTGTGATCATAAAGCAAACACTTTGACAGCAACTTGGTAATTGCAAGTCTTGACAGGTACTTTTAGGAAATTGTTCAAGAGAATAGTAAGTACAAGGGTGTGTACCATCATTAAAATCTCCTTTGCAACTAATACTTATTGGAAGTGTTTCTACAGTGTTTCATATCCTAACAAGATCAGGAATGGTGAAAATGGCCCACAAAAATCTTCCTCTCTTTTTTTTTTTTTTTTTTTTTAACATTCAGGCGATGTTACTTTGAAGAAAATTGTTTATTAGAATGAGTAAACACTAGCCTTAGTCTCTGAATTAAAACCAATTCATGCTGTTCTGCACCCAGAGGAGGGAAAGCTCATCAGTTTATTTATCCAACTGTATGCTCTAATACTGGTAAAAAAATTCACAGATTTCTTCTGTCCCTCTGTTTTTTGGAATAAATATTGTAACTTTGTCCTTCCATGTGGTACATGAGCTTGCGTTATAGAATAGGAGAGTAAACATGCCATTTTCACTTCATCTTGCCTCCTGGCATATCGCTTTATGGCCCAGGGAGCTAATACTTTCCTTGTTTCAGATGTGGTCTACCAAGTCTAGAACATGTGATGTGTTTCCCGTTAGCTGGAGAGAAAAACAGAAAAGATTCAGGAGGAGAAGAAATAATGGAAAATTTTCTGTGCCTTAGATTGAGCTTTAAGGCATATAATGAAGGAATTAACGTCATGTAGTAAGAAGAGCAGCTTATTTCTGAGTACATTGAGTGCTTTGTGTGAATCATGTTTTCCATATTGTAGTGAAAGCTCTGTGCAGGCTGGATTTTGCTTTGTGTTTCCAGACACTAGTTACTTTCATTCACACTTGGGGGTACATCTGCTCATCAAGAGGGAGCTGTTGGTGTGTTCAGTCTGATGAAGTGTTGCTCTTCCCTTGCACAAGGTTACTTGTGGTAAATTCTTTGTTCTCTATTTCAATAAATTCATCTGAGATTTCTTCTAACCTACCAAAAGACTTTGAATATGTACTTCCCACTAAAGGGGCACAAGTAGACACACTGATTTTCTTGACAGATGGCTGATATGGCAGTCTAAATGTACAGGTCCATATCCTTAGGCTACCTAAAAATACATTGCAGGGTGCCTGTGTCAGCCATATTTATGGCTGCTGAGTTTGTTTTACAGTGTTTTACTGAGGAAGAGACATTTGTGCTTACTGTCTTACAACAAAGTAAGTTGCTCTTACCTTTCCTGTTTTGTAATGTTGTCTCTTCATATCTCTTCCATTAGAACACTTCCTGTATATTTAACTGTTTTATATTTGTCCCGCTTACCTGTTGCTATTGTATGCAAGCATGACCATCAGCATTTTGGTTTTATTTTTCAGTACTTCGCTTATATTATATGTTTTCTCCCTGAGGCTACTGCTATTGCCATTAAACAAAATACTGTCCTTAATACTTGGCCATCCATGACTTATTCTGACATGGGAGACTAATGACCTGGACCAGCTGACAGAAACTCTTTTTTCAGTACTGTTAATCATTGAATCAGTATTTTATTGTCCCCTGAGTGGACCCACACTGTGAATTCTGAGCTTGAAATATAGTAGGCTTTTTGTGAAACCTCTAAGTAACAGCATAAAATTAGGAATCCTTCCACTGCAACAACTGCATAGAAGGCCTATATGAACATGGCAAACAATCACAAAGAATTTTTGAAGATGCGGAAAGTGTATTTTTGTGCAGTTTCCTTTAAGAAGGAGAGATCCATCTGATGCCTGTGCACAGTTCCTGGTAGCATAGATGTCTGTTGAGCAACCTTTCTGGAAACCATCCAGCAATACAGGTGGCTGCCAAAAGCTGTCCCCCACCCCCGTCAAATGCAGTAAAACAGAGCCTAATCACAATGGAGGCACTGTTTGGAAGTGAGTAATCGGAGGGGTGCACAGCACCTCTCCTGTGCTTTCCCTGTGTGAGGAACACAACTTGCTTCCTAAATTTCTCTCTCAACTAAGGATGTGAAACAAAATAGAGAAAAACATGCTTTGATAGATTGTGTAGGCTGGGAACGTAAATGTAACAGTATGCAGGAGTGAGAGATGTGGAGCTTTTTTGCCTGTAGGTACCAAGTACTTCTGTGCTCTTCCACACAACCCCTTACTGTTTTCTGTAACTGCACCTTTTACTTTGGCTGCACTGTCTGAACATGCAAGTGAATGATTTCACTCCTTTACAGAGTTTATGCAAAGCTTCTGTACTTGTTACTTTTCATGTTTCTCTTTCACCAAACTAGAAACTGTCGAATGTGTAAAACACCTTTTTTTTTTTATTTTTTTATTTTTTTATTTTTTATTTTTTTTAATTTTTACTTTTATTCTGAGAGAAGGTTTTTTCGGAAGTCTGAAATTTGTATTTTGAGGGATTTTGAAATTGGGTTTCTTTCAAGTCAGAATAAACCCCCACACAGTTCCATTAAAAATGGTTTACATATTTTCAGGACATGCCTTCCTCTGCAGTCTTGCTTAGTCAGATAATGGGGCCCAGCTCAGCTGAATTAATAAGGTGAAATTGGTAAAGACTGTATTCAGGAGCAATACCAACACTGACGTGAGGCAATTCCAAAGTGCCTAATGCTCCCCATTCTGTTGGCTAAAACTTATCTGAATACAATATTTTTATATTCTTTTAAATAGCCTCAAAAAAAACCCTGGAAATTTACTTTATTTAATCTGCTTTGTATAAGTGTCAGAAGTTTGAAAAATAATTACATTAATAAGGTGGTTCAGCTGTACCTCTTCCTACCCTATCACACACTATATTCCATCTTGAGTTACAAGTTCTAGGCAAGAATTTTAAATTTTGTTTATTCCTCTCACAGTTTCTTGGGGAGTTTAAAAGATTTTGGAGAGATGTTCCTCCCATTCTACAGTCCAATTTAGCTTAGAATTGAATGTTTTAAGAAGTACAAATGACTTTTGTATAATTTGCATTTGCACCCATTTAAGGCAGAACAGTAGTGGAGGGTGGAGATGAGCAAACAGTGTTAATACATCATATAGAACAGTTTTGGATTGTTTTAGTTAGTTGGGGGTTTTCTTGGCTTTTCTTAACAACATTCTTAGCCATGTTAGAAGGATTCTAAGATTGGTTCAAGGCTTGATAGCAAAATCTTCAGTAATGAATGTTTTTGAAGGAGAACTAGGATTAAGATTCCTGCATAAACTTAAATTAATTGCCACTGTGTTACTGTCAGCATTTTATAAGTTCTTTAGTCCTTTTTCAAATTGGATGAGGCTGAGACATACTTGTTTCAATCTTGACATGCTTCATGCAAACTGGCATAGCATTAGTAATTTTAATTCCTGACTTGTGTAATGTTCTTAAAGATTGACCTTGTGTAACCAATGATAATACATTGTCTGTTACATAAGCTATGATTGGTATGCATTATGTAAATATATAAAGACAGCATATTTCCTACTGGAGTTAACAACTGGTAGTATCAAGGTATGTGCCTAACCTGACAAAAAATAATGTTGGGAAGCAGTTGCTTCAAAGCTAGTGTTAATATTTCTGTTACATGTACATGCATGTGTATTACTTGTGCATTCAGTGTGTTCTGTAATGGGGGTAATGGGGCAAGATCTCTCCTTATGCTATATTAATATTCAGTGCAACCAGGAAGAGTGGTCTGTGTGCTGGCAGGCTTCCTACTGCGGTTTTGCGTTTTTCTTCTGAATTTTCTGAGCCCGGATTGGTGGAAACATGTCTTGTCATGAATTATGGCAGCTAAAGCCTGCTTGAATCATAGGTTTTTAAAATGTTTTTGATCTGTGGATGGGGGCAGTGCTCCATGGAACAGGTGTTAAGTCTACTGCCTGTGGCCCTCTTATCTTTGGAGAAATCCATTAACTTCACAAACAAGTGATCTTATGGCCCCCAGAGGGAAGAACTTTAATTTTAGATTTGTGTCTTCTCTTCTAGGTGGACTTGAGCTTGCCTTGCATAGGCACTGAGCTAGCTGGGCATAAAGCAGCTCTGAGCTTGAAAGCTGCGTTATTGTGCTGTCACGGCCAAGCAAGCTGGGAGCTGTTTGGAAGTGTAGTATGGGCCCCTGAGCTAGTACATCAGCTCCAGCAGCTCCAGAGTCGTTTTGTGGTTAGGTAGAGCAATGACCTCTCTGACTTGTCTCCTTTGAAGGCATTAATAACACACTTTCAGTCTTTCAGTTAAGCGTGGGGGGGTTATGGCGAGTGTTGTACTAATTACCAGCTGTTTAGTGGAGGTCTCAAAGGCCTTGCCAGATCAATCTTCTGGCTGATTTGAGAGGCAGCATAAAATAGATAAGGGCTGTAGCTACCTGTTTGAATGTCCGTCTATTTATAACCTGGTAGTATAGTCAAGCTATCTACATCTGACTGGAAGTTGGCTAACATGACACCCATCTACAAGAAGGGCTGGAAGGAGGATCCAGGGAACTACAGACCTGTCAGGCTGACCTTGGTGCTGGGGAAGGTCTTGGAGCAGATGATGTTAAGTAAAATCACACAGCACATACAAGACAGTCAAGTGATCAGGCGCAGGCAACACGGGTTTATAAAAGGCAGGTCCTGCTTGACCAACCTGATCTCTTGCTATGACAAGTTGACCCAACTTGTAAATGAGGGAAAGGCTGTGGATGTTGTGTACTTAGACTTCAGTAAAGCCTTTGACACCATATCGCACAGCATTCTCCTGGAGAAGCTGGCAGCTCATGATCTGGGTGGATGTACTCTGCGATGGATAAAGAACTGGCTGGATGGCCAGGCCCAAAGAGTTGTGGGGAACGGAGCCAAATCCAGTTGGTGGCTGGTCACAGGTGGTGTTTCCCAGGGCTCGGTATTGGGGCCAGTTCTGTTTAATCTCTTTATCAATGATCTGGATGAAGGGATTGAGTGCGTCGTCAGTAAGTTTGCAGATGACACCAAACCGGGTGTGAGTGTTGATCTGCTGGGGGGCAGGAAGGCCATACAGAGGGATCTGGACAGGGTGGGTGGTTGGGCTGAGGCCAATTGTCTGAGGTTCAACAAGGCCAAGTGCCAGGTTCTGCCCTTGGGTCACAACAACCCCAGGCAGTGCCACAGGCTCGGGGAAGAGTGGCTGGGAAGCTGCCTGGTGGAAGGGGATCTGGGTGTGTTTATTAACAGCCAGCTGAACATGAGCCAGCAGTGTAACCAGGTGGCCAAAAAGGCCAACAGCATCCTGGCTTGTGTCAGAAATAGTGTCACCAGCAGGACTAGGGAAGTGATTGTGGCAGTCTGCTTGGCACTGGTGAGGCTCCACCTTGGACACTGTGTTCAGTTTTGGGCCCTTCATGGTAAGGACACTGAGGTACTAGATAGAGTGCAGAGGAGGGTGTCAAAGCTGGTGGAGGATCTGGAGCACAAGTCTTGTGAGGGAACTGGGGCTGTTTAGCCTGAAGAAGAGGAGGCTGAGGGGAGACATAATCATTTTCTACAACTACCTGAAAGGAGGTTGTAGCATGGAGGGTGTTGGTCTCTTCTCCCAAGTAGCAAGTGATATGATGAGAGGAAATGGTCTCAAGTTGTGCCAGGGCAGGTTTAGATTGGATATTAGGAAAAAATTCTTCATTGTCAGGCATTGGAACAGGCTGCCCGGGAAGTGGTAGAGTCATCTTCCCTGGAGGTGTAGATGAGATTCTTAGGGACATGGTTTAGTGCTAGAGTTAGATTAAGTGATGGTTGGACTTGATGATCCTGAGGGTCTCTTCCAACTGAAATGATTCTGTGATTCTGTGTATCACTTGTGCTAGTCTTATCCCTCCTCCCCTGGGTGAAAATGGTGATGAGGCTATGGCAATATGAGGTTTAGCATGTTTTGGAGGCTGCAGGACAAGCTTTTAAAGCATTTGAAATGAGAGGAATATTTTATATTTGTCCTCATAGTTTTTTAGCGTCTTGCCTTTTCCCAGAGTAGGAGAAGATAATCCAGTAGCTCAAAAACTAGATACCACCACAATGGTTATGCCTGTCCTTTTGCAGCCTCTAGCTGTGTTGTCCTACCCCACTCCCCGCCTCGATGGTGCAAGTCACAGCTGTGATCAAAAATCAGCACACAAATATGAGCAGTTTTCTGCTTGTTTGGTGAACACAACTGCCTTCCGAAAGGAACGAACACTAAAGCTGGTTGAAAGGAAAGGGGAGGTCTCCAGAGTGTGCAGAGGACCAGGACCACTCTGGAAGCAGTAGTAAAACTACAATAGGTCTTTGTTTCTTTTGGTTCAGATATATAAGAATAATAATTAAAAAAAAACCAACTAACTGTTTGTACCTGTAAGAGAATAAAATTTTTCAAGATGCTAAAAATATTACTTTTTAATGGCAACAATAGTCATGGTGTTAACAGGTAAGGTCCTCTTTGCTTTACTTATAAAAATCAATTTATTCCTTTACAGCAAAAAGATTATATCTGGAAGATTATACTACCTCCAGTACTGCTTAATTTTTATATATGCATTTATAGATTGTGAGTTTAATCACAATGCTCTTGAAAGCCTTAAATAGTCTTAAAAAGTAAATGGAGGAAGTCCTAAACTTAGATGTGCTGTGTGCAGTGTCATGTTGGACTTAGTTGCAGTAGTTACTGAATCCTTCACAAAAAAACATGAAAAATGGTAGAAGAATTATGAATTGTCTCCTCTGTGTTGGTGAAGTATCTTCTAAATGAACGTTTTAGGCTTTATTTATCCCTCTTTTAGCTGCTAGTTAACTAATTACAGGCATCCATTCTGAGGCAATAGTTTTCAGACATGTGCTTTTCCTTCAAATTCAAATAATCAAATCTCAGCGTGTAATCAGAAAGCTTGTTGATCCATCTGCTGATTTTTAGGCATCTGTTTCATTTTCCACATCTGAATTCCATAACTTGTTGATAAATTTGATCTATAGAGTTATTTCCTTAGTGCCTTTGATTGCTGCATACTAAGTATAGATGTTTCAGCACTTAGTTAATCATCAACATTTTTTCCTTACCAGCTGAGATTTCTTCCACCTTAGAAAATAATGCCTTCAAATGATGGAATCAATAGTGATTGCTTTAATGTTAACTTAAAAATTAGAAAAAATGGACAAGTAGAACTTTTTCCTTGATGGGAATCTTTCCTGGAATTCCAGTGGCATTCGAACTGGGCTAATAATAAGATACGATGTTATAGAAATACCTTATTTTAAAAAGACTCTTTCAAAAAAAGCTGAAACACCCCTGGCTTCTCTCCGCCCCTGTTACTGCTACATTTATACAGTCCTAGATTTATACAGTCCTACAATTACATTCGACCATTTGAAGGCAAGCGCCAGGCTGATGTGGCCCTTGTTGAAAATGAGTTTGACAGCCCTGTACTGTATAATACTTTAATGCTATGCACAGCAATCTCAATCAAATCCTAGTTTTCAGCATTCTCAGTGGCTGTGTATTGTACTGTACTCCTCTTTCTTTCTGTGGTGCCATAGAGAGGAAAATGTGCTTTTTGGAGAAGGCTAGATGATGTTTACCTTTTCTTGGATATTTCATGGGGCTGTTCCAACCAGCCATTACACGGACTAAAATAATCCATGTGAGAAAATAAGCCCCATGTGTATGTCCCTCCTTTGTTTGTTTGTTTGTTTGTTTATTTTTAAGGGAATGAGACCCCAATTGTTCTAATCACAGGTTCTGTCTTATTTACTGATATTTGTTTCAAGGTGGAGGAAAGGCTGCTTGAGCAGGTAATTTGTGATTTCGTGAGGCTGACTGACAGCCGTTAATGGAAATATAACTGTTTTGTTTTTTTTTTGTTAGAGGTGAAATTTTGAATTCTGGAGAACATATTGAATTAGTTCATAGTTTGCAAGGTGCTTGCAGGTCACTATTCTTCATTAAATTATGAGCAGGAGGAACTTGCCAGAACTCTTTACCTATGTATGTGTGGCACTACGCAAGTATGACTAAAGCAAGAGCATCCATTTCCTAAAATCAGCTGCCGAAAGTGGTATGAATCATACTCCCTTTGTAACTGACATATGGGAGAAATGGTTTTAGGACTCAGTTTTCTTACAGATTGTATCCTACCATGCCAAGGATTCACACGGGAGTCAGTGGGACTACTCATTCTTTGTGCAAATCACAGATACAAAACTGAGTACTGAAGTTTACTGACTGATAGATATATGGAATTGTATTTTATGTGAACATATTTCAGTGTTTAGTCTGTTGGATATAAGAACTGTTGTGTAGCTGTTGCTTCATCTTGCCTGTTGCTAGTTTGTAATTTGTGTATGTCTGACTTCTCTTTCATCCTTCCTGCCTGTTTCTCATGTCTACTGCACTGACTGCCAGTTTCCAGTGATTAGTTTTTAAGCTTTGAGTATTCTTTTTTTGTTGTCTCCCTGAAGAGATTTTAAGGTAGATTTTATGGTTTTTACCTTTGACCTTTTTCCTAGTATTTTCAATTATTCTGAAATCAGCTAGTTTTTTATTTTTTAATCTTCCCTTCCTCTAATTTTTTTTTGTTGTTGTTTGTTTGTTTGTTTGGTTGGTTTTTGTTTCCAGATTTACCTTGGTTCTTCTCTACATATATGTTTGGTGAATTTTCTCTGTGTTGTTGCCTCATAATAGCTCATCACAAATGTTGAGTTTTTTTCTTTCACTTATTCTTGCTTTTTTGCATAATATTAAATAGAGCCTTGGGAAAATATTTTTGCTTGACATCTGAGGTGTAGTTTCAGAAAACATCAGAAACATTATTTGAAAAAAAAACTTTATACTTTTAAAATAGGAAAAAGCTGGTATCTGTGAACAAGAGTGAAGAAACAGAAGTATTTCAATAATCTCCTTTCTCTTCTGTTTTTCTCTGGCTAAGGAATTGATTATTTAAATAATTATTTATTATTTTTCATGCAATGAGAAACCAAAAGGGAAACCTCTTTTAAATGAAGAATTCTACAGACTTATAGAACCTGCTTTTCTTCATACTTACATCTTTTTTTATATACACGCATATGAGATGGTTCTTGAGTTCAGTACATGAAGATTCACTTCACTGGTGCAATCCTTCCTGACAATATTGATTTGTTTTCAGTGCAATGAAACTTCCTTCTTTTTTGAAGCACATGACAAGACTACATGCAAACATCTCTGGAAATGCTGTGTAGAACATCATATGTTTTTCAGGTGAGTGATGCAGAAGTTGTGGTTTCATTACCAAAAGGAGGGAGACTATATTGAGAAAGAAACTTCTTTATATGTACAGAGTGGTGTAGCACAGGCTTGCTGCCTGGAAACACATTATTGCTCTTGGTTCTAGAATGTTTTAAAAAGACTTTGCATTCCCCTTTCTTACAATGACGTGAAATAATTTTAAAATTTAGTAGTCTGGTGATTTCTTTTGTTTTAGAATTCTTTTAAAAATAGTATCTCAGGTTGCATAAAGTACGCTTTAACAGAAATAGCCACAAATGCATATGTCAGGATTTAAACTGCGATATACATTTCTACATATTTAACCATCACATTTTCTGTAGCAGCATTGACTGGAGTGAGGCCTTTGGATTTCAGGCGTTGCTATCTCCTACGATGCACAGAAATTTTCTTTTTTGATAGAAAGGCTCCCTGAATTTCCATAATGTTTTGCTTACTTATTGAAGTGTGTAAAATGTTTCCAATATTACACATCTCAAACCAGTTTATTTTAACTGTCACAAAAACACTAGCAGTAATGTGCAAAGAGATCTAGCTAGGAACTGGTCAATGGGTTGCTTGGGGCGAGCTTTAGCAGTGCTGTAATTAAGTAAGCTCAGAATCCCTCTTGCAGTCTCATTACTGTGGCATGATATTTTTGCCTGCTCCTGTGAAATAATAAGCAAAAGGCAGGCTGCTGTTGCCAACAGTTTACAGTAGACCTTGAAATAAAGTTGTGTGTAGTCAAAAGAGGAGGGCATAAACATGTGGTTTTGTGGAGCTCCCAATCCCGTAACAGTCTGCCTGGAGGTAGGGATGAAGAGGGACTAGCAGAAAGTTGGTTTTTTTGGAACCTGAAGTTTGTATTTCTCTTTAATTTTCTTGGGAAGGGGACTGTAGTTGTGTGACCTATCTATGTAACTTACTCTGTTGTTCTATTTTTCGAACTACATAGAGTGCCAGAGAATGAATCAAACTCTCTGTCAAGAAAATTCAGCAAGTTTGGGTCCATAGGTTATAAACATCGGTACAGGTGAGTTTATTTAATTGGTTAAATTTCAACTAATTCCTTCTTTATTCCTTCTTTTCTCTTACAATGAAAGAAAAACCCCACCCAGACTGACTCAGAGCAGTTCTACTGACAAAGCATGAATAGAGGCCATTTTAACAGGTTCCCTTTGGGAATCTGGCAGTTTTGGGACAAATGTGAGTTATTTCACATTCTCTAGATCCTCAGAGTTGGCTAGGGCCTGCTGTAGCCCGTAGTGAACGTGAGAGCAGCCTTGGCAATGCTTGAAGTCAAAATCTCCTTACAAGTCCTGAAATTATGTTAATGTCCTAAAGGGTTTTTCCTGGCAACTGAGGAATACCAAAGCAAGGAGGCATGTTGGCTGCTGCCTTTCTTCTGAGAATTAGCAAAGGATTGGTGCAAAGACTTCTATGAAGTCTGTAACTGTGATGCCCTTTACGGCTGCAAATGAGCTGTGGCAAGGGCTCTTCATCCAAATGGTTATGTCTAATCCTGTAGCAGTACTACTGGTACAGTGCTGTTGTTCAAGAATAACCATGAGGGCAGAACTAAAGGGAGAAGGGGAGCTGGCAAAATTGGATATGTGTTAAAGGCTGCAAACCTTGAAAGATGCAGTAAAATTCAGAGTAAGGGTGTACTCAAGGCACTTAGTCTTGATTTTAGCCTGAGTTAACCAAGCAGACAGTGTGATATGACGACAGTTAATACTGTGATACAGAGGAAGATGTGGCAGAGAGAGTGGATTTAAGATCCTCTGGTTGCTGTGCCACAAAGGACTAGCAGGATACAAGATGTAGTTTAAAACTGTAAGGTGTCAAAAATCCAATAGTTTTAACTGAGTTTTATTGAGACTTCATGTTTTTAAGCCTGTTGAAATGACAGGGTCTTTGTCTAATGAGTAAAGCACTTGGTTTGGAAATTGGCAACCACTGTTATAAATCCAATTCTGTCACATTGGCTGAACAATTTTGAGCCAAATCATTTATGGTCTGTTTTTCAGACTCGCTTTAGAGTTGTGTATTCAGTGAACCTGAAAGGGAGGATGGAAAGCAGCAAATCAAAACCACATCTGAAAGCCAAGCCCCTGTTTCCATTTTCATTTTCCCTGTTGGTCAACTGGGCATAAAAATAGTTTTAAATCTTTTGTAGTTATTTTGAAGCTGATGGGTGAAAAGTCCCTATTTACTATTGAAGGAAAATTCTAGAGTTTTTTTTCATGGCCTGCAAATATACCAGGTTTGTTTAGGTTTAGTTTTGGCCTGTCTGTCTATCTCTTCTTCCTGTCTGTATTTCTACCATCACTCAGGAAATACACAGATCATAATGAGTAAGGCCAACAGTCATTAGGCAGTTCCTTGTCACTGCCTCTTTGGAACACTTTTCTAAAAGCAAGAAAACCATAATACCCAATTTCTTGAGCAGCTCTGGGATTAGAGTTAATATCTGTTGTAGGTACTAACAGCATTGTGTAAAGGTAGCACTTGTCCTCAGTCAGTCGCAATTCAGTCAACTGTCTGTTACCCTTGGATGCAAGATCTTGCTTGTAAGGAAGGAGTTACTCATGGAGAGATGACTATGCCAGGTCTGAGCCTGAGCTCACGTGACTGAATCTGGATTGTCTGCAGCCAGGATCACTGGTGTGTTTCTATTTCATTTTTACCAAAGTATTCAATAATAACACAGATTATTTGGCTTATCACATTATCTGGCATGATCCAGCTTCTCCTTAGTGTATATGATAGTACTGCCTTTTGAGTTTCTAGTTAGATCCTGATCCATATTACCCTGTCTGCAAAAATGGAGAGGAGTTTGGTGGGTTCCTGCCAGAGTACTGGGGGTGAGAGTTTCCTCTGTTGGACCATTTCAGCAGACTGGAACAGGGCACTGGTGCTGGGGAGGAGAAAGCTTTGTACTTAGCACAACCTTCCAATCAATTAAAAAAAGAAATAGCACAAAGCAGTTAACTATGTTTGAGTTATTCCTGCTGGTGGTGCATTTATGTTCATCTTTCTTTTTTAATAAGTTTCAAGGGTGATCTGTGGTATGGCTTGCCTTGTTAAGATGATGGTCACTGTCCTATGTTTATGATTTTAATTTTGTCTAGAAAACATGAAAGTATGTATTGCCCTTCTAGTATTAAGTGTTCCCTGTTTTGCTGTAGTGATACTTGAGGACTCCCCATGACATGAGTGGACGTTCTTGTAAATGTAGGTTGTGATATCTAGTTGCACCATATTGATTATACAGTGCTAATGATAAATAGTGATAATCAATTGGTGATTGACGTGTGAACTCTTCTTGGAATTCAGAACAGCACTATCAGCATTTTCATGTGCTTCAAGAATCTTTGCTTTGCTTATCTATCAGCTTTGATTGTCTTCCCTCTTTGTTTTGGTCCCTGTTGTATCACCAAAAGCAATAACGGTGTTGTGTATCTATATGTATTTTCAGCTCAAAACAGAATTAATAATCCCACCATTGACTGTGTATGCGTAGGAACAATAATAATATCTTTTGGCTTTTTTTTTTTCCTTCTAGGCGCTTCTCATTAGGTGACAGGCAGTTTTGAGGAAAACAATTTTCTTGTCTTAAGCTCAGATGCTTTGGTTAATATGTGGAGGTGTTAATGTGCATGGAAGGTCTTATCCCCAGATGATTTGTTGAAACTACTTATAAGAGTTGCAAGACCGGCATGGCTGACAAACTTGAAAGTTGAGCTGAAATGTTTTCTGGTTTGCTTGGGAACAGAAAAAACATTGAACTGAATATCAAACCTGTCATGGAGTTTTGGGGAGGAATATGAGGCCTGTTTTACATTTTGTTATGAACACTATATTCTGCTTATTCGTATTTGGAGGAGTATTAAAATGAGCATAAAATAATTTATTTAAACTTAATTACTTATTTAAATTGCACAATTTAAATTGTGCCTTACTGTAAATGGTAATCAGGACTTCCGTTTATTATCATTTGTGCCTGTGTTAGTGAGAGCACTTTATTACGCTTTGCTCTTCACAGGCTTTTCCATGCCCCTAAGGTTGTCATTCTATATGGCTCCTTACTGACTGGAACTGAACAATGTTAAAGATGTGTTTTCCTGAGATGAAAATGTGTAGAAAGAGTTCAGGAAGTAATCAAATTACTTAGGGAAGTCATATGTTAGAATATTCGAGGTTACAAAATCTCACACTATCTTAGCCTATTGCGAATAAACTAGCATTTTGTCGTGTTTGTTTAGCTCCCCTTGAAAATGTCAAATACAGAAGAAGCTGGCACAATCCATTGGTGGTTCTGCCAGTGACTGATTCAAAACAAAAGTCAGGGTAGTGCTTCTTCACAGGAAAGCCAGAGTTGGGATGAGAAGTAAACAGCTAACAAAACATGCTGCCCAAACTCTAAGCATTTTTTCAGTCTAAAGACCCTCCATTTCTTTCATCCTTTTTTGAAGTGTTTTCCAATGATTTTGTTGCATTTTCAAGTGGCAGGACGTCTTTGCAAATGACCAGAGACCCTTCTGTGCAGCTTCCGCGGCCGAACCAGTGCATTGAAAGAAGTCGCAGCAAGACTTACCCCAAAAGAACACAACAGACAGGTAAGTCCTTCTTTGCTGGGCTTGTGGACAAATGTTTCTTTGGTTCATTTCACTTTCAAGAGGTGACTCAGAACTGCCACAGTGTCCTCAAATGATCTCTCAGAATGGGTTTTTTCTTTTACCTCAGGTCAATATTTATACCTAACCTTAACTGGATCTAAAAACTCCAGCTTTGTGCATAAAAGAAAGAGATGGTGTGGATCAAATGTGATAAAACCACATGTTTGTAGGTCTATTGTATAATATGAAAAAGAAGTGAGAACATGTATTTTTGTCAAGAGTCTTGTCTCTTGCTAAAAATTTTATACCTGTATGTCTTGGTTGATATCCCATTGTTCCAGCTGCTTGACCCTAGGTGCTTCTCTTTTACATCCTCTTCCCAGTTCAAGGGCAGTGTCCCTTTATTCTGATATTAAGTGGAAAAGAAGTTTATGCCATGCCCTCTTCAATTTTTAACATGCTCAGATGTGTGAACTGAAAATCTGTTCTACATGCTGAAGATGCCAGGGGAAGCTGCAAGTTTTTACAGCTGTTAGAGGAAACAAATAAGATTAATGAATCCCACGAGTTATGCCCAAAATAATGGATGTTTCCTGCAATTTAGTAATAGGAGCAAAAAGCTTTTCTAATGTCAAGCTCCGGTTCTACATGTGATTATGAGTGTATGGTTAGCTTCATCTATCACAGCAGTCGCCTTGGGTTAAGTCGAACTCATGCATGAAGTATGCGTGTATGTGTGTTAGCAGTCTGAGAAAAAACTTGTCTGGGCTTTAAAATGTAAGCAAGATTATCTTTATCATGGGTTAGTAGGGCATTATAAACTTCTGAGAGTCACCATTTTTAACAAGAGAACAGGTATATGTCTCTGGAAACCTCCCATGTTTATTCTGGATGGTGACTTTTGACTCAGAAGTAAAACTGGTGTGTTCTGCCCTTTAGCTGCCACAGATTTTGAAGTGCAGTGTAATTAAAAGTATTGCCCCTGGAATATGCGAGCAGTTTACAACACATTTTTTTAAAATTTTATTTTATTTAGCTATGTGTAAGAAGAGAAGGATCACTTTGCTTTCTGATTATGTTATCTTTTTGTTGTGTCTACAGTTGTCAGTGGGAGCCTAAGAGGACAAAAAGCTGTTCACTCTTGAACCTAGTGACTTAGACTTTTGTCTGGCTGGGCCAACCCATTTTTAGGGTGGTAGTTCCCACCTCATTAATCCCCAGTTCAATTATGCAGAAAATTGTGTGGGTATTCAGAGCTAAACTTGTCGGTTGAAACTTGGCCCATAGTTGAAAACAGTGTTTGCTGTAGCACAGGCAGTGAAAATCAGTCTATATTGCTGCAGGGTGTGTGTTGTACTTGTTAAATTTTTGATCTCTTTGACTGGAATTGTGAGGAAAACTGAAACCTCCCTGTGGCCTGTTCTGCTGATGTAACCTGATGCAGGATTCTCTGGGCAAAATCTATTTGTTGTTTTGGTGGATTTAAATACTTTGTTTTACTTAAAAGGCTCTTACTGATATACATTTTTGTAATCTGTATCACCCATCTGGGTTGGTTTGCTGTTAATTAAATATAATTGATACGCATGTGTTCTCAGTGAGCAGTTATTTTACACTGGGGCAGGTGTATTACTTCAAATGATTTTTAAGTTAAATGAATTTGGTTTGTTTCCCACTTAAAATAAGGGCTAAAGGAAGAAAGCTGTGTCATTCAAATTCCATCTTACCATATAATGAGCATGTTTTTTACTTTTTATTTTTTCATTTTGTATTTGGGTATTCACAATGATAAACATCTAGTACTGTTTCTCCATTTAAATAGGCTTTCAGATGCTGAAGGCAGACTAACACTACTCCATGTGTTAAACACTGCATGACAGTCTATTGCATGTCACTAGGAAAAATCCACCCCTTTTCACCTAAACTGATTCTTGGATATAGCAAAGTCCATTTCACACAATAAATCAAGTCTGTTTGATATATTTTATGCATCGCTTGTTTAAAAATATTAACCCAATGTAGATTTTACTTTTAGGAAATAATTTTTATCTTGGAAATGTGCCTGCTGGTGTAAACAGTTTTATGGGTTACTTAAAACTTTCCCTGACTGAAATGTTTGAGAGAACAATATGACATGTCTTCTTAAAATAAATATTCGTTTTGCATAGTGAGATTATGCTGATGGTTGTAATTGATCACTACTCCTTTGTTCTTGCATTTGTGTTTCTAGTATGGTATAATAAGATCAAATATGCCTTGTTCAGGATTTTAAATGGTGATTTCAGTTGTCATGTACTACATACTTCTTAAGATGTTTTCTGCCAAATGTCACTTAAAGTGAGATCCAAGTGGTTATGGCTTACAATTTAGCTTTTTGGAATGAAAATCGGAGTTCCATTTACTCTCTCAAAACCAAAACTCTATAACAACTCTAAAATGGTTCTTATGCAGTAACTTCCTTCTGCTTTCTCAAAGGTCAGCATCTTTCTTCACCTGCTTCTTTACTTTTTTCCTTTTCTTAAGAATGCAAAATTAAGTGCATGAAGGGCTTCTTTTCTACAGCCCATTCAATTAGCCATTCTGGTTTTTGGGTTTTTTCTTTGTTCTATTTTCTTCTTTTTGTTTTTTTTTTTTTTTTTTTTTTTTTTTGTTTTTTTTTTTTTTTTTTTTGTTTTTTGTGTTTTGTTTTTGTTTTGTTTTTGTTTTGTTTTGTTTGTTTTTGTTTTGTGTTTTTTTTTTTTTAATCTGTTGGCATCAGTAATCGGAGCAGCCACAGGGTTTTGGGAGCAGTTAGTAGAACCAGTAACTACAATGCATGGCTGTAGCCTGTGCACTGCCTCTATCACAGAGGTGTGTGTGAAGTGCTAAAGCCTCCAGCCTCTGACATCTCATTAAAATGTTTTCCTTCTTTTTTGTGTACATGTTCTGGTGTTATAAGGAGTCACACGGTATGTGTTTTTTATACACAGTATGTGTTTTAAATATTATTTTTTTTTCTGTTACCTGAAGGTAGAGGTTAGCTATCATTCGCAGAGCTAAGTGACTAATAATGTTTCTTTGTCTCACCGGTCCCTTAAAGTATGCTGAAGTCATCAGGACTGCAGCCAGTTGGTAAACTCTTAGTTAAGAGCTTCAGTAGGTGCCAAGACAATGATAGAAAATATTTACTTTTTATGTTTTCAGTAAAAATATTTGTATTTTAAGAGAGAAATTGAAGGAGATGATACTGTGAACAGAGAGAAATTAGGTTTCTTGTATAAAAGCCACTGCCATTGACCGATTCCCATGACAGAATGGACAGTGCAGACAGTTTCACTTTAGCACGGCAGAATATTTTTCTTAGAATCTAGATTACAGTGGTTTAAAATGCAGTAACCCCCCTTTTGTCACTTGCTTAGTATGTTCCATACCTCGGTTGTTCTAGGGTTAGTGAAAAAATCAGAATAGGAAACTTCAATGGCTGTGCAATTAGTGTTTTTATATTAGTGCATTTTGTGTGTGTGTGTTTAGGTTGGCATTCAAGTTGGTGTTCAGTTGGAGAAGGGCTTTTTCATTTTGTGCTGTAAAGTCTTACGTCTATAAAGTCTTTGTGCTGTAAAGTCTTAGATATATGGAAGTCCATTCATTTTTATAGGCTCTTATTAGTACACAGTGCAAAGCATAAGCTCTTATCACGTGTTTTCTTTTTGATCCCACTGTCTTCTGCTCTTATTATAATAGATTTAAATACAAATACTACTTCCAGATAAGGTCAGTAACATGGCTTTAGTTGATAAGAAACAGGCACAACAAGCTAATTAGCTTGCCAGGCTCCTGAGGTTTTGAACACTTGAGCTTTTTAAATGTAATAGTCTATTTAAATTGAATGCACAAATCAGCATCAAGCTGGCTGTAAAAGGGAGTCAAAGTGTGTGCATATGCCTTGTTGGAAAATTTCAGTGCAGTGAATGCTGACAATAGCTTATCTGACAAAAGGTAAACAACCAGGAAAACTTGCTATAAGTGAGATGTTTGACATTTCCAGCTATCTAAGATATTTTTGAGAGGCCTATTACCTTGGCATGTGAGAAACAGTGGTATAGATAAGTTAGTGCAATGGGGTTCATGTTTGTACAGTTATTCTGGAGTCTGTTCTTTTATATTAGGGATACTGTATCATACAGAGGTGCATATTGATAGAACAGTACTGTAGTTAGTAGAAGTTCTTATGTGCTCTTATGTGCTCTCATCTCTATTTGTGATTTTTGACTGAGGAAGAATTTTTGTAGCAGTATTTTATGGCCTTAATGGAGATCGGTGATATTTTTCTGATCATTTTCACATTAATTCAAGAAAATTTTTAATGCAGTAATTCTGTCTTTTTACCAAGCAGGTCATAGTGGCAGTGTAGCTATTGTTTCATTCTTCAAAACAGAAAATAACTGTATGGGCAAATATGCAGTGCTTCAGAGAGCTGGTTGTCTCTTATTGCATAAAATAGAGGATTTATTGAGAATGCCAAAAATTTACTTTCCTTTCTGTCTCTGAATCTGTGCCCATTTTGCATTTCCTTCTTCAAAACATTCCAAATTCTTCCTAGTGCTTATGCTTGCATAAACAACAAAAAGTAGCTTGAAGGAGCAAATATTGTACAAGACAGGACACAGGCTGCTCCCATCCCCTGCCAGGCATTAGTCTGAAAAATTAAGTAGGAAAAGGAGTAAACTACGTCATTAAAAGTGGTGAAGTCAAACACATAAAGGGCTTGCCTGAGTTGCTTAAGCAAAGGTGACTAATGCCACTTGAGACCCTCTGCAGTATATGAGGCATCTGCAGAAGACTAGCAGATTTAACCTGTAGGAGAGGCAATTGATGGGCAGACAAGATGTCTCAGGATATCTCGAATTTTTGTGTTGAAGTAGAGGAGAGTCCTGAGACTTTCTGTGTCAAAGGGGCAGCATAGAAAATTGAAGGAGATGGCAGAGGAATACTTTCTCTGAGACTGTGGAGAAAGCTTGTAATGCCAAATCTTGCCACAGCTTAATTTAAGATATGGCATTTTTGGTTTAGCCAAACAAAAAGGCTTTGAGTTTGTACCACTTGATTAATAACACAGATGCAGTTGCTTGTGGCCAGATGACACAGTATTAATATTTCCTTATAGACTTCAGTCAGTCTGCGTCATTATCTTCAATGAACGTGCTCAGAATCCTGTCCAGATTCTGTCCTGTACATCATCAGTGATGTTGCTTTGTTGTTTTACTTAACATCTGTTTCTGGAGGAGGTAACAGTTTTTAAGAAATGACTGAAATTGCCAGTTAGGTGGAAAGAGAATATGTGAACTGAAGAAAAATTACTGATGAATATTAATAGCACAGCATGGAAACTAAAATTATAGTACCAGTAGGAACAAATGTGTCTTGATTAATATATAACTACATAGCAACCTGAATAGGACAGTTCCTTTTTTGTTCATGATACTGAGCTGTATACATCTGTGGAGCATAATCTTATCACTCCACTTTGACATAAACCCTGTATGAAATATCCAGATTCCCTTGGCCCTCAGTGCTCCTAATCATGAATACACAAATCAGTTTCTTTGAAGCCTGTTACATGGGAGCTCAGAAAGAAAGTGCATGTATCTTCTAATTCTTCAGGTTGCTTTTCATGGCTTATGTGCCAACACTGTGAAAAGTGCAAGATCAAAATGGAAAGACTATTGGTCATGAAATTGGAAACTAGGCAGATATCTTTCAAATATGGGCCAAAAGTTTCTGACTTACCAAAACTGATGTTTACCTGTCTCTATCAGAGTATTACTCCTTATTGTCTCTATTTACATTATTATTTTTCTAATCCATTGATTTACAGTTATTATTTTCCTGGTCATATTTTAGGTTATTTTAGTGTTGTGTTACACTGTGTTGCTACATCAGCTTGAAGTGGTTTCTTAGAACAAACAAATTAATTTTGCTTTGCCATCTATTCTAATGATTGTTTTAGAGGCCATAGTTATTACACTGGAGATTCCCAAGCTTTTTCCTACCCTGTATTTTCTTCACACTTGCCTTCTCATTGGTAACTGATAAGGGCATTCCCTTCTGGTGCCAATGGCATAGTATCTCTCTGAGAACAACAGCTTTGAACTCCTCTGTCTCATGAGAAAGAGTAATGAATGTGCCTCATGTTAAATTTTCTTGTGATGCTGTATAACTAGAAATAAGAATAAGACAAAAAAGTGTGATCCTTATACCACCTTAAAAAGTAGAACATGCACCACATGTCTTGTGTATCATTTTATTTCTCATGCTGCACTGTCTTCAGTGGGTGATTATGCTGAAAAGGTGTGCAAGGATGTATGCTACAGGCCTGTTCTGTTTGAGTGTTTTGTGGGAGGTTTTTTGTTTTGTTTTGTTTTGTTTTAATTGTTTTGTTTTGTTGTTGTTTTTTTCCAGGATCTAAGAACATGAACCAGATTACAAAAAATGGGGAAAATGAAGGAACTACCACAATTATTGCACCTTCCCCTGTGAAAAGGTATGTAGACCAGTAGTTCTCTTCTAGCTTTTAAGAGATAGTGTATTGCATTGGACAGAGGAACATATTTAGTAATCATTAGTAACAGTTTATCTTGCCCTTAAGCTTGGGACTGTCTGATGTTCTGTGGACAAAGGTCAGAGAGTGTTGCCCAGTAATTAATTTTAACAAACCCATATCTTCTTGGCACGGAACCTGGAAACCCACAAATTGGGTCAAATTATTGGAAAGGTAAACAGTCTCAGTTTTAAATGTGAAAAAACACGCATTGACCCAAGGGGAATTGGTCATGCTTAGTCCTGCGAAGTCTTATGTGTCTCTCCCCTGGGAGCTGTGGACTGACTGGCAGGCCCTCAGGGGAAGGTTCTTCTGCCTAAGCACAAGGCAAGCTCTGCGTTGGATGTATGGGCAGAGAAGAGCTGGGCGTGGCCTCTCTTCGAGCAGTGCTGTTAACCTTGCAGTATGTTTAAAGTGGTAAATCTAGAACAAAACTCATGAGTGTTTGTGTTGATCCTTCAGAGCAGTGAATTGCCAGGGCTCCTCTGGACTTGCATGGTCTGTTGTGTTTAATTATCAGTGCTGAAGTGCACATCTCTGATTAGTAGGCATATTTGAGAGAAAGGGGTGAGGCTCAGATTTAGAAGGGGGCTTATGTCCCCACCCTTAATTTTAGGTGGAATTTCACAGAACATTGGCACCATCTTTTCACAGAATGGTTAGGGTTGGAAGGGACCTCTGCAGATTATCTAGTCCAACCCACCTGCTAACTCAAGTTCACCTAGAGTGTATTGCACAGGAATGTGTCCAGGTGGGTCTTGAAGGTCTCCAGAGAAGGTGACTCCACAGCCTCTCTGGGCAGCCTGTTCCAGTGCTCTAGCACCCTCAAAGTAAAGAACTTTTTCCTCATATTCAGATGGAACCTCCTGTGCTTCAGTCTGTGCTCGTTGCCCCTCATCCTGTCGTTGGGCATCACTGAAACTAGTCTGGTCCCATCCTCTTGACATCCACCCTTGAGATATTTATAAACATTGATGAGATTCCCTCTCAGCCTGTGCTTCTCCAGCCTGAACAGACCCAGCTCTCTCACTCTCTTTTCATAAGAAAGATACTCTAGGCCCCTAATCATCTTCATAGCCCCCCGCTGGATTTGGAATTTGGATGCCTGAATCAAAAAAGGAGTGATCTGACAGAACGATGGGTCAAAAATTCAGCACCTAACTTTTTTGCTTGGTTGCCTGAAAGTTTGTCTCTGCATGCCCAGTAACCTTGACAGGTTTTTTTGAGCTAAGCATTTCTGGCATTATTTCTCCATTGAAGCTGTGGGCTTCACATACTAGGTATATGGACTGACTTCCAAAGAAGGGTCTAAAAGATTTATTGTAAATACTTCATGGGTAGCATTTGTTATTGCCTAATATTTAGAACAGTTGCCAAAAAAGAAGATCTGAGTTTATTTGCTTCCTCAGTTTAAGGGATATTGAATCGATCAATTCGAAAACAATGCTAATCATGGGTTAAAAGAGCATTTGCAGTTTTGCCACTAGGTTATGCTGAAGCTAGACTATTGAGCAGAAAAAAAATACAAAAATATATACATACTTGCAGGGAGGGTGCAAAGAGGATGGTGCCAGGCTCTTCTCAGTGGTGCGCAGCAACAGGACTAGTTTCCTTTCCTCTGAACATCAGGAAACACTTTTTCACTGTGAGAGTAGCTGAGCAGTGACACGGATTGCCCAGAGAAGTGGTGGGGTTTTGATCATTGGAGATACTCAAGATCTGTCTGGGAATGGTCCTGAGCAACTGGGTCTAGGTGGCCCTGCTTGAGTATGAGTTTGGACCAGGTGACCTCTAGAGATTCCTGCCAATCTCAACTATTCTGTCATTCTGTGACTTGTTAGGAGAGGTACAAAGGTACCCTTATTCCATATTGCAGAGATGATTGTGTTGGGAAGAGACAGGAGGCCTTCTATACAGCTTGTGCTCAAAATGCTGTGTATGAATTTTTAGCAATGAACTGCTAAAAAAAATATGGATAGGCAGGTCATAGAGCAAGAGACAAAGATAAGGGGCTCTCAACATGGCAGCTTCAACATTTCTGAGTTTTGTTTTGTACCCTGGCAGTTTAAAAGCCATTCGCAGGCAGATTCTCACTGAGTCACAGTTTTAGAGTTAGTCACTTCCAGCAAAAAAGTGCTGGAAGTTGTTTTTCTTGCATGATTTCTATTTAGAAATTGATTTGTTTTTCTCTGTGTCTTTGTCTGCACATGTAGAACACCTTTCAGCTCTGCCAGGCTTAGTATGTGTGACAGGCAGCACACATACTTTGTGAAGCATTTGCAGTTTGGCAGTTCACTCCATCCTACATAATTCTCACATTAATTGTCAGTCATGCTTGGAAAGCATCATTCAGCAGCTCTTACAAGCTGAGTTTCCATAGCTTAACATCTCGTTCACTGTTGAGATGCATAGTTGGTCACATCTGTGTAAGTGGTATGAATTCAAGGTAAACTATAAAAATTTCTAACAATGGTAATCTCACATGAAATTCAGATCCTAACCTTTTAGAATCATAGAATCATTTCAGTTGGAAGAGACCCTCAGGATCATTGACTCCAACCATAGCCTAACTCTAGCACTAAACCATGTCCCCAAGAACCCCATCTAAAAACCTTTTAAACACCTCCAGGGATGGTGACTCCACCACTTCCCTGGGCAGCCTGTTCCAATGCCTGACAACCCTTTCCATGAAGAATTTTTTCCTAATACCCAATCTGAACCTCCCCTGGTGCAGCATGGGGCCATTTCCTCTTGTCCTATCCGTTGTTACTTGGGAGCAGAGACCAGCACCCTCCATGCTACAACCTCCTTTCAGGTAGCTGTAGAGAGCAATAAGGTCTCCCCTCAGCCTCCTTTTCTCCAGGCTAAACAGCCTCAGCTCTCTCAACCACTCCTCATCAGACTTGTGCTCCAGACCCCTCACCACCTTCATCACCCTCCTCTGCACTCTCTCTTTTCAAATACTTTGAAATAACTCAGTCCATTTTGAAACTACATTCCTGAAGATAACACCAGGATCTGAAGAGCTGCCATGCTATAGCTCTCTAGCTGTAAAATCATAGAATGGTTTTGGTTGGAAGGGACCTTAAAGACCATCTAGCCTAATCCTCCTTCCATGACCAGGGACCTTCCACTAGACCAGATTGCTTAAAGCCCTCTGGCCTTGAACAGTTTCAGGGATGGGGCAACCACAGCTTCTGTGGGCAGCCTGTTCCAGTGCCTCATCACCCTCATGGGGAAGAATTTCTTTGTTATATCTAATCTAAATCCACCTTCTCTCAGTTTAAATCCGCTATCCCCTGTCCTATCAGTACAGGCCCTTGTAAAAAAGTCCCTCTCCAGCTTTCTTGTAAATCCCCTTTTGGTACAGGAAGGCTGCTATAAGGTCACCCTGGAGCCTTGTCTTTCCTGGGGTGAACAACCCCAACTCTCTCAGGCTGTCTTCATAGGAGAGGTGCTCCAGCCCTCTGATCATCTTCATGGCTCTTCTCTGGACTCGATCCAACAGGTCCATGTCCTTCTTATGTTGGGGCCCACAGAGCTGGACACAGAATTCCAGGTGGGGTTTCACAAGAGCAGAGTAGAAAGGAACTATCACCTCCCTTGATCTACTGGTCACAATTCTTTTGATGCAGCCCAGGACACTGTTTGCTTTTTGAGCTGCACATACATATTACCAGCTCATATGGAGCTTCTCATCAACTGACATCCCCAAGTCCTTTTCCTCAGGCTGCCCTCAATCCATCTCCATATACAATCCATCTCCATGTATATGTGCTTGGAATTGCCTTGACTCTTGTGCAGGACCTTATTCTTGGCCTTGTTGAACTTAATGAGGTTTGCATGGGCCCACAGTCTGTCTGTGGCCCTCTGATTGGTGTCCCTTCCTTCCAGCGTGTTGACTGCATCACCCAGCTTGGTGTCATCAGCAAACTTGGTGAGGGTGCACTCAATCCCACTGTCCATGTCACCGACAAAGATGTTAAATACTTCCAGTCCCAATACCGACCCAGGAGAAACAGCTATCATCACTGGTCTCCATTTGGACATCAACCTGTTGACCACAACTCTTTTGAGTGCAACCATCCAGCCAATTCCTTATCCACTGAGTGGTCCATCCATCAAAACCATGTCTCTCCAATTTAGAGACAAGGATATTGTGTGGGACACCATCAAATGCTCTGAACAAATCCAGGAAGATGACATCAGTTGCTCCTTGCTTGTCCACCAGTGCTGTAACTTCATTGTAGAAGGCCACCAAATTTGTCAGGCACTATTTGCCTTTGGTGAAATCATGTCAATTGTCACCAATCACCTCCCTATTTTCCATGTGCCTTAGCATAGTTTACAGGAAGATCAATTCCATGATCTTGCTAGGGACAGAGGTGAGGCTGGCTGAGGCTTGGAATGAAAAATGACTTAGGGGTCTAATGCAGTGAATTTGCCTCCCAGGATCAATTCTCTGTCTCTTTTTAAGATTTGAGAACCCTATTCAAATTTCTTTAAGCCCAACTTCAATCTAAATATTGTTCAGTAGTCTATGCTGTGCAAAAACAATTGTTTTTTGCAATACAGGACCGAAGCATATTTACCTGAGTTACTTAGTCTGTAGTAAGCACATATTTTTAAGCCTGGGAATAGATTGTATGCACTTGAGTCAATAATTAATGGTACAATATCAAGAAAATTATTTACCTGATAAAGTCAATTTAATTTATTTTCCTGCTGACTTACTGTAGCTTGTCATTTTGTTCACTCTATAAGAATTAAATTATTAACTCGGTGACTTGTAGTAACTAAAGGCTGAGGTTAAAAGTGGATCAGTAAGTAGCTACGATTCCTTCATAAAGCCAAGTCTGTCACCTCCTGCTCAGGGCAAAGAACTCTGGCCTAGGTCCTCCTCTCTGTAAGCAACTCTAAAGATTTTCTTTTGCCACTAAAGTTGCACTTTGGAAAGATAGGTGGTATTAATGCTTGTAGTGGGTTGCTGTCAGGAATACTTCTTGAAGAGCTTAGTGGAAATCAATGTGGTTGTCTAGTTCTCTATCAGCTTGTTCATGCAGAAAGTGAGCTTTAGAGATGACGATACAGGAGAGGCATGATTAGCCATTAGCGAGATGACGGGTGCAAAAGCATTCTCCAGCTGGAAGCCACCTTCCAACACTCAGAGTGGCAATGAGCAGGCTATCTAGGAGCATTAATAGGTTGGAAGTTGTAAAATTTGACACTGTGAGAATGGTAGGAAAAGGAAGAATTGGAGTATCCTGCTATTTTTCATGCTGTGTCCCATAGGTGCAATGGGAGACTGGTGACAAACACTGATGTATCTCTTAAGCCAAACAACTATTTTGACTGTCCTGGTACTTGTCCTTGCAGCACTCAATGAAGACAGCTCTTTCACATTGTCAGATCTGTGCTCGGTGTCCATCAAAAAGAAAACATAAGGAGTTACTGGGGAAGTAATTAAAAGAATATGCTAGTCTATGACCCTGTGGTCTGTCATGTTTTGAATAGTTTATCACCCATGCCTTTGCTCCTATCTTCAGGAAGGTACCATAGACCTAGAAAAATGATAGAGAAATATGATAAAGACACTCAGAGGTACCTGGTGACTCCTGTAATAGTCTGTGATTCTTTCACTAGGAAAAGACATGAGACAGCTGTTAAAAATGTATTTAAAAAAAAAAAATTATGGAATTTGTGATCATGGAACCACCATTCATAGAGCTTTATTTCTTCCTATATGCACAGAACTAGTGAGGAACACAAGATGGAAGTTTTGAACCAGGTGGAAGTTTTGAAATGAAATAATTGTTTGTGCCATAGTTTAATACTGGAGCATACTGCTATTTATGCAAAAAATTCAAAAATGTTAAAGAGATGTTTAAATAAATCATGGAAGAAAGTTCCCTCAAGAGCTATGTAGAATAAAAAGCAGATAAAGCCTCCAGTTCAATAATTTGTTAACTGCATATTGTGGAAGACTATGAGAACATATTGTATATTTGCCTTATTGTTAGATTTTTTTTTTTTCCCTAAGTGTCTGTTCTTATGTATTCTGAGACAAGACTGACCTTTTTTTCTGACTCAGTGCAGCCATAATTGAGCTTGTAGAGCTGATTTTCAAGCCTTGTTTTTTTTTCCTTCCAATTGCTCTTTCTAGGAGAGATTCTTCAACACAGCAGCTGTTTGCCCTCTTTCACATAGCAGGCAAATAGCTGTATGCCCAGGTGTGTCTCTGTATTGACTATATGCCTTTAAAAGTAATTTTGTAAGAGGTCAGGGTGCAAGAAAATGTGATCTGTATGCTATGGGTTTAAGTATATATATATATATATATGTATATATGTGTGTGTGTGTGTATATATACACACACATATCTGTACTTTTATTTAGCTTTAAAAAGATGAAAAATGAAAACAGTCCAGAAACCCAAAGAAGTAAGACAAGCGCACCATGGGAGGAAGGTGGCCCACAGAGGTAAGGTGATGCATGATGTCCTAGGTATTGTGCAATGGTAAATATAATGTCATGACAATAGGCTGAAGGATATTGATATATGAATGTATTAACAGGGTCACAATAAATCCGTATTGCATGTAAGAATATAGGTCCTGTCATGGATAAATAATCAGTTAAATATTAGGAAAGTAGGTGTAGGAGGAAGTGGTCAGTGAAGGAGAGTCACCGGTGGCTTTCCACAGAGATTGTTCATAGACCTCTGCTATTGGGTATATTAGTCAAGGACCTGGAAAAGGGATGATAAGGTTTAGTAATGGAACAGAATTTTTAGGATAGTGAGGGTGAAAGCTGTTTGTGGGGAATGGCAGAGTTGTTGGCTTGGCAATGCTAAAAGGTCTCTCATACATTTTCAGGCTTCGGTGTAAAATATTTATTGCTGGGTAACAGTACCATCTGTATTTATGTTAGCATGCACACATACATACATGCATAGCTGAATATGCATATAAGTGTGTGTGTGTATGTGTGTGCCTCCTTATTTTTGTAGGCTGAATCCTCCCTGGCCTAACTCTCATCGAAGTTTTAAAGCTGACTGGTTGCTCTTCCTTTTTAACCCTAGTGGGCTGTATAATTCTCCCAGTGACCGCAATAGATCTCCGAAGTTTCCTTACTCTCGGCGACGGAACCCATCAGGCGGCAGTGAGAATGAGTCCGGGCAGCCAGTCCGGAGGAGGTAAAAGCCCCTGGGTTAATTATTGTTCGCTTCTCACAGTAGGAAGCTTGAGGTCCTTCATGCTCTGTTCAGTAAGGGCTCTTGGAAATGCAATGGGGTCCTCCGTAAAGGGATACTCTATGGCCCAGCTGTTAGTCCAAAAAAAAAACCTGAACAAGAATACCAGATCTGCTTTTGGAAAGGAACCTTTGGTTAGGCTTAAGTGCAATGAAGATTAAACAAATGACCCATAAAGCTACCTTCAGCAGACCCATGTGTGAATTACTCTGCATTAGAGAATGTGAGCAAAAATACAAATATGAGATACTTAATGTGTTTTTAATGGGTACATGATGAATTGCATAACTGAAATTAAATGGATGGAGTTTCTGTGCTGTGTGTCCTGGAGTATGTCCAAAATGCGAATTACAGGGGAAGTTCTGAAGTGATATCGTTTTGAGAGACTACATGTTACCTTGGGTGATTCGTCTTGCTGAGAAGCTGCTTTCATCACTAAGTTGTCCTGGTGCTGTGATCTGCTGTAAAATATAGACAAGAATAGCTACTGTGCCATATTCATCATAGTCTTCTAGACTGCCTTATGAGCCAACACTTTGGAGTAATGTCTCCTTCTGATTACCCATTTTGTGTTCAAAGCCAGCATTTGCAAAGGAATTTCTGAAGATGCAGCTGTATCTGTGAGGAAATGTAGATATGGAGCTTTTTTATTTGTCAGACAACACCCTCAGACACATGGTGTGAACTGTGGGGTTGCTATAAGCAGAGACAGGAGTTGAACTTGATGATCCTTGTGGGTCCCTTCCAACTCAGGACATTCTATGATTCTAGGTTTCTGAACTGCTGTAGACCTTTTGTCTGCCATTATCTTTGTAGAACAGGAGTGAAGAAACTCACCCAAGGCATATATGCTTAGTGACCTTGTGCGTGGATTAAAGTGACGCAGTGTAGCTCTAAGTCAGTACAGTTATGTCAATTTATCCTGTTAGCTAGAGCTCTTGTAATTGTTAACAGCAATGTTTTTCCTGAATGCATTTTCTGGTTCATTGCTAGCTTAGTTGTCAGAAGGACTTGTTTGGCTCTGAAAAAACAAAGGAATAGAGATGTGCAGTGCAAAACTGTCTTGTACCAAGAAAAGAACAGTGTTTGTGTATTATGCAGTAGGAAATTTTTTAAGATGTAAGGTATTTATCATTTGCGATTTGCATTTGCTGATCTACCTGAGGGACAGGTGGTCATGCCAATAGCAAGTTTACTTTTTGGCCACCACACCAACAAAATATTTTTAAAAATCTTATCTCATATGTGACACTGTGAAGACTGACAATAGTAGGTAGATTCTAACCTAATTATGTCTTCCTGAGTCTTGATTTTATTCATGCTCTTTCCTTTTAAAACCATTTAATAACAATAGCTGTGTTGTTCATGCATTCTTAAATTAAGAGGAAAACATCAGGCTTTGCTGGAAACAGTAGGAAACACTAAAGGCTAGGATACCATGCTTAACCTTGCAAATCAGGGGCTTGCAATGAGAGCTTGAATGGGATAATTCCTTTGCAACTTATTGCAGAGATGTCCTGAAAAGTTTAAAACAAGTGCATGTCATTTTTGCTCTGCCTTAAATCATATTGAAAAAACCCACTTTATAAAGCGTAGGGGGGGTTGTTTGTTTTGGTTTGTTTGTTTTGTTGTTTTTGTTTGGTTGGTTTGTTTTTTGTTTGTTTTTTAAGATAGGATTTTATGTTTTGTTTTGTGTTAAGTGACCTCTTAATGGTATTTCATTAAAACTTTCTTAATGTCACAGGAAAAATCAGAACAGTGGCGAAGATTCAGATTTAAAGCACAGGAGAAGGTAAATATATAATGTATAGCAGCCATGAAATGATAGCAAAGGTACTGATCATATTTTAGTTCCCTGCATCCTCTCCTTTCCATCCTTCTTCCTCATCTTCTTAAATGTTTAAAAGACTTATTGTGTTCTGCCCATTCAATTTTTTTCTTTCCTGTCTTACTTTTGCTAAAATGCTCTGTAGCGTAACCTTATTACAGCACAGATATCCAAAAGTTGCCTTGCACGTTGTTACTGCACCATGCTAGAAGCAGTTTGTTGAACTTTACTAAAGCCTTATCTGCAACTCGAAAGTCAGTTCCAGAAGTTTTAGGATTTTGATTTTGTATCTGCAGTTCTGTTTTGAGTTCTCCAGCCTCCTAGTCCACTTGTAATTAATCTGCCTTGAAGCAAGTATGCTATCATTTGGGATGAATTTTCCTGCAAAACGCAGGTGCAGAGGCATATGCAGCTTCTTACCATCTTCTTACTTTCTTGCACATTTTTTTGCTTTATTTTTTCTTAAGCTGCTTTGCTGCTTTTTTTTTTTTTTTCTTCCCCCCACTGCACAGTCTTGACTAGTTGTTACATTTCCAAAGAAACTGCTACTCTGAATTCAGATGTGCCCATCAACAACTCCAGTTTTTGACAGATTTTTGTCTCTGGAGTTCTCTAGTGCCACATCTGCCTACCATGACTGTCACGGGTGAGTTATTTAGGGTTCTGCTTACTGCAGAAAAAGTTTAGATTTTTCAAAGAGAAATGCAGCTTTAAAGAGTTCAGTGGCAGGTTCACTCTATTATTTACTGCATGGGGGAAATATGCCAAGCCAAATGCTGCTGACCTTCTCTCCAGGAGCCTGTACCCATTCACAAAGCAAATTTTCAGGCGTCTTCCCTCCCTGATAACCATTCACTCTGAAGTCTGTGTCTTGGAGCTCTGGAGGCAAACTTTCAGGTGACACCTGATAACCATATGCAGAACAAACTTTCAGGAAACAAAATTCTCACAAATACATAAACTTTTAAAATTAATGGAGTAGAATATCAGGATGGCTGTCTCAAGCTGGGTACCTGTGCAGAGGTCCAACTGGTACATAGAAAACCACAGACTTTTATATCTTTAGAGACCATTCATACCATGATTCAGTCCAATAGCAATATTTCAGTCTAGGGTCTTCTTTCTTCTCAGTGGATCTTTTACACTGTTTTACGTGTTCCTTTGTTTTGTTTAGCTGCAGATACTGTTTATAGGCCATAGTGTTGCAGATGCTGTATTGTCTGAATAAATCCTTTCTTTCTCAGCAAAGTGCAAAATAGGCCCCGTTCTGCAGATGTATGTAGAGTCTTCTTGTTAGCCTTGAAGGTGTCATTTTTTTCCCAGTCAATTCTGTTCTTCCCAGCAAAGTGTGAACTAGACCTTATCTTGCAGGTGTTCAGTGTAGTTTGTAGCTGCTTTTGGTAAATATGAGCAGAACTTTACAGCTTAAGGTTTTAACAAATCCAACTTACTAAGTAACATGAAGCAGATAGTATATTAAAAATCATACAACCTTATACTTCTAGATGATTCATTATATTTAGCATGCATTCACTTAAGCTTAATGATATGAAACTAAAATTTGGCTCATCCACTGACATGTGAGTGAAAGCCATTGCCATACAGCCAGCTTATTTAGCAGAGAGAGTTCAAAGTAGGCTCACCTAGGCTGTCATATTTATAGAACAAAGTGGTTGACTCGTAGTCAAATTGCATATAGTGGGAAACGTATGCACGAGACTACCTGCACCCACAACTTATTGGTGTTCTGTTGCCGTTCTGCTTCCTTGTGGGTTTCCTAAAAAGAGCTCTGGTCCTGGTTGCAGCTCAGGCCTCTGGAGCCTGGACCAAACTGCTGCTGGTTTGGCTGGGGGAGGTCAAGTGCATCTGCCACAATGACTGTGCTGTGCGTCTCCCTGCTCCTGTGCTCCTGCCCTGTCTGCTGGAAAAAGGAGACAGTGCAATGCATTTTGGTGTCAGAGTCTCTTGAAGCTTGCAAAGGAGAGGAGGCACACCCAGGATCTGATTCACTGCCACAGCACAGGAAAGGAGCTTTGGCAGAGATACATCTCAGAGACAATCACAGGAAGTCAGGGAAAGTGCTAACATACTTTGCACCTATTATAAGATAATGGATTGTTTTTCTGAAGGATTTTACTGTTACAAGCTCCCAGTGTCCGTCCCATGGTGGATGTCCAGCACATAAACCAGAGGATTTAGTTAGGCATCACAGGTGGAAAACAACAGTGCTCCAAAGCGATGTCTTCCTGAAGTCTGTGCCTGCTGTATTATGTTACAAATGTACAGGTTTGTTATTGTATATTGGAAGAGATTTTCTCCACTTCCTCACAGTTTTCCTGCTTTTCTCTCATTTTAATAGGAAAATGACAGCATCAGAATATGAGCCATCTCTGTCAACTGTTTATCTGAAATACCAAATACTGCGACTCAACCCACTGCCCTACCCCACCCCCCTGCCCCCAAAGCTCCTTCCTGGCCTGTATTTCTTCGGTCTCTTACCAAACTGACTATGTCTTCTTTCTTGCTTCTTGTATCAGACCATATAGATACCACCTGCAAAATTTCAAATATATTTAATGACCAAGAAAACATGAGAAAAGGATGAAGGGTGCTTTGTAATTGTCAGAGATCGAAATTACCTCATGTGTTCTTGCACCCAACTTAGGAAACCATCTTTGTTTCAATTTTTGGTATTTTATTCAGTTCAGTAAAAACTGATGTTTAATATTCAGTGAAAGATAATTTTCTGACAGCCAGCATGAGCAGCTGGCACTAAGCTGACAGATCAGCAGCCCTGCTGTCTCCCTGCAAGTGCTTTCGTGACAGGGAACACAAGGTGATTTGATGTGCAATATCCAAAAGGTGGATCAGATTTCTATTCCTGAAAAGCTAGAGAAAGGCTTATTTTGAATTTTAGCAAATAGGATGTTTTATCTTGCACTTCTGCTATAGCGTGATTTTTGCTGCCTTAGTACCTTATGGGATAAATTGCTTAGATCAGAGAAGGAAAATACTGAAGTGCTGAGAAATACAAAGGAACAAAGTCACTCCAGTGGAAGTGTGGAAGAACAGCATTGCTTGGATGACCTAGTAATGTGGAGATTCAATATCAGTTGGATATTTACTATACATCTGATAAGATTTTTGGGAAACAAGGGTATTCTTTTTAGCACATATAGCCTGCTTCAGTTCTGGAGCATTTATTGCTCTAAACTCTCTGAGTATGCTTGAGCCAATGTCTTGGACACTATCTTTTAATCTTCCTTCAGGGTTACATTTTTCTGTACTAACATATATCTTTCTTATCCCCACTTTCAGCCTCACACTAAAATGTGTATTTTTATCTGGTAAACTGGCTATCCTGAGTGCCTCAATGGTCTAAATTATGAGCCATGAAATTTGGGGATGGGAAGAGATTTCTGTTTCTCCACTGGGGAAATTTCACCTGTCCAAGCTGATTCTCTGTAGACAAGATGGGTTGCACTGATTTTCCTAGGCTTTGGTTGTCCTATTATTCTAAAACTTTTCTGTTTAAATGGGAGCTATTTGAGTTAATGATTTCCTAATCTGGGAGAGAGGGGAGATCTGAGTCCATAAACTCTGAGGCATTTATTGACATAGCAATTTGATAAAACCAACCGTAATGCACTGGTATTATGGGCAAATTTGTGAGGCTCTCAGCTGTGTCAGAGGACATCTATAACAATGTCCCAGTTTCAGAGACACAGGGTAGGGTGATGTGTCCCTGACCAGTCAGGACACTCAAAGGAGATCCATGCTGCAGCTATTCTGTTCACTAGGAAGTCTCTCTTGTCTGCTCTCTTTCTGTTTGGACTCTTCTCCCTGAACTGGATATTCAGTGAGCAGGTGCTTGTCAGTAGCCTTAAACCTCGTCACGAAATGCTTCTCCTTATACATTACCTACACCTAGTGAATGGCATTCACTGTTCAGCTTGTTTGAGGTGTAGTTAAACAAATCTATTATCTTATGAAACAGTCTCATCAAAGAGCAAAGGAAAAGCCAGGAGGCATGAGAAAATATGTGTCTCTGCCAGCAGTGTCAGGAGTCATCCACTCATATCTCCCACTTCATGACCAGAGACCTCAGAAAAAAATGTCTGGTTTCCATTGCAGAAAAATGGTCGCTGATTCTAACTCCTGATACCCTAAATGCTTCAAGGCCAGCTCATGTTAATATTGATCAACTTTCCCCATTAATCAGCTGGGCCATCAGTGCTGCAGAGAAATGTGTCTTTCTTTAGAGGCATTCAAAGACCATTATCACACTAAAAGAATGGTCCAAACCAGGCTTTGATCAGAATGCCATTTTTTAGAACCTGGCCCAGTGGTACAGTGACAAGAGTCCTGGTTTCTAGAACCAGAGCCCTGACAGTTGTTCTGTGTGCTCCAAAACATTGATCAGTGGCAATCACAGATTTAAGGGTCTCAGATAGTAGTGGCTAAGCACTTCCCTCTACTGAGAGAAGGTTGCATGTAGGTAGACATATGCCCATTTTCTTATTGAAGTTCAACATCAGCCTATTCCACAAGTCTTTTTCAGTCATAGTTAATCAGAGCCTTACCATTTGAAGCTTTGCCGTCAGAGGTGATATTAAAGGAACTGCTTTATTTATTTTTCCTCACACGATGTGCTATCTTTGTAGCTGTGCCTCACGTCATCCCAAAGCTGTGCTGATATACACACCTGCCAATCTGTGCCCTTCAACCTTTCTGTATTTGTAAAGATCAGCAGAATCACACTGTTAGTGATGTTTCTTCCATACTGCCTGACATCTGCATAAATAATATGAACTTAGTAGAAGCCATATGGAAGTTGACGTGAATAGAAAAAGACAGATCTGGTGAGCATTTTGTTTTACCTGCAAAACTAGAATTACCATGTTGTTTCTGTTGGATGTCCCACAGTATGCAGTATGGAAAGAGCCAGAATATATACAGTTTAAAGATAAACCATTTCACACCTCAAAGGAACATTTCACTGTGGCACATACACAAAGAACACTGAGAGATAAAATGAATCAAACAAACAAAAATGCAGTGAGATGATTCAAAAGGAAAATGGCACTCACATGACACTGCACTGTGGGTACGCTGCCTTCAAAGCAGTTATTCCCAATCAATTAATGAGAAAAAGATAATATGACTTTCAAGTGTAGGCAAGTCCTCTAGAGTATTTTAATTCTCATTTTCCTAGTAATTTCTCTGCAGTCTTCTTCATTCCTTGGTTAGCACTTCATTACTTCTTACAAGATGGTAGTAGATAAATTCATCATGAGATGTTGTTTTTCTCCTCTGCAGATCAAGGTCTCGCTGTAACACCAGCAGTGGCAGTGAATCAGAAAATTCCAACAGAGAGCATCGGAAGAAGAGAAACAGGTGACCATTATATATTTTAGACATAGAGGCACAAAACACAAACAAGTTGAGATGAACTTTTCTGAGACAGACCCAGTAAGAAGGAATACAACATGTTTTATATGTACTCAGTCCTCATGAGGCAGCTTAGGGTCCTTTTTTTTTTTTAATAAGAAGAGAGATAATTGCCGAAACAAGTATACATCATAGGTGTATGTCATGAATGAACACCCTCCTATGACTCAGGAAAAACCCATTAATAAACTGCAAAATCAAATAAGGGGCATATTTACAAAAGACCTGCAATATTAATGCAAATAAAGTGGATGATGGTGTTGACAAGATATTCACAGTATATACTTAAAAACCTCAAAAATTTCAAGTAAAAAAGAAATGTTTAAGGAGAATAGTCAAAATATTTAATGAATCTGAAACTCTGTTGTTTTTAAATGCAAATCTTTTTAATGGTATAAATATTTGGATTTTTCAAAATGTAAAGTATGGGCCTAAACACAAAATGTGTACAGTGTCGACTTTTAATAAGACAACAGCAGATTATATTATGTGATGATAACAAGTTTTGGATTTTGTATTCTATTTTTCTTGTTGCCGATAAGAAAAAGCTGGCATAACAACTCATTTATTGTAGCAAAAAAATTCCTTTAAACCTGCAACTTTTATGTCGCACTTGAGATAATAACATTTGAGAGTTATTTATGAAAACGTGTTTTTTAAAAGCACATGGAATTTATTAATCTTCCATAAACAGAGGGTAAAAGTACTGTCACTGGACAAAAGAGGAATTGTTTAAGGCAAATTTTCTACAAAGCTGTCTGCACAAGCTGCCGTAGTGTATCCCGTTGTCTCACATGCAGGACTATAAGTGGTAAATGATTTTCAGATATTTTGAAGCTCTTAGAAATAATCATGTGCTACATAGTGCTGTGGAAGTAGGCTGTATAATTGTATTTTAAGCATGATTTGCAACAGCTAGATAGATGCTAAAAAATCATTGTGACATTCAAATGGGTGGGTATAAAGTGTAGCTGAGCCATGAGATTTCTTTGGAGTTTATTTAAATCAGATCAAAGTCTTGTGGGATACTTGGCTGACAATAACCTAGTGTGCATGGAAGATTCATTTCCCAGGTGAGGTCTGAAGTTCAAATGAAGTGTTGAGTTTTCAGTGGTGGTATTTTTTCATCCCTTTCTCTTAGAAGACTCTTGCCAGGATTTTTTCTTTTCTGAAACTTGTTGTTCAGGGAGCTCCACAAGCAAGTGAAGGAAATCAGAGACTGATCACAAGAATGTTTTTTTAAGAGCTTCTTGCAATATAAAGATTGGATTGTAAGAAGGTTTAAGTGCTGCTTATGACTTTCTGAAGAATAAAATGGCCTTTACCTACCCTTCCTCACCTCATGAAAATGTTCATAAAATTAAAAAGAAAAATATTAGTTTGTGCTGATTGTTTTTATATTTTTCACATTTTCAGAAATGTGAAACTTAAAACATGTTGATGTTGCAGTATCTCTTACTTGTAGGCGATAACCTGAAATCAGACCAGATCAAAAGTCATTACCAGTGTTAAACTAAACAAACACTAAATGAGCTGAAGGTCTGAGACTTGTTTCTTATCATCAGGTGCAGGAAAACTGGCATTCATAATGAATTTCTGGATTTTGTTAGCAGCCACAGCAGGAATATAATAAATTGAAAGGCCACAGTCACTGAATAGCTTTCCCGTTAGCAGAGGTGAGCCAACCCTACCGGGGTTAAATGGAACAATACAGTGAGGTTTGCAGCTGCTGCTACTCAAGATTTACCTGTTGCATAGATTAATACTAATTTTTTTCCCAGTGCAGTAATCAGATCCCTGGTACAAGCAGGCACAAAGTTGTATTGTTTTATTGGAATAAAATGACTGAATACTTACATTACCCAAAAGAATCTGCTTATGCTCATAGAAGGGTGGAATACATTGTTCATATGAAAAGGGATCACTGTGAACTATTTATCAGATTAAAACAAATTATCAGAGAAAACAGAAATGTGAGTGAGAACTTCTGAAGGTGAAGTACTGCTAAAAGGTTAGGGAGAAACTCTTTACTTATGTCAATCAGTCTTTGAGATTTCACTCCATCATGTGAATGTTTTATCCTAAGCAGATATTCACAGAAATTGAGGAAGAACCTATTATAAGCATATTTTATTTCAGTCAAAGAAGAAATGCCTTTTTTTTTTTTTAATGCTGTGGTCAAATTTATTGTGTGGATACAAATATATTAAACTAGTGGACAATGCATACTAGAGCATAGTCTTCTACTTGATTATGCTTAGAAGATCCATCGGAATTGCAGAATGATTCAATGGTTGAGGTTGGAAGTGACCTCTGAATGTCATCTCATCCAACACCCTCTGCTCAAGCAGGACCACCAAGAGCCAGTTGCCCAGGACCATTCCCACATGGCTTTTGCATATCTCCAAGGATGCAGACTCCACCACTGCCCTGGACAACCTGTGCCAGTGTTTGGTCACTCAGACAAAAAAAACCAAAACCAATGTCTTTCCTGATGTTCGTGATGAACCTCTTGTGTTTCACTGTGTGCCCATTTCCTCTGGTCCTTTCACTAGGCACTAGTGGAAAAAGCCTGGCTCTGGCCTCTTTGCATATCCTCCCTTGCGGTATGTATATACATTGATGAGATTCCTCTGGGCCTTCTTGAGGCTGACAATCCCAGTTCTCTCAGCCTTTCCTCCTAGGAGAGATGCTCTGGTCCCTTCATCATCGTGGTGGTCCTTTGCTGGACTCTCTCCAGTGTGTCCATGTCTGTCGTGTACTGGGGAGCCCAGCACTGGAAGCAGCACTCCAGTTGTGACCTTACCACTGTTGAGGAGAGAGGAAGGGATCGCTTTCCCTGACCTGCTGGCAATACCTTGCCTAATGCAGCCCAGAATACTGTTAGCCCCTTTTGCAGCAAGGACGTGTTGCTGGTCATATTCAACTTGGTGTCTACTGGGATGCCCAGGTCCTTTTCTACAAAGCTACTTTCCAGCCAGGTGGTTTCCAGTGTGTGCCTGGTGTTGTTCCTCTCCAAGTACAGGACTTTGCACTTCTTGAAGACATGGGTGACATTTGCTTTCCTTCAGTGTTTGGGCACTTCTGCCAATCACCATGATCACAAAAAGATCATTAAGGCCTTGCAATGACATCAGCCAGCTCCCTCAGCACTTGTAAATTACGTCAGAAACCATGGACTTACCTGTGCCCAGTTTGCTTAAGTCTTCCCTGATCTGATCCTCTTCCACCAAGGATACATCTTCCTTGTTCCAGCCTTTCCCTCTGGTCTCTGGGGCTTGGGATTCTTCAAGGCTGGTCCTGCTAGTAGGTGAAGAATGCATTCAGTACTTAGGCTTTTCCATGTCCTGTGTCACCAGGTCCCCTGCCTCATTCAGCAGCAGGCCCTAGCCTTCCTTTTGTCACCTGTCCTTGTTGCCTTTAACATCCCTGGCCAGATTCAATTACATTGGAGCTTCAGCTTTCTTAACCTCATCCCTACATGCTTGGACAATGTCTCCGTTCCTCCTACATTACCTGCCCCTGCCTTCCCCCTCTGTATGCTTCCTTTTCGGGTTCAAGTTTTGCCAAGAGTTCCTTATTCACCCACACGGGACTTCTGGCATTTTTACCTGACTTCCTACTCAGTGGGATGGACTTCTCTTGACCTTCGAGGAGGTGATTCTTGAATATTAACCAGCTTTCTTTGGCCTCTTTCCCTCAAGGGTCTTATCCCACTGGACTTTTTCAAGGGGATCTTTGAAGAGGCCAAAGTCTTCTCTGTTTAAATCCAGGGTTGTGATCCTGTCACTCTTCTCAGGGTTCTGAATTCCACCCTCTCATGTCACTGCAACCAAGGCTACTTTCAACCTTTCCATCCCCAATGAGCCCCTCGTTGTTGTGTATTGTACCTAAATGATAACTATTGCTCAAATATTTTCAATGACATATCAGGGATCAAGTTTTCTGATTTTTTTTTTTTAAAGAATTTATCATGGCATAAACATAGCTCTCTATCTTACAAGCTGAAATGAGGAAAAAATATCTCCAAGTCAACAGATGAAAGAAGATAGTCTTATGACTTCCCATTTTACCATCAAGTCTTCCCGAAAACAATGCCAAACTGTGGTAGCTGTTAATCTCAAATGGATGGCAGTAACAAGGATTTTTTTTTATAAGACATAAATCAACTTGTTCCCTTGTGGGAGCAAAAAGTGAAAAGAATGGAAGTTGTAATGGACTTAGAGTACAAGGGCAACACTCTTTTGTCAAAAGTATCTTTAAATAGAAACCAAGATTTTTTTTTTCTTGTTTTTTAGTTGTTTTTTAGTTTTTGTTGCTGTTATCATAATCTCTTGTGTCAAAGAGCCAAAGTTTTTGCTCCCAAATTGTTATGATTTGATCATTGCATCTAAATAATGTATTCTATATAGAGACTGTGTTATGTTGGTCATCCTTTACATTGTCAAACATGAGCATAGCACCTTTTTTTGCAGGTTCAAAATGAAAGGCTTATTGCTTCATATCTCCATCTGGTAGAGTTCTGCTGTGGTGCAGCAGTACTTTGGGTGTGCTGACGCTGCTTTGTTTGATAGCTGCCATCCTAATTCATATGTTTAGATTGTTGGTATTTTGCTTAAATTAAAGTGATAGATAACAGTGGTGAACACTGTTGTATGTTACAAATAGAAGAAAGGAGGCACAGTAGAAGTATAAAGTACCTGGAAATAAATGAATGTGTTTCTAAGAACTGTGCTTGCCATACAGCAGTAGATACATTAAAAAAGTCAAAAGTGTTATTAACAATGACAAGCAAATAATAATTGAGTTTAATAGAAAGACTATATGAGGAAGAAAGCGTAAGTGATGGAAGATGGCTGAGCACGTGACTAAATGAGAATAGAAATGTGTGGAAACAAAAAAGTAAGGTGTAGATGGAAAATAAATAAATTGCATAAATATAGAAGACGGTAAATAAGACATCTTTCAGTGAGATATGTAGCGGAAGTCATTGTAGGGAACAGAGAGGAATGAAGGAGAAAATCTGGAAACTAAATTATTTTTTCACATCAGTTCTTTCAAATAAAACAAGTGAACATATGTGTAAGACTGAATTTATTTAGGAGGGAGAAGAAATGCTGAAGTGGAATGGGAATACAGTGTGGGAATGTGATGAAAAATAAAGCATATTGATGCAGGAACAGAATCAATACCAGCAAGACTTATTTTGACAGTCAAAAATTATGTACAATTCCTGACTCCAACTTCTGCTTTCTCTTGACTAAAGTTAGGACATTATGCTCTTTTAATAAATCATATAAAAACTTTCTAGTGTCCTTTTACAAGAAGCAAAAGCTGTAGTGTCCAGAGTTGCAGACACTAACATTTAGTTTCAGTTTTTTTCTTCAGGTTGTGTGAAAGGTAATGCAAGGGAAATACATTGTAGTGTAACAGAATGGAGAAAATGTCAGGGAAATAAAATCTTATCTTACAGTGGTCTCAGATTTGGCAGAAGAGCTGCTTCCTTCTCTATGTTCCTATCAAAGAGCAGGTCCATGCTGTAGCATTGTTCTTCCTCACTTATCTTCTGTATCTGTAGGGGCAAAGGTCTACATGTAGTCCTGTATGACATCTGTGCTCTGAAGTCACTCTTGGAAATGACTGAACCCAAGTGTCCAAAGTGGAATAGAGTGCTACTAGCATGCAAGTATACATATCATCTAAGATTGTGACCACACCATAGGAAAACAGGGACTCCTGCAGTCATGCTGTTTGGCAAAAGAGTTGGTGAAGCACATTTTAAGAAGGAACCTAAGGAAGGCTTAAGACCTTTGCGTGATGGGGTCAGTGTGGTCAAATCAGAGGCATATCTCCTAAGGCACTTATTCCGGCATGAACAAACTAGGAGTTCTTTGCTGTGATCATGTCATAGTAATGCTGCTGAGGAATTAGGGTTATTTTTTTTCTATATTTTCTTTTAAAAATGGTCTTTGAGTGATGCTGAACAATGTTTGAATTTTTGTTGGAAACCATAAGTTATTGGCAACTATTATGTTATGTGAAGTCTTGAAATCTTCCATTCTTTAGTTTTGTCCTTCTTTACCTTTAAAACAGGGAGACACTTATTTGTGTAGAAGAACAATTTTCTGTTGTAACTGGAGTTTTATTCCATGTTAGGCTCAAGGATTTCCATTAGTAGAATGGACCAGAGTGGAAATTATGTGTTTACTCATTTAATGAGAAGTCATTCATGGTCATTGTGGAAGTGTGGTTTCAAACACGGAGGTGCAGGATCTCATGTGCTTTGTGCTGGAGTACAGACCTCGTGGTCCACTGTGTTGTGCGGGTTTCCCGAGAAGGATGGATGAGTAGCACTCGGTTATTTTATGGCAAGCCTCTGAATGCCTCCTTCAAAGCATAGTGTTCTACTTGATCTGTTAGGGGTTGCTGTTAGGGACAGATGGGGTGAGGTACTTGCAAGTGGGCAAACCCACCACTTACCGTAGCGGTGCTGGTCTGACAGCTGTGTGTCATCCTGTTGTGCAACTGTCTACCTTCTGTGCAAGGCAGTTGATATCGAGTTTATACTGTGTGGAGTGATTGCAGTTTCCACAAATTGGATTATTCAGGATGAAAGTCACAATTCGTTACTCATTGTCGAGTGAGTTCTTCTACTAAATCCTTAGATAGAAGTTTATTTTAATCCCTGTCACCAGATTACAGGTTTAAAAAGACTTGCTTAGAAATCAAAACCTGATGTTACCATCTTCTTCAGATGCTCAGTGCCATTTGGTGGAGATGTGGCCGTTTACAGTAGCTGGACATCCAGTTCAAAATTCATTACACATGTGAGAGAAGAGCTGATTAAAGGAAAAGCAGCACCCTGTGTAGCCAGTTTAGCCTGATATAATTCAAAACTCAAGGAGAAAGCTGCATATGTAGTGAAGAGCAACAACAACAGCATGTTTTGCATTTCCTAGGCTGTCATGTCTCTAGTGTAATCCTTTTATCTCTGTTGGCTTGCTTGTTTGTTTTACCTGTCAGTCTTCATGTTTTTTATTAAGCTCCTCTGGTTTCCTTAGTATGCCAGTGGTAACAGAGAACCCACTCTTGGAGCGTTATTTTCCAGGGTTGTTTCTGAACACCTGCTGAATTTTAAATTCACTGCTGTGACCAAGCACATCTGTTTGTTCCACCTTCGCATTTCATCACACCCCAATACTCTGAAGCATCTGTAGAACTTTGAATGGCCAAACACTGACGCGCTGGTTGGCCTGGCTGAATGTGTCATGGTGAAGTTACTCCAGTCTGTTAAGAAACATGCTGAATGTATAGTATTCTGACATTTGGTTTAATCTGTACTACATTCCAATAATAGATTAATGGATTTTTAAAAAAAATTATTTTTAAAAAGAAGAAATAAAAGGCGTATTGTTTAGAAGCATACAAGCAGAGATAGGGGCTGCAGCCACAGGGGATGGTATGGAAGGGGTGACGATGACAGGATTATATGTGTCTGGGGCAGCCAGGGAGATCTGCCTGCATCCTTGGCAAGGTGAAGGGACTGCTTCCTCTGGGTTGGAACTCAGCAAGTGCATCCCCAGGGGATTTTGCCTGGATCCTAGGAACACGCATGCTGCAACAAAGGATTTGGAAAAGTTGTAGTAGTGGAGCCTTGTATCATGATGTGGGGTTTATGCTTGCTGCAGATGATGTGGGCTGGAATATGTAAACAGGAAAAAATTCTACATGTTTGGCTTGAGTTCAGGTTGTGTTCTTAAAGGCCTGGGTTGTTTCATTTTTGTCTTTCGCTGTTTCTGTATAACAAAACAGTGAGTTTTCATTGACACATGTTCTTGCATTTTCATGTAGTTTGGGAATAATAATTACAATTTAGCAAGATGAAAAGCTGAAGTATTGCATTGCAGGAGCTGGATTTTTATGAGGAAAAAAATACCTCATAGCTTCTCAGAGCATCCCACATCAGAGATCTCAGACTAAGCTCCCCATACTTCTTTTTCAGATTACGGCAGGAGAATGACATGGTTGACTCAGCTCCTCAGTGGGAAGCTGTGCTACGGCGACAAAAGGAGAAAAACCAGGCGGATCCAAACTACCGGAGATCCAGGCACAGATCTCGATCGTATGTAACCCTTGACCTCTTTGAAGTGAAAACTGAAGCTGCTGTTTCATTTTAAAAAGCAGGAGGAGTATCTCCAGCCTGGTGTTGCCCCTCAGCTGTTGAGGAACACAGACTTTCCCATGGCATGTTCTCAACATTAGCAGATTTACCTTTGTGGTCAAACTCCCTTCCTGTAGTGATCTGAATTTCAGGGCACAAATGACACAGAAAGGGCTTTGTAACAAAGCTGGTGAGGAACTCTCTCCATCACTTGGATGGGTTCCTGGGTGGTTTTGTGGCTTGTTGAACACTAGTTCTGTAATGAGGATGGTGATTTCCTCCTTCTGGGCAGCAAGTCTGTGAAAACATTCATATTTTCTGTGATAGGTGCAGGCACTTTTGTGAAATCCATGCAGACCTGTTTAATTGCATAATGTCTGCAGTGTTGTTCCAGATTAGACCAACTACTGATGTCTCCATGTCAAATTACTATTGTGAAGGAGAAGTCAGTGATGTATTGCATCCTGGTGGCAGGATTTCCATGATGGAGCCATGCTGCTAGGCAGTGCCGTTCCTCCTGACAGCTGGTTTTGACATGGTGGAGTTATCAGCTTCTAAAATCAGTTTTCTCAAACTAATGAAAATTATTGTTTATTTTAATTATTTTTTCTTTTAATGGCTTATTTTTGAGGTATAGACACACTGTTCTGTATTGTGTTTGTGTCCAACCTAATCTGCTATCCAAACAACCATCCAAAGCAGTGCCAGCAGCAGCAGGCTCAGAAGGCAGGGCAGGGCAGGGCCCGGCCGGGGGTGCTGGAGGATACCAGGAGAGCACTGGGAGGCACTGGGAGAGAAGGCACAGGAGACCAGTCTTTGAAACAGTATCCCCACCCTCACTGCCTGGCTAGCATGGATGAGTTATCCAGGCCTGATGCTGATGGTGCAGCTCGTGAGCTCTGTGCCACACTTACATAGCTACTTCCTGCTAATGTCTTTTTTTTTAAATTTACCTTTCATGTTTAGACTTACAAGTTAAACTGTATAATGCCTAAAGTGATTTTTTCATCCATACTGATTGAAATAGTAATCTACACCGAAGTTTCCAGTATTAAAATGCACCTGAACTCTGTTTTCAGTTGCATGTGTTGCTAGAACTCGTTACTGTCTCCAGTTTCATAGTGTAGAGCTTTCATTCTTTTATGAGAAATAGAATTTGCCATTAAAATTCCAAATGTTGGAATTTCTACTTTAACTGGCTTTGTACAGACTTGCTCACTTTCAGCTGCATGAAAGTCATATGTTATTAGGTGAAATTATACAGTGATATATTACTAAAAATCAGGAATATTAACTTCTATGGAATGCACAAAGTATAGATGATTAAGTTTGATTTACATTTTTTTACTATATACAGAAAGTGCTGTAAACTTGGAAATGTGCTCAGTTGGTAATGGTTAGATTGAATTTATAGCCAACTTTTTTTTTTTCCCACAGGCCAAGTAAATTTCATTGCTTGGGCAGCACGGGCTCCCCCTTGTGGCTAACTTAACTGATGAAATTGCTTTTATTTTCCAGCACAGTGCCATTCTGAGTTATGTTTTATTTAAACTACTACTGGAAAAACCCGTAGATGTGTAGCATCTTACTTAACAAGGAAAGGTCCTAGAGGAAGCAAGGAAATGAGGAAATCCTGAAGATCTTGGATAGCTTGTCATTTATTTTCCCTGTTGTGTTAGTGATTAATATATTCCTCCTTTTTTTCACACTTCAGTTTAAAAAAAAAACAAAACAAAATCAAAACAGCAAAATAAGCCCAAACCTCCCAAGTATGGCAGAGGTCCTTAATATATGCAAGTATGAACTAAAAAGGTGAAATTAGAATTCCTTTCAAGGTGCTTTAAAAAACATTTAGTAAAAGGCATTTGACTGTTAACATGCAGTAGGTTATAACAGCATTTATTTAATTTAGTTTGGCTCAGCTGTTTGCTTATGTGACTGAATGCAGGTCAGAGGAAAGGGAGATGTGATTCTCTTGGGTATAGGGTATGGTTGGGTTTTATTTTGTTTTATTTTATCTTATTTTATTTGGTCGTATAGTAATTGCAATTTGCACATTTAACAATTGATACAAATTCTTCATTTTAGTAGATCTTTCACATTTATTTCCTTATGGCAGTCAGTTTCACTAGAGGTTTACTTTGGAAGCATGAAGTAATTGCTGAAATATTTGTTACTGTGCCTGGCACAATGCATTTCTTTTGTTTGATAATGAGTCTTATTAATCATTCGTTGTGGTGGAGTGGTGTCTCCTTGGTCTCAGGAATAAAAATATTTGACAAGAATTTGACCTTTTTTTCTCCTAAAGGAACAGAGACCACTCCGATTCTAGTTCTACAGGATTTATTTTCAAGAGTTCATGTAAAACATCTGTGTAGCCAAAGGGCTTTTTTTAATTAAGAAAAATGGCCATTAAAATTCCATGGCTATTTAAATTTACTATTTGTGACTCAAACTGAAATATTAATAAGGGTGCAGATGCAGACACAAAAAATAATGTAGACCTTATTAATGTGTGCAGTTGTTTGAGCTTGTGAAAACGAAAGAAAAATAAACACGCCCTGGAGACCCATCACTTAGTGGGAATTCCCATTAGGTTTCTTGTGCATTAGAGAATCTGATTAGCATACAAATTGTCCAGAATCTATTGATTCAGATACTGCAATAGGGCAATATGAGTGTGCATTATATGTCAAAACTGCAAGTTCTAAACCAATTCACAATAAAAAGACGAAAACAGAGTGAAAGAGGGATTATGATCTGGCTTCAAAGATTTAATAGACGGATTGCTTTGTTGTAGACTGTTAAGAGCTAAACAAACATGAATTTTCTATTCAGTGTATGCAATACCTACATTTCACCTTAACAAGACCTTTATTTTTGTAAGCTTTTCTTCATTTTACCTTCAAAGGAAGTACAGGAACAGGCCTTTGGAAGGAAAATGTATTTAAAAACATACTTTTTCTATGTCATATTTCTGGATATTCTTTTGTGGGGAGTTGAATAAATGCTGTGATATTATCCCAGTATGGTAACACTTCTTAAACAGATGGGAACATAAATAACATCAACATGGGAATTCATAAAAGCAGTTTGCTCTGAGGAATCACTCTGTTTAGCTGTTCCCTCCCCCTCCCCCCTACCCCCACCCTGGGATGCCATATTGCTAAACCGGTATTTTACAGCCGTGGCTTCCTTGCTAGTATAGTTGCAGCAGTAGAAGGAGGGAGAATGACAGAGATCACAGAATTAAATGCCTGGAGCTGGCCACAGAAAGCAGAAGACACAGTTCCTACATAATGGAGAAATGAAGATGACTCCTTATTTAACCACTCTCTTTCCATGCTGCCCCACAAATCAAGATTTCTTACTGTAGGTGAGCCTTCACATGATGTTTGGTGATAGGAGAGATTTAAAGCCACATCCTGAACTGTTGTGTTTTCATGGATAAGTAAAAGCCCTGACCTGATTAGATGGGCTGGGGGTGTGCACAATACTCTGCTTTGTGGGGATCCAGGTTTGGGAGCGACCTTGAGGCTTTGCTTCCTCAGGCAAACTAAGGCTTTTAAGCATTACAAAGCCTCCCGGGAGAAGCTGGCATTTTTCAGGGAGCTTTCACATTCCCCATTGGCTGATTATTCAGCCTCGGAGGAGAATGTCTATCTTCCTAGCCCCAGGGTGATGCAGGGTTTGCAGCTGCTACGTTGTGAATAGGGGGTTGCATTGAAGGAGGAATCAATTCAAAACCGAGGGGTGAAAAAGGCTGTTAAATGCCACTGCATACCAAGGTACTGCATCAGGGAGTTAAAACCAGCATGGACGGATGTAGGAAGGAGAAGTAAATGCAAGAAGGAAGAAGAAGAAATAGGAGAAGTGAAAATCAGAGAAAATTAAATGCAACATAATAAAAAAAAACACATAAAGCCACAAAAAGCTCTGAATGCTGAGAACAGCCAGACTGCAAGCTACTTGTGGCCTTTGCCGTTGGCATCATGAGGACCTGAGTAGCTGGAACTGGCAGCAGAGCAGTCTGTCAGGGACAGGAATAGTCTGGGCTGTTGTTGTCATGCTGCCTTTGCTGCCTGGGAAGCCATCGCCACCTTGGAGCCTGAGAAGGTTAGGGGTTACTTCATAATAGTCCCACTAGGGAATCACAAATGTGAGGTTGTTTCTTACCCTTCTGTCTCTCTGTGGTATTTATAAAGCCATAAACTAGTATCTCCCAGTACTTCTGCACCTGTGAAATAAAAACAAACACACAAACAAACAAAAAAAGCCCAGAACATTGCCATCCCTAAATAATCTGCCTTTACATCAACTGTAAAACATTTACTGCAATATAGCTGTCTCTGAACATTATTCCTGGGCTGAAGCATGGAAGTGAGCCAAACACAGTAATGGTGAAATAAGTAAACAGTGAAAACAGTGCTAGAGGACAGTTCGGAATTATTTCTGATACAGCTCTGTCACTGGGCAAGGGAGAGCCAATGCAACAGATGCTAAAATGCAGAACTCTGCTGTGCTACTTGATCTTCATTTAAATTTGGATTATATCTATCCAAAAGCATTTTTTATTATAATAGGCCCTTTAGTTTAAGGAGAGAAAAAAAAAATAATAAGGCAAGCTGTATCTCTGATGTACAGTCTTTGAGAAACTTTGGACTTCAGTGACACCATTTATGCATGTTGAATCTGCCTAAAAGTTGCATCCCTCACAATTCAGATGGTGTGGAACAGTCTAGCTGTAGACACTGAGTTTATATAACCCCCAAGCAAATATAATCTCTCCATGCAAATGTAGTCTCTACCACTGTGTAAAACACTAATTTATTAAACTGCATGAATTTTGGTGAATCCTAGGTGCAACTTTAGCAACAGCTGGGGTTTTGCACTAATTCTGTGTCCTGGTTTCATCTGGCATAGGGTTAATTTTCTTCATAGTAGCTGGTATAGTGCTGTGTTTTGGATATAGAATAAGGATAATGTTGTTAACACAGTGATGTTTCAGTTGTCGTTAAGTGGTCAAGTACTTCTCAGCTTCTCCTGCTGGCCTACCAGCAAGAAGGCAGAGGGTGTACTGGAAGCTGGGAGGGGACACAGCCAGGACAGCTGACCCAAACTGACCAAAGGGATATTCCATACCACACGATGTCATGTGTATAAACTTGGGAGAAGCTGGCCGGGGGCAGTCACTGCCTGGGGATGGCCTGAACATTGGTCAGTGGGTGGTGAGCAATTGCATTGTACATCACTTATTTTGTATATTCTATTATTTTATTACTTAATTTATTATTCTTTTAGTTGATAATTATTGCTTATTATTATTCTCTCTTCCTTTGCTATCCTATTGAACTGTGTTCATCTCAACCTGTGATTTGTTTTTCAGTTCTTTCACTCATCACATTAAAAGGGGATGGGGTGAGTGAGCTTCTGTGTGGTGCTTGGTTGCCAGCTGGGATTAAACCATGGCACTCTGCAATAAAATAGGATAAGAAAAATAAAAATAAAGGGGATCCAGTTTGGAGATGGTATCTTCTGTAATTCAATAGAAAATGTGAGGCATGCTATTCAAGCTACATTTCTTGTGTCTGCAAAAGGGAAATTACCATTTTGGCTAAGTAGTTTTTCTGTGAATGGAATTCTTGCTGAAATATTTGTGTGCATGAGTATGCATTATTACTGGTTTGGTTAGTTTGTTGGGTTTTTTTGATCCTGGACATCACAAAGGTAAATGAAGTGAGCGGAAAGCCTTCTTGGAAATGAACAGAAAGCAAGCGGCTGTACTGTGATCACAGATGAGCAACGACTGTATACTAGTGCTCACTGGGAATGGCCAGGGATTGGTGTGTCAGCCTGGTGCGTCCTGTCCCTCCTCCTGCCCACAAAGGGCTGTGTGGGCTCCAGGACAATTCTAAGGACCTTCTACAAAAGTGTTATTCCAAAACATATTGTACTCAGCCAGATAAGTGGTGGCAGTAGCTGGGCACTGCTTTGGCTTGCAATGGGAAGTTCTACTGTTGTTTATATTTTATGCATACTCTTGCTGAATTCTAGTGGAATAGGAATTGTGATTCAGAGCTTGTCATTCAAGAAATTACTTTTCAGTTGAAAAAAGCCTTAAAATTGAAGTCACTGGTAGATTACATTTACCATTATTTCTGTACAGGGTCTGTCTTGTTAAAAGTTATCTGAACAACAGCATGTCAGACAATAGTTTTTACAGTTCTGCCTTTGTTGTCTTTATTGGTATTTATAGGAGAAGCCCAGATGTACAAGCTAAAGAAGAACTGTGGAAACATATTCAGTAAGTACAGATCTCGCAGAGAGCTGCTCGGACTGCTTGGTTTTCCTCTAATGTAGTTATTCATATCCCCTACACTGTGACTATGAGGCATTATGTTCTGAGTTAGTTATGTGCTGCAGTAAATTATACAAATATAAATGACCTGATATGCGTAGAAGATACTGCAGACCAATGAATGCACTGAATACAGGTTACTATTGTACGTCGGTGAATTATTGAAGAAGAATACAGCATTTTAGAGACTGACTCTTCTGTGGCTTCCAAAATGTCCTTGTTTGTAATACTGAGACTTTTAGGATGATACCATGTATGACACAAAACTACCAGTAAGGAAATTACTTAGCTATTCCACAGTATATTTTATGTTCAGCACAAACAATATTCATATATATTGCGAAGCAAGATGATCAGATTTACAGGAAGGTGAGAGGAGGGTGGAACAGGATGCGGCATGCAGTTGAAGCAGTCAAGGTAAATTTAGACACCTTAATAGGCTTCCTATTTTGATGTCAAGATAGCTTCAGGGCTGACAACAGCTTGTTTCAGTAAATCTTTTCAGCCTAATATAATAAAAAAAAACAACTAACTGTTTTGCGCTTGGTAGCTACTGTTACATTTTTTACTTTGCCTAATCCTTTCTAGGAAGGAGCTTGTGGATCCATCTGGCCTGTCTGAGGAGCAATTGAAAGAAATCCCATACACTAAAATAGAGTGAGTTTATGTTGGGATTTTTCTTTGTGAATATAAAAGCCTGCTTTTCTTCTTTCACTGTGAACTCTGTCATACTGAAATAGGAGTAGTTTTTCACATAATCTCTCAGCTTTTATCTGTTAGAAATGCTCGTCTATCATGGATTTGGTGAGGATACTTAATAATTTTAAAACCTAATATTTTGTCCTTTCAAAATATGAAAAAAATCATCTTCATCTCTCCCTATCTCTCCCACACACTCACGAACCTGCCATATGTCTCTATGTTCTGTATCAGTCCCTATGCCATCCATCAGTCTATTTTATGTTATATGCCACAGAATCAGGGAGAACTGAATGCAAACAAGCAAATCCATTTATTTCCTAAACCTCTGTTTCCTTTTACATTTTTATTGCGATCATCTAAGGCACCATCTGAGCTGTTCAACTCACTTACTTTGCTTGTCATGGTCAACTGCTAGGGCATAGCTGTTTCCTTAAGAACAGACACTTATTTCACTGTGATAATTGCCCATTTGGGATGCCATGTGTCAGTGCAAGCAGCTGCATGTGGCAGAAATGGGATCCTGGTTTGCATTATAATGTGCTTCCCCAACACCACCAAACAGGAAAAGCTGATGTTAAAGCTGTGTATATTAATGCATTCTTCATTAAATAGTTTCATCTTAAAATACGGGCATGCCAGCTAGTGACCTTTTTACTTTTAAAGCATTGAATTCCAAATACAGAATTCTAAGAAAAGCATCAACCTTTTAATTGTAGCCAGTGCAAGAAGTCATTTTCCATTTTTCATACTTTAATAAGAAATGGGGAGATCTCTCAGTCTACAGCTGAATCTATTTTTTGTGCCAAAGGTCTGGTTTACTAACCATTGTGAATTCCGTGTCTCTCTTAGGACTCAAGGTGACCCGATCCGCATTAGACATTCACATTCCCCTCGAAGTTACCGTCAGTACCGGCGGTCCCAGTGCTCTGATGGTGAAAGATCTGTCTTGTCTGAAGTGAAGTATGTGAATATGGTTATTAGCAATGAACTGGTTTAGTGTGGCTTAGAAGTTATTCAAAGATCATGGTTAGATTAGAAGTGACACAAAACATGGGTGGTTGCTGGCACAGGATTCAGGCAATGCTAACATAGTAGGTCTTCAGACCTAAATGACTCAAACAAATACAAAACCATTTGTGGTCTATTTTGGGCCACAGAGCCTTGCTTGATCCACTCCAAAGGGGAAAAACTGAAAAAGTTGAAATAAACTTGTATTGCTTTTCATTAGTAAGCCATGAAGTTGCATAACAGATAAGAACTCATGACTTGCTTTCCAGACACCTTCATACTTAATAGAGTTAAGATATCATTTCTGTTAACTCCTTAATTTGTTTAATGAGAACTCCAGTACAACCCTCTTCAGCAACTGGTGGATCAGTCTTTCCTAGAAGACTGATTTATAAAGGGTGTACTTATGAATGTAAAAGCGACAGTCCCATTCTCAGTTTTATTAAGGCCTTAATAGCAAAAGCAGATGATGTCACGCACCTGGGAGGCTAGTTCTAGCTGGGTGGCACCCTGAAGGAGGTGTGGCATACGTATGATTTCAGGTGAGACTCATCTCCCATGAAGCTGGGCTGCCTCTGTAGACCAGGAGACAGGCACCTTTAGAAGGGGTGAGATTACGTGTATGCCACACAGGTGTGCACTGACGACTGAGTATCCGTGTCATAGCTTTTGGGTGTCTAAAGTCAGGTGATAAGCCTTTTGGATTTTGCCTTTCAGATCTCTGTAGCTCTCTGGGTCAGTTTCATTATTCTTACTGTGCACAGTTATAGTCTACTTCGTTATAGCAATATCCATTCTATAATGTTGTAATTTCAGTGCAAAAACTGATCTGGTGCCTCCACTGCCTATTACACGATCTTCAGATCCTAGAGGTTCCAACATCCAATTGACTCAACAGGTTAGTAATTTTGCATCCTTTGCAATTATTCTTTTTTAGGAGGGAGGGGGCGGGGACTAGTGCTTTATTTAGATTAGATCTTTGTTTTTCAGTGAAATTTAAAGCTGGCTTAGATTTTTTTCAGCAGCAGTGTGACTTCAAATTTCACATTTTGCAGTCTGACTACTTCGTTTATATTTCCAAATATATGTGGTTCTGTAGCATATGCCTCTGCAAACACTTGCTTCTGCTACTGAAGGACTCTTTCCCGGTTTTAGTTTGATGCTTCCTTAAGATTATACCCTGTTCTCCACAATAGGAGAATCAACTTTCACAGTCTCTTAAAATATGCAAGTGTGTTTAGGATGTAGTTGTAATCACAGCCTAGTATGATTTCTTCACCTCATTAGAGCTTTTCATAGAGTTTTGTTGCTTGGACTTGAAGCATTGCTTGCCTTTTTTTTTTTTTCCCCACGTTCTGCATAGTTTTTTACATTATTCACATCTTAAAAGGATAAAATTTGTCTTTTAAAATGTAATCACTGTCTTTCAACATAAATGATAGTACTATATCTCTCACCTTTCATAGTTGTATTAAGCTCAAAATGTGAGAAGCAAATTATATTCAAAAAGTACTTGCAGGTCTGTTGTACAAGCACACAAAAGGAAAATCAAAACATGGAATAGAGAATTCCAGACACATTTCTACCTAACTTCCCACACCAGTCCTCATGTCTCTTAATCTGGCATGTGGATATACAAAAACTACAGGGTTACCCTGTATGTAGTATGGAAACTGCACAGAATACAAACAGCAAAACATGTCATATCTTACATTATCATATCTTGAGAAACTTAAGTAACTTAAGCTTTAACAATTTTGAAACAATAAACAGATATTTTTCACTTTAAGGCTAGCTAACACACTACCTGTTCTTTGATAGGCATTAAATTATAGGATATTTGTGTTCCTGTATATGATGAAAATTGAAAAAGATCAGCTGTTCTTGGTGTTTCTGTAAGGACTTGTTCCAACAGTGAAGTTGGTATCTTTATGGCTAAGCACATTTAAGTGTTTTGTAGAAGTAGGTAACTTGTGTGATTGAGTTCTGTTCAGAATTCACATTGTCTTATTTCCATTGTTATCCAACGTAATGTGGCTTAAATTCATGCCCTGGAAGAAATTATTGTTACAGCGTTAAGTGTCCACAAACACGTCTCCTTTCCTTTTGCCCCAGACCCAGTCGTAACAGTAGCCATCAATTCCTTGGGAGCACTTGCTTGCAACATTTTGCTAAATATTAAATAATTAGTTCTGGCATTTTCTGAATATGGGATGTGAACCCAGCTAGCACAGAGGGGCAGCAGCTGGCTGGAGAGAGGAGAGTCAAGATGGGAGGAAGAGTTCTGTTTGATCAAATAAATGTAGGGACTTCAATATTTCTGGTGTGTGTGTGTGTGTATATATATATATATCTATATATATATATATATATATAAAATGCTATATCCTTAGCCTAAGGCTGTCATAACAGCAGTTTTAAATTCTGCTATATCTTTTCAACAACGTTTTAATTTGTTCCCTTCAGAGACAAAATGGATCTAAAGACAGCCTAATAGAAGAAACATCTCAGCTATCCACTAACGACATCGATGGAAAATCCATCACTAAGATAATAAAAACTGTACAGGTGTCACGCTTCAAGGTGGAGACTTGACTGCCGTAACTGAAGATAGTGAATGGATTTTATTCTTTGGAAACTGAGATTTTGTGTATATGTGCAAGGGAAGGAGCTGAAGTCGATGTGGTAGCAATTTCTTCAGGACACGCTGAAGCGCAGCCTGATTGCTGGGAAGGCCAAGCAATGCTTTCATCACTGACACCATTCTAGTGGTGTGACTGATTGACGAGAAGCTGCCTGATTAGACAACAAAAAAGAAAAGTCATGGTAAAACTGAATGATCAGCAGTTACGTTTCCAAAAAATGAGCAAAAACAATTTGCTGCAACAAGACAGGCTTTATGGTCTGCTCTGTAACTGAGTAGCCTTTTTCCAAAAGATGACTGTTAACTGACATGATCAGGACCAGATGCTTCAAGAGAAGCAAAATAGTCATATTTTTGGCCAATTGTGCAATACAGTGTGATATGGGGAGAATTATCTTCACAATTTTATATGGGGATCAACTTGTGTCCTGAGACATAAGGACTGATAGCTCTTAAAAGGTTTATTTTAACCTAGCACAACAGCAAATGCTCACGTTGCTAATAAAAATGTCGACTCAACTTGTTCTATCTCAAAAAACAGTAGACTCGGTAACACCCTGTAGCAGAGAGTTCCAGAGGTGATTCAGATTTACTTTACCTTGGTTGTTTTAAGCATACTCAACTTTGAATGTACTTTTATGGAATGTTCAAATAAATAGTCCCTCTACATACCATAGAAATACATCTATTACCTTATCGTAAACCACACTGGAAAAAAAACCTGGAGAATATGTACTGACCCACCACATTAACACTGCTTAGCAAGGCACTAAAGTACTGGTTAAATTAAACTTGTAGAGTAGGATTCTTTTTTTTTAAGCTAGATTAGCAAAGTCTGCCTTAATCTCTTTCCATATGAAATAATCAATGCTAGTACCTTCTGATACTTTTCTCTGAGCCATTTCTATGATGATAAAACAACAAAGGCAGTATTTCAGGTATAATAATTGCAATTTTTTTATGTTGTCACAGTAGGAATAGTAAGATTTAATTATGCTGCACATTGAGTGGGTTATCTCCTAGTAGATATCTTAAGTGATGCCTAGCTCTTCTGTCCTATTATTTTGTACAAATAGCTGAAGTTATTTCTCTGCCTCCCATTTGTCCACAGTCAGCACATGGATGAGCCTTCTGGTGTTGCCAATTTACTAAGCTTAGCAAAATCTTTGTGTTGTGAAAGTAACTTGTGTTAACTGTAATCCCCAAACTAAACATTGAATTTGTCGAACAGCATGGGAAATGGCTGTAGTAGCTCATGTGCCTTCTTACATCTGTCCTGTTTAAACTCAACCCCTAACACCTTCAGTGACTGGCAGTGATCCTGTGTCTTCTACCCTGAACAACACCACACCAGGGGACTGCAGCCCTGACAGAAAAGCTATACTGTGTGAGATACATAAGGCATCTGAGTTATGCTTTACAAGAGGCGTACTAGTACACATTTTAAGTAACAAAGCTGAGAAGTGAAACTTTGTATGATGTATTCTATTTTCCATTCTATTTTGAATCTTTCTTGTCTTAACATCTGAGGTGGGCAACAGGATGCTACTGGCCTGGGTGGCAGCCATACAGTTTGTATATTCCTGTTACACCATGGATTGGTCTGCAAGTTGGGAGATGCTGCATCGTGCTAGGGAAGGCAAATTTACTTCATAAATATTTTTCTTTCATAATTTATTTTGGACAGTTCTGCTTCTTCAGTCTCAATGAACAAATCTAAGGGAAGGAAAGAGTTTCAAACCCCTCTGTGGTAAGAAGTCTGTTTTCATGGAGCTTCTTCAGCATTTTCTGAATTTTCTATGTATTTCATCCTAGGACATTTTTGGGCTTGGCTTAAAGTATTTGCTCAAACTGTTTTGTAAGTCTGTTAAATGGTTTCATTGTCATTGCTCTGATTTTAAGTCATCCTTTAGGATGTATTTGTGACCTTGTGTAGTATTCTCACAAGCACCAGTTAAACAAACAAAACCAAAAAAAAGAAAAACAAGCAAAAAACCAACAACACTGAACACAATAAAAAAATCACTGGGGCAACAACAGTACTGATACATATTAATCTAGAACATCAGTGTCTTTTGGAAGACTACTGAAATACGACAAACCACACAAGAATTGCTTACAGTGTCTGCAATGAAGCCACTCCTTACTTCTTCAAGATGCTCCAAGTTGGAGCATATGCACTTGTTTGCAGTTTGTTGCTTTCTAAGTCATTACCATTATTCTGCATTCCTTACTCAGGCACAGGCAAGTAGAACATATCTACCACTTTAGGAGGATTTGCTTTGTTACTGTTTGACAATTGTCTGTACATAGTGTCCGTATCTTGCCAATCCTTAAGTACTGATCAAGACGAAAATAACTTGTAAAGTTTATATCCAACCTCATGTTTTCCTGTATGTTGTCATTTGCCTGTGGGCTTTTGTGTATTGTTGCTGGATGTCATCAGGCAAGTGTGTTGTTTTCCTTATCCCACTGCATCAGGAGATAGACTTCTATCTAGCTTCCTAGTGATAGCTTTCAAATCTTAATCACATAAAAGCCAACTTTTTTGCATTTAAATGAGAAATTTACAGAAAGAACCCTGGATTTGGGTTAGTGGTTTTATCTCCAATGAGACAATGTAGGAAGCAGGTTTTAGCAAGTCTAATGCTCAGTGTGGGGCACTACAATACAGTTCTGTAGCTGTAAAAGACTAAGCTTAATGCCTGTATTACTTATCAAGTGTCAGTGCCGGAACAAGGCAAGACTTGGACAAGGATGTCACAGAAAAAGAAACTTCTACCATGAATGTAAGCCTCCTTTCTCTTCAGGCTTCTTTTTCTCAGTCGTTTGAGGAAAGGCACCTTTTCTTGTGATCTTATTTTTTTTTTTCCAAGAGATACCTGCAAGTGGTCAATCACTGAAAGCACTTACTGTGCCACAGCAATGCTCTGTAGGCCTAACCCAGCCCTACACCATCTGTAAGTGGCTAGTCTCTTACATCTCTGAGCTACACCTTGCCCTTTCCACAGTTCCACCCTTCCTCAGATTTCTTGGGGTTTTCACTGCCCAGAGGCAGTTATGATTTCAGAAGTGGAGTTCAGATGTCAGTCCAAAATGCCTCTACTTCCTGATGAGTCAGGCAAAAGACTTGGAGATGTGCAACCACGTCAGGTGGTTCACCCTGCAGTTGCATAGCATACAGACCTGTCCTCCTGTGGACAAAGGACTGATATCTGAGACATTTTCATCCTAATTCTGCTTCTAGTCTGCTGAATCGATCTCAGGCCAACAATTTTAACATTGTGCCACTGCATATAACTCTTCTGAGACTTCTGTAAGTGCTAAGAGGTATGAACTCTCTCACTTATTAATTAGCAACACCTACAACATAGATATACCTCTTTGCAAAACATGTATTTTATACAATAAAGAGGGCTTGCTAACCACACCACAAAAGCATTTTTGTATATTCCATACTGATCCCCTTGCTTGTTAGCTGGTGTCTTTCATTAGGAGCTAGCCTTGACTTGCTGTTTTCTACTCTGCACTTCTTAACGCTGTTCATAACCTTGCAACTCATATTCTGATCAGGCTCATTATATTGAAGATGCTGGAAAAAAAATTCACTACCATTTAAGTTGCCAAATCAATCATCTTTATACAGGTGAATATTGAACTGAGTAGATAGCACAGTTTCTTTTGGGAAAGCCTATTTAATTCAAAGCTCCACAGAAAGATGTTTGAAAACATACATAAACATATCAATATGATGCATATGTTCTATGTACATTAAGTATTCATGAAGCAACTGTGTGCTGTTTTAAATTGAGTTTGATAGATGGCTGTGTCAATATTTGTGTCCAAGTTATTGAAAAGTAAAGTAAAACTTGAATTTTTAGGACATTCCATGGTTGCCTCTGTGTCTTATTTACATTACACAAAGGAGCAAAGCCTTCAGAAACACAGATTCATTTGACACCACCATCTGGTAAAAACAGGTGTAGTACCAATTAAAATCCACTTGAGGATACAGCTTCTCCAGATTAAGTACTTTTCCTGGTAGCAGAAAGTCACAGCAGACAAAATAAACTGTCAAACCAGGTACACAGATGCAGAGCCAGTGTGGAAGATACTCTACACTTAATTTATCCTTTATATTTGTCTCCGTGATAAGAGTTAAGGTGGTTAGCCTTGGCTGGATGCCAGGTGCCCACCAAGCTGCTTTATCAATCCCCTCATCAGCAGGACAGGGGGCAGAAAAAATAAGATGGAAAAAACCTTGTGGGTCAAGATAAAGGTGTTTTCCTAAAGCAAAGGCCATATGCAGAAGCAAAGGGAAAACTAAAAGATTCACTCTCTTCTCCCCACCAGCAGGTGCTGTCCAGCCACTTCCCGGGAAATGAGGCTTCAGTACATGTAGTGGTTCCTCTGGAAGACAAATGTAATAACGTTTGTCCCTTTCTCTTTATTGCTGAGCAGACACCATATCGTATGGACTAATGCTTTGGTCAGTTTAGGTCAGCTGTCCCAGCTGTGTCCGCTCCCAAGATCTTGCCCACTCCCAGCCCACTAAGCATGGGAGGTGTTAGATAGCCCTGATGCTGTACCAGAGATGCTCAGCTGTAGCCCCATTGGCATGTTATCAACACCCTTAGAGCTGCCAGTACAAAGCACAGTGCTATGAGGGCTGCTGTTGGGAACGCCATTCCAGCCAGACCCAACATAAGAGGGAAGAAAACCACTGCCCTCCCAGCTGGTCACAATTTAAATCATACACTTTACTCCTTGTATCATTAAGATCTCAGAAATAGGTAAGAGTATGCACTTACTTCCTAAAAGAGGTTAGTAGAATGTCCTTGACGTTCTTCATAGATTATTACCATTAAATTTAGTAAAAATGAGCACCTTTGCAAGGCATGAGGTAGCAGACTTGAGTTCAAGAATTCTCCCACAGGTCACCAACTGATAGATGGTTTCCATTCAACAGAGCTAGCCTTAGTCAACTCAGATGCAGTGTGCTAAAAGGTCAAAGCCAGTTTTCTCTCTGTGAACCTCTTGAGGGTTTGCAGCCTTAATAGTGAGAGCCCTCTTCCACACAGCACTGGAGGCAAGTATTATAGACAGCCATCATTAAAACTGTTTAAAAACAATTAAAATTGTTGCTTTCAAGAGTTTTTTTAATAAGTCTTAAAAGCTACTCCTGCCAGTCTTGCACTTTAAGAACAAAGACCCATAAGTAAAACTCCCGAACAGATGGTATCTTCAGGGAATAAAATCCCTAACAGAAACCCTAGGCTTTCAAGTGCATCCAATAATTACATATTGGATCACTAAAAATTAATTACTCTTGTCTAAGCCTCCTTCCCTCTTGACAATCCAAACACCCAGACTTTGCATTAGTAATGGGCTTACATTTATTACTGAAAAAGTATAGACATTGCAAGATATGTAATTTCAGCATTTGCTCTTCTGATAAAATTAATTTATGATAAGTCCTCCTGAAAAAAAGAAGCAGGACTTCCAGTTGTTATCCTTACAGTATTTAACCACTTCATGTTTAGTTGAAGTACAGTATGATGCAGCTGACTGAGGTAATAAACCAAGCTTGCAGTTTTCCATGTTGGAGAAATACCTTTTCTCCTATCTTGAAACCCAGGTTTGCTGAATTTGAATTTCTACTTTTCCTCATCACAAGACAAATCTCAGCTTACCCAATCTCCAAGTACTACAGAAGACCATGGTTTCAGTGATCACCTCCCATCCACTTAATAGCTCCCAGGTTTTATTTAGTCCAAAAGGATGAATCACTATCCCCAAAACAACATAGAGATGAGAACTGTCAAACAGAAGCAACTGCAGTTATAGATTGGGAAAGGCAGACATTCTGAGAAAATAAATATTTATTCCATCTTTTTAACAGTTTTTTGTTTCTTATGGAGCAGACTGCCATTGGTCTCCAGGTTGGTTCCAACAATTCTTCCTAGGGGAAAAAGTAAACACAATGGGAGATTGGTTCCATGTAGCACACAGCTGTTTTCAGTAGTAACATCCTCTAGGTCCCTGAGACTGATACAACGTTACAATGAACAGTTTCTCATTCCTTTGGAAAGAAGTCAAAAGCTAAAATCTGCAAATCTTATTTTTAAAGAGCCGACATTTAAGAGCAGGTCTTTGCCCTTCTAAGCAAGATTTCAGATCCTAACTACAAGTTGGTAACAGTTCTAACACTTTCTAACTGGTGGGAATCAATAGAAAGATTTGTAGTAGTAACTCATGTACACGTATGCCTGTGCATTACACAACAGCTTAAAAGAATAGTAAGCCAGTAATGGACAGATGAGATTTAGTAATTTTATACTGAAAATCAAGTAGCAGCCCTGTTATTAGATACATTACTCATGGTGGATTACACATACACTTCTTTTCCCAGTGTCTACAGAGGCTAACATGAAAAGAGTACCTATCTTACTCTTTAGCCTTGCAAACATTCCCAGTGGCTATGGTCTGGGATAGATTTCACTAGTTAATTTTCTGTATCAGCTGCACTAGTAATGCATTAAGTCTGTGTTTTTCACATTGCTCAAGTAGATTTTCACATTTCAATGCACAAAACTTTCTGATTCTAGTACTTTCGCAAGCATTGTGACAAACTTGAAGGGCTTAATTCATCACTGCACTGAAGATTTCTATAACACTCTTTCCTGCAAGGCAACCAACAGTGATGTAGTGGATCTTCTATCATTGAAGCTGGCTGTCATATGAACATCTGCATGTCCATGCAAAATACTGAATCACTTTATTTTTTTCAAAAAAGTTACTTGAGCAATTTATCATGCTTTAAACAACTCAGGATTAACCAGTCGGGTATCTGCTGGGAAATCACTTTCTGAGTGTCTGTTTTCAGCATGGACAACTACTGGATCACAAACTTCCTTCAGAACTTGACTCAGATCAGTTTGAACAGCTTGGCTAAAGAGCTTGTCATGTTGTCCAAATACTCAGTCTGCTTTCCCAGAGCTGCAATCACATTTTGAAAGCTGCTACTGCAAACATCACACAACTATACAGTCTATATTCCTCTTCTGTAGTACTTTGTACAGTATTAACAATTTCTAGCACAGCGAAAAAAAAATAAGAAAAAAAAGAAGGCAACAGAAGTGCTTATCACTCAAAAGCCCAAATAATCCAAGAGACTTATTAATGGGTACCACATGCCACTCTGATCCTTCCTGAAATGTCTCCATAGCTTTCATCACTTCCAAGATTTAATGAAAAATATATATAGTTCTTCCCTGTATATATCACTGTGCAGCACTGTCTCAGCACTCTCCTGTTCACTGTGTCTCTAGGACAGCGGGATGCATCAGTCCAAAAACAAGAAGGCAAACAAATATGCAAAAGATACTTTTGCTTCATTTCATGTCCTGAAACACAGCTCCTGTATGAGGTTTAAATAAGGCATAATTACACAAAATCTGTGAGGAGGACATCTTTTATTAGTTTTCTACTCCATTCAATCTACCTTTCACCACTGCTTTATCTTTATTCTTTGAGCCACTCTGCTCAGTCACACAAGTCAGCTGCCTCTAAGAAAACCTCGAGCATTTTTTTCTTTCACCAAGTACTGCACAAAGTATTCAACAGGAACACCCTCTAGCATGTGGTGTAATATTGTAATGCTTTGTAATTTACAAGGCAACCAGTAATTTCTTCAGGTTGATTTGAAACTTAAGTTTGCACTATCTCACCTTTGATTTAGTCTCTATGAATTTAGAGTAAGCCGTCTAATAGTTTACTCAGTATGGTTCACATCCCTGAAATGCAGGTAAGTTATCATGATGATTTCTCAGTACTGCATCATTCTTCCATCACATTTCCAATACTGACCAAGAAGTTCCTCATTTCAAAGATTTGTTTTACTTGCCATGCCTTTGGGTATGTAGGTTACACAAAACATAGTTCCACCACTAAAGAAATCTTTTAGAAGATATAAAATTTTTATAAGTGCCTTGTTTGTACCACTGAATTTCATGCTGACTTGTATTATTCAGCTTTTCAACAGTGTTGGCTTTTCCAAGACTTTACAGTGAAAGAGCATTTTGCATACAAGATTCTGAGCTTTCATGTTTCACCAGACTTCAAATATTTTTGGTTCTTGTGTTCTGAACTGCTCCACAGTATCACCCCCAAAAACCAAACACTGGAAAAGCACAGACTTCTCTTGGACACGCTGGTAGCCATGCACTGTTTTTAATAAGATGCATCAAAACTTTTCCTTTAGGGTTTCAACTTGGCTTTTGTTGATAACATAGTCATCAGGCTGATCTCACTCTCAATGTTGAGTTTTAATTTCTGACCTAAGCTCATTCTGACAAACTTCTTTCTCCAGAAACAGAAAGTCTGTTTCATTGTAAGACAAGGCTGAAGGACATAGCTGCATAAGAAATTATAGTCACACACCTCATGAAGGAAGTTGCAGGACAACTGGGCAATCAGTACTTTGTAACTTTTTCCTGCATGCCGTTCTCATGCTCAAAGGCTTCCACCAGATAGTCCTATCTCTGTGAGCTTCTGAACTTCCAGCATAATAGGCTAGAACTCTGTAAGAAACATTCATAGCATTAGCAATTCTGGTAGGAACAGACCCTCCAATGCCCAAGGTAGGAGCTGCTGCTAGAAATATTAAAGTACACTTTACATTTTCAAAAGTGCACCAAGGAAAGACTGTTCTACATTACACAGGAGAGAAGAAGACATTATTATCCAATACTGAACAGTCCTACAGAGGGATTCACTTTATACCTGACACCAGACATAAATAAAGAAGAAGCAAATGCACAAAAGTTGCACATTTTTCCCCATCAAAGAATATTTTCTGTGGCTGAGTATTCTGAAGCTATAGATATCTTTTTGCAACAGAAAAACTAGAGGCTACTGCAGGAGTATGAACTGTTATGTACTAATTACTTGCAGAACAGATATCAGAAATTATCATGAGACAGGACAGCTAAACAATGCTAGAAGTGGCCATTATCATTTTAGTTTTTCCTCTTTTAGTATCTGCCAGATTCTTCATTTTAAAAGACTGAAGCATAAAATCTACAATGTTAATTGCTCAACCATACAATTTCTACAGATTTATTTTTTGTCCTTGCAAAAACAGGGAGGAGAAAGGTAAGTAACCAGCTCCTCAAACAGTTTGAACAAGAATTCCTGTTTGCCTTTTCTGACACCACATTCATTCTGGACAGGAATGAATGGGCAACACAAAGGCAAAAAATTAAGTATTAGTTATTATTTGTATTAATTATTATTTGCATCTCTGTAAAATTAATAGCTTACGGAAAAATTAATTCATTAATAAGCAAATACTTAAAAATTCACAAGTAAATAATGTTTTAGACAGAGAAAGCATCTATTAAGAAAGTCAAGCACACCATGGTCTTCGGACATCTTGTGGTCATGTTGGTGTTTAGGCCATCAATAGTCTTCCATTGCTTTCATCTGAAAGAAAATGGAGAGCAAACTTTCACTTGGAAGACTGACAGATACACGAACAGTGCAAGAAGTGTAACAACACTTGAAATAATTGCCAGATTTTAAAGGGCAGCAGACTCTGTGCTTCCCCGCCCTCTACCAGCACCCTGTAAGATTAAGGGCTACTCTGTTACGCGAGTTCAAGTAGCCTGCTACAGCAACCAGGGCTTCTGTGGAAACCCATCAACTTCTCAGAAAGCCAGGCACAGGCAACTGTGCGTGACAGCCCCACTCATCTTTCCCGAGTTACTGAAAAAGTATTGCTTGAAAATGGGCGGTCTTTCTACTGAGCGATACGGTGCAAAAACCTGCCGAAAGAGTTCAACATAAACCAACTCTATAAAGGAACAAGAAAACTCGCTTTTCCAGAAGTGACCTTTTGGTGTGTTCTCCCAGAGAGCAGTGAGAAGCCTACATAGAAACCTTCCAAACCAGAAATTCCCGAGTGTGAAAGGCCACCCGTTCACTCCATTGTCTGTTTCGTGGATACAAGGCAGCATGGGGAAAGGAAAGACCATTCCGTGCTAAAGTGGCACGTCTGCTTCCCTTACGAACCGGCACTCCAGTCCCGGCCAGGCCCTCCCAGCCCCGAGCCTTCCCAGCTCCCGTGCCCGCTGCACCTCCCGCACCGCGCCGGCCAGCGCGGGGCTGTCGGGGAGGCTGTCTCCAGGCCGCCGCTGCCACCGCCGCTTCCTCCCTGTACGGGCTCAACGCGGCCCGGCCGCCCGCCCGCTGCAGCGTGGCCCACCTCTCCAGGCAGCGCCCCGACCCTGCGGCCGCGCTGGCAGGGACCGGCCCAGCTCGGGGCCGCCGCGGCTCCTCGGTTTCCCGCCGCGCCCGACGACGGGCGGACTCGCCCCACCCCATGGCCGCCGCGTGCCAGCCTCGCGCCGCCAACACCGGCCCCGCCGCCTCCGCGCGCGACCATGAAGAGACCAGGGCCCGCTGCTGCTCCCAGCGTGCCTCAAGAGGGGTGAACCAATATTCCCGCAAGAGGGGGGAGACGCACGTAATGCGCAGCGCTCTCCTGCAGCGCAGAGGCCGCGTACCGAGTCTTCCGGAGAAGCGAGGCTACAGCCTCCGTCTCTCAGCAGGCGGTGTCCCGAGCAGGCGAATCCGCCGGAAGCGAAGCAGCAAAGTCTGGGGCAACAACGCCCCGAACCACCTGCGCGAACACAGCGATGAAGGTGTCCTGGGAAGAAGGGACGGGGCGCCCCTCCAACTCTATGGACTTGCGCCTGCGCAGTGCCGGGTCCCGGCCCAGCGTCGCGTTCCTCTGGGCGCCGCCCGCAGTGTGTGTTCGCGGCTGCGGGAGGGGGTGGGCGATGCTCCAGCGCTGCGGCGCAGCTGCTGCGGGCTTTGGTGCGGAAGTGGCTGCGGTGGGAAATTTACCGATGTGGCAAGGGCCGCCGTCTGCACGGCGTATTTACGCCAGCGAGCGGGGCGCGCTGTGGGGTCTTCAACATGGCGGCTGTCCGGGCTGGGCCCGCCATGGCGCAGTTATGCTGCCACAGGAAACGCCACTTGTGCTTGAAGCTGCCGCTCCGTTAAGCTTCTCTGGTGCCGGTGTGGGGTACTGCTTTCTCCCATGGAGGGGCATGCTTCTTAGGCTCACAGGCCGCGTTAGGTTTCCCTCTGAGCTCGCTGGGTCTCTGTTCTGAGGTTCATTGTGAGACCACTGCACATAAACATGCTGATCTTACACATTAATCATTTGTGATCATATGAGTAATGCCCTGCTGTTTGCTTCTCAGCTGAAGGAGTACATGCAAAGTAACCAACCTCAGTTCAAGTAGGCAAAGTGAGCAGTAGCCTGTGACATTTAATGCCTGAATCATAGAATATCCTGGGTTGGAAGGGACCCACAAGGATCATCGAGTCCAACTCCTGTGCCTGCATATAAGAACCCCACAGTGTCTGAGAGCGCGTCCAGTCTCTTCTTGAACGCTGTCAGTGCTCATGAATTGTGCTTTGGCAGGTTAAGACTTTTTGTGTCTCAGCAGTGTGCCTTTTTGTTCTGCCACAGATTACTATCCATGTTGTGTGCCTAGCAGAAGTGGATTAGCTGCTGTGATACAAAGCCATGTTGTAGCTTTTCAGGCCTCTTACAAGGAATCTGAGCGGAACCACTGGCCTGTGGCATGCAGTGGCTGAGGTATTCCACTTTGTCAATTTAGCCACGGGGCACAAAGGGAGAGCTTGACTGTGCAGGGATTATGACAGGAAAGTTTACCAAGCTAGTGAAAGACTGGAGACTTGAGACATTCAGTGTTTTGGCTTTGAAGTTAATAGTGAGATACTATTTTGTTTGTTTTCCTAGAGGTGTGATTAATCATTTAATCACTGAAATTATTTTACTTTGTCTGATATTTGGTGAAATTTTTAAGCTGGTTTGAGCCAAGTTTGTCAGTGGGCTAGAGAAATATTAAGTTCTTGAAGGTTTTGTGAAAAATAATCATCTGGCTAGCCAGAAGACCTGTTAAATTTTGCATGCACTACTTGTCATCCCACCAAATGGAGAAAGCATGGCAGGAAGCGGCGGTAATGTCTACACTCACTGATGTATAGTTCTCCACAATTTTCTTTTAAATCCATATACCCAGCTTGTGAGTGGCACTGCAGTCTTCAGTGGCAAGATGCTTGTGTCTCTAAGTAGGTGTGGACAGGAATTGTGTTTCCTAGCTGCACTGAGCTACTTAAAACCCGGCACTGAAGTGAGTCTTACCAGCTACCTAAACGGAGGTATTTCATTTCTGTTTAAATATTTTTGAGCAATTCCTGAGCGTACACAAAAGGCTTCGTCTTATCACTAACGTATTTTATCAGACCTGAGTATATTTCTGACAAGTTAGGACTGAAAGAGCCTATTTAGACTTTCAATCACATTGACTTTAGTTCTAGAAAGTACTGCAAAGCAGCAATAATCACTTCTCTTCCTATTTTCCAAGTATAATTCAACAGCTGGCAACTGATAACCTCAGATGAGGGCTTTCCCACCCCCCTCCTGGATATATCATGTCAGATTATATTAGTTTCTTATAAATTTACCACTATGTGCAAGTGAGAATGAAGTTAATAATCTGACTCATTTCAGTTTTCAGTCTCACTCTGCAAGGACAGTGCAGTAGAAACAGTTTTGGCTCCTTGTCCCCTTTCAGTAGTGATTGGTTTCCTGGGGTAATAAGCAGTCAAAATCTGAATCTGTAATCAACGTCTTGTTTTGTTCCACTCTGTCTGGGTGTGTCCTTAGTTTTCCTGAGTGAATTCCAATACTAACTTGTAAGGGTTATGCTTGCTTCAGGAATAAAACCTAATTCCTGCCCTTCCTGGCTTGTGGCCTCCTGTCCCTGCTTCCAGCACCAATTAACTGCTCCATGAGTTTTGTCAGTGCCAGTATTTGTGGCAGCATGCCACAAAACAGATCTATGAAACTATCAGCACTCCTAAAAAAAAACTGATTTGGCTTCAGGCACAACTAAAATGTGCAATGGAAGGGCATAAGATAAACAAAGGTAGTTAAATACAACCTTAGTAGAGCTAAGAAAGGTTAGAGTTTAATGTATGCACTCTAGTTTGGGATGTGTATGGCATAGAAAGTTTGCAGATCCACCTACTCATGTCTTCCTTTTCTTCATGTAGAACAAGGAGCTGCTGTGTACGCAATATTTCAGTGATGTTATAGGAAATCCTAACATAGGCTGGTAAAGAGAATATCTTGAGGGAGCACTGTGAATAAAAACTGAAATATCTCTAGATTGCTTTGTGAGCAACGAGTCATTAGTGTGATATTGCTTCTGCCCTGTTGTCTTCTGTGATTTGGAGCACTTTCAATGCCAGGCTTTCTGCATGCCCTCCTGCATGCCCTCGTTGAATTCCAACTAACGTTGCAGGGTGTGATTTACCTTTTATCTACTTTTTATCTACTTTTATCTACTTCATTTCTCTACTTTTTTCTTTTGCCCTGCAGTCCACCAGAGGTCAGTGTAATGCCGAGAATGCCGAGGAATATGTACATGTCAAAAATGCCAAGTTTCTGGTAGTAGTTGCTAGGATCATAGGAATTACTTGAGTGCAGCAGTGCTCCATCTTGCAGTGTACCTTTTCTTTTTCATACCAGTTGCATTAGGGGAAGAGTATGAAGCTGGCAATAGGTCAATGCAAAGTCATTTGTAGATGGTGAGACTGTCAGAGGTTGACAAAACTCCGTAAGCATTTAGCTTGCTGTATCTTTCAAAGGCTGTTAACATCAATTAGCAGCATTTCAGATATTCTGAAGAGCCAAAGAAATGGCCAAGTCTTGCTAAGCTCTTGTCACAGTGGGTTCTTGTACTAACACAGGTCACAGTGTATTTGCAGTTTGATTGAGAAAATACTTCGTTTGATATTCAGTTCTATGTTCTTGTATTATGAGGCAGGATGAGCAAGTTCCTCTCATTATTTTACATGTTTTTACCAGTTTTCTGCGGCAGAAAGGCACTTTGTCTTTGAGGCTCTCTTTTTCATCTGGTTTTAGGTTGAATGCCTGGTAATGGCATACAAAATTCTGTCTGAATTTGCACTACTGGTTTCTACAGAAGCACTGTATTGTTTTTATTATTGTCCCATCTTCCATTCATTAAAAGACATCAGTGTTTCCCTTTTCCAAACAGCATGTGTTCATTGAATAAAGGTCTTCAATGGGCTACAGTGACATGTCAGTTTCCCTCAGAACTGATAGTATTAATTGGAAACACTTTACTACTCTTAGCCATTTAGATTTTTCACCAAAGTACTTTATTTTTTATTTATTGCTGCTGAATTTGTTTGCCATCATGTTTGCCTATTGACCTGACTGTGGAGGCTTTTCTGAGGTTCCTCTTAGCTTCTATTGGTAGACTGAATTAAAGTATGCTTAATTGTAAAACCCATTAAAATACTGGTGCTTTAAAAATTCTGTAAAATGTGTGACACTTTTTCTCTCAGAAATTTCTGTAGCCATTCTGTATCACAAGTCTTCATGTGGCGGATTGCATTTGGAGCTTGTTTCCTCAGGGTGAAGGGTTTTTCTTGTTCTATGATTTCTTTCACTATGAACAAGGCAATAGACTATGTTATCCTGGAGGAAGAAAAGATTTTGAGTAATTGTCTTTCCCCCTACCCTGGTGATGTGAATCCACTGATGAACTCTTGTGGCATTCCTGGGGCTGAAAGTTTGGTAGAAACTAATACAGGAAGTACCTAATCCAGACTCAGGCAAATCACATAGTAAAGCAGATTTTCAGACACTCTGAGCAGCCCCAAGAACGGGATTGTTTACAAATGTGTGAACCTAGATGCCATGGCCAAATAACAGACTGCTCCTTTAAATGTACTTTTAGGCTAACGTGTTTCCACAGGTAGATATAAATTCTTACACTTACTGAAATATGCCACAGGAAGTCAGTATGGGAATTGTGTGGTACAGAGATCTCCACAGCACCTATATCTATTTACTCTAGGGTTAAGAAGAAAACCTGAAACTGGTGCAGGAAAATGATGTGTTAGTCCCTGGTGTGAAGTGTCCACAATTCTGCTCAGCAGCATGGTGTGCTCAGCTGCTTTTGGAGCTGGTAGGTGGACATGGCCCAGCTTCTGCTTGTGAGAACATGGCCTTTGTGAAGCCAAAGGATTGATAATTTTTGTGTAGGAGGGCTGATTCAGAGCAAGACACTTTGTGTGTATATTTGCTCTCTTTTGGTCTGTATATGGCATATACACTACACTTGTTTTGGAAAACTTAGCTCAAATTCCTCATGCATTCACACATTCTAGAAATAGCTTCTATTTTCAAAACATTAGTTAATGTAAATATACACACACTTATCCTTGCCAGCACTGTTTTGTCTTTGAACTGTTTGTTGTTGAGAAGCTCAGTCAAGGTGGGCACCGAGTAAACATAGTAACTATTTGTCTAAGTTGCCGCTGTGTAGTAATGGTAGTGCTGGTAGATTTTCAGGGTGGTTTGTGAAAGTTGTTTTTTTCTTCCTACAGAAGTTCAGTTTTATTATGGCAATTTGCATGCTAGCCAGGAGTAAGGTGTTCAGTTCACCTGGCACTTAGCACATTTGAACTATGGCTGCTAGGTTTTACTTGACTCCTTTTTCCTGTTTTCTTGGAATAAGGTTCTTCTTGCCCTGTAAAATAGGTGGGAAACCAGCAAGAAATATTACCTAATCTTGACTTTCCTTCAGGGGATGTTCTGTTGGCAGAGTCCCTTGGACAGGTCCAGGGTTACCTACATATTTTTTCCATGTTCTTCACTTCCTTGTGAAAAGCAGTGAAAGAGATCCTAGGTTTATTGTACAGAAAGGGGCTTGCTTATTCTTGTCCCCATAATCAGGAGAGGGCATCTGAGTACTCAAAATACCACTAGGTTTTCTTGGCAAATGTGTCCCATAATCACTGCTCCTCTGGCTTTGTCAGAATGGAGCCCAAAGTTGTGTTGCAGAGCGATGCATCAGTGTTCTGCCTTTTGGTTCTATGTAGGTTTAAGAGGTGGTCACAATTCTCTCTGCGCTCACTGCCCTGTCAGCATTTCTCACCCTGTGAAGTGTCCTGGCATATCATTACTGTAAGAGCTGCTGTCTTTATACAAGTGACTTACAGCTCACTGTATCTCCGGGTCACTGGGAAGCAGGGGAAATGGAAGCATAGGGGTGTGCAGAATAGACACACACAGTTTCTGGTGAGAGGCGTATTTAACAATGATTACTGCAAAAAGGTTAACAAATTACACTTGCATCTTGCCTTTCCTGTAGTGTTCTGACATTTTCATTGCTAGTCCTCCTGTAGACCTGCTAGATGTTCCTAGTCCTGGTGTGCTTAGGAATTGCCTAATTTGGACAAATAAGGAAAGAAGTGGTGCCTTTTTAAATCCAGAAAATTTTGACACACACTTATGTTTGTCTGGTAGCCAGTTTTTCTAGTCAGTGAGCAGTGTTATTTTTCCTAGCGGTAGCAGTGACCCGTGCTTCTCAGCCCCTGACCATAAAAAACCAGTTATGCATATAGTACAGTTCTCTCTGCTAATATGGTAGATCTGATGCTTCTTGGAAATCTGGAAAAAATCAATTACAGTTCTTGAGGGATCCTTCTAAAGGAGGCAGCTAGGTGCAGGCTGCAGCTGCCATAACAATTTGTGCATCTTGTGACCTCCTTCCACTAAGCCCTCAGGAAAGAGGGCAGCTGGGAGGAAATTACAAGCTGGAGAATGGTGCTGATGTTTAGTGCTGGGTTGGCAGCTAAACAGTGAAGCAGTTGTCCATTCACCTTTCCTTCTCTGGAAGGAAGGAAGAGAAGCAGGAGGAAAGACTCATGGGTTGAAATGGAAACAGATTAAATAAAATAGTAGTAAAAGAAAAATTTTGCAAGGCAAATATTTAGCCATTAGAATACGTGCTCCCAGCAATGAATGCCAGAAGGCAGACACTGCCAGCACAGTGAGTCCAGTAAAGGCACATAGAGCAGCAGCAGGGCACTGGGAAGGTTCTGGAACCAGGCCCCAGGAGCAGGAAAGAGAACAAGACCTCCTCAGGGATGGCAGCCATTGAGGAAGGAAGCCATTCTCAGCAACTTCCCACTGAAACACGGAATGTCACGTTCAAGGTATAGAATACTTCTGTTGGCCAGCTTAAGTCAGCTGTTCTGGATCCACTCCTCCCGGCATCACACACCTGCTTACTTGCAAAACATGAGAAACCAAGGGACGACCTTGGCTTCCCTATCAGTAAGTGTCAATACCAGTGAGATCTTACATTCTTTCATGCTAAGTCCCAGACACTGGAGAGTTACTGGAAGAAAATATTAACTTTCTCCTGGGGTGCTATCTTATTATTCTCAAACTACATTCCAAACAAAGGACCATGTGAACTATCATCAAGAAAATTAACTAACCTCATGGAAAATTACCTCAGTTCAGCCAAACCAGCACAGTTGGCTTGCTGCAAATAGCCCATGGGACTGGAAATCAGTTTAATCCATGCATTTTTCTTCCTTCTTTCTCCCTTCCCTTCTTCTTCCGTGCATCTCCATAATATTCTTTGATGAACATTGATCTTTGGTGTATTTAAGTCTATTTTAATATACTCTTTCAGAGTAGGATGTAAAATCCCAGATCATTTTTCTTGTTAATT